>NC_064821.1:108279848-108900529 GCF_024166365.1 Elephas maximus indicus | reverse complement strand
GTACGCACTTCTGCTAAGCTATTTTATTGCATCTCTTTGGGTTTGCAGTCATTCTGATACTAATGCCAAGTACAGTGATTTTTATTGTTGTGGACTAATTATAAAGGAACAGAGGGGAGCGACATGGCATATTGGACCAAGTAAAAACTCCCTTTTTAATAAATACCCTTTGATCATAGTAGATTTCCAAAGTTCTTGTATATTCTTTTAAAAGCATCTTGCCTTTTTTAAAAATTTGTGGTAAAAATATATATAACAAAACATTTACAAATTCAACAATTATTATGTGTATTATTCAGTGACATTGGTTACATTCTCCATCTTGTGCAACTATTATCGCCATCCTTTTTTGAATTGTTCTACCACCATTAACATAAACTCAGTGCCACCTATGAAATAATTCTCTCTTTCTCCCTGCCTTCCACTCCTGGTAACCAATAAGTTTTGTTTTCTATTTGCCTATTTCATATAAGTGATAAAAATCATGCAGTATTTATCCTTTTGCAACTGACTTATTTCACTTAGACTGTTTTCAAGGTTCATCCATGTTGTGACATATATCAGGATTTCGTTTCTCTTTATGGCTGAGTAATATTACATTTTATGTATTTATATGCCGCATTTTGGTTACGCATTCATCCGTTAATGAGTGTTTAGGTTGTTTCCACCTTTTGGCTATTCTAAACAGTGCTGCAGTGAACTCTGGTGTACAAGTTTCTGTTTCCATTCCTGCTTTAAATTCTTTGGGGTATATACCTTGGATTGGGATTGCTGGGTTGTATGGTAGTTCAATGTTCAACTTTTTGAGAAACTGCCAAACTGTTGTCCGCAGCAGTTGTACTGCTTTGCGTTCCCCCCAGCAGTGGTTGAGGGGACCAATTTCTCCACATCCTCAACAACCCCTGTTATTTTCCTTTCTTTTTTTCTTATAAATCATAGCCAATGTAGTGGGAGGGAGGTGGTATCTCATTGTGGTTTTGATCCACATTTATCTTACGACTAAGACCTGTGCCCATTTTTGTCAAAATGATTCCAACTCATGGCGAGCTCACATGTTTCAGCATAGAACTGTACTCCATTGGGTTTTCAGTAGCTGTAACCTTATTGAAGGAGATCACCAGGACTTTCTTCCTTTCCTTCATCTCAGTGATTTTATAGATAACACACTCATTCATGATTTAAAAGAGAGAAAGAAAGAAAACTCAGCAGCCTAGTAATGGGAGAAAACTTCTCAATCCTCTAAAAAAAACTAACACTAACATCATATGCAGTCCTGAACACATTTTCCAAGATTGAGAACAAGGCAAGCGTGAGTACTCTTGCTACCTTTGTTCAATAAAGCACAGAAAAGCAATAAGATTTATAAACCTTAAAAATAAGCTAATGACACAATTATGTATATTGAAAATCCCAAGGAAGCTACAGAACAGTTAGTAGAACTATTCAGCAAGGATGTAAAACACATGCTATATTTTAGCAATGAACACCTGGAAATTGAAATTTAAAATTTTGCATTTATGATTACATTTTAAAAAGTAAGATGCTTATAATACATTTAATGTAAGACATGCAATACCTCTACAATGTAAATTACAAAGTATTGCTTAGAAAAAATTAAGGAAGATTTAAATAAATGGGGGCATGTTTATGGTTACGATGTTAATTCTCTCCAGTTGATCTTTAGATTCAAGGAAATTCTTGTCATAATACCAGCAAACTTTTTATAGAATTCAAAAAATTTATTTCAAAACTTACATGAAAAGACTAAGGATGTATAGTAGTCAAAACAATCTTGAAAGAGAAGAACAAATTTGTAGTATGTACACTGTCATGGATTGAATTGTGCCTCCCAAAAATATCTGTCAACTTAGCTGGGCCATGATTTTCAGTATTGTGTTATTGTCCACCATTTTATGTGATTGTGCATCATTTTATGTTATTTTCCTATATGTTGTAAATCCTGTCACTGTGATGTAATAAGATGGATTAGCGGCAGCTATGTTGATGAGGTCTACAAAATTAGGTAGTGTCTTAAACCAACCTCTTTTGAGATATAAAAGAGAGAAGCGAGCAGAGACATGGGGACCTCATACCACCAAGAAAGCAGTGATGGGAGAAGAGGGTGTCCTTTGGACCTGAGGTTCTTGTGCTGAGATGCTCCCAGACCAAGGGAAGACTGATGCATCACGAGGACCTTCCTTCAGAGCCAACAGAGAGAGAAAGCCTTCCCCTGGACCTAGTGCCCTGAATTTGGACTTCTAGGTTATTGGACTGTGAGAGAATAAACTTCTCTTTATTAAAGCCATCCACTTCTGCTATTTCTGTTATAGCAGCACTAGATGACTAAGACAGAATTTTGGTACCAGGAGTGGGGTGCTGCTCTAACAGATACCTAAAATGTGGAAGCAGTTTTGAAACTGAATGGATGGAGGACTAGCAGCAGCGGAGAAGCGTTAGCAGCAGAACCAGGAGACCAGCACCAGACAGCACTGGAGCCAACCCACAAAGTAAGAGAGCTGAGCGCCTGTGCCCAGGAGGCTTCATGGTGGAGTGGGGTGCCTCCAGGCACTTACGGTAGAGCTAGGTTTGCCGAACCACAGAGCAAGAGAGCTGAGTGCCTGTCCACAGGAGGCTTTCTGGCAGAGTGGGGTGCCTCCAGGCACTTATTAGTGGAGCTACAGAGCTTTGGAACACTTGCGCCAGCAGGGCAGATGTAGGCATGAGGCTCAAAGAGCTCAGAGGCCATGAAACCAGGAAACAAGCTAAAAAGACAAGGAACACAAGAAGCCGAGCTGCTTTAGTCTCAAAAGATATAGCCCAGACCTCTGGGATTTCAAACGGTAGAGCCATGGCCTCTGGTGTTTCTAAGGGTGGAGTTGCCACTCGGATAGACTAGGAGAATGGTGTGCCTAAGGCTGAGGGAGCAGAATTGCTGTCCCAGTGGGCCTGGAAGTTGGAGCTGAAGCCCAGAGCTGAGGGGCCTCCACTCAGAATCTGGAGAGTGTGGCCAATACCTAGAGTCTGGAGGGCAGGGCCATTGTGTAAATGGTCTCAGAGGACAGAGGATTATTTGGAAAACCTGGAGGGCTAATGTAAAGTGTTAGCTGACTTGCTTGGTGCCTGTTATCCCCTCTTTCCCTCCAGTTTCTCCTGTTTGTAATGGAAATGTCTAGCTTGTACCTGTTCTGCCATTGTACCTTTGGAAGCAGATAACTTGCATTCTAGATTTCACAGAGGAAGAATTTTTGGATTTTGGACTTAGAATTGAATTAAGACTTTTGCTATGATATGATGGGATGAATATGTTTTACATGGGGCAAGGACATGAATTTTAGGGGGCCGAAGTGTGGAATATCATGGATTGAATTGTGTACCCCAAAAATATTTGTCAACTTAGCTGGGCCATGATTCTCAGTATTGTGTAATTGTCCACCATTTTATGTGACTGTCTGTCCATCATTTTATGTGATTTTCGTATATGTTATAAATCCTGTCACTATGATGTAATAAAATGGATTAGCGGCAGCTGTATTGATGAGGTCTACAAGATTAGGTGGTGTCATAAGCCAATTTCTTTTGAGATATAGAAGAGAGAAGCAAACAGAAAGACGTGGGGACTTCATACCACCAAGAAAGCAGTGCCGGGAGCAGAGCATGTCCTTTGGACCTGGGGTTCCTGCACTGAGATGCTCCCGGACCAAGGAAAGACTGATGCATCACAAGGACCTTCCTTCAGAGCTGACAGAGAAAGTCTTCCCCTGGAATTGGTGCCCTGAACTCAGACTACTAGCTTACTGGACTGTGAGAGAATAAACTTCTCTTTATTAAAGCCATCCACTTGTGGTATTTCTGTTATAGCAGCACTAGATGACTAAGACATACACCAACTACCCACCACTTATCTGTCAGTTTGTCCTATGGTGGTGGCTTGCATGTTGCTGTGATGCTGAAAGTATTTCAATTACCAGCAGGGTCACCCATGGTGGACAGATTTCAGTGGAGCGTCCAAACTAAGAGACTGGGTTAAACTATCAGGCAATCTACTTCTGAAAAAATTGACCAGTAAAGACATTCTGGATAGCAACAGAACAATGTCTGATATAGTGCTGGAAGATGAGCTCCTCAGGTTGGAACACGCTCAAAACACCAAAGAGGAAGAGCTGCCTCCTTGAAGTAGCGTCGACCTTAATGACGTGGATGGAGTAAAGTTTGGAGTCTTCATTTGCTGATGTGGCATGACTTAAAATGAGAAGAAAGCTGCAAACATCCATTAGTAATGTGAGTGTAGAATATACAAAGTATGAGTCTAGGGAAATTGGGAGTCATCAAAAATGAAATGGAACACATAAAGATTAATATCCTAGGTGTTAGTGAGCTGAAATGGACTGGTATTGGCCATTTTTAAGTGGACACTTATGTGGTCTACCATGCCAGGAATGACAGTATGGAGATGAATGTTATCAGGAGAGACCAGTCCCCAGAAAAGAACATCATGTTTGATAAAGTAGAGGGTCAGCAAAAGAGAGGAAGACCCTCAACAAGATGGATTTACACACTGGCTGCAGTGATGTGCTCAACCATAGCAATGATTGTGAGGAAGGGGCAGGCAGTGTTTTGTTCTGTTATACGTAGGGTGGCTATTAGTTGGAACCAACTCGGCAGCACTGAACAACAATCAATAGAATGGCTAAAATAAAAAAAATTTTTTTAAATTGGTAACACCAAGTATTGGCTAGGATGTGGAAGTAATTGGAACTTTTTTACATTGCTGGTGGTTGTATTAAATGGTAAATCACTTTGTAAAAAAAAAGTTTGGCAATTTTTTATAAATTAAATATACACCTGTGATCCAGTGTTTCCACTCACAGGTATTTATTTATTCAAAAGAAGTGGATATGGTATAGCTAAAGAAAAAATAAAACTTGTAAAAGAATGTTCATAGAAGATTTGCTCAGAATAGCTAAAAACTAAAATCAAATGTCTATGAACAGGAGAATGAATAAAGAGCAACAACATGGATGAATTTCTAGTAATTATCCTGAACAAAAAACAGCCAGATACAAGAGTATATAGTAGATATTGGGGGAATGGTCTGTTTCTATGCCTACCACCCAGGCTGCCTAAGTAAAGGCCTTGGGCTCAGAGCATTTTCTGATAAGGAGGGTGGGAATTGGGTTGCCTTTCTCTCTCCTAGTTGCTTCTCCTTATCAGAGAAGCCTTTCCCCTGTTCGGGGCACACAGTAACTTTCTCTGTCTCTTGTACATGTGCAGGCACCATATGGCACCTGGTCAACCACAGTTCTATATCTGTTCCCAGTAGAGAGGCAATGGGGTCTCTTGTACTATGATATAAGAGAGAAAATGTGCCAGATTATAAGAGCCGGCCTCAGGGGGTGGACTGAAGGGGAAACAGGCTTTTGTGAGGCTAAACATGGGCACTCCCATGTGGTCTGCTAGTTTACTACAATTTGCATTCTTATGTAAGCCCCTGGCATGAGCCGCTATTGTCTACCACCAATATAAAACCTCTGGTCTACTCCAGGGTGTGGAGATCTGCTTTGGTCCTGCTTCCACCCAAGACTTGTCCTCGTATGTAAGTCTCCCTAGTATACTCCTTTGCTGCCACACTGGAGTTGCCTGCCTCTTTCTTTGGTCTCTCAGCGCCTTCCCTTTTTGGAGACAAATTTCACATTATTGGTCCATGCCTGGGCACTAGTTTATTCCATTTCTATAAAATTCTGGAATAGACAAAACTATGACGGAAGAAAAATCAGAGAAATCATTGCATCTGGGAGAAGTGTTGGACTAAGAAGGGACCTGAAGTAACCTCAGGTGGTTCAAATGTTCTTTATCTTGATAAGGCTGTGGGTTGCAAGGATATAGTATATATTTGTCAAACCCCACCAAAACCAAACCCATTGCTGTCAAGTGGATTCCAACTTATAGGGACTCTATAGAACAGAGTAGAACTGTCCCTTTAGGCTTCCAAGGGGTGGCTGGTGGATTTCAACTGCCAGCCTTTTTGTTAGCAGCTGTAGCTCTTAACTACTGAGCCAAAAATAAAGGAAGGAGAAGGGGAAGCTCTTCCTTGGAATAGAATGCTAATTAATAATTAACAAAAGGAGTGATGGAATTAGGAAATCATCAATGACTACTTTAAACTGTTCTTTGAAAGTTTAATATGAAACAAGATGTTTACATCCAAGATTTTTTATTTATTACATTAGAAAACCTATGAATGAACAAAATTGAGATCAATGATATTGTGACAAACCAATGTCGTGTGCCTGAAGTTGTTATGCTCTCAAAAGCATGATGGCATCATTTCTGTATTAATTTTAAAAAAAAATCACCTGATTGTGGGGAAATATCAGAAAACCCAAATTGAGGAATAATCTACAGAATAACTATTAAAAAAAAAAAAAAACCACTGCTGTCGAGTCAATCCCAACTCATAGCGACTCTATAGTACAGAGTAGAACTGCCCCATAGGGTTTCCAAGGCTGTAAATCTTTACAGAAGCAAACTGCCACATCTTTTCTCCTGCGGAGCAGCTAGTGGATTCGAATTGCCTACCTTTCGGTTAGCAGGCAGGCACTTTAACCACTGCGCCACCAAGGCTCCTTGAAAAATATCAAGGTCAAAGGATAAAGGTTGAGGAAATGTTTCAGATTAAGGGAGACTGAAGAGATAGGTCAGCTAAATGCTGTGTCTGATCCTGGATTGGATCGTGGCCTGGAGGTAAGGAAGATTAACTATAAAGAACAAACTGGGATAAGTGATGAAATATGAATATGAATTATTGATAACAACACCATATCAGTGATAAATTTTATGATTTTTATAATTGTATTTTAGTTATTTAATTAGAAAAACACAGAAATATTTAGAGGTAAAGGTGTATGATGCCTCCCAACTTATTCTCAGATGGTTTAGAAAAAATATGCATATATAAGATGTGTGTACGTGTGTGTAGAGACAGAATGAAAAATAGGATGAGGTATAAATAAGTGGTAAATCTGGATTAAGGATAAGATAAATTCTCATACTGTTCTTGGAAATTCTTTGAGTTTAGATTTATATAAAAATAAAATTACCCAAAACCTCATCGAATTGTTAAAAAAAATTAATTGGTGGATTAAGTAACAGGTTAGATGGTACTGAAGAAGGAATTAGAGAACTGGAAAGTAAATCTAAAGAAATTGCCCAACATACAGAATAGAGAACAATGATATGAGAGAGTTGTTTAGAATTATAGAAGACAGAATGAGAAAGTCTTAGTTTAAAATTATTTCTAAATGGAGTCTCTGTAAGATAGAATGGAGTAGAGGCAATATTTGAAGAGATTATGGCTTAGATTTTTCCAGAAGTGTTATGATACAAATCAATATGAGGGACTACCTTCAAGATAAAACTGTGGTAATACGACATTCTTCAGGAACCTTCGAAAAGGTTTTTAAAGTATCTTAAGTAGGGCTGGTGAAAATAATCTTTTAAAGAATCATATCTTTATCTTAAATACGCAAAAATTATAAATCATAGAAAATTGAAGGTATTAAATATATTCTTGGATTTGAAACTGAAGCTTTAAGTTAAAAATAAGTATAATTCTTAAAAAGTTAAAAACAGAATTACCTTCAGACCCAACAATTCCACTCCTAAGTATATACCCAAAAGAATTAAAAACAGGTACTTAAACAGATATTTGTATGCCAGTGTTCATAGCAGCATACTCACAATAGCCGAAAGATAGACATAAAAAGGAATGAAGTTCTGATACATGCTACAACATGGATGAACCTTGAAGACATTATGCTAAGTAAAATAAAAAAAAAAAAAAGTAAAATAAGCCAGATGCAAAAGGACAAATATTGTATGATTCCACTTATGTAAGGTATCTGAAATAGGCCAGTTCATAGAGACAAAGTTGAATAGAGGTTATCAGGGGCTGGGGGTGGGGGTAATAGAGAGTTATTGTTTAATGGCTATAGAGTTTCTGTTGGGAATGATTAAAAAAAAAAAAAAATCTGGGAATAGTAGTGAATGTACAGCGTTGTGGATGTACTTGATGCCATTGAGTTGTACAGTCAAAGATGGTTAAAAATGTAATTTTTATGTTATATATATTACTTCAATTAAAAATAAGTATAATCAATTAAACAAATCATTTATGTAACGGCTATGTGCCAGTCACTGTGTTGGCTCTGGGGATTCAAATATTCAACAAACAGATGCTATTCTTTTTAGGAGTTTTCATTTTGTGGGAGAGATGGTTCAACAAGCATTTTTAGAACTCATAACCTCCTATAGTGCCAGTTATCAGACAAGGTGCTAATGTTATAAATATCTTAATCTAGGGAGGAAAAATAAACATATAAATAAGTTATTTCAACATAAATTTCATGAGAAGGACATGCCCAGGATGCTAAGGAAGTAGAGTGGAAGAATCCTTAGTGCAAACTGGACAGGGTCAGGAAATACTTCTTAGAGATGATTGTGCTGGAATCTCTGTGGAAGGATAGACATCAATGTTAGTTTTTTTTTTTTTTTTTTTAGTGTTGTAAAATTTAATACATACAGAAATGTGAATAAAACATCAACCTTCTGTCATATTTAATTCTGATAGACCTATTTGGGCCCTTCTAGCAGAAGTGAAATGATCTTAAGGCATTTCTCATTTTATTCAACCCAAAGAACAACCCTACCTCCATCCTTTACCTCCTGGGATCATTATTCCAAAATATATCCATTAGACTTCTGTAAGAATTTTTGACTAATTCATTAATCTTTTGATAAGGAAGTTTTTGACACCATAAATATGTTTCGTAATAATTGTTAAAAGTTTTTGGCCAGTGTTTTCATGAAGAGCAAGAGTAAGAGGATTAATCAATTATTTAGATGCTGTCACACAGTGACAATACGTCTACATGTAATGGAGTGGTGTTCCCATTCATCCATGTTGTGGTAGGGAATTTTTATGTGCCACAAAAAAATGTTGAACACAAAGGAGAATGGGCTTGAATGAAAGGGAAAATGTAAAAAGGATATAGGAGAATTTTCTCCGATCTCTGCTCATTCCCATGCATAGAATGGAAAATAAATCATTTTAGATATCTCAATTTACATTTAAGGAGTCATATGGGGTATAAATTTGGCCATTGCCTTTCGTCAAAGGATTTCTAAGCATCTCATAAGCATACTCAGTAATTCTCTAAACATTCTTGGGAATTTGGTAGCTAGCAATATTATCATTCCATTAGAGTGAGGAGTAAATGGAAGCACTGAAATACTAAGTGATATTTTTATCTTCCATTCAGAGGTTTCTTACTCCTTTACAGGCCAGTATTATTACCAACTTTATGAAGCTTAGTGAGATTATGTGATTTGCCCAACCTTAGGGGAAGTATTTGGCATAGCATCAAGGCTCCTGAAGTCTTATCTGCTTTACTTTGTTCTTCACCCCTCTCCCACTTTCAACCTCAGTTCTGCTATTCAAATCATATTTTATCTAATGTTTTAAAAGTCCTATTAGAGAACCTCAAATCACATAATTTCTTGAGCTTTTGAGTTGTCATTCCTAGTTTTTAGTTGGGAATCCAATGATAGTTCTTTTTTGGTAGAATTATTTAATAATGTCATGTAATCAAATTCATCTACTTGTTCTGCTCTGATGAATCAGAGTCCTCTTCAGAATACTACCACATGTTAAGCTAAATAAAACAGAGAAGGATAATCTTAGAGAATAAATGTATATATAAAGAACAGTTAACTTTCTATTCCTGTTGATATAAAATTGCCTGTCAAATTTTTTTAATTCTCAGCAGCCAGAATTTTGATGCCAGTGGACCTAAACCTAGTACGCTGAAAGATGGAATATAGTATTTAAATTATGGGAATGGGTAAAAATTTGGGTAAGTTGGAAGTGAGAAGTCACTACAGGGGTTATATGGTTACCCAGGAGAGGAAGGTAATTAGGACATAATAGGTAGGTGTTCACTTTGTCACGAACTAAAACAGTAGCCACATGAACTGAGTATAACTTTACGGAACTACCAGAAGTGTATTACTTTTAATTGCTAACTAATACTGTTAGTAAATGATTAAATATATTAGGAAAATATTCATCCTGTATATCTAATCAAGTTTTGTCTCTTCTTTTTTTATAGTGTGTTTCATACATCTCTTCCTCTTTAGTCCTGCTAACATCATCCTAATCCTCTTTACATTACACAGTTCATGAGTACAAGAGTGCCTTGCATATACAAAACCAGACCCACTGCCGTAGAGACCATTCCAACTCATAATGACCCTGTAGGACAGAGTAGAACTGCTCCATAGGGTTTCCAAGGCTGTAATCTTTATGGAAGCAGACTGCCACATCTTTTGCCCATGGAACAGCTGACGAGTTCAAACCGCTGACCTTTTGATAGGTACTTAATTTAATGACTGATAACGTGATTGAGAGTGAGCCCAGTTCTAATAGAATGGTAAGAATACAAAAAAACCAAACCAAACCCAGTGCCGATGAGTCGTTTCCGACTCATAGCGACCCTATAGGACAGAGTAGAACTGCCTCATAAAGTTTCCAAGGAGCGCCTGTCAGATTCAAGCTGCCAACCCTTTGGTTAGCAGCTGTAGCACTTAACCACTGTGCTACCAGGTTTTCCATGGTAAGAAGAGATGGTCATAAATTACTTTAGTAGGTTTACTCTTCTTTACCTCTCCTTTATCTTCTTCCCCCTCAGTTCAACAAAGATTTACTGCACACAGACCTGAGATCTGAATTTCTTTCCCTCAAGCCGTATGACATTAGAAAATCTCACAAACTCTCCCTTATTGGCTGAACTAATAGATTTCTTCTAGCCTTGTCTATTAATTTTTTTTTTTGGATTCCTGTAAATATTATCAGCTTTTGCTTGTTAGGTACCTGGATTATCTGAATATCACATTACATACAACAGATCGTGTTTTAGATTCTTACCAGCATAGTTAAAGTGGGAGACAACAGCCTCTTTTAACCCAGCTTACTTTCATGTTTACTTTTACATATTTCCTGGGACTTTTTAGATCAACCTAGAACCTAACCTTGAAACCTTTTAAATCTAAGCATTTAGGTACTTTCTCTAAAAATTAATCATTGATAATAAAGCAGTAATATTTTGAACACTTAGTATCAGGCTGGGGTTTGTGTCCTAAAATATAGTATTGCATCAAGACTTTAGAAACAAAAGATAAAAGATGCTCTACTGTGCAACTTTAGTTTTATATCTCTTTTTGAATTGCTGTGAAATACCAGAACATCTCAAAACTGAAATCCAAAAACCAAAACCAAACCCGTTCCATCGAGTTGATTCCGACTCATAGCAACCCTGTAGGACAGAGTAGAACTGCCCCATAGGATTTCCAAGGAGCAAGCGGTGGATTCAAACTGCTGAACTTTTGGTTAGCAGCCAAACCCTTAACCACTATGCCACCAGGGGTTCCCATAACTGGAATAGGGAAATATATCTTCCAAAGCTAAATGTAAATATACATTTTTAGATCATCTGCCACTGTTTGTTCATACCTTTCTTCTCTTTTTGCTTCATTGAGAATTTACATTAAATTGATTTCCAGTGGGTTTCTAAGATATTAAAGTAGTTCTTTAAACCAGTTTTTCACAAAAAAGTGTTTTATGATAGGCTAACATACATATGATAGCAGAATTAGTGAACCTTTTTTGGAGAGATTAAATTTTTGTATTTAGTATTGACTGCTCAGTAATTTTCATAGGTTGTCCATCTCTTTTCTTGCTTTTACCAGTTGTTTGTAAATCAAGTCAGTTATTTGTAGTCATTTTCTATGATCTATACAATGTTTTCTATAATACAACTTTATAATACAATCTTTTTTTGCTTTATTTGTAGTCGTTTTCTATGATTTATAGTTTTTTTTAAATAACAATCTTTTTTGTGTGTTATTCTCTGATAATTTAAATAACTTAATTTCTATGTCTCAGGGATCATGAAAGTACTTTTAATGCTGCGTTTGTCACTGAGAAAACTAGTTTTAATTCATATTGACCTTTCCTTTGAGCATGTAGTCTGAATTCAGTAGAATGTTGATGACTGCTCTTTAGAAGACAGCTGTACGAAATAAAGTATTATAAATATTCAGCTTTCCTTTCTAAGCAGTGTCACCAACAGCTGGGTATCCAGTTTAGCAGAACAGATTTTGCACACAGAGAGCCTGGCACGTTCCTGAATCAGTTTAGTGAAGGTGACAAAAAATAGTTTCTTACGGATTGGGGACTTATAAAGTCAGAGCATCTGTTCCTCAGTTAAGTCATAGTCTGGTAGCACTGAATCATGTTTAAAGGTAGAATAATGCACAAAACTTTTTTCACCTTGCTCATTCCTTTTTTTAACACCTAGTGCATTTATATCTGCAAATAATACACTTTTAACTTCTCCATTGAAGGTATGTAAATTATTTTGCTCTAAGGTATGATTTTTTATTAGTGGTATTTAAAAATATGAAGTAATTTTTTGCTAAGATTTCTTATGACTTTAATCTTTGAATTGTATGGTAGTCCGTGTTTACAAAGTCACATATATAAAAAAAGTGTTCTATTTAAATATTTAGTTACGATTCCATTTTGAAATATATCACTAAAAATAAACTCAATTTAATTATCATGAATAATTGCTTTCTTTGTATGGTATTCTTTAATAAGTTATATAAAAATTAGTTGGTAAAAGTAACAGAATTTTTGTTTATATATCTTACTCTTAAATATTTGGTTACTTAAAGCATGTCAAATCTAAGAGTTCTTTAAATGTTTTTTGCAGTGCTAAAAGATCACTAAGATTAGAAGGTCTGTTAGAAGAAAATGTAAGTACTTATGAGTTTGTAATTACCTGATAAGATTATGTATTTTTAATTTTTAACTACTGATTTACCTTACTAAATGTAAAAATTATCCAAAAAAAAAAAAAACACATATGGCGTAATTGTGATAGGGACATCATTTTTCTAGGTATACTTTTTTTTAAACAAATGGAATGTGTATAAGTATTTGTCCAGCTTTAGGCATTCATAAGAGGCTAGTTATTTAGAAACTTAAGTGAAATAATTTAGTAGAAATTAGTTTACTCTTGGTAGAAAAAAATATTCTGCCACTTAAATGTAGAGCAAGCAACATAGAATAATGATAATGCTTTAACCTGTATACTATAATCTGCTAAATTGAAATAAAAACACTGACAGCATTTTTATATAAAAAACATAAATCTCTCAGCTATGCTGGCATGATTAAACGATAAGATACTAACAATCTAATAAATTTCACCATGATTATCACAATAGAAATGAAACTGTGCTGTTGATATTACTTTTTAATAAACCTAGTCACAGCATGTACCAATGCCAGCCATCATGACATATGTTAGTTTATTATCTTTTCATATGAACTGTGGGTATAGGTGCAGATTCTAATACTGAGATACTTATGGCCCCAGTATCTCAAATGGACATAAATTGGTGAGAAAGTAAATTAAAACAAATAGCTAGTCAGTAAATGAGCTCCTATGAAATCCTGTATGATAATGCCTTTTCAAGAAATGAGTTTTAGATAGAATTTCTCTTTGGAAGACACACTGGTATTTAACAAAACAGAAATTTACCATTTAAAAAAATTTCCTAGATGTTTTTTTAAAAAATTTAAATGAAGGTGGCAGAATACTGCAATGACACTAAAAAAATCATTAGCGCTGTAATTAGCAATTTAGAGTACCATTATCCAACTTGTTCTGTATAGAATGCAGCTGTGACTGTAATTCTGCATCTGTTTCTTTGGTCAAAATGGTATTTTGGTAGGTGAGTAGTCCAGCATGAAATGTATTACGGTTCTTTCCTGCCCCAAGCTGTTCTTTGGGAGATGGTGACATTATTTGAACAAAAAAGAATGACTACTTCAGAACTTATTCTCTTCATGAAGTAAAATTGTTGTCATGGCAGGCTTTCTATCTGTTTTTTATTGAGATGAGGATGTGTTGAGGTATCCAATACCACAGCTAATAATCCTGTATTAGAAAAATACTTTTGTTTGGCCCAGTTCTGTACCTTTAAACCAGTTGACTTAGCTTCTTACCACATGACCACCAACTGCTAAAAGCAAGTTTCTAGCATACTAGCCAGGGCCTTTCTTGAACATTTCTATTTCCTGACCTATTCCTAATATTGTCAGCTTTTGTACCCTTGCCTCATCATTTGTCTACAACTTTATATTCAGACAACTTCTGTTTTATTCCAGTGCTAAATCTGTGTTTCTCTCCTTGACTACATTTATGCTTTCAGCCACTTTAGTAATAGCTTAGACTTAAAGTAGCCTGGCTCCGAAGAATCTACCACATGGCCATTAATCCCATTGAAGCTGCTTTAGCCCATACAAAAGGAAATCAGGTTTTCAAGACATACTTGTTTATTTATAGGAATGCTTAACTGCAAAGCTACAAAGGAACTAGTAGTAATCAGTCATTTTGACTTACTAATAGAATGCTGGAAACCCTGGTGGCATAGTGGTTAAGTGCTATGGCTGCTAACCAAAAGGTTGGCAGTTTGAATCCACCAGGCACTCCTTGGAAACTCTAAGCGGCCGTTCTGCTCTGTCCTATAGGGTCGCCATGAGTCGGAATTGACTCAATGGTAACTGGTTTGGGTTTTTTAATCGAATGCTGAAGGAAGAAGACTCTGGTGTCCAAGAAAGAAGATGGCCCTTATATGCAAACTGCTTGAACTAGAGCCTGTTCATCCTAAACCACTGTTATTTTCTCTTCCAGAGATGTTTTGAACTTCTGACTCCCAGTATTCCAAATGCAGCTACATTCATAGAGATTAATGCTCCATGATGTTAGGGCAAGGCTGCAAAAGTGGTTTGTTTTTTTTTTTCCCCTGATGGGGAAAGTAGAGATACGGATCATCTCCTATGTCCCACTTACAGAATATATACTGCCGGTACCACTGTTTCTTGAACCTTCCAAATTGTTGGGGAGACAGTAAGGAATGAAGGGGTTTTCATTTATTATTTCCTACAAAATTGGAGCTCCACAAGTTGTTGCCCTCTAAGCATAGTTTCTATATGGATTTTCAAGAACTGAGATGAATTATTTATTCCCAACTGCTAATGATGGTAGCCCAAGTGAATTTATAGATACAAATGGCTACCTGGCCGTATACCTAGCCAGTTTAACCCTGTTTCTTCCAGACCACCTGAGAGAGGGACTAGAAGAAGCAGATAGTACAAATGGGAAGAGAAGGAGCATACTTCCTACTAAGGCCAGCTTAGTAGGCATGCTGCCAGAAGGTATAATGGTGCATGTGTTTCTAATTTGTGTATAAATTCTTAGTCCAGATTACTCCATTACTATTGATAGGACACATAAATCAGATTATTCCCATGGTCTAACCTTGTCTTATCTTAGAGACAGAGGGCTTCTGGGACTTTGGACACCAGGGCATTAGGAACTTTTATAGCACACACCCTGCAGGCCTACTTACTGACCTGACTCAAATTTACTTCTTCCTTCCCTCCCTCCCGCCTTCCTGTTGTTGTTGTTAGGTGCTGTTGAATAAATATCAATTCATAGCAACCCCATGTGACAGTTGGACTGCCCCATAGGGTTTTCTAGGCTATAATCTTTATGAGAGCAGATTGCCACGTCTTTTTTTCCGCAGAGGCACCAGGTGAGTTTGAACCACCAACCTTCTGGTTAGCAGCCAAGCACTTAACCATTGCACCACCAGGGCTCCTTCCCTCTTTCTTACCATTCTGTTATTCCTTCCCTTCCCTCATTTGCTAGCCTCTCCTTCCTTTCCTTTCTTCCCTCCTTCCTTCCTCTCTCCCTCCTTCCTTACCTCCCTTCCTTCCTTTTGTAGTAATGAAATTTTCAAACGTACATAAAAGAAGATAGAATAGATAATGAGCTCTTATATATGCATCACCCATCTTCAGCAGTTTTTAACAGTTTGCTAATTTTTCTTTATCTACACACATACATATATATACATATACACAAACACAATATATGTATGTATGTGGTGTATTTTTTTCTCCTGGAATATTTTATAGCAAGTCCCAGACATATATCACCTTATCAGTATATACTTCTAAGTGCACCTCTAACAGATAATGACTTCTTTTTTCAAAACCACAGTGCTATAATCATACCTAACAAAATGAATAGTAATTCCTTAAGGTTATCTTTTACCCAGTTAAAATTCACATTTCCATGGTTATTTCAAAATGTCTTTATAGTTAGCTTAATTAAAATCAGGATCCAAACAAGATTTTCACATTGCATTGGTTCTTATATCTTTTTAGATCTGTAGGTACCCACTGTCTCCCTGTCTCACTCTTTTTCTTGTATTTTATTTGTTGAAAAAAGTGGGACATTTGTTCTATAAGCATATTCTGTGTTCTGAATATTTGGTTGATTATTTTCTTGTAACGTTGTTTAAATTATTCCACTATTCATATTTTCTATAAACTGGTAGGTAGAGCTACAGGCTTAATTATATTATGGTGTAACATTTTTGGCAAGAATGCTTCATAGGTGTACTTCCTATTGTGTCACCTGAAGAAGCACAAAATAGTCTCATTACTAATCCTTAGGTTCAGGTGTCAGCCTGATCCATCCATTATAAAATTCCTTGTCCGTTTTTCACCTAACAGATTTTAGTGTCCACTGGTGATCATTTCCTAGATCTGTTATTTCATTACAGACCTCCACAATTTTAGCAGTAGTTGATCTGCACTTCTGTATATTCTGTATATTCTTCCCCTTTGACCACTTCTCACTCCCAGTACAAAGTACCCCACCAAGTCTGGAGACACAGGTAGATTCCAGGCCCTTGGTGAACTTCTTAAAGGTAAACTCCACTGCCTCACCCTTCTTCAGGCTCTGGAAGCTCTCATGTGCAGCTTTTTTTGATGTACAAAGACATCCATCACAACCTCAATGTGGGCTATTGTAAATAGGAAGTTGTACTCAATTTGTACCATTTTGCATTCCCACCAGCAGTGTGTAAGAGTTCCAGTCTTCTTCCTGCAGCCTCTCCCATACTTGTTATTGTCTTTTTTTTTTTTTGTTTGATTCGTAATGTTTGGGGTGAGATGGTATCTCACTGTAGTTTTCATTTGCATTTCTCTAATGACTGGTGATCATGAGCATTTCCTCATGTGTCTGTTAGCTGTCTGAATATCTTCTTTGAAGTGTCTGTATTCTTTGCCCATTTACTAATTGGATTATTTGTCTTTTTTGTTGTGGAAGTGTTGGATTTTCCTACAGATTTTAGAGATTAGACCTTTGTTGGATATGTCATAGCCAAAATTTTTTTACGTGTCTGTGTTGTTTGTTGTTAGGTACTGTCGAGGCAATTCCAACTCATAACAACCCCACATACAATAGAACAAAACACTCCCCAGTCCATCCTCATAGTTCTTGTTATGCTTGAGCCCGTTGTTGCAGTGACCGTGTCAATCCATCTTGTCGAGTGTCTTCCTCTTTTTCACTGACCCTCTACTTTACCAGGCATGATGCCCTTCTCCAGGGAATGATCCCTGCTGATAACATGTCCAAAGTATGAGATGTAGTCTCGCCATCCTTGCTTCTAAGAAGCATCTAGTTGTACTTCTTTCTAGACAGATTATTTTCATTCTTTTGGCAGTCCATGGTATATTCAATATTCTTCGCCATCACCACAATTCAAAGGCATCAATTCTTCAGTCTTCCTTATTCATGTGCATATGATGCAATTGAAAATACCATGGCTTGGGTCAGGCGCACCTTAGTCTTCAAGGTGATGTCTTTGCTTTCCAACACATTAAAGAGGTCTTTTGCAGCAGATTTGCCTAATGCAATGTGTCTTTTGAATTCTTCACTGCTGCCTCCATGGGTGTTGACTGTGGATCCAAATAAAATGAAATCCTTGACAACTTCAAACTTTTCTCCATTTATCATGATGTTGCTTATTGGTTCTCTTGTGAGGATTTTTGTTTCCTTTATGCTGAGGTGTAATCCACATTGAAGCCTGTGGTTTTTGATCTTTATCAGTGTTCCAAGTCCTCTTCACTTTCAGCAAGCAAGGTTGTGTCATCTGCATGATGCAGCCTGTTAATGAGTCTTCTGTCCTGATGCCCTGTTCTTTCTTCTTCATAATCTTGGATTATTTGCTCAGCATACCAATTGAATAGGCATGGTGAAAGGATACAACCCAGACACACACATTTCCTGACTTTAAACCACGCAGCGTACCCTTGTTCCATTCAAACAACTGCTTATTGACCCATGTACAGGTCTTCATGAGCAAAATTAAGTGTTTTGAAATTCCCATTCTTCGTAATGTTATCCATAATTTGCTATGATCTCCACAGTCAGATGCCTTTGCATAGTCAATGAAACACAGGTATTCTCTACTTTCAGCCAGGATCCATTTGACATCAGCACTGATACCCGTTTTTCCATGACCTCTTCTGAATCCAGCTTGAATTTCTGGTAGTTCTCTGTCGATGTACTACTGCAGCCACTTTTGATTGATCTTCAGCAAAATTTTGTTTGTATGTGATATTAATGACATTGTTCCATAATTTCTGTGTTCAGTTGGATTACCAACTGAATCCATGTCTGTAGGTTCTCTTTTGGTGAATTCTTTTGATGAGTGTAAGTGTTTAATTTTTAGAAGATAACAGTTATCTAGCTTATCTTCTGGTATTTGTGTATTGTTAGTTACGGTTTTTATCCTATTTATGCCATATATTAAGGCCCCTAGTGTTGACCCTATTTTTTCTTCCATAATAATCTTTATAGTTTTTGGTTTTGTATTTTGGTCTTTGATCTATTTTGAATTAGTTTTTGTGTATGGTGTGAGGTATGGGCCCTATTTCATTTTTTTTGCAGATGGACATCCAGTTTTGCCAGTACCATTTGTTGATAAGACTGTCTTTTTCCCTTTCAATGTACTTTAGGCCTTTGTCAAAGATCAGGTGTCTGTAGGTAGATGGATTTACATCTGGGTTCTCGATTCTGTTCCATTGGTCACAGTGTCTGTCATTGTATCAGTACCAGGCTGTTTTGGCTACCATAGCTGTATAGTAGGTTCTGAGGTCAGGTAGTGCGAGGCCTCCTACTTTGTTCTTCTTTGATAATGCTTTACTTACCCAGGGCCTCATTCCTTTCCATATAAAGTTAACGATTAGTTTTTCCATCTCAGTGAAGAATGTTAGCATTTGGATTCAGATTTCATTGTATTTGTAGATTGCTTTGGGTAGAATTGACGTTTTCACAATGTTAAATCTGCCTATCCATGAGCATGGTATGTTTTTCCATTCATGCAGGGTCTCTTTTGCTTTCTTGCAGTAGTGTTTTGTAGTTTTCTTTGTATTGGTCTTTTACATCCCTGGTTAGATTTATTCCTAAGTATTTTAAGTTTTTAGGGGCTATTACAAATGGGGAGCCCTGGTGGCATAGTAGTTAGGAGCTTGACTGCTAAGTAAAAGATTGGCAGTTTGAATCCAGCAGGTGCTCCTTGGAAACGTTATGGGACAGTTCTACTCTGTCCTCTAGGGTTGCTGAGTTGGAGTCGACTCGATGGCAACAGGTTCTTTATTAGTGTATAGCAATACAACAGATCTTCTTATGTTTATCTTGTATCCCGCTACTCTGCTGGATCTGTTAATTCTAGTATTTTTCTTGTGGAATCTTTAGAGTTCTCTATGTGTATTATCATATCATCCACAACTAGGGATAGTTTTACTTCTTCCTTATCAACTTGGATGCCCTTTATTTCTTTTTCTTGCCTTATTGTTCCAACTAGGACTTCTAGCACAATGTTAAATAGGAATGGTGATAAAGGGCATCCTTTGTCTTGTTCCCGTTCTCAGGGAGAATGTTTTCAGCCTCTCTCTTTTGAGTATGATGTTGGATGTTGATTTTGTATAGATGCCCTTTATTATGTTGAGGAATTTTCCTTCTCTTTCTGTTTTACTGAAGGTTTTTTATCAGGAATGGGTGTTGAACTTTATCATATGCCTCTTCTGTGTCAATTGAGATGATCAGGTGATTCTTTTGTTTTATTTATTGGTGGATTATGTTGATTGATTTTCTAATGTTGAACCATTCTTGCATACCTGATATGAATCCTACTGGGTTGTGGTGTACTTTTTTTTTTTTTAATATGCTGAATTCTATTGGCTAAAATTTTATTGAGAATTTTTGCATCTATATTCACAAGAGATATAGGTCTGTAATTTTCTTTTTTTGTGGTACCTTTGCCTGGCTCTGGTGTCAAGGTTATGCTGGTTTCATGGAATAAATTCAGAAGTAGCCCTTCCTTTTCTGTGTTCTGAAATAATTTGAGTAGTGCTGATGCGAGTTCTTCTCTGAATGTTTGTTAGAATTTTCCAGTGAAGCCATCTGGGCCAGGACTTTTTGTTGTTGTTGTTGGGGTGTTTTTATTACCTTTTCAGTCCCTCTTGCTATGGGTCTATTCAGAATTTCTACCTCAGTTTGTGTTAGTATAGGTAGGTAGTGTGTTTCCAGAAATTTTTCCATTTCTTCTAGGTTTTCAAATTTGTTGGAGTACAGTTTTTCATAAAACTGTTATGATCCTTTTTATTTCAGTTGAGTCTGTTGTAATGTCCCCCATTTCATTTCTTATTTGAGTTATGAGCAGGGTATTTTTCAGTTTCCATGTTTGTTTGTTTGTTTGTTTTTTCCTCTTGCTCTTTCTGTTATTAATTTCTACTTTTATGGCATTATGATTTGAGAAGATGCTTTGTATTATCTCAGTGTTTTTGATTTTGGTGAGGGTTTTTTGTTGACCTATGATGTGGTCTGTTCTGGAGAACGTTCCGTATATGTTGGAAAAGAATGTTTACTTTGCTACTGTTGGGTGGAGTGTTCTGTATGTGTCTATGAGGTCAAGTTGGTTGATAGTGGCCTTTAGATCTTCTGTATCTTTTTTGGGTTTCTTTCTAGATGTTCTGTCTTTTACCAAGAAAGCTGGGTTGAAATCCCTGCTATTATTTCGGAACTGTCAGTTTCTCTTTTGAGTGCTGTTAGAATTTATTTTGGAGCCCTGTCATTGGATGCATAGATATTCATTATAGTTATATCATCCTAGTGGATTGTCCCTTTAATCACTCTGTAATGCCCTCTTGTCTTTAATGGTGGATTTTGCCTTAAAGTCTATTTTTATGAGAGATTAATATTGCCAGTCCTGGTCTTTTTTGGTTGCTGTTTTCTGGATATATTTTTGCATCTTTTTTATGTCTTCGTTTTAAGGTAGGTCTCTTGTAGACAGCATATTGATGGGTCTTTTTTTTTTTTTTTTAACCCATTCTGTCACTTTCTGTCTCTTTACAGGTGCATTTAAGCCATTTATGTTCAATGTGATTATCAATAGGTGTGACTTTATTGCTGTTATTTTGTGGCACCTCTTTTTTTTTTTTTTTTGTAGTGCTGACATTTTCTTTGTTCTTCTTACTCTCCTGTGCCGAGTTCCTTTTGTTTGTGGATTTTCTTTTAATTTCTTTCATTTTTGGAGATTTTCTGTTTATTGAGACTATGTTTTCTTCTTTATTTTGATGAGTAGGTTTGTTAACTTTCTTTGTGGTTACCTTGAAATGTATTCCTGTCTTCCTAAGTTTGAACCGTTCTTTTACTACTTGATTTCGCCTTGACCTCCTTTCCGTTTGAAAGCTCTATACCTACACCATTTATTCCCCTTTTATTGTTCTGACATTGTTGTCCTTTGCAGATTAACCTTTCTGGTTCCCTGTTGTAAATCTTTTAGTTTTGTTTTATCCTTGAGAGTTCATTACCTAGGTTGGTGTTTGAGTGATGCTGTTCAGTGTTTGATCTAGTTCTTTATCTCTTCATTTGATGGTCAAGGTTCCAGGACTGACATTTGTATCTGTTTTACTTAGTTTTTTGGGTCTTTGCTGCAGAGGGATGCCATGGTGCTTCTGCCTATAACACCGTGTTGGTTCTGCCTCCCCTGTTCCTTCAGTTTTTAAGGATAGTTTTGCCAGATATAGAATTCTTGGTTAAGTTTTTTTGTCTTGCATTTTGAATATGTCATCCCATTGGCTTCTGGCCTCCATACTTTCAGATGATAAATCAGCTGTTAATCATATTGCGTATCCTGTACACGATGACTCACTTCTCTCTTGGTGCCTTCAAAATTCTTTCTTGGTATTTGGCTTTGAACTGTTCGATTATGCTCTGTCTTGGTGTGGATCTCTTTGATTTTGTTGTTGAGCTTCTTGGATTAAAGCAGTAGATTCATGTTTTTTATCAAGTTTTGAAAGTTGTTGGCTGTTATTTCTTCTTATATTCTTTCTGCTCCTTTCCCCCTCTCCTCTTCTCTCCTTTTCTTTGGGGACTCCCATCATTCAGATATTAGTACGCTTGATGGTTTCCCACAGATCTCTAAGGTTTTATTCATTTTTCTTCATTCTTTTTCCTTTCTGTTTTTGAGACTGAATATCATTTCAATTGACCTGTCATAACATCCATTGATTCTTTTTTCTGCCTGCTTAAATCTGCTGTTGAATCTCTCTAGTAAATTTTTATGTCAGTGATTTTACTTTTTGACTCCAAAATTTTTGTTTGGTCTCTTTTTATATTTTATTTATTATATTCTCTAGGCATCATTCTCGTACTTTCCTGTGGTTCTTCAGACATGATTTCCTTTATCTTGTTGGACGTATTTAAATAGCTGAATTAAAGTCTTTCCCTAGAAAGTCCAATATAATTATAATTTTTTGTTGAAAGTTAGACATTTCTTAGTATAATAGAGCAGCTCTGGAAATCAGATTCTCTCTCCTCATTTATTGTTGTAGCTTCTGCTTATAGCCATTATTTGTTTGATTTTCTGAACTAATTATATAAAGTCTGTATTCTTTGTCATGTATGGCCCCTGAAGTCTCTGTCCCATTAGCTTTGTGGTCAGCCAGTGATTGGATAGAGATTTACTTAAACATCTTTAACCAAAAAATCTTCCAATCTTTGCTGAGGGGCTCTCTAAGTCTTGAGGAAACCTTCAGCACTCAGCCAGGCAAATTACAACTCTGTCCTTAACATTCACTTCCTGCTTCCACAGAGCCTCAAGGTCAGCAGGAAGTGAGAGTTCAGGGTCTTCTCAAGTCTTTACTGAGTAAGCACGTAGTCCTGAGTATGTGTGCCTTCTAGAGTCCCAGGAATATATTGGAGATTTTCAAATCCCTTATAGACATCCCTTCCCCCATTCTTTTCTGCTAAGCTCCTTAGCTGCTCTATTGTTTGTCCAAACTGCCATCTATTACCTCAGGGAACAGTAGCTAATACACCAGCCTGTAAATGTTTTCAACAAATGCTCTATGGGAAACAGTTCAGCTTGGGTCAATTCCAAGTGAAGTGAGATAAAGACAAACCTTTTGAGCTGGACCTTCAGGGAGCCACCAGACAGATCAGAAAAATAATTATAGCTCTTTGCTAATGAAATCTGCTTGGCTTCCTTGGGTACCAGGAGTGTGGGGTGTTATTTTCATGGCTACAACTGAACTGAGGTGCAGGGGATGGGACTAGAGTAAGTTAAAATGCCACAAAGTTTGCACTTACTGATAATCAAGCATTTTCCTTGAATAACCATTACCTGGGTTGCCGCAGGTTTGGTTAATTTCCAAAGTTCCAAAAATGTTGATTCTGACAGTTTTTTCCCTTTTTATTTCTTTTCTGTATAGGTGGAATATGGAGTTGCTCACTCTCCTGTTTTTATTAATGTTACTCATGTTCTTTCATTTTCAAAATTGTTTATCCTTTGTGTTTCCATGTAAATTTTAGAATCACATTTTCTATTAAAATGCAAACAAATACCTAGGATTTAGATTTAAATCACATTTAATCTATAAATCAGTGTAGAGAGAATTGGCATCCCAAAAATGCTAAATCTTTTGATCTCTGGAAGCTATATGAAGAGAGCTTAACACTACATTACATGTGCATTAACATGTGTATGTCTCCATTTCTTTACATTTTCTTTAGTTTCCTTTCAGCTTGATAATTTCTTTAATTTCCTTTGAGTGTGATAATTTCTGCATTCCGTTGGATCACCTTTCTTTGGAATGGGCCCAAATATGGATCTCTTCCAGTTGGCTGGCCAGTGTCATGGGTTGAATTATGTGCCCCCAAAAATATGTGTCAACTTGATTACGCTGTGATTCCCAGTATTGTGTGGTTGTCCTCCATTTTGTGATTGTAATTTTATGTTGAAGAGGATTAGGGTGGGATTGTAACACCCTTACCTAGGTCACGTTCCTGATCCAATGTAAAGGGAGTTTCCCTGGGGTGTGGCCTGTGCCACCTTTTCTCTCTCAAGAGATAAAAAGGAAAGGGAAGTGAGCAGAGAGCGGGGAGCTCATACCACCAAGAAAGCAGTGCCAGGAGCAGAGCACATCCTTTGGACGTGGGGTCCCTGTACAAAGAAGCTCCTAGTCCGGGGGAAGATTGATGAGATAGCCAACAAAAGAGAAAAAGCCTTCCCCTGGAGCTGATGCCCTGAATTTGAACTTTTAGCCTACTTTATTGTGAAAAAATAAATTTCTCTTTGTTAAAGTCATCTACTTGTGGTATTTCTGTTACAGCAGCACTAGATGACTAAGACAGCCAGGTAGCTGTCTTCCGGATTTCTTGGCATAGAAAGTGAGCGCTTCCACTGTTGCATCCATTTTTGAAACAGCTCAGTTGATATTCCATCAATTCCTAGATCTTTGCTTTAAAGTGAGTGTTGACCTTTTTGTCTCATACAGGTAGTTTTTTAGTAGAGCACTGTTCTTACAGGCAGTATCCTTTATCTTGTGTACGACTCTGCTATTTAGCCAGAAGGTGGTCTCAGGGTATAGCTTTGGTCTGAGATTTAAAGAGCATGTCATGGCAATAGTTTCAGGGAGTCCTCTGGTCTCAATTGATGCAGTTAAGACTCAGTACTCTTTATCAGTCATAATTTATGTTTTGAATGCTATCCTGTTCCAGGTAGATTCAGTTTCTATCAAGTTAGGAGACAAGGCAAAAGGGAGGGAACTAACAACTTCTACTTACGCTTTTGAAATGGTGATTGATACTACTGTGATGGTAACCTTGCTTTTCACTTGTCACCCCACCTCCGCCAAGCCCTCTTGCAACATTAAGGATGGTCACTGTGGCTGCTTATGCTTAGGACTCGTCTAGGAGCTCTATGCCCAAATTGTGAAAAGACCCTAAGGTAGCTATAGTGTTTCATTTCCTAATGTAAATTTCATGATTAGTACTAATGACCTTATTAATTGGTGTAAAATTATAAAGAATTATTTCCCTTTAAGACAGGGCTAGAGCCATTTTCTTAAAATTATGTTCTTCTCAGGACAGCTATTTTCCTGAAGTTCTTTTTCTCCTCAGGAATTCTTTGAAAAGAAACAGCCAAAGACTAGCCAGAATCAGCTGAAACAGGTCCTGCTCTCCATCCTGACATTCCAGATGACCTTTAGCTCTTAACTGCTTCATGCATGGTAAATTCTCTGCCCCTGGGTGGAGAGCTGATGTTCTAATGAACAAAGATGACTAAGTTCCTCCTGGCGGGGAATCGAACCAGGGCCTTAGAAAATGCTTACTCATTCTAAGAGGCCCAGCGCCTGCGAGGCAGTCTTGGATGGCCCGCAGCCCCATCTGTCTCCTTGCTTGGCCAACCAATAAAGTTGCCTTTGTGTTACCAATCACCAATCTGACACAAAGGGTCCTTGTCTTTTCCCGAGTAAGAATACATGAGAAAGAAAAATTTTATCTTCAGCAATCTTTATTTTGCTTGAGTCAAGCAAAAGGAGTCAGTGGGGGACTAAGCCTTTCCAAAAGACTAACTCAAAAAGGGAAGCAAGGCTAGGGCTTATATGGATTGGTAGAGACAATAGAGTAATGAATATTTAATGGGCTCTTTTCAAGGGGCTGGTACTTCTCAGAATGGCAGTGCATGCAAATTAGGTTTTGAGGGCATCTGGAATCCGAAATGGAACCTGCTGATATTCAAGGTGGAGTCCTCTCGGCAGCCCTAGGCATCACTTACGGGATATAGCCAAGCCTACTGATCTTCGGCACTAAAGCCGTCTTTAGAGGGCTAAGGAAGGTTAAACAGGGGTCACACTTTGTTCTGCCATATGCTGGAGCCTGTAAAGGGGAAAGGGATTAGGAAAACACTAAGATAGTAATTCAACCTTATCTGAAATCTTATTTCAACCTTATCTGATGTTGACAGGGTGTGGTTCCTGTTTATCCAACTTCTAAAAAAAAAAAAAAAATTTTTTTTTTTTTTTTAGATGGTAATCTTTTAACAGTTCTTTTGTTCTGCCAGCACAGTTAACCCTATCTGTCTCATTTGGTTCTCCCCAGCTTGATCTCTGTCCTTTTGGCCATGAACAGAGTTTTCAGCAACACCTTTAGATGTCATAATTCTTTTTTTCTTTTGTTTCTGCTTGTCCAGTACCTGTGTTTTAAATATTTTGGTGACAGCATAGGCTAGAATTCATAATAATAATAACAGATCCTTTACATCCCATATGTCATCCTGAAAGAACCCTTAGTTAGTACTTTCTAGACTGTTCATAATAGGTAAAAATCAATAAAATGCAGGCACCGTTTTGGTAGACTGTGCTTTAAACAAGGTGAAGAAGCAAGCTACAATTTGTGAGAGATATCGGAGGAGAATGTCATATCTATTTCAAATTATGAAGAGAACATTGATTTTTTTTTTTTAAGGCAGAAAAATCAATGCCCAAATTTCAGTTTTGCTAATGTACAATGTTTGACCTCCTTTACAAAAAGTACAGTGGCATTTCAGTGATCATAGACAGAATCTTAGGGCATGGCATTTTTCTGTTTAGTAGTGGTGTTAAATATCTCTAAGGAGTCAGTAAATATTACAAGCAGTTGTAACTTATTACAGAAGTAACCAGCCAACCAGTTGCCATCAAGTCAATTCCAGTTCATGGCAACCCCATGTGTGTCAGGGTAGAAGTAAGCTCCATAGGGTTTTTCATGACTGATTATTTAGAAGTAGATCACCAAGTAGTTGTGACTTATTTTCTGATTTCTGTTTCCTTATACGTTTTGTTTGCATCCCGAGTCCCTCTCTAACTCCTAGGCAAATCTGTTCATCTCACTTTTTTCTCCCTCTCTTTTTCTAAAGGGCCTGGTAAGTGGCACTCATCTTTGTTGAGTGCTCAATTTCTCAATTAGTAGCTCAGTCTTTTCTCAAATCCCAGTCTTCTAAACTCTTTCTATTGTGGGAGTCTAATAAGTGGGTTAGGTCCTTCAAAGTTTGGGAGATGGAAGATTGGAAATTCCTAGATGGCTTTAAAACTAATTTAGAATCATTTCTGGCATCTTCAGGGATTAAAGTTAAAGGACCATGGTAAAACTTTAAGAGGAAAGAAAATTTAGGAAAGTAAGATTATGCCTTTGTGTATACAGCTAGGCAAATATATAAAAATGTGTGTATACTAACGAGATCACTCAGGATGGGACTGGCCATGCCCAAAAGACCATGTAATTAGAGGTTTGAAACTTTGAGCCATATGATATCAGCCTGACTTCTGGGGAGTAGAGGAGTGCTGGACATTTGACCAATGAATCATAACCAGTGGTTCAGTCAGTCATGTTTGTGTAATGAAGCCTCAGTGAGTTTTGGGGGAGTTCATGTGATCGATAATACTCTGCATTCATCAAGGTACTAGGAGGGTGATGCATCTCCAGGGACACAGAACCTTTGCATTTGGGACCTTCCTAGACCTTACCCTTTGCATCTCTCCCTTTGGCTGGTTCTAATTTGTATCCTTTTGCTATAATAAAACTAATAAGAAGTATAGGGCTTTCTTGAGTCCTGTGAATTGTTCTAGCAATTATTGAACCTAAGGGAGTAGTGGGAATCCCTGAATTTGGAGGCAGCTGCTCAGAAGTGAGCATGGCATAGGCACCCCCAAGCTTGCAGCTGGTGTCCTGAGGAGGTAGTTAGAATTTTTTGCTAGCTTGTCAGAAGTGAAGGTGGCCTGGGGACCTCTGAACTTGCTGTTGGTGTCTGAAGTGATGGCAGTAGAGGACTGTGCCCCTAGCCTAACTCCAGGCAGTTCAGACTCGCTCAGAGGCGCCTTGAAAGAAAGCCCTGGTGATCTGCTTCAGAAAGGTCACAGCCATGAAAACCCTATGGAGGGCAGTTCTGCTCTGAAATACAGCAGTCACCGTGAATCATATTGACTCCATGGTACCTGGTTTGGTTTTGGGGTTTTTTCCCCCCAGGTAGCTTGTTTCTGAGGTCATTTATATAGGCAAAGGTATATTTTAATTTTCCCATATATGTATAATAGCTATAGACAGACATTTTTCTTTTGAAGTAATACCAAAAACCAAAAAAAGAAGAAAAAGAGAAGCCTCAGGATATTTAAGGTGAGGCAAATAAAATACACACACACACAGGGTTTTTGGTTGTTTTTTTTTTTTTCTTTTCTTTTTTAAGGAAAGCTAGAAAATTGTTTTCAAGGAGAAATGTATGATCTGCAGTTGCAGTGTTTAGACATTTGGCAATTGGATAAAATAATTTTTTCGTGAAAATAGCAAAACAGATCGACATAAATGTACATTAGGGTAGTGACTTTCATGTACATACACAGTGAGAGTTCTAAGCAATAAATTCTTGGAAAAGTAGGGTAGGGATTGGATAAATGTCATGGTTTATGACCGAATACATATAAACAGGTGAAAACTCAAGATGGAGAGGTAATAGTAACCACCTGATAAAGAGACTTAAAACCCTTTCACCCTACAAAAAAGACATTGCTTTAGAGCTATAACTTGGTATTATAGTTTGATTTTTTAATAATATATTGGTTATATTTATGGCTACTATGGACACATAAAATAAAGAGTGAATGTCTTTTGTTCCCCAATACAAAGAAGTATTTATCATTTAAAATCTTACCTGTAAAAGATTTTACTTATATGTTTTTGATGCTATAGTTTCTGAAACTAATACCAAAATTATTGAAAAAGGTGACAAAGTCACTATTTCTTTCATGAGTGTCTTAAAAATAAAGGATGGTTGACCATGCAAAATTATGTAGCTATTTCAAGTTTACTTCCAGGCTAAAAAGGAGTCCCGGTCGCACAATGGTTAAGTACTCAGCTGCTAACTGAAGGGTTCACAGTTCAAACCCACCTAGCAGCTCCATAGGAGAAAGACCTGGCTATCTGATCCCATAAAGATTACAGCCTAGAAAACCCTATGGGGCAGTTCTGCTTGATCACATGTGGTCACTATGAGTCAAAAATCTACTTGACAGCACCTAACACCTAAGCTAAAGCAATATATATTGAGCCTCCAGACCTTTCCTTAATCACCCAGATCCAACCTATGCTCTCTGTTCTACCTCTAGATTTCATCTGTCACCCCCTCCCTTACAAGCATCCTCTCTATATAACAGATAACCGTAGCCTGCTTTGATTTTTCTCTCTGCTTTGAATTTCTGTTACATGTGGAGTTCCTTAAGACCTCCTCTCTCCTATTTAACTTTTAAGCTCCCTGAGACTAGGACATTTTGTTATATTTCTTCATGCATGGTAGTTAACAAATGCTGGGTGACCAATAAGCATGGAAAATAAGTTTTGGAGGAATTCAGAAGAGAGAGCAATGAACAGTGTGATAACAGTTGTTTGGAGTCAGCACATCAAGAAGGAGGCCTAACCTAAAGAAAGACCAGGTCTCTGGGAAGATAAGGAGTGCGTTCCACTGCATCACAACATGAGCTGAGGCACAAATATGCATAGCCTGGTGACTTAGACACTAGGTGCCAGTTAATATTGGATGAATAAACTAATGAACAAATGAATATATTCTGAATAGAGTGACTTTGCCAAGTTTACTGTACTGTTCCTTTTAAGTCATTCATTCATCAAACATTTCTTAGTTCTGGTTACAAAGATGAAGAACTTATATTTATTTTAAGGTATTCAGAATCTAGTGAGGCAGACAGAAATGTATAAAATTATTGAAATATGTTAACTGCAATAAAAGTTATACGTAAGGTTTACAGGAGCAAGGAGAAGGAAGCTGCAGAGAAGATTTTTATAGGATAGGCCAAGTTCTCAAAGGCCTTATTAAATACCAGGCTCAGTTATTTGTACATTATTTTGGTTGTCATTTAAGATAAGCTATTGTGTATCATTAAGGTAAGCTGTTGGCGACATTCAACCATTTCAGGAAGCAGCATATGATCAAGAACCTATGCTTCTGAAGGAAGAGGTCCAAGCTGCGCTGAAAGCATTGGTGAAAAACAAGGCTGCAGGAGTTGACGGAATACCAACTAAAACGTTTCAACAAGCGGATGCAGCACTGGAAGTGCTCACTTGTCTATGCCAAAAAGTTTGGAAGACAGGTACCTGGCCAGCTGACTGGAAGAGGTCCGTATTTTTGCCTATTCCCAAGAAAGGCGATCCAACCGAATGCGGAAATTACTGAACAAAATCATTAATATCACACGCAAGCAAAGTTTTGCTGAAGATCACTCAAAAGCAGATGCAGCAGTATATCGACAGGCAACTGCCAGAAATTCAGAAGAAGATGTGGAACCAGGGATATCATTGCTGATGTGAGATGGATCCTGGCTGAAAGCAGAGAATACCAGAAGGATGTTTACCTGTGTTTTATTGACTGAGCAAAGGCATTTGACTGTGTGGATCTTAAAAAATTATGGATAACATTGTGAAGAATGGGAATCCCAGAACACTTCATTGTGCTCAAAAGGAAGCTGTACATAGACCAAGAGGCAGTTAACACAGAACAAGGGGGTACTGCGTGGTTTAAAGTCAGGAAAGATGTGTGCCAGGGTTGTATCCTTTCACCATACTTACTCAGTCTGTATGCTAAGCAGATAATCTAAGAAGCTGGACTATATGAAGAAGAATGGGACATCAGGATTGGAGGAAGACTTAATAACAACCTGCAATATGCAGATGAAACAACCTTGCTTGCTGAAAGTGAAGAGGACTTGAAGCATTTACTGATGAAGATCAAAGACTGCAGCCTTCAGTATGGATTACAACTCAACATAAAGAAAATAAAAATCCTCACAAGTGGACCAAAAAGCAGCATCATGGTAAATGGATAAAAGATTGAAGTTGTCAAGCATTTCATTTTACTTGGATCCACAATCAACACCCATGGAAGCAGCTGTCAAGAAATGAAACTATGCATTGTAATGGTCAAGTCTGCTGCAAAAGACCTCTTTGAAGTGTTGAAAAGCAAAAGTCACCTTGAAGACTAAGGTGTGCCTGACCCAAGCCATGGTGTTTTCATTCACCTCATAAGCATGTGAAAGGTGAACAGTGGATAAGGAAGACTGAAGAATTGATGCCTTTGAATTATGGTGTTGGAGAAGAATACTGAATAAGCCATGGACTACCAGAAGAACAGACAAACCTGTCTTGGAAGAAGTACAGCCAGAATGCTCATTAGAAGCAAGGATGGTAAGACTTGGTCTCACATACTTTGGACATGTTATTGGGAGGGACCAGTCCCTGGAGAAAGACATCGTGCTTGGTAGAGTAGAGGGTCAGCAAAAACAAGGAAGACCCTCGATGAGATGGATTGACACAGCGGCTGCAACAATGGGCACAGGCATAAAAACAATTGTAAGGATGGCGCAGGACTGGGCGGTATTTCGTTCTGTTGTAAACAGGGTCTCTATGAGTCAGTACCTACTGAACGGCTCCTGTCATGGATTGAATTGTGTCCCCCCAAAATGTGTGTCAACTTGGTTAGGTCATGATTCCCAGTATTGTGTGGTCGTCCTCCATTTTGTGATTGATGTGATTTTCCCATATGTTATAAATTCTAATCTCTGCCTGTGGTTGATGGGGCAAGATTAGATTATATTAAAGAGGACTACAGTGGGATGTAACACCCTTACCCAGGTCATATCCGTGATCCAATGTAAAGGGAGTTTCCCTGGGGTGTGGCCTGCACCACCTTATATCTCTAAAGATATAAAAGGAAAGGGAAGCAAGCAGAGAGGGGGGAACCTCATACCACCAAGAAAGCAGTGGCAGGAGTAAAGCGCATCCCTTGGACCCAGGGTTCCTGCTCAGAGAAGCTTCTCGACCAGGGAAGATTAATGACAAGAACCTTCCTCCAGAGCCCACAGAGAGAGACTTCCCCTGGAGCTGATGCCTTGAATTTGGACTTGTAGCCTACTAGACTGTAAGAAAATAAATTTCTTTGTTAAAGCTATCCACTTGTAGTATTTCTTGTGGTATCCACTTCTGGTGTTTCTAACAACAGCAACAACATTGTGTCACGGTGACTTCGAAAGGCTTATGATAGCACTGATCCTAGAATTTCCTTGTGGGTCGTAGTTAATAGGCCCCCCTGAGAGTTCCCTGGCCCAGCCTCATAATGATACTTCAAATTCAGTTGAAAGCAAGAGTCAGGATGTGGTTGGACAATATCTTTTTTAGTGTTAAAATTTTGTAACTATCAAATTGAGATGCTTTAATTATTGTGGAGATCTGAACTATCTACATAGTTTGATATTGTTAGCTTTGAAGGTTATATTTGAATATATTTGAAACCTGAAAAGAAAGAACAAGGAAAATAAAATTGGTTTAGATTTTGCTGAGTTCTCAAAAGTGTTTTTAAAGATCTATAACTAAACAGGTATTTCTGTTCAAAATTTTTGTCTATTTCCAGTCATTAGGTCTTTCAAAAATCCAGAGGAAGAAAAATGTTGCAACTTATTCACCAATAACGGGAACTTGTCAGATGAGCCCATGTGTTTCTCCCATAAGCTCTAAAGAACAGGAGCGCAGAAATGGACCATCAAATGGTTAGTTAAACATTCTTTTCCACTTATTTTAAGATTTTTCTAGTTATCGGTTAAATCAAGATTTTGATTTAATAATATAGAGATGTTGCTACAGCTGATTTTTTCTTCCCAAAGAATTCAACATAGAAAAAGCTAGAAAGCTGGTAATATTTTAGGTGTAAATGTAAAGTTTTTAGGCACTTATTTTAAAAATGCTACTGCAGACTTTGTTCCTTTGCAATCCTGACTATTAAATAGAAATTATAGCCTGACTGCCTTCAGCTACTATCAATTATAATGGTTACAGATATGCCTCTTAACAAGCTATCCATCATGTGCATAAATTAAAGAGCACATAATTCAGGTACTGCTGCACTACAGTTTAAGAGTGATAGTTCTAAATGTTATTTTTAGCCATGTTGACCATTTTAGTTTTATCCACATTTACTGTATCTTTATATAACTTGCTTTATTTATTATATTTCATTCCCTTCTTTATTATATACTATTATGAATGTGTTGATAAAAGGTTTTTGGAATTTTCCATTAGAGGAAAGACTAATTTTAATATAAAAGTCTTTATTTTAAAGTATTGTTAGTTTAATTTTGACCATATGTATTTGTTGTTCTCTGGTAGTTTATTGCCAAAATACCTATTTTTAAAAATACCATAATCTAGATCTTATAGATTTGATTAATATTTGAAAAGGTCATGAATCAGTGATATGAGTTTTTATCATACAGAATTTTGAGTATGCACAAATTCAATAAAATGTAATTTAAATATGCTGTGATTAGGCTAATTCATATTTTATTTTTTAACACTTATTGAGTGCTAAAGATATACAATAAACCACAGAGAAACAGAGAAGTCTCCTCACTTTACCAAATTTTCTTTAAATGAAACACATAATGAGATCTTAAACTTTTGAATGGTTTGATTTTATCTAATTAATACTTTTTATCTTAAAACTACTACTATTAGGTTTGCTTTCACAAAAACATATGAAGATGTATATATTTTTTTCAAGTTCATAATTCTGTTTTATGTGCACCTGATATCTTTTTTTTACAATTAAAAATTAATGTCATAGAGATTGCACATCTCTATACTGAAATGTGAATAGATTTTAAGTGGATATGTGCTCAATTTCCATATGGAAATTAAATATAAACTAAATGGAATATTCCTTTTGCCCATAAAAAGATTGGTCACGTGATCACAGTTGACATTTAGGTGGATAATTATTACAGATTATAGTACTAAGTAAGCTCTTTTTAAAAAAGCCATACAGCAAGGGTTTTTGAGGTGCTGACAGTATTCTACTTCTTGACCTACATGATGGTTACACTGGTTTACTCTATAATTATTTATTAAACTGTACGTATATGTTTTATGCAGTCTTCAATATGTATACTTCACATACAGAGTCTCAAAATAGGAGAATAGTGTCTAGAATTCTGTATGAGATGATGTCTTTTGTGATCATTACATTGCTTATCCTAATACTTCATCTTGTACATATATTAAAACTAAGAAAGCCTGATTCTTCTAAAGTAACTTAAGTTCCAAATAAGTAAGAAAACATGACTTATGAAGGTATTTAAGTTTCAAATGAGGTCATAACCTATATTAACAATTTCCACTTCTTAAATTTTGTACAAAATATAAGGTATAGTTTAAATAAGCATTTTTATTTTAATGGCATATTATTTGCTACTCACTTTCTATCATATTTAGAATAAAATCCCAGAACCTTATCATGACTTTTAAGGCCATGCATGATCTAATACTTGATCACCTCATCTACCTCATTGTCTCCTCCTCTTCCCCATATTTATGGTCTTTAGCCACATTGACCTTCTTGCTATAATTCAGTTATTCTGAGCTCTCCCTGCCTTAGGTGCACTTGTAGTTCTCTCCATCGGGAATACCCTTCCCTCAGGTTTTTATGTGTACTATATACATTTGAACTTTATGAACAGAAGCTTACTCTTAAATTTAAATTCATTTGTGGTTATAAAAAGGAAGAGAAATCTGGTTCTGTTTCTTCCCTCTACTTAGACTCTAAATGGGCCAGAAATAGCTAACTTAACACAGAGTGATTGGCTCCAGCTCTTCACTTTCTACTTTTAAGAGAACTGAGACTTATATATTATACTGATGCCCTTCCCTACTCCCTAACAAATTTCTCCAAACTCTTATGCTTCTGAGAGAAGAGGAAGAATGGTAAATCTTTTCCACTCCTTCTTCCAAGAACACATCAGAGTTATTATTAAACAATGAGAGTAGAAGGTTAAACAACAAATTTGGCATAATTAAATACAGTACTTATACACTGGACAGTACCTGTGAGGAAACCACCCAGACTGTAGCAATGTAGCACAGAGAGTTAAAGAGAGAGAGAATGTATAAAACAGTAAAGAGAAATAATGGATAGAATAAGAAGGTCAAACTATGTCAGGTAGAAGTTCTACAAGAAGGAAATAGAATGAGACAGAGGCAATTATCGAAGATACAAGGACTATAAGCTTTCCATGATTAAATAGAGACATGTATTTCCAGATTAAAGTAGCATGCTTATTCTGAGCAGAATGAATTAAAACAAATCTACACCTAGTTATATCATGGTAAAACTGCAAAACATCAAAGACTAAGAGAAAAATTCTTAAGCAATCAGAGATAAGACCTATTATCTACAAGGAATGACAGACTGATAGTAGACTTTTCATCAGTATCAATAGACTCAAGAAGGAAGTGAAGTAATAAATCCCAACTAAGAATGACAGCTGACTTTTCATTCGGGAAGTGAGGATGAAAGAAAAATGCTTTCTGATAAAGTCTGGGAGTTTACCATTCATAGGCCCTCACCGAAAGGACTACTAAAGAAGGCACTTCTGTTAGAAGGTAATTAAACTTCAGATAAAGGAGTGGAATGAAAAGAGCAATGGTGAAAAACTAAATTAGCAAACATGTTAGTAAATCTAATTACAAACTAACTGTAAAGCAAAAGACAATTTGACAGAGTTAAAAACAAAAAATGGACTATCCTAACATGGAAGTTAGATGAGGGGGGCGGATAGGTGTGAAAGTGTTATAGTCCTTGTATTTTTCAGGCAGAAGATAGGATATCTATAAATCGATTTTTTTTATTGTGTGTTTTTATTCCCTTGCCTATAAAATGGGGAAAATAATAATATCTACCTCAGAGTTGTTGTGATAATTAAATGAATTAATACACAAAAAGCACCCAGAACAATGTCCAACATGTAGTAAGTGTTCAATATATATTAATTCATTCATCTATTAATAAATAAGCAGCATAGCATCATAATTAAGAGCACAGTCTTTGTAGCCAGGCTGTGCTCTGGCTGGGTTTCAATCCTGACTCTGCCACTACTAGCTTTAGGGCCTTGGACAAGTTACTTAACCATTCTGTGCCTCTGTTTTCTCATCTGCAAAATGGGAAAATGAATGACTACTTCATAGAGTTGTACATATTGATTAGTTAATATATATAACACGTTTAAAACAGTGCCTGGCCCTAATAAATACTATGTAAATGTTAGCCATTATCATACTTATTGATTGTGCTTCCAAACATTATGATCTGTTGAAAGCTATCTTCCCTAGTTAGGGAAGAGGGTCCCTGGAGCCTTACCAGAAAGTTCAAATTCTGAATGTTTTGTGAAACTATACTTAAAGGAAGTCGAGTATATAACTGTTTGTTAACTTACATACAACCTAGCAAGACAAAGGCCATATAGACCCCTCAGTCCTCTAATATATAATAACTCTATTTACTTTTTTATAGTGGAGTAGAATAAAATGAAAGAAAGTAATTATTAAGTGGCTAGAAGATTCTTTCAGTGATATATTAAACTATTCAACAGTCTTTGATAACTGATCCAAGTGTTACTCTTAAAAAAAAAAAGTCTTAGATGTCTTAGAGACATTAAAACTCCTCTTATCTAACAACTGAAAAGTGTATAAAAGTGTAGGTTTCTCTGTGATAAGATTGAGATTAATGTTCACATTTTGCAGGGTGAGATATTTGATGAGTACTCTTAGAATAATAAAATGTTTAGAAAAGCCTCGAATGCCTGGTGAAAATTCACATAAAGCATCATGAGCTGTTTGTAACCTGATATTGCTAACTGCTAGTGCCGAAATGCAAAAATGACTAACAAATTAAAGGAACAAAATAACTTTATTATTTAATTTTGGAGCTTTATTGAAAGTAGATAGCATTGTCAAGATTCAGGAGATTATTATTAACCTTTAGACAGAGATTCTCAGATATACAGGCATACTGTGTGACTTTAGTTTTCATTTGTGGTTTTCTACAAAACAGATGCATTTCAACTTGATTTTTTTTTAGAGACAGCTTTTAATAGAATTTTTTCCCCAGAGTTCTCTAAAATCAATAAATAAAATATTGCTCTTTTTCTTCTCTGTCCTTTATTAAATAAACTTTTAGCCATATTAATTTATTTGTTTGGAACTTAAGGATGCAGAAAAATAATGAAAAGTTAACAAACAAGAGCAATTATGAGTGCTTTAACAAAATTTTTAAATCTTGAGTTTTTCTTTCTGGCATTAAATTGTATTTTGAGGTGACAGTTTTAATTGTGATACAATTTTTTTGAGGAAGAAAGATATAATGTAAAGTGTAGCAATGAGGGAAATCATTATTAATTTCTGAACCAATTTACTCAGTGAAATTTTAACTATCAGAGAATAGAAAATGTGCTTTCAAATAAGATTTTCCTCTAGTAATAGACAAGCCTGTTGCTGTCAAGTATATTCCAATATAGCGACCCTAGAGGACAGAGTAACCGCAGCATAGGATTTCCAAGGAGCAGCTGGTGGATTTGAATTGCCGACCTTCTGGTTAGCAGATGAACGCTTAACCACTGCGCCACCAGGGCTCCATCCTCTAGTTATAGGAGCAAGTAAAAGTAAAGGAATAAAAATTAAATGAAGGGAAAAAAGTAAACTGGCATTGGAAAGTCTGTTCCAGACAATGATATATTTCTTAGTATGTTTCATAAGTTACATTTTTTTTTAATTAAATTGCCTTAATGTTGCCTGTGTATTTAGTTTCATCTGAAAGTATTGGACCCCCTGCATTATCATCTAGAGCTATATTCTCCAGTAAACCAAAAACCAAACCCAGTGCCGTCAAGTCGATTCCAACTCATAGCAACCCTATAGGACAGAGTAGAACTGCCCCATGGAGTTTCCAAGGAGCGCCTGGTAGATTCGAACTGCCGACCCTTGGGTTAGCAGCCGTAGCACTTAACCACTACGCCACCAGAATATTCCATATTCTCCAATACATGTGGCCATTAAGCATTTGAAATGTGACTAGTCCAAATTGAGATATACTGTAAGTATAAAATACACCGTATTTCAAAGACTTAGTATGAAAAAAAGAATGTAATTTATCTCATTATATTGTGTATTAGTTATCAAGTGCTGCTATAACAGAAGTACCACAGTGGATGGCTTTAACAAACAGAAATTTATTTTCTCACAGTTTAGGAGGCTAGAAGTTTGAATTCAGAGCACCAACTCTAGGGGAAGGCTTTTTCTTTCTCGGCTCTGTAGCAAGGTCATTGTGTCTTCAGCTTCTGCTTCCCAGATGCTTGGAATTCTCCATGTGTCTTGGCATCTGTTTTACCCCATCTCTCCTTCTGCTCAATTGTTTAATCTCTTTTTATATCTCAAAAGAGTTTGATGCTAATCCTGCCTCATTCACATAACAAAGACAACCCATTCCTGAATGCGATTATAACCATAGGCATAAAGTTTAAGATTTGTAACACACATTTTTGGGGGATACAATTCAATCAATGACATACTGATTACATGTTTAAATTAAATGATAGTGTTTTTATATTGGGCTAAATAATATATTATTAAAATTTAGTTTACCTGTTTGTTTTTTCCTTTTTAATCTTGCTACTAGAAAATTTAAAACTATATAAGTGGCTCACATATTTCTATTGGAAAATAGAGTGCTGAGCTAGCATTTCATGATTTTTCCCCAAAGCTCTCTAAAATCAATAAATCCATTTGTATCAAAAAAAATTTTAGAAAAACAATGAGAACATTAAGTGAATAATATTTCTTGTGTCAGTTGTTAAACAGGTAGAACTATATAAAAATTTTTACTGTAGGAGAGTGTTACCATAAGTACTTTTTAAAAAATGGTTTCTCCCTGCTGGTTTTCATTAGTAGTAAAGAGTTTAGATTATTTACTTATTTGCTTGTTTATTCTTCAAGAGCCAGTATAGGTAAGCCACTGAGAGTCTCTATCTGTACTAATACGTGTCTTCAAATACTTGTGTCTTAGTTATCTTGTGTTGCTATAACAGAAATACTACAAGTGGGAGGCTTTTACAAACAGAAACGTATTTTCTCACAGTCTAGGAGCGGAATCGACTTGACGGCACTGGTTTCTTTTTTTTTAGGAGACTAGAAGTCCGAATTCAGGGCAACTCTAGGGGAAGGTTTTTTCTCTCTGTCAGGTCTGGGAGAAGGTCCTTGTTCTTTCAGCTTCTGTTTCATGATTTCTTGGAGATCTGCATGTGGCTTGGCATCAACCCCCAAATGTGCTTCCTTACTTAATCTGCTCTTTTTATATCTCAAAAGGGATTGACTCAAGACATATCCTACACTAATACTATGTCATTAACATAACAAAGAAGCCCATTCCAAATGGGATTATAATCACAGGTATAGAGGTTAGGATTTACAGCACATATTTTGCGGGGGACACAATTCAGTCTGTAACAACCTGCTTACTAAATGTCGAACATGTTTAAAGTATAGAACAACCAACTAAGTAGTCATAAAAGCTCATAAACAATTATCTATTTGAGCACTAGTAGGTGAAAGCGTAATATGCTACTGGAGCTGTAAAATCAAACTTACATTTCACCAGCAGACATTTGAGAGGGGTTATGATTAAGTTACAACATCATGTCTTCACTTGTGCCTCTGTGGACCTGTGAAACTTATGAAAGTTTATATAAACCATGGCCTGAAATAACTCTACAGCATTTTAAATGGAATCTAACAATTTATTTCTCATATTACTACCTTAAATACTTTAATGAATTATGTATTTTGGTAGACACTAAACATCTCTCCAAGGATCTACTAAAGAAATAGGCATTTAAAGAGTCAGATTCTTTTTCTCCTAAAATCAGCTTTATTTTACTGTGATATCATTAGAAACTCACCATTTTCTAGGTATTAGTATCAGCAATCCATTGTTGCTGCTTTGAGAAAAAAAATAGGATAAAATAATGAAAAGTAAAAGCTTTCATATGATAATCTTTCCTTAAAATATTTTTATCTAAAAAAAATTTTTTTATCTAGTTAATGCATTTTAAACTAATTATATTATCAAATTGGTTTCTCTAATTTTCTCTTTAATATGCCAAATTCCAATGGTAATTCTAACCAAAAAATTGTTTTTTCTGTGTTATGTCATTTTACGTAAAAATTAGGAAAATGGGTATTAGAAAAAAAACAGCTATTGAAAAGTTTGTCAGAATAGGGAAAAAGTTTTTCCCGTTTGAAATTTCAGGACACTTTTTCTTTTCCTACCTTCCTTTCATTTGGTCACTCTTACTTTCTATTTAAAATTTGGCAATCTAAATTCTGTTTAAAATTTGGGAATTTCTTCTTAACTTTGTGTTCTTCTCTTTATTATACAATGTATAGGAAAGAGGGAAAAATTGAATAACCTCAATTCCAGAATGACTAAAAGAAAGGAATCTACAACAAACAACAGTGATGAGTAAGTTTATTCATTTTGAAATAATACACATGTGTGTCTTGCAAGAAAAGGTTCATGGTTGTGAAATATGACAACTTGGAGAAATCATTTCTCTATAGATATAATAAATAATATACACCTGAGTTGTAGTCCTTCTTAAAGAAGTAAAATACCTTATTTTGTAATGTGTTTTGTAGCGCTTATATAATGGTAATATGTTGTTGCTAGTTGCCATGAAGTCAGCTCTGACACGCGGAGACCCCATGTATAACAGAACGAGATGGTGCCCCAGTCTAGCGCTATCTTCATGACTGTTGGTGTTTGAGTCCCTTGTTGTGGCCATTGTGTCAGTCCATTTCATTGAGGGTTTTTCTTGCCTTTGCTGACCCTCCACTTTACCAAACATGATATTCTTCTCCAGCAATCAGTCCCTCCTAACAACACAGCCAATGTAAGCAAGTCAAAGTCTCCGACGGTGTTCTGTGATCATCTTAAGGTGAAGCTGAGGAAAATACCCTTTTCAGATTTACATGGATAGAGAAGTGCGTTTTATGGGGACTTAATGGCTAACAAATAGCTGGTTCAAGGCAGAGCTGGGAGCACAGAGAAGCTAGTCGAGTAAGGATGCTGGGGGAACTTGAAAGGCTTACCTGTCCAGCAACAAAGCATTTTCATATTGGCCTGCCAATGGTGCCTTTGAGTGAAGCATTATCTGCAGAAAGCTACTACACATGCATTCTGGAAAGAACGTTAGTGTCTACCAGAAGGTAGATAGGAATTGAATTAAGTATTGCGTAATTATCCAGAAGGATTGAATTAAGCAGAAAAGAAGGTTGAATATTCCTAGTAGTTCATATGTTCAGCGTATTTACCATTCTAGCTGTATTTTCTGTGTACACGTACTATGCCATCAGGAAGTTTCTACCCACTAGGAGCTTATGGTCTTATGTTGTCATATACCTTCCCCAACTTAGAGATGGGTTATGTTTCAAAAGTTTTTTAAATCATTTGTGCAGAACTCCCAATGCATTTTTCCCTATGTAGTGTTAATTGTGAGTATAACCCCAGGTCAAGGTACAAGTCTATTGATTTCATAATGTAGCTGTAGTATTAGTGTTGCTAGTTGCCATGAAGTAGTATTAAATCAGTTGCCATGTAATAGTATTAAATCAGTAATGAGTAGTCTGGGTTAAAAGATACAGAAACTGAATGCCATTTAGAGTATAATCAGGATGTAGGGAAGAGTTTCTCAAAGAGATCTCATTTGATATCCCTTCAGCAATTGTTGTACCCTGTCTTAGTTATCTAGTGCTGCTACAACAGAAATACCACAAGTGGATGGCTTTAACAAAGAGAAATTTATTCTCTCATAGTCTAGGAGGCTAGAAATCTGAATTCAGGGTGCCAGCTCCAGGGGAAGGCTTTCTCTCTCTGTCAGCTCTGGGAGAAGGTCCTTGTCATCAATCTTCCCCTGGTCTAGGAGCTTTTCATTGGAGGGACCCTGGGTCCAAAGGACAGGCTCCTCTCCTGGTTCTTCATTCTTGGCAATAGAAAGTTCCTCCATCTCTCTGCTCTCTTCTCTTTTATATCTCAAAAGAGATTGACTTAAGATACAACATAATCTTGTAGATTGAGTTCTGCCTCATTAACATAACTGCCTCTAATCCTGTCTCCTTAACATCACAGCGGTAGGATTTACAACACAGGAAAATCACATCAGATGACTGAATGGTGGACAGTCACACAATATTGGGAATCATGGCCTAGCCAATTTGGCACACATTTTGGGGGGATACCATTCAGTCTATAACAAGGAGGTTATGGTCTAGAATGGAAGGCAGACACATAAATAAATGATTTGAATACATTGTGGTGTTATGATTAACAGCGTGACTTATACATGTATCTAATAGCTAGCTTCTATGACAAAACTGTAAGGTTACTGTGGTATAGAAAGTAGGATGCCTTTAAAATACGTTCTTAGCAGACCAGAAGAACAAATGGAGTCTGCTGTTTTATGTAGAAAAACTGAATGTTAATTATCAAAGTAAAGTAAAAATGAGTATAAAACAAGTTTCTAAATAAATTTCTATGTTTGTAAAGGCTAGTGAATAATTAATCACAATATTTCAATGTAAGTATATTGTCTAACAATAAAAATAAATTATTTTAAGAATCTCAGCAAAATGTTTTCTCTTGAAATAATCAGTATATCATTTTATTTACTTTTTAAATTTATTTCTATTGTAAAGTTCATTTAAAAGTTGAATCTCATACCCTTTTCTTATTTTGATAAAAAATTTTAAATGAGGTAAAAATACAAATTAAATAGAAACATGCCTCAAATTCTTTTTACAAGTAATTTTTATTTATTTAAACAAAAATTTTGAGAGCCTTAAAAACACAAATTTATGAAGTAGATGGACAAGTCCACAGAGAAAACATTTTAAAACTGCAAACAAGATTTCTCACTGGTAAAATATCTTCAGATGTCTTCCCTAAACAGATAACAACTTGGAATATTTATTAAAACTTATGATTTTGAAATATTCTGAATTTACAGAAAATTTGCTAGAATATTACGAAGAACTCCTGGGCCCTTCCCCGAGATTCATGAATTGTTAACATTTTGTCACATGTGCTTCTCTCATTCTCTGTGTCACACATGTATACCCACACACATACACATTTCTTTCTGAATATTTGAGAAGTTACAGATGACATCCCCCCTTACCACTAACACTTTAGTGTGCATTTCCTAAGAACAAGAATATTCTGTAATATAGCCACAATTCAAGTATCAAAACCAGGAAATTTAACATTGATATAGTTACTATTATCTAATATGCAGTCTCTATTCAAATTTTCCTAATAGTGTCCTTTATTGAAGTTTTTTACCCTTGATCCAGGATACAGTCCCAGATCACACATTGCATGATAGGTTTTAAGTTTCCTTTAATCTGGAACAGTTCTTTAATCTTTCATTGTCTTCCATGACAATGATATTTTTTAAAGAATACAGGCTGTTTTTTGTTGTTGTTGTTGTTGTTGTTGTTGTAGAATGTTCCTCAACTTAGGTTTGTCTGATATTTCTTCAAGATGACATTCAGATAAATCATTTTTTCAGTGTATTACATCAGGAGGCATTTTGTCGTATTCTTGATGATACTTTAATCATTTGATTAAGGTGGTGCCTACCAGGTATATCCATTGTAAAGTTAATAGTTTTCCCTTTGTAATTAATACTTTGTTGGGAAGTAGTTTGAGACTATTTTATCCAATAGCTTTAGCATACATTGGTGATTCTTGCCTGGGTCATTTATTACTCTCATAGTTACACAGTGGTGATTTTCTAACCCTACCTTTCCTTCTATGTTTGTTAAGTTGGCCTTCTGCTTGTTGGCCTTTTTTTTGATTTGTGAGCTCATACTGATACAGGGTTTTTCCTTGCCTTCCCCCTTTGCATTTTTTATCTCTTCTCAAGCAGTAGATCTCTGGTTCCTAACACCAGTGTATTTACACATTTGCTTAAGGAATAAGCAACATACACAAAATAGTTTCAGAATTACTGCACTCTGTACACTGTAAAAAAAAAAAACATTCTGAGAGTTCAAGATTTGTTTGCAGTCTTTTTGTCTTTCGATTGAAGGTATGTAGACAAATTACTGTGTTCAAAAATTGCTGGTTCCCCCACCCCCTTCTGCGTGGTTATATTATTTTGAAATTTCATTCTCTGGTTTCTGCTTGTATTTTATTTTAATTTTTTCCTTTATCGTTATTGATTTTTCTTTTTTTTTACTATGTCAAACATTAACATGGTTCTAAAATCTTTACCTCAAAAGTATATACTGAGAAGTGTTGCTCCCTCCACCATTCCTTCTACCTGTTCTCTGTAGGTAACCAAATTTATTCGTTTCTGGTTTACCTTTCCTAAGTTTATTTTTATAAGAATGAGCAGTTTCATTTATATTATCTTATTTCTATTTATTTGAGAAGTTGCAGATGACATCCCCCTTTACCATTAACTACTTTAGTGTGTATTTCCTACAATATGCACTCTTTTAGTGTGTGTGTCATACAGTGTGTACTCACTTGCACTTTGTTTTTTTGGCTTATGAATATGTCCTGAAATCACTCCCTGTTAATCCACTTGGAGAATATTATAAGAATTCTCCCAGCAGGAAAACACAGCTCCATGTTCTAGGTTTAATTCCACCCCCCCCCCCAGAAAACAGCAGTTAATGACATGTCAATAAAGCTCATTTATAAACAGACACGTACATATTAATACTTTATATGAACTTCCATATCCTTTATGTTGTGAAAGGCAAATATATAATTCACTGCTGTTGGCCTTCCTTGCTCTTGGTAATTTGCTACTGCTTCTGGCACTGCTATGAAAATGTAATAATAGTGACTGTCTTCTATAATGTTTATTTTCTTTCAACTTTTTATTTTGAGATAATTGTATATTCACATGCTGTTATAAGAAGTAATACAGAGAGATCACATGTATCACTTTTTCCCAGTTTCCTCTCATGGTAACATCTAGCAAAATTGTAGTCTAATATCACAGCCAGGAGATTGGCATTGACACAGTCTACTGATATTACTCAGGCTTCCTCAGTTTTCTGTGTACTCATTTGCGTGTGTGTGTGTGTGTGTGCGCGCGTGCATGTGTGTGTGTTCTGTGCAATTTTACCACACGTGTAAGTTCACATATCCACCAGCATGGTCAAAATACAAAACGGTTCCATCTCTACAAGTGTCTCTACTGTTATATAAGGCTTATTTTTAATCACTCGTTTTATTCTTTTACAGTCAGAAGAGTAACTTTTTTAGATGTGAAACTTTGATTTCAGTACTAATCCAAATAAAAATCATAGTTATGCTAGAACTGGGTTGGTTGGTTGGTTTTTCTTTCTTATTTTTTAATGTATATGTTATGGATTGAATTGTGTCCCTCCAAAAAGTGTGTGTCAACTTGGCTAGTCCATGATTCCCGGTATTGTGTGACTGTCCACCATTTTGTCATCTGATGTGATTTTCCTATGTGTTGTAAAGCCTACCTCTGTGATGTTAATGAGGTGGGATTAGTGGCAGTTATGTTAATGAGGCAGCACTCAGTCTACAAAATTAGGTTGTATCTTAAGTTAAGCTCTTTTGAGATATAAAAGAGAGAAGCGAGCAGAGAGTTAGAGGGGACCTCTTACCACCAAGTAAGCAGTGCCAGGAGCAGAATGCGTCCTTTGGACCCAGGGTCCCTGTGCTGAGAAGCTCCTAGACCGGGGGAAGATTGATGACAAGGACCTTCCCCCCAGACTCCACAGAGAAAGCCTTCCCCTGGAGGTCACGCCCTGAATTTGGACTTCTGGATTATAAGAGAATAAACTTTTCTTTGTTAAAGCCATTTACTTGTATTATTTCTGTTACAGCAGCACTAGATAACTAAGACACTATACCGTTTATAATTGTGACAACCACTGGTCAGAATTCTCAGGTTGCATGCTTCCATTACAGTTTTGTGAGTCCAAATTTCTCTTTATCATATTTTAAGTATTCAATCATACAACAAGAATATTGACTTATGGATCACTTTCTGCCTAAAATGAGGGTCTCTAAAGTTGAGTTAGTTGAAAATTTTTATCAGATACTTAGGATGAAGGTATAGTTATATCCTGTAGGTGAGCAAAAGCTAAGAGGGAAACCAAAGAGAATCAATATTTAAAAGAGACTGATTTTCAGCTGTTTAAAATTTTTGACAGTGTCAATTTTTTCATTTTGTTCAGTTTCTTTTTTTAACTTGGCCACTTTTTCTTTGGAGAAAATTTCTTTAATTGCCTTTGATGTACATAAAAATTACCTGGAAATGCATATTTCTAGGCCCTATCCAGAGACATTCTGATTACTAGACATTGGATGCAGTCCAGGAATTTGCATTTTTAACAGTCTCACCAAGGAATTCTGATGCCAGTGGTAAGTGAATTACACTTTGAGAAATATTATGTAATGTTTAAGAGCACAAGTCAAACACACCTGGGTTTAAGTTGTGACTGTGCCCCTTGTTATATAGCCCTGGAAAATTATATTATTTATTGTGCTTTAGGTTTCGTGATCTATAAAATGAAGATAATATTTACCACAGAGAGTTGTTTTGGAGACTAAAGATACAGTTTGTAATAAATGCAGTGCCTTGAACTTAGAAAGCACTCAAAAAAAAGCTAGTAATATATTTTATTGTTAACATCATCCAAAATACTCAGCTTAGATAAACAGAGGTTCAGTGACCTATTTACCTTTTTGTGTATGAGTTGAACTATAGTGAAAATAAAGAAAAACCTGAGGATTTTATCCCTGTTATATACATGTAACCCTCAGGTTTATTGAGATTTTATAAAAACACAGTCTCTTAGAGGTAACTTTCAGGTAACCGTTTTTAGGAAAGGAATTAAGAGCTAATCTGTGGCCTTTGAGTATATGGTGTTAGGATAGTGAAGCAGAAATCTGAGTTTAAGAATTTCATTTTAGTATGGAGGAAGTGGAGATTGGGTTAGATCATTATTTTGAGCAATGGTTTGTGAAACACATAAAAGGTTAAACATCAGGGGCCCAGAAAATTCATACATTTGCAATATTGACCCTCAGTATTGCTGTAACATTTATTTTCTGTGGCGTTGGCAGCTTAGGCCGGGAGCGAAGAAAACAAATGTATAGAGAACATGTGGCAGAAGGTTAAGGGGCTGGGGTAATTAACTTTTTCAGCAATGTAACCAACTTGAACCATGGAGGAAGTGAAAGGGAGAACTAAAAGATGGGTATATTTCATATACATCCAGGGATATATGGTCACGGGACCAAGTCTTTTTGGTTTATTCATTGATCCATCGAATATTTGGGGGGCACCTCCCATACTAGAGGCACCATGCTAGACAACTTGGATTATAAGAGTAAACAATAGACATCATCTTTGTCTCCATGGAATTTGTAATTTACTGCGGTAGACAAATGATAAATAATTGGAAGTTACAAAAAGGAAGGAAGTCAGGATCTTTAGAGGCCATGATCATGGTTTTTAGGGGGTTTCATCTCTTCTTCCACTTATACCCATAATGTCTACATAGTCAGTACAGTAGGCACCATTGGTTGCATGACAAGGAATCTCTAAGAAATCACTGGGTTCTGGCTACCATTACTGAATGTTTTGATCAAAAATTCTATAGAAGAATGCTGATCAAAAGGAGGAAAAATATGGAACATAATTTCAAATTCTCATGGAATCCACACTTCCTGGAACCATTAAGGCTGGATGATCTGAGGTAATCTTTAAACCTTAAACCAAAACAAAGCCCCTGAAATGATCTTTAAACCAAAGAATTAAAAAAAAAAAAAATTAGTAAAGAGTGTTTGACTTGAGCATCATGCTGTTTTAAAGAAATACCTATATGTGATCAAATTGGCAAGAGGAACTCAAAAGGTTAGATGAGAAGCTTAGAAAGCAGTGAGTTTATGTTAATGGTAGTGGAATAATTTGAAAAAGGATAGTGAAAATGTTGTACAACTTGGAGATGGTAATCAGTATCAGTAAATTGTACATGTAGAAATTGTTGCATTGGTTTACGTTTTGCTGTGTGTATTTTCACAAAAAAGAAAGAAATCACTTCTCTCCCTTACTTCCCCTTCTTCCAGATCTAGAATGGCACAGTAGCAGCTGAGTTAATATTTGCTAACCACCTGTATCAATAATTGTCAGTTAGAACCAACAATTTAATGACAGTTTCTTTTGTTCCTTTAGCGCTCCCCTCAGAATACACCTGAGGCACTTTATATAGAGAAAATGATGAAGATAAATTTGAAGTTAAGAATGGAAGATAATTGAAAGTGGTCAAGATAGGGAAAACCCAGGACTGGATCAGAATTATAGATTTGAAAGTCATATTACACATCATTGCTTGATATTGAAGAAGTTAAGAGCATAACTAATAGATACATCCCTCCTATGGATTTTATTTTCGCTGAAGTTCTTTTAAATAACATGAACCTTGTCTTTGTAGGAAATTAAAGAACCCTGAATTTTACAATGAAATTTTTCTAAACAAATTGGAAAAATGCATGGAAAATCCTGAATTTCTAGCACGTGGCTTTCCCAAGAGAAAAGATAATTTATATTTAACATATCATAAGAAACAAGACTGAGACAACTCTTTGGTGTACCAGGCCAACAATTTTTGAAAGTATCTTAGAGGACCAACCTGGAGACTTTAAATACTAGGTGCTGAAAAATGATAATGCTGGAATTTTACTTTACTGTTGAACAAGAAGTTTCATACAATGGCCATTATAAGATGAAGGAGTTGATCCAGTTTTGTCTAGCCAGAAAAGAGTAATGTTCTATAAGACAGTAATGACAGCCACTGATTAGGGCCTGTCTCCGTATTACAGTTTTAAAAATTCTATAAAGTTGATGATTTGTTCACTAACTGACTTGAAAGTGGGAGCAACAATCTTTTTTTGTGTGTGTGTGTGCTTTAAGTGAAAGTTTACAGTTCAAGTCACTTTCTCATGTAAAAACTTATGCACACATTGTTAGGTGACCGTAGTTGATCTCCCTGCAATGTGACAATGCACTCCTTCTCTCTACCCTGTATCTTCCATGTCCATTCAACCAGCTCCTGTTTCCCTCTGCCTTCTCATCCCTGCCTCCAGACAGGAGCTGCCCACATAGTCTCAACGTGTCTATTTGAGCCAAGAAGCATACTCCACACCAGTATCATTTTATGTCTTATTGTCCAGTCTAATCTTTGTCTAAAGAGCTGACTTCGGGAATAGTATTAGTTTTGGGCTAACAGAGGGTCGGGGGCCATGACCTCTGGGATCCATTCAGTCTCAGTCAGACCATTAAGTCTGGCCTTTTTACTAGAATTTGAGGTCTGCGTCCCACTTTCCTCCTGCTCTGTCAGGGATTCTCTGTTGTGTTCCCTGTCAGGGCAGTCATCAGTGGTAGCTGGGCACCATCTAGTTGTTCCGGTCTCAGGCTGATGGAGTCTCTGGTTTATGTGGCCCTTTCTTTATCTTGGGGTCATATTTTCCTTGTGTCCTTGGTGTTCTTCATTCTCCTTTCCTCCAGGTGGGTTGAGGCCAATTGATGCATCTTAGATGGCCACTTGCTAGGTTTTAAGATTCCAGACGCCACTCACCAAAGTGGGATTCAGAACATTTTCTTAATATACTTTGTTATGCCATTTGACCTAGATGTTCCCTGAAACCATGGTCCCCAGACCCCCACCCCTGCTACTCTGTCCCTCAAAGGGTTTGGTTGTATTCAGGAAACTTCTTAGCTTTTGGATTAGTCCTGTTGTGCTGACTTCCCCTGTATTGTGTGTTGTCCTTCCCTTCACCTAAAATAATTCTTGTCTGCTATGTAATTAGTGAATACCGCTCTCCCTCCCCACCCTCGTAACTGTCAAAGAAAGCTTTCTTCTGTGTTTAAACCTTTTCTTAAGTTCTTATAATACTGGTCTCATATAATATTTGTCCTTTTGTAACTAATTTCACTCACCATAATGCCTTCCAGATTCCTCCATGTTATGAGATGTTTCACGGATTCATCGTTGTTCTTTATTGTTTCATAGTATTCCATTGTGTGAGCATACCATAATTTGTTTATCCGTTCATCCGTTGATGGGCACCTTGGTTGTTTCCATCTTCTTGCTATTGTAAGCAGTGCTGCAATGAACATGGTGTGCATATATCTATTCGTGTGAAGGCTCTTATTCTCTAGGATATATTCGAAGGAGAGGGATTTCTGGATCGTATGGTAGTTCTACTCTGTCCTATAGGGTTGCTATGAGTCGGAATTGACTCGACGGCACTGGGGGTTTTTTTTATGGTAGTTCTATTTCTAGCTTTTTAAGAAAGAGCCAAATTGATTTCCGAAGTGGTTGTACCATTTTATATTCCCACCACCAGTGTATAAGTGTTCCAGTCCCTTCACAACCTCTCCGACATTTATTATTTTGTGTTTTTTGGATTAATGCTAGCCTTGTTGGGGTGAGATGGTATCTCATTGTACTTTTGATTTGCATTTCTCTAATGGCTAATGATTGTGAGCATTTCCTCATGTGTCTGTTAACTGCCTGAATGTCTTTTTTGGTGACGTACCTGTTCATATCCTTTGCCCATTTTTTTATCTGGGTTATTTGTCTTTTTGTTGTGGAGATTTTGCAGTATCTTATAGATTTTAGAGATTAGACACCGATTGAATTTGTTATAGCCAAAATTTTTTTCCCAGTCTGTAGGTAAACTTTTTACTCTTTTGGTGAAGTCTTTGAATGAGCATAAATGTTTGATTTTTAGGAGCTCCCAGTTATCTAGTTTCTCTTCTGGTGTTTGTGCACTGTTAGTAATGTTTTGTATACTGTTTATGCTGTGTATTAGGGCTCCTAGTGTTTTCCCCCTATTTTTTCTTCCATGATCTCTACTGTTTTAGATTTTATATTTAGGTCTTTGATCCACTTTGAGTTAATTTTTGTGCATGGTGTGAGGTATGGATCTTTCCCCATTTAACAGACTTTGGGCCTTTGTCAAGTATCAGCTGCTCATAGGTGGATGAATTTATATCTGGATTCTCAATTCTGTCCCGTTGGTGTATGTATCGTTCTACCAGCCTGCTTTGACTACTGTGGTGGTATAATAGGCTCTAAAGCAACAGTCATTGTGAGATTTTGTACCATAATGAATTTGAGAAATGCATTCTGCAGGCACCTTCAAGGAAATAAAAGATGGTTGGTTTTCAGAAACAAGTAAATTAGTGAAGGAACATCAAGATGTTATTAAAGAACAAGTAACTCTAAGCAAGCAATAAGGCTGTCTTAGCTAGGGTAACAAAGTAGAATTTGAACTGTGCATTGAAAATATAGAAAAAGGATAACAGCAGCAATGAAAATCCAGTCTCCAGCACAAGTGGGATTAAATGTTCATGAAGGATGCTTGTTTGTCTAGGATGAAGACAGTGCCAGCCACATTTTCCCCAAAAGCTGCTCAGCAAGTAGTTTATCTCCAAAGATTATAAAAGCGTCTCCACTGAGTCAGAAGATACGGAAAAACGTGTCCTGAATTACTCAGGATTTAACAGTTGGATGGCAGTTATAAAACCATTTTATGAATTTGGTTGCCGTAGAAATGAGAGAAAGGGTATTCATCTAGGAAGAAGAAGAAGGAGGAAGAGGAGAGAAAAGGAAATTAAAATAAGCAAAAATGAGAAGAGTGACAGAGTGTGCCGTACTTGATTCTGCAGTGGACACTACAAGTTCCCCTGCAAAAGCAGCGTAGGCACGTGAAGATGTCTTGAAAACATCTTCCCCAGATAATTGGCACTCAGTCCATACAGCTTTCCAAGGATGTCAAAGCAGTTGTTTTGCTAGCTGAGCCCCCCAGTGACTATCTTAATTTGGGAGAGAGGGTTTCTAGTACAGGTTTTTCCTACTACCTGAAAGTACAGTGTCCTGGATTGAATTAGCCCCCTAAAAATGTGTATGTCAACTTGGTAAGGCCATGATTCCCAGTATTCTGTGGTTGTCCTCCATTTTGCGATTGTAATTTTATGTTAAGAGGATTAGGGTGGGATTGTAACACCACCCTTACTCAGGTCACTTCCCTGATCCCAGGTAAAGGGTTTCCCTGGAATGGGGACTGCACCACCTTTTATCTCTCAAGAGATGAAAGGGAAGCAAGCAGAGAGCTGGGGACCCTATACCACCAAGAAAGCACCAGGAGCTGAACACGTCCTTTGGACCCAGGGTCCCTTCACCTGAGAAGCTCCTCGACCATGGGAAGACTGAGGACAAGGACTTTCCTCCAGAGCCGACAGAGAAAAAGCCTTCCCCTGGAGCCAGTGCCCTGAATTTGGACTTTTAGCCTGCTTTACTGTGAGAAAATAAACTTCTCTTTGTTAAAGCCATCCACTTGTGGTATCTCTGTTATAGCAAACAGCACTAGATAACCAAGACATAGAGCATTCCTGTGAAACCTTTTGTAAGCCAAAATGGCATAAAGAAGCAATTACCATTAATTTATATGGGAAAATTTTTTGAGCATTCCCAGACCCAAAAAATAACCTACCAAATCATTCCAAATAACACTTAAAAACCTTTTGTGCTCTCTTAGACTTTTCTGATACCTTAGAACACGTCTTGTTAATGGATGCACAAAATAAATCTAGATAAAGCACTGATGCTCACAGACACAGTTCAAAGCTATGGTGGCTTGATGCTGAGATACCTGAATAGTTCCCAGAGAGGAAGCTTGGTGACACTACTCCAGGTGCCCGCTGCCTCTTTAACTGCTCACTGCAAAACAAATGCTGAACACCGTTTCCACTTTTAACCTTTTTTCTTACAGGGAAAATCTTCAGATTTCTCTCGATTAGCAAAAACAGGTACTAATGTAGGTCTTTCGTAAAAGCGAAGTGGTGCAAAGCGGGAGATTCCTGTATGTCCTTTGGGACTGCTACATTGCACAACTCCTGGGAGCACCATTTGCATTGTATCATGTGGACTGAACCTCTTGGAGTCTTTCAAAATGGTAGCTTTGCAGAACCCAACACACAATTCCTGGAAGGTCAACAGGGAGCACCACCAGTTCCTTTAAGGTATGGGTTAAGACAATGTAGCCACTCCAGTCCTCTCAAAGAGACCCAAGGTTAAAAGCCCTAGGATTCCTTCTTGTAAGAGCAGAGTAGCTTACTTGACTCAGTTTTACATTCCTGAGGGGCACTTAGTAGGCTTGGGCATCATGTAGAGGAGCTAGATGTTCTCAGCCTGGGTAGGAGTCACTTAAGCCCTCTTACTACTTCAGAACAAGCAAATCTGTCTTGGAAGAAGTATAGCCAGAGTGCTTCTTGGAAGAGAGAATGGTGAGACTTCATCTCATGTACTTTGGACATGTTATCAGGAGAGATCAGTCCCTGGAGAAGGAGATCATGCTTGGTAAAGTAGAGGGTCAGCAAAAAAGAGGAAGACCCTCAACGAGATGGATTGACACAGTGGCTGCAACAATGGGCTCAAGCATAAGAACAATTGTGAGGATGGCACAAGACCGAGCAGTGTTTTGTTCTGGTGTATTTAGGGTCGTTATGAGTCGAAACCAACTCGATGGCACCTAACAACAGTATTTCAGACTTTTGGAGTCTCCTTTGACACCATCTCTCAAACTGAAGTTTTGATGTTAAGCAATTGGGGCACCAGACACGAGTTTTAATTGAAAAAAGACATAATAATAGAGGACTTGTGGCTAATAATAAGTACTTGAAGTAAATGATAAATGTGACTGATCTGAAATGAAATGTGCTATGAATATAAAATATGCTCTGGGCTTTTAAATATTATATAATAATAATGTTTATGTTAATTAAATGTTGAAATGATAACACTTTAGATACATTGGGTTAAAGAAAATACAGTGTTGAAATTAAGTTCACCTGTTTCTTTTTGCTTTTTAATGTGACTACTAGAAGCTTTTAAATTATATATGTGGCTTGCATTATATTTCTGCTGGTATAGATTATCATATGCAGATATAGGACCTTAAATGTGGGGGAAAAATAAAATTTCAACAATAAGGGAAGAGTTAAATCATCTTTCATATACATTTACTGGATAGAATATTATGAAACCTCTAAAATTATAGGTATACGGACTATGTGTGTCAAAAAAAAGTGTGATGATACAATTAAGTAAAGAAAGCATGATGTGAAAGAAAATATAAAGTTATTGTAATGTTTAAAAAAAAAAACCTAGGAGAAACTTTTCCAAAATGCCAACTGGAGATAGTTTTTGGTTTTTTACTTTTCTTTGTCTGTATCTTTTTTTCACACTGACATATACTAAAGCCATACAAAATTTTTTTTTACACGAAAAATCAGTAGGTAACACTGATCAAAGTAAATGAAGGAGAAGGTGGTGGATTTGTGTTCTCAAAGTGGCTTGTGGAGAAGGGAGCAAGCCGGCTGTGTGCTCGCTCCCACTGCTCACTGGAAATGAGCGCGGATAGTTGATAGAATATATTGTGTCTGTAAAAGAATGAAAGGACGGAGGAGGGGCATTTGCATCTTTTACCAGTTCGAAAAATGTAGGAAAAGGATTAGAAAACTGAATCTAAGATCCTTTAAAATGATTCGCCATGTTTAAATGCCTATTCTTGCTAAATATTATTTTTTATTCATTTACAGATTCATGATGTTATTGTCTAAAGTTGAGAAATCATCAGAAAAAATCATGGAAATAATGCAAAATTTAAGTAGCATACAGGTCTGCTTTTTCTTTTTCATGTAACTTTTTATACATCTAACTTTCATGCATTCTTTGGAAAAGAATGATATGTCTTATGTGAATATTACTTAGCCATAATATTTTAGTACTATCTGGCTTTTTCACATTTACAAGTTATGTTTTAGTCTTTTTAGTTAATAGTACATTGTTTTTACTCAGCCATTTTAAAGCTTGTAATAGTTAACCTACCAGAAAAATTAAATTTCCTAACATACAATTTTTTTTAACATACAGTGTAAGTTTTTCAAATGAAGAAGACAATTTACTGTATTTAAGATATTCTCTAGATTTGTCAGTAGTTTTATATTTGTAGAGAACTCATTTAAGATGACTTTCTTTTAGGCTTTGGAGGACAGGAAAGAGCTTGAAAACCTCATTGGTATCTCCTGTGCATCAAGTTGCTTAAAAAGAGAAATGCAGAAAACCAAAGAGCTAAGTAAGAAGAATTTGAGTTTTCAATAGTGGTTTTAGAAATGAACTTAATTTTTCCCAAATTTAAATTTGATAGACATCTTTATATATGCTAATATGGGCATGGGATAGAAATCCTACTGCTTCATTTAATAAGAAGTCACATATCTGTCTTTTACCAGGATATACTACTTGGGGGACACTTCTTGAACATGAAGGGAAAGAATGTACCTTGACAACTGGCAGTAGACTTTATTTAGTGTTCATTTTTAAAATAAAGTGTAAAATACTATATATTATACTCGATAGCTATAAATATGTATTTCTTTGAATTATTTTTTCTGATGAAGTTGTTTCTTCCAGGTAATGAGAAATTATTCATATTCCATGTTCTTACCATGGGATTTTTTTTTTCTTTTAGTGACAAAAGTAACAAAACAAAAACTGTTTGAAAAGAGAAGTGCAGGACTTTCTAAGAAAGGTAAAGAATCGTTTTATTACATAAAGAGACCCTATCAAACTAACCGTCATGATTCCTTTTTAGTGTATTCTTTTAAAAGACCATGAATCTTATTTGAAAAATGGTATATAGGGTTGCTATGAGTCAGAATCAATTTGACAGCAGTGGGCTTGGTTTTGTTTGTTTGTTTGTTTTCTTTTTATATTACATTTAGCAGAAGAGCAAGTCTGATGAGACCAACTTCCCTGATGAGTGGGCTTTTTTAATGTCCCTTAATATATATATAGTATTCAGTTTATGATTTAAATTTCATCTTTTTATTAAAAATTCTTTTTTGAGAATACAGACAAATTGGGGCAACAGTGCCTTAATATACTGCAGTTTTTAAGGGTGCATTAGAAGAATACACAAAGAATTAAAAAAGGTATTTTGTAACCAGTGTGCTGAAGGAGGCACATGAGTAACATCTGACTTACTGTGAACTCTTATGCTTCAGAGCATTTCTTAGGATGGGAAACTAACAGTTTTTTTGTTTGTTTCCTATATTGTTAAAAAAACATTCATCTCTTAATTATGGATATCAGGTTGTCTTTAGTAAATTTATTTTATTCTTTTGATTTTTAGTCAGAAAAGGAGTCTAGCAGCCATTCAGGAGATTTCCTTTTGACATCCAAATAATAGAAATACATGTTCTCATTTTCATTTTTAAGTTCCCATAGGACATATATCTGAATCTCTCCACAGCTCAGTAAACAAAATAATCATGCACTATAAAATATTAAAACCTTTGGACTAACTTAAGAGTGATCATTTTAATACTATTGGCATGGATACCATTTAACACTCTCTGCAAATGGAGTTAGGTCTTGAAACGGGTAGCCATATTTTAGTCTACCATTTATTGAGTACCAATGACCCTTGTTTATTGAGTACCAATAATTATGTTCTTGATACTAGCATCATTAGATCTTTACAGCAACCCTGCAAGATAGCTGTTATCACACAAGGAAACAAAGACACAAAAAACGTTAAGTAACTTTCCCAAAGACACTGCTACTTAACAGATCAGGGATTCCAGCTAAAGGCCTGTCGGACCTCAAAAACTATGGTTTTTTCACTATTCTGTGTTGCTTCTTCCTGAAGCAAATGAAATCATGTAGTTATCCCAACTTTCAGATTCAAGCATGAGACAGCTGAAACTGGCTCACCCTATCTAGTATGTTAGACTGGGTTTAGAACCTTTAATAAGCCAGTGATGAATTCTCAGTGAAAGTGCTGGGATTCCCAGCTGGTCAGTTACAAAGGCAAACCAGGTCATGGGTGGGACAGCTGCCTGGCAAGACTCCTTCTCCACAGCTCATGTGGAGAAGACTTCCTGAGCCTTTCAGTTGAGCAGCTAATGTCCCCTGTGATCCCAAGAATTTAAGAACATGACAGGAGCTCCTTCTTGAAGAAGGCTTGGAAGCTCTTCTTCCCTACTTTAACTGTATAACTTGATTAGAATGTGTAACTGGGTTTCAGTGGTTTAAGCTTCTCCTAACTTGACAAGCCTTAGAGGATCATAATGGGAAATTGGAATGTTTATTATTTTCTAACTAGAAGAAATATTTCTTCTATATATTCTATGCCAATAGTATAGTTTTTAAAATCTCTAATTTCCTAAAACTAATTAAAATTAGGCTTCACGTAGTTGGCATTTGCCAACAGTCTTGGGAAATGAGAAAGGTAAAAGTTATAAAACCAGTAAGTGAATTATCACTGCTAATAATTAATGTAAAAAAATTCTAAAAGTATTATTTCATTCCCCCAAACATTTATTAAAACTATAACCTGTTAAAACATTAAGAATTTTTTTCTTCCAGAGGACAATTTGTCATCTTTTTTAAAGTTATCTACTATACACCAATTCTTTCTTTGTTTATGCACAATCAACCTTAAAACTATTTTATAGTGTTTTAGGCATTAAAACTTTCTCACTACCAAGTTTGGAAGATTTAAATTGTTTCATGCATAGAGGAGACTGTATCACTAAATCATGTTTTAAAATTTCTAATAACCATTGATTATTTGTTGTATTTAAATGAAAACTGAGTTAAAATATATATAATATATAAAAACCAAAAAAATCCAAACCCACTGCCCTCGAGTTGATTCCGATATGAGGATATAATATATAGCATTTATATAATGCATATTATATGTATATATGTCACCTTCAGTTTGTTTCTCAGCAAGAGCTACCATTAGCTTTTTGTATTCCTTGAGGTATTAAAATCTTCATTGGCTTTTTAAATTAAATTTTGAAAATTAATATTACCTGAAAAACAGATTGAAGCTTATTTGTAATTTGAGTTTGAGCTATATACTGTATTTTATGCAAATAACATGCAGGTTATTCTTTTTTTTTCCAACCATGCTCTTGCCCCTTGAGGTATTTTCTTAAGCATGCTATGCTAATTTTTTTACAGCAACATGTAAGGGCACGGTTGGCAAAAAAACATTTAACATGCACGTTATTTGCATAAAAATATGGTACATAATTTTTTTTTAACTAAGCTAACAGCTTTCACCCCCTTCTGTTCATATATTTATTTTAACAGATCTTTTGCTAATTTTTCTAACATCTCAAAATTATTTGTTTTATATGTTCCTTATTTTGGTATCTAGCCTTCAGCTCTTTATAGAGACTTTTTTTGTAGCTGTACTTTTCTTTTACTGTGCTATTATGCAGAATTGTTTAAATTAAGAATGTTTTTGGAATCCTCAAGATTTAGAAATTATATAACTAGAAAGTATATAAAATAAAAATTAGCCCTATAATGAGTATTGAATTTGTCCCATTTAATAGGTAATTATGAAAATGAGACTAAACAGGTTACTTGTTTGACTACCAAAAGAATGTCCTTCGGATTCTTATAAAATAGGCAATACCAGGAAAATTCCAGTATTTATGCTGTCATCACCCCTTCAAATTGGTCTTTTCAATCTATTGTTTGTTTTTTCATTTCAGTGCTAGTTCCTTTTGTTTAACATCAGTTGCAGTCTTTATTACAGGAAGAGGATTATAATTGTAAAAATAACACTCCAGTGTTTCAAATAAGTAAACATCTGACACACTCTGAAGGCTATATATCACTTATTGAAAGGAAATTTAAAACGTACAATACTGTGAAAAGGTATAATTGAGATTTTCATAGTTTTCAGAAAAACTGGACCTTCTAAATCAAGGAATGCCTTGATAGAGTGTATGAAAAAGAGATGGTCTCCTCAGTAAATACAAATTTCTTAAAGAAAGCTTCTTTCTTTCTTCAGTTACTTAGGAAGTAAGCCTAACTTCACCTTCCTTAATAATATTGGCTTTATGACCATTAGGAAAATAATAAAATGAAAGGTTCTTTTATTGTTAGATTTGGATGTGAATTTTCATAATTATTTTTAATTTGTTATGCTGAAGATTTAAAACATAAGACCATTCATTGGGTTGATACAGATGGAATGTCACATTATCATCACATGGTAAGGCATGAAATTTATTTACTTTACATAATCAGCCTCTACTTAAAACAACTTCATACAAATATCCTTAGTCAATAGATGGCATTATACAGTGCTCAGTTCTTTCATTTCTTCCAGAGATATTAAAAAATACCATCATTGTTCATCTGTGACTGGTACTTCCAGTAAACAAAATATTTTTGAAAAGAATGTAAGCAAATTGTAGAATGGTTGCCAAGAAATGAAATCTAGACATTTAGCTTCAGTCCAAAACATATTTTATCTGTTTTGAGAATAATTGTGTAGGTTGTAGTATGCATATTTTAAATGGAAATGTAACCATCTAAACTTCACATTGTTTAAAAAAGTTGACTGTTTCAGCTGTTTGTAATAGAAAATATTTCAGAATTTCTAGCTCTGGCCTTAAACAAAGTACAAAGTATAATGTTCTGTTTTCCTTAGTTAACTTGCTGTGCCCTTACATTGTAAAATTCATCTTGGTTATAGGATTTTAAAAACATCAAATTCTTAGACTACAGGACAAATTTTAAACTTCTCCTGTTCCAAGACTATAAAATAGCTTGATACAGCCTTTCATTCTAACCACCCACTGAAGTATTTTTTAAACTTAAAAATAAATTGTTCTTTCCCCACTCAGTCTTGAAAAAGTATTCATCATATCAGCTAAATAATTTTACTCCCAGAAGGCTACTACCCTTTTATTTTTTCTATTATATCTTAACATTAAACAATATCTTTTTTCAAATAGATGCTTCAATTTTAAAAGCACTGAGGTTTGAAGTTTAGACATGATGAGTTTTAGGAGAAATAACAAAAAGTCTCCCTTATGTTTTAACATTCTGGGTTTACCTGGAGATTAAAAAATGGAGCTATTAATTTTGGTGACACAAATATACATTAATGTACAACCGTAGCGCTCAGTTCTGTGAAAGGATTTAGCTGTCACGTGTGCTCTATGTGGGTCATGCCTTTCCTATTAATAATGGTAATGTTCTTGTTTTACACTGTTCATCACTGTTTGAAAATGCTTACTTGAGATTTGTCTAGGACTTCAGAAAAAACAAACTGGTTTATTACTTTTCAAAGCCTTTTAAATAATTTCTTCCATGATTTAAATTTTTTTAATACTTGACTAGAAATACGGTAATTTTTATCTTTTAAGCAATCAGTAAAAATTTTAGAACTCTAGATTCGAACTCACTGAATAGCAATTATGTGTTAAGGAGGTGTAAATAACTTGCTATCAGGCATTACAAATATCCAGGTGCTCTGTATGTGCTGATGACAACAAAATTGAAAAGAAAGACTGTAATAATTCTGACTGGTTTTCTCTGCAGAAGATATTGATTATTTGTGTGTGGTGAGAGATTTGGAAAATTCAATTAAAGGAGTTGTGCAAAGGTTTCATAAATTTTCCTTCTACAGCGTGTACACAGACATTGTTGCGTATTAAATCAATGCAGCACTTCACAATATATTTTCTTTGAAACATAAAAATAAATAACATTTAAACAGTTCTGCTTACTACAGAAACAAATTTTATTTTCTGTGAAGCTTTTAGTCATGTGCTATCACTGACTCATACACATTTGCCAGCTGTAACAAATTTTATAGACATTTTCTCCAGAGACATATCTCACATACTATGAATTTTTAAATGAGCAAATGGTGAAGAAGGGATGTCAGCAATATAAAAATTGATCAGTTAAAAGATAAAAGCATAAGTAAAGAGATTTGTATGGTAGTCTTAATAGGTTTTATTACATAAAAATACTATAAAAAGACAGTAATGAATAGACTGAAGACTAACTGTTCTGGAGGTAGAGAAAAATTATTCTGGCACATTTACTAGCAATTGGTTTTCTATCACCTGACAAGTGAACATTTTTTTCCCCCATTTTAACTGAGTAGTCAAAAAAAAAAAGCCCCCCAAAAAAGGGTTAAATAAATTCTTTACGGAAGTGGTTTATATATTTTAAAGACATAAATAATCATAAAGCAGATATTTATAATTATGTAAAAATATAGTTAAAAAGCAAGGCTTTTGTAATGAGTATTAGGTGATTTTTCTTGCAGCTGAGACCTCAGTTAGGCGGAAGATGGTCATTGTTATTCACACTGTTCACACTGGGCTTCAGCCCCCAGGAATCTCCTTCAGGATGCCAGGCCTCTCTAGTGCTTTTTCCTCTATCTACCCAGTGCCCTCTAGTCGATTCCTCCAACTCATAGCAGATCGCTGTTTTTTCTGTCGAGCAAACTCCTGCTGGCCCTTTAAGGTCAACGGGAAATGTCAGATCTTCTGTGAACCTGTCCCCAGCTCTTCTACCTAGCTCATCAAGTTGATTCTGACTCATGGTAACCTTACGTACAATAGGACAAAACTTTGCCCAGTCCTATGGCATCCTCACAATTGCTGCCATGTGTGAGTCCGTCATTGTCATTGCAGCTTCTGTGCCAGTGCATGTCACTGAGGTGCCCCCTCACCCTCACTGGCCCTCTACTTCACCAAACATGATGTTGTTCTCCAGCAGTTGATTCCTCCCAATGTTGTGTCCACAGCAAAAGAGTTGGGCACTGTCTTGTGATCCACGATGTTTTCATTGGCTACTTTTCTGAAGTAGATCACAAGGCCCTTCTTGGTAGTCTGTCTTAGTGTGGAAGCTCCGCCACAACCTGTCCATCATGAGTGACCCTGCTGGTATTTGAAATACTGGTGGCATAGCTTCCAGCATCATAGCAACATATAAACCATCACAGTACGACAAACTAACAGAAGGGTGGTGGCCAGCTCTCCTAGACAAAGCTAAATTGCTTCATCTTGTAGGTTCCTACATTTGTCAGAATATTTATAAATATTGAGCGTGTTGTAATTGTCTTTTTACAGAGCTCTTCCTGAGCTTCTTTGTGGGTGAAAAAAAAAAAAAGTCTTATTCATCTCTATATTGTAGCCCAAAGCCTAGGATGGAAGGTCCACAGGCATGTTCATTGAATGAGTGCATAAATGAAAACAAATGGCCAGTACAAGAATTTTTTAAAGAAATTATCTAAATATTTTCACATACTTATAAATTTTCTATCTCGTTACACATCTCAAGTGTGTTTATTCATTTATTTGTTCATTAATATTTACTGAATATCTACTATGATCTAGGCAGTATTCTCACATTGGGGACACACTGGTAAGAGAGATACAGTCTTACCCTAGGAGTACAGAATCTAGCACAAAAGACAAATAATTGTAATAAAGCATAAAGAGTATACTAATATGGCAGTAGGCATACATCATAATATATTTCTTGGCAGTTTTCATACTAAATTTACAAGTATGCGTTCTGAAACAGGCATCAGGCAAAATAGTAGGATCTTGAAACAAAAATTTATAGCCCCAAAGCTGCTATTTACAATGTAAAATATACCTTTACATTTAAGTTATCTTAATTTCATTGTGATTCAACAGTTATTCTGCATTATATACTGTGACAATTTGAACTGTTTTGTAAAACAAAACCTTTCTTCTTCCATATAGAATTACGTCACTTTGACAGCTATGAATTCCTTAAAGCCAGTTTGAACTGAGGTACTGTTTCACCTTTCTAATTAAGTTTAAAAAAAAAAAAAAATTAGCTTTGTTAAATTTCATTGTTTTTGTTCAGGTGGGAGCAAAACATTATTTACGTTATCAGATTTGGTACTGTCTTTTCAAAAACAAAATAGGGACATGACTTTTGGAGCTTTAGTTGAAATTTAATCTCTTCTTACAAATAGCAGGGCTCTCTGACAAGAAAAAAAAAAATGACAGGATCTGTCTAATCAATGAGTTAGAGTCTGACTAAAAAAGAACACCAAACGATAAAGAATAATGATGAGCCCGTGAAACATCTTCTAACATGGATGAATCTGGAGGACATTATGCTGAGTGAAATAAGCCAATCACAAAAGGAAAAATATATGATACCATTTTGTAAAAAGTCAAGAACAGGTTTACACACAGAAAGCAACATTCTTTGATGGTTACCAGGGATAGGAGGGGGAAGGAGGGAGAATCACTACATAGTAGTAGACAAGTGTTAATTCTGGTGAAGGGAAAGGCAGGACACAGTATGGGGGAAGTCAGCACAGCGTGACCAAGGTAAATGAGATACTGAGTGGTATGCAAGAACCGCGGTAAATGCTGTAACATATATAGTTCTGCAACAACAGTAATAACAACCAAAAATTTGTGAGTGATTACTTAGGTAGGTATGTATGCAATATAGGTGTAAGAGGGAGAATGGGAGTACATGTGTGTGCATATATAGGTATAGTTGTGGGCATTCGTATATACATATTTGTATTGCTGCATATATATTCATATATATAATAGAGCACATAGGGGGCACAGTTAAGGAAACTTCTTAGACACATCCAAATACCTCGTAGGACTGAGTTACTGGGTTTGAAGGCCCAGGACCATAGTCTTAGGGGACATCTAGACTAAGTGGCATAACATAGTTTGTAATGTTCTACATCCTAATTTGGTAAGTAGTGTCTAGGTCTTAAAAGCTTGCAATTGGCCATCTAAGACAGATTGGTCTCCTCCCATCTGGAATAAAGGAGAGTGAAGGAAACCAAAGACTCAAAGAAACAATTAGTTCACAGGACTAAGGGCCCATATGAACCACAGCATCCCCTAGCCTGAGACTAGAAGAGTTAGGTGGTGCCTAGCTACTGCTACTGACCACTCTGACCAGGGACACAATTGAAGGTCCTGGTTAGAATGAGATAAAAATGTAGAACAAAATTCAAATTCATAAAAAAAAAGACCAGACTTATACTGGGCTGATAGAGACTGGAGAATCCCCGAGACTATTGCCCTTTTAATTTGGAACTGAAGCTACTCCTAGAGGTCACTTTTAGCCAAATAATAGATTGGCCTATAAAATAACACCCGTGAGGAATGTGCTCCTTAGAACAGTCAACTATATGAGACCAAATGGGCAGCATTTGCCCAAAAACAAAGATGAGAAGGCAAGGAGGGGCGGGAAAACTGGGTGGATGGAAATGGGTGGTGAAGAGTGCTGACACGTTGCAGGGATTGTAACCAACGTCACAGAACAATCTGTATGAATTGTTGAACAGGAAACTCATTTGCTGTGTAAACTTTTGCCTAAAACACAATAAAATGTTCAAAAACAAAAAAAAGGAAAAACACACCATTGAGCTGACCAGGCTAGCTTTAAAAGTCAGAGAGGGCGTATTTTTAACTGAGTATAAAAAAAAGAAAAACTAAACCCGTTGCTGTGGAGTCAATTCTGAGTCATAGTGACCCTATAGAACAGAGTTAGAACTGTCCTGTGGGGTTTCCAAGGAGTGGCTGGTGGATTCAAACTGCCAGCCTTTTGGCTAGTAGCCATGGCTCTTAACCGCTGCGCCACCAGAACTCCAACTGAGTATAAAGAGCACCTTTAGTATAAACAGATAAAGCTCAGTAATTTTAGGACACATCTAACTGAACAAGATATAAGTCTGTTAAATTTGGAAATACGCTAAATTGATAAGTAAAAAAAATTAAACAATTTAATTAAATAATTGTACCTTTCCTTCAAAACAGTTCCTATAGGCTCAACAATACAAATAAAAACAATGTTTATGAATAGCTTATTATAACATATTACCCAAAAACATATTAGCTAGAAGCATTAATCTTATGTGATTAGTGTTTCATATACTTGTAACTGGAGCCCTGGTGGTACAGTGGTTAAGCACTCAGCTGCTAAGCATAAGGTTGACGGTTCGAACCCATCAGTTGTTCCGTGTGAGAAAGATGTGGCAGTCAGCTTCTATAAAGATTACAGCCTTAGCAACCCTATGGGGCAGTTCCGCTCTGTACCATAGGATCACTATGAATCAGAATTGACTTGACAGCTGTGGGTTTTATACCTGTAACTGAAGGTTCACATTATCAAAGAATACTTAGTGACATCAATATTAATTAAGATTCTTAGAAGCTAACCAGATACTGTGTACTATCTCTTAGAAAAAAATTATAGCAAAAGGAAAGAATTATATTCTATCTTGAAAATACAGTTGTTTGGAATATCTCAATAATATTAGCTTCCTAACAAATTATATGTACTCAAAATATTTGCAAAGCATCTTAAAATATATAGAAAATTATCACTTTTATGCATTAAAATCTTCATTCTGTTGTACACATAAATAATAACCTTATAATAGCTAACTTTTTTTTTTAGCACTTTAGATGTGCCAGGCACTGTTAGAAGCACTTTATACATATCCCGTTTAATCTTCCCACCAACTTATGTGAGGTAGAAAAAAACCAAACCAAACCCAGTGCCATCGAGTCGATTCCAACTCATAGAGATCCTAAAGGACGGAGTAGAGCTGCCCCATAGAGTTTCCAAGGAGCACCTGGCGGATTCGAACAGCTGACCCTTTGGTTAGCAGCCGTAGCACTTAACCAGTACACCACCAGGGCTTCCCAATGTGAGGTAGAGACAGGTACTTTATTTTATAAGTGAAAAAATTAAGGCACAAAGGTTAAGCACCTTGCTCAGAGAGCCAGGATACTAACCTGAGTAGTCTGGTGCCAGAGCTCATGCTCTTAACCACCACACAGTAGGAATCTACTTTCCACTATTTCTTCCTTCATTACCTCTCACCCAGATTATCATCATCCCTGTTGTAACCTGCCTCTCTGTCCTTTGGTCCCTTTCCCCTACAGCTTGTCCAACTATAGAGTTCTGGACAAATCTTTCAAAGGTATCACTCCATCATGTTGTTGTTAGGTGCCGTCCAGTCGGTTCTGAGTCATATCAACCCTATGTACAACAGCAGAAAACAAACACTGCCCTATCCTGTGCCATCTTCACAATCATTGTGTTTGAGCCTGTTGTTGTAGCCACTGCGTCAGTCCATCTCACCGAAGGTCTCCCTCTTTTCACTGACCCTCTACTTTACCAAGCAATGATGTCTTTCTCCAGGTACTGGTCCCTCCTGATAACATGTCCAAAGTATGTGAGATGAAGTCTTACCATTCTCACTTCTTAGGAGCAGTCTGGCTTGTACTTCTTTTAAGACAGATTTGTTCGTTTTCTGGCGGTCCATGGTATATTCAATACTCTTTGCCAACAAGGCATCAATTCTTCAGTCTTCCTTATTCACTGTCCAGCTTTCGCATGCATATGAGACAACCCAGGGCTTGGGTCAGGTGCACCTTAGTCCTCAAAGTGATATTTTTGCTTTTTAACACTTTAAAGAGGTCTTTCGCAGCAGATTTGCCCAGTGCAGTATGTCGTCTGATTTCCTGACTGCTGCTTCCATGGACGTTGATTATGGATCCAAGTAAAATGAAATCTTTGACTTGATCATATTCACAATAAAACCGAAATTTAGACAAATTCAGTACTTTTACCTGATCTGACCACAGCTTACCTTTCCACTATCTCCCTGTTGTGCCTTAGTCATTCCAGATTACTTGCCATTCCCTAGACACAGCTTGCCTTTCCCACTTCCTCACCTTTGCTCGTCTCCTCTGCCTGGCATGCCTTTCTCCCCATTGTCAATTGTGACAATTTTACCCATCCTTCAAAACTTGCTTATAGTCCACCTCATACTAGCCTCCCAAATCCCTCTCCTCCATGTTCCCTCATTGCCCTGCTTTTGTATGTGTCTGTTATAGCTGCCCACCTGGTATGAATAAGGGAGGGTATTTAAGTCCCTGGTTTTGTCCTCAGCCCTAGAAACCTGTGACATAGAACTCCTGATACCACTGTGACCAACTTCCCTATCTGCACACCAGCTCCTGCCCTCCCTCCCACATCAGTGATTATTCCTCCTGACCTGTATTGTTCAGTGGAGGGAACCAGCCCACACAAACTCACTCCCAGAGCCTTTAAAAGGCAAAGCCTTCACTAAACAGTGTTAGGATAAGACAGAATAGACAGCAACCCAGTGTGCTAAGATCATCAAAAGGGGCGGAAAGAAAATGCATGAGTTTGGCTAATGTTAACAGGATAGCAAAAGTCTGGGATGCTTTATCTAGGAACAATAGGGACAAATCACTTGGTTAACAAAAGTATGACGTTTACTATGAATAAAACACTATAGATAATGCCAACCTTTTAACATCTTATAATCTGAGGACACAAGGTTTATATTATATACATACAAAATAAGGCAGGCTGTGATAAGTTACGCAAGTTCAGGCCCTTATTCTTACCTGGATTCTGGCCAATAGTGAATACAAACAAAGATTATGAGTCCAATGAAGATCAGCACATCAACTTTATTAGTGATTATTGGAGGAATTGATAACCTTCAACATGACAAAACCTCTGGTAGAAGTTTGGGTAATTAATGTAGTGTTCCGGAGGCAGAAATAGGACCTCCTGTCACCCACCATGAACCTAAATCATGAATCTTGTGTGTTCTCCTGAACCTGAGGAGAAAGCTGATCTCTGAAACAAACCCCAAGTCCCTGTGCCTATACAGCTATGAAGACACAGACCTTATGTGCCTGGTTACAGGGCAAAGAGGTAGAATGGGCTGGTCTCCTTACCACATGGAATTAGCAAGCACCACGGCACACTGCACTTGAGAGTAGGCAGTGAAAGGGAAACTAAATAGCATGCAAAGAGTACTGTGTAAGAGTTGTGGCCTGTAATATTACTAGTAAGATGTATACCGGTGTATGTTCTGGACTTTGACCAGTCAAATTTGTTACTCTTCCGTGGGGTTTGAAGAGAGGAAGAATTGACAGAAATGTTCTCCTATGGACTGAGAAGTATAAAAATTACTGTAAGTACCAAATGAAAAATAAGCAGTATTATAGGAATTCACAGCAGGCATAGATAACCCCAGGTTAGGTGATTATTTAAGGGTTCATGATTTTAACATCAGTTCTAATTATTCAACTGTACATGAGCTCTGAAGGAGTCATCCAGTAAATGGAAGTCTTGTACTATTTTCTAGAAAGCTGGAATTTGAAATATGGGTAATTTTGATGGGCTGTGTAAAACATGCTAGGTAGACAATAGGGACAAAACAGGCAGAGAAGGAGGATAATAGAAAGGTAGATCAGGACATTCATTAGGTAGAGGTAGGCTAGTGAAGATTATGAGGGAAGTAACAATCCAAAATGTGTTTTAGAAAATAATATTGTTGCTATACAAAGGATGAAGCCTACCAAACTGTTTATGAACTGTATAACTGTATCTAAATTGCATCCAATTTGTTTTGTGGGATGTTCTTAAGAACAGCATGGCAACAAAAAACAGGTTGCTACTCCCTCCTTTGTGCTGTGACATACATCACATCGATCAAAGTATTTCTTCTTTTTTGCTAAACCCTGAATTTGACCTTAGGATCCTTTTTAACAGAATTCCCTTGCAGCCATAATCTTTGCAGGGCCTGGCATTGTAAAAGAGAATGGGATTTAGAATTAGATGTCCAGCACCAACTCTAGTACCCATTTAGCTATGTGACCTTAAACAAGGTACTTGATTCCCCTAAGCCTTGATTCTAAAATGGGACTGATATTTACCTGGTGAGATTATACAAAATAGCTGCCCCATAAAAACCCATTGCCATTGGGTCAATTCTGACTCACAGCAACCCTATAGGACAGAGTAGAACTGACCCCACAAAGTTTCCAGGGCTGTTATCTTTATGGAAGCAAACTGCCACATCTTTCTCCTGTGGAGACATTGGTGGGTTTGAACCACTGACCTTGTGGTTGGCAGCCGAGCACTTTAAGCACTGTGCCACCAGGGCTCCTTCAGCTACCCTGCAGTATTTAATTACTCATAGTCTTTCCTTTCTATTTATTATTAGTTCTGGTAACTGTGTTATCAGTAACTTAGAAGGATATTAAGTGAACCCTGTTGTTGTTGCTGTGTGCCATCTAATTGATTTCAACTCAGAGTAGAACTGCCTCATAGGGTTTTCTAGGTTGTAATCTTTACAGGAGCAGATCACCAGGTCTTTTCTCCCACAGAACGGCTTTTGGGTTCAAACCCCCAACCTTTCAGTTAGCAGTCAAGCACATAACTGTCGCAGCACCAAGATTCCTTAAGGTTCACTTAACTGAACCCTAGAGTGCTTAAAATGTGTAATGATACAGTCTGGACTAAAACAAGAGTTGGCAAAAGTTGGTTGTCAAGTTGACAACGTTTCTTCTCCTAGGAGGAAGAAGAATATATGTGAATTCTTACAAATAGGGAAAGACAGGGGCCCAACAGGAACTATCCTTCAAAGCTGCTGCTGTAAGCAAAGAACGGGTATCTCAGACGCGAATGGTCCACATGCCCTAGTAGAATGTATGCCATCAGTTGCCAATGGCAGCTTTCTTATTAGGACGCTAAGGTCCTAAAAGGAGCCCTGATGGCACAGTGGTTAAAGTGCTCTGCTGCTAACCAAAACGTAGCAGCTCGGACCCACTAGCCACTCCATGGGAGAAAGATGTGGCAGTCTCCTTCCGTGAAGATTACAGCCTTGGAAACCCTATGGGGCAGCTCTACTCTGTCCTATGGGGTTGCTATGAATGGGAACCAACTCATTGCTAATGAGCAGGGTCCTAAAGCCAAGCAGCCAAGACCCTCTACCACCACTAGGAGTCCTCAGAGGAACACAGTTCTAAATAGGAATCTGTCATAGTAAATGCTGCCTTTTCTTTTTTTGGCAGCTGTCAGAGGAAACACCTGCTGAAAGGCCCTTTAGGCTTACCGACAAAAGGCATGTAGATTTGGTGTTTTCAGTAGGTCATGTTAAGTTTAAAACTCTCAGAAGTAGCCCCTTCAAAATCAATCTTCACATAAGGTGAAGGCTGTTGTGTCAAAGTCATCATATGACAATTATTTGTGAAGGTGAATCCTGCATAGAAGACTGAAAAATAAGCAAACGAGATGTTACCAGTGACTAAAATGGGTACCAGTTAACATAGCAAATGGGTGTTTAAATCATTTCTTAATTAGATGCATGTTAACTGGAACCTAACGCTTCATGATTTAATAATAATTTTTTATATCCCACAGGCATTTAGAAGAAATGCACTATGAACACCAACTTCTGCACCTCCCTGATCATATTTAAAGGAACAGAAGAAATGTTTGTAATTAATCTGCCCAGTAAATACCAGATCATAGCACAAGGCAGGTGCATGTCTAGATAAAATTTCTTGCAGCTAATTTAAACTTTCTACACACACCAATAGATAATCTCAATGTAAATAATACATTTCTTGACCCTTTAATGTAAGTCCACATGTACAGGAGAATCTTGACTTTCACGTACCTCCGTTTATACTTTTAGTGCTTGTGGTCCGACTTAATAAAGCATTTATGAAAATGTCTTTGGTAGAGCTATGTATTTTCCTGAAACTCAGATTAACTCTAATGGTGAGTGGAATTAGGTACCGGGTTTTCCATTTAAAGCCCCAGCTGCTAATTAACTCATAGATCCTTTTTAAAAATATTTAGCTTATCCAGTTTATTGTGTATCACTAAAGTGTAAGTTTTTCTCATATTCTGATTTTTCCTAGACTTGTAAAGAAAAAATGTTTATAAAGCTTTAAAATTTCACACCTTATAAAGTATTAGAATGCATTTTTCAGTAGAAACAATATTTAAATATGAAGTTATTTTTAAACTACATACACTACTAAATTTACAGAAAGAACTTTCTTATGGGGCAGTATGTGATCCCCTCCAAATTATTTTGAAGGATTAACTTAAATTTCTGTTTTTCTCTGGTGGTCTCTGTGTGCTGTCACTGACATAATAAATGTGGGTGGACAGTCTTTGTAAATCACCAAATATGCTATATCTTGATAACACAGTTTGTAAAAAATTCTGTATTTTTCTTTGACCATATCCCTAGGGGGAAAAATATGCCATTCCCTTGGCTCTTGCCCTAATTTTTGACAAAACTAGTATATGATATTACCATGTCATTTAATTCAGTATAATATGGAAATAAAAATCTGTATGAAAATCTGAAACAAAACTTTGAAAATTAAGGTTGAAAATAAGTTTCCATTTAGAGAAATTTCAAATTTACCTCTTAAAATAACAACTCATTGTTTTTTATAAACTAGTAATATAAATGACATAGGTATTGAACAGTAACCCAATTAATGATTAAACCTAGTTGCCTTCATTGAGTTTCTTTGTACCATTTAAATAAGATTTTTTAAAGAAAATACATCTACCAAATACTAAGAATACTTTATGATACAGATAACATTTATATTAGAATGTTACGTAAAACATATCAAAAGGATTGTTCTGGCATTAAAAGCTAACCTTAGGATGTCAGCCAAAACACATATAAAGCAACCTACCCAGAACCAGACATTAGTCAGGAAATAAAGGGTTAAGAAGTAGATTGGTTTCACATGTAATTCGAGTTATGTAGGTATGTGCTTAATGCTATTAAATAAGTTACTGTCTGTCTGACCTCTTGATATACTAAGCTTTTGCCTTTCAGAACAGCTGGGTCCGCTAAGAATCATTTCCCCGTTCTCTTCATTGTAGATCAGATGACTCTCGCTTTATCACCCTTGGAGGCCACATGAAGGACAAAGCAGAAAGATCCACACACAAAACTAATGTTTATATGGCGGGGGGGACACTTGGCCCTGATGTTCCAATGAACATAACAAAAGAGACCAATTGAGACTTGAAACCATTGTGTTCCTCCAACTATTATTTAGTTATATCCTATCCATCTCTTACTCTCTTTCCATTGAACAAAGAGGCTCCTTTGACTGTCTTAGCTTTTGTAAATGTTTCACTCACTCGTTGTGGTTTATCATTTGGACAGAATGCTATATCGGGGATTTTTTCCCCTCCCTAAGGCCTCAAGGGAAAATGACTTCTATATGCCTCATATATGATACATGAACACACACTCTGTTTTCTTCATTTTAAGAAGCAAACTTAAGTTCTTTGGAAATTGAGAAAACCATTTCTCCAAAATGGTTCCTCCCTCTAAAACTTTTTTAACGGGTATATTGGTAAAGAAAGTTAAAAAAATCTATCTTTAATATTTCTGCATAGCCTAAGTATCTTCATGTTAAAGCATCCCTATAATCCTGAGTTTAGCTGGGAGAAAGGTTTTGCCTATTTCCGTGATCCTTATTCATCATTGGACATTTTTGGTTTTTTTGGAAATTAATCCCTCAAAGTTCAAAGTTTCTAATAAATACAAGAGACAGACTTGACTTAATTCCATCAGTTCTCTAGAGAAGCTACAGTGTAACTCAATTCAATTAAGTCATCTGGAAATTTTATTTATAGGATATACCTATAAGATGCCTTGAATACAGGTGCATTCCATTTTACTAATGTTTATACATTTATTTGCAAATAATAAAGTTTCTCTACCCCAATTATTTAGAAGTTATAAATATAACTTGGAACTTCTTCATCATTAACCTGATTTGAATCAACATCCTGTACTAAATGTAAGTATCCAATGTAAGTATGCTATTACAAAAAATAAGGCTACACCAGCCAGCCAAAATGCTGGCATTTGGCACAGTGATTACAGATGGTGACCATGGACAGCAGTGTTCCTGCTGATTCGGCAGTGATTCAAGGCTGCTTTTCTGTACTGACCTGCCCTTTGAGTCTTAATACACGTTTGCTTTGAGAAAGAAATACTTGATTTTTGCTTTGTCTAAACTTACTTCCTTTATCAGGCTTATCTACTTAAAAACACGTACCTTCTTCCACTAGCCTGTGGCTGTCCATGTCCAGAACCAAATTATATGTGTGATTTCGTTTGACTTGCATTGCTTTAAAGTACACTGCCACTTAGTATATTTTAATGGCTGTATGTTGAGTGGAGTGTACGTATTCATTGAAAACATAGGTTTTATTTTTATCACAAGACAAAGGAAAACTCATCTTTATATGAGAAGCTACTACATGGATATAATACATTATTTGTAGCAATAGAATAGACAGTAAAAATGGACTTCTGCTAATACAGAGTGGATAGTATTAGCAGGGTCAAGTTAACATGAAACATGATATGAATCAATGGTTATGGCCATGGTGATCCTGATGACCCATGTCATAGTGAAAAAGAACAAGATGGAATCCTATATAAGGTAATCAAACAGAATGATTCTTAAAAGTTTAGAACTGGTGATCATGAGTAATTAAAAATACTTCATTCAAACTATTTATATTTAAAATTTAGATTTAAGTTCAGGAAAATTCATTTTTCAATTTTATTCAAGCAAATCAGAATCCTTAGATATAAATAAGAACACAGTTTATCTGCCTTGTAAAAAAAAAATTCAAATTTGTTCGTGTAATAAGACATGGACAAACTTCAAGCAGCTTAAATTGCCTTTCACAGTAATTTAGATTAGTCCAAATTTAATTCCCTGAGATAAACAATGAAACTAATTGAACCTGTCCTAAAGTACATATTACTTGCATTCTAAAATATAAGGAAAACTAAACTTGGATACCAAAATTAGTGATTTCTTTTAAAAAGAAGTGGCTAAATTCTCCCGTTAAGCTCACACTATCTGCAGATTTTTTAAGACGTGACAATTCATAGAGTACACTTCTTAACACTGGATTAAGGATGTTTTTATTCTTATTTTGCCATGGACAAGCAATAGTTAGAAAACAAAAGCTTCCACTGGACTTTGGTCTTCATACACATATATTTTGTGTAGACAACAGTGGGTTCACCATTCCATGATTATAATTCTGTTAATCTCAAAATGATAATTTCATGTATACATAATAAAAAGTTCACAAAACCTTTCAGCACTGTTCACATTTTCCCATTTGTTGGGGATGCAGCTAATTGATTTTCTTCTGATTTCGTCCATTTCTGCGATCCCACATGATTACAATGTTAAAGTACACCAAGAAGAACAGGAAGTGCAAGCAGGATACAAAACACACCAATACGGAAAATAAGTCCGGTAACTCCCCAGGAGGATCCAGTGTGACAGTCATCAGCGTCAGAAGGACGATAGCAACTACTGAGATCAGAAACTATAAGAAGGGGGAAAAAGTATCACTGAGTAGTATAAAGGAGAAAATTTAAATGTGCAGGTAACATTGATTTATAGCTGTATATGAACAGAACTGAAGGTGAGGACTGAGGATCTGATCTCTTCTACCAGTGGGTCTGAGCCTTGGCAGCACGTTAGAATCATCTGGGGAGTTTTAAAAATCTCAATGATCAAGCCACACTCTAGACTAATTAAATCACGATTTCTGGGAGTAGCATCAGTATTTTTCTAAAACTCTCCAAGTGATTCCCACGTGCTGTTAAAGCCTGTGAACCTCTGTCTTCATACCACCCAGGTAGTGAAGGAAAGTATCTGGTACAGATGTTACTGCTAAAGAACAAAAAGACAAGCCTGTTGCCATCGAGTAGATTCCAACTCATAGCTAGTCAGGGCTAAATTCATGGCATTCCCTAGGGCCCTGGTCCCTATAGGAAATAAAACTCTGAGCTAATCCTCAGAGCCCACCTATGAAAATTTTTTTTCCATGACAAGTGGAAAACTGAATTTCATATATTTATTCACTGAATGCTTTTGATGAGCTAATACCATATAGTAAAGCACGGTGGGGTATATGACAGAACACATGGTTCTCTGGCCTCAAGGAGTTTCCATTAATTAGGAGGATGTGCAAATTAGTTAAATAAAACCACATGGCCACATTTGATTAAATGCCAAAATGAGCAGTAAAAAAAAACACTGCATTTATTATGGTTGTGTAGCAGTCAGTTTTCTTCTACCCAGTATGCTGTCCAAAAGAACTTTCTGCAACAAAGGAAACGGTCTGCATCTGTGTACTCCAATACCGTATCCACTAGCCACATGTGGCTACTGCGCATTTGAAATGCGCCTCTGCAAACAAAGACCTGAATTTTGTATTTAATTTTAATAAATTTAAACTTGGACTTTCACATGTGTTTAGTGGCCACCATATTGGACAGTCTACCTCTAGATGGTGAGCTTCTTCTAAGACAAGGACCAGCTAGATCTTACGCATTTTTACTACTCCAACATAGTACATACACAGAAGCTGCAAGTAAATATAGAAAGCAAGCAGAAAGAGGAATCAGTGACTTTCGTGAAAGATGTGGGACATAAATGCAACCCTCAAATCTGCTGCAAACCACCTCTTTGAAGTTTTAAAAAGCAGAGGTATCACTTTGATAACTGTGGTGCATCTGACATAAACCATGATCTTTTCAATCGCCTCATATGCATGTGAAAGTTGGACTGTAAAAAAGGAAGACAGAAGAATTGATGCGTTCAAACTGTGGTGGTGAGTAAGAATATTAAATATACCATGGCCACCACCCACCCACTACGGTCGAGTTGATTCCGACTCATAGCGACCCTACAGGACAGAGTAGAACTGCCTGATAGAGTTTCCCAGGAGTGCCTGGTGGATTCGAACTGCTGACCTCTTGGTTAGCAGCCATAACACTTAACCACTACACCACCACGGTTTCCAAATATACCATGGACTGCCATAAAAACAAATAAATCAGTCTTAGAAGAAATACAACCAGAATGCTCCTTAAAAGCAAGTATGGTGAGATTTAGACTCGCTTACTTTGTACATGTCATCAGGAAACACTAATCACTAGAGAAGGACATCATGTTTGGTAGAGAGTCAGAAAAAACCAGGGAAATCCTCAACGAGATGGTGTGACAAAATAGCTGCAACAATGGATTCAAACATACCAGTGATCACTAAGATGGTTCAGGACCTGGCAGCCTTTCATTCTGTTATACACAAGGTCATCACCAACAGCAATGAAAGGATGCTTTAATTGCTGTATTATGAAAAAAATTGGTAAGACTTGAATAGAGAGTAATGCGGTGGTCATTCCAGATGGAAGAGTGGGAAGGATGAGAGCCAAAAAGGTTTACAAATAAGTAAACAAAGACTGCAAATAACCTCCAAGGAAAAATTCCTGAGGCAACCTCAGAAAAGAGTGAAAATATCTCAAGTGAAATCATCAAAGTAAATGTTTCAAACAAGAAATATGGGGCAGTTTGAGATGTGATGATACCATGATCTTGAATAACTGCTAACAGACATTTAGAAATTACTCCCATTTTAAACAAAAATCCCATTTGTCTGGTCCTATTTACAGCCAAGTTTTCCAAAACAGTTGTCTATAACTTGCTGTGTCCAATTCTCCCACTCACTAGTGAACCAGAACCAATCAGGCTTCTATCCCAACCACCCTATGAAACCGCTTTGGTCAAAGATCTACAATGATCTCTCCACTGCGTTAAATCAAATAGCCGATTCGTACGTATCTCTCAGCAGCACTTGAAATAACGCATCGTCCCATCTCCTTGAAACACTCTTCATTTGATTTCCACGACACTACAGTCTCTGCCACTGCTTATCAGTTTGTCGTACTGTGGTGGCTTACATGTTGCCGTGATGCTGGAAGTGGTGTCACTAGTATTTCAAATACAAGGAGGATCACCCATGGTGGGCAGGATTCAGTGGAGCTTCCAAACTAAAAGAGACTAGGAAGAAGGACCTGGCAATCTACCCCCTGAAAAAACCACTTGGAACTTTATAAATAACAGCAGAACACTGTCTGATATAGTCGCAAAAGATAAGCCCCTCAGGTTGGAAGGCACTCGAAATACAACTGGGGAGAAAAGCTGCCTACCCAAAGTAGAGTCAACCTTAATGACATGGATGGAGTAAAGCTTTCAGGACCTTCATCTGCTGATGTGGCATGACTCAAAATAAGAAGATACAGCTACAAACATCCATTAATAATCAGAACTTGGAATGTACAAAGTATGAATCTAGGAAAATTGGAAGTTGTCAAAAATGAAATGGAATGCTTGAAGGTCGATTTCCTCCTACACATCAGTGAGCTGAAATGGATGGGTATTCACCTTTTGAATCGGACAATCACATGGTCTACTATGCTGGGAATGACGAGTTGAAGAGGAAGGGCATTGCATTCATTAGCAAAAAGAACACTGCCAGATCTATCCTGAAGTACAACACTGTGAGTGACAGGATAATATCCATATGCCTACAAGGAAGACCAGTTAATACAACTATTACTCAAATTTACGCACCAACCACTAAGGCCAAAGATGAAGAAATTGAAGATTTTCATCAGCTTCTGTAGTCTGAAACTGATTTTAAAAAATGCAGTCAAGATGCATTGGTAATTACTGGTAATTGGAATACGAAAGTTGGAAACAAAAGAATCGGTAGTTGGAAAACATAGCCTTGATGACAGAAACACTGGAGATCGCATGACCTATTCATTGGGAATACCTTTTTTCAACAACATAAATGGCAACTATACACATGGACCTCGCCATATGGGATACACAGAATCAAATAGACTATGTCTATGTAAAGAGACAATGGAGTAACTCTGAATCATCAGTCAGAACAAGGCCAGGGTCTGACTGCAGAACAGACCATTAATTGCTCATATGCAAGTTCAAGTTGAACCTGAAGAAAATTAAAACAACTCTAATGATAGCCAAAGTGAGTGAGTATATCCCACCTGAAGTTAGAGACCATCGCAACAGATCTGATGTATTGAACAGTAACGACCACAGACCAGATGAGTTATGGAATAACTGCAAGGACACCATAAATGAAGAAAGCAAAAGGTCATTAAAAAGACAAGAAAGAAAGAAAAGTCCAAAATGGATGTCAGAAGAGATTCTGAAACTTGCTCTTGAATGCGGAGTAACTAAACTGAATGGAAGAAATGATGAAATAAAAGAGTTGAACAGAAGATTTCAAGCAGCAATTTAAGAAGACAAAGTATTATAGTGAAATGTGCAAAGACCTGGAGTTACAAAATCAAAAGGGAAGAACACTCTCAGTATCTCTCAAGTTGAAAGAACTGAAGAAAAAGTTCAAGCCTTGAGCTGCAATACTGAAGGAGTCTATGAACAACACTGAAGGATTCTAGGAACAACACAGGAAGCATCAAAAGAAGATGGAAGGAATACAGAGTCACTGTACCAAAAAGAACTGGTCGACATTCAACCATTTCAGGGGGTAGCATATGATCAGGAACCAATGGTACTGAAGGAAGAGGTCCATGCTGCACTGAAGGGAATGGTGAAAAACAAGTCTCCAGAAACTCACAGAATATGAATAGAGATGTTTCAACTAACAGATGTAATGCTGCAAGTGCTCACTCATCTATGCCAAGAAATTTGGAAGACAGCTACGTGGCCAACCAACTGGAAAAGATCTAACTGACCAGAAATGCCCATTCCAAAGAAAGGCAATCCAACAGAATGTAAAAATTATCAAACAATATTATTAATATCACATGCAAGTAAAATTTTGCTGAAGGTCACTCAAAAGCAGCTGCAGCAGTACATCAACAGGGAACTGCCAGACACTGAAGCCAGATTCAGGAGAGGACGTGGAACCAGGGTATCGTTGCTGATGTCAGATGAATCTTGGCTGAAAGCAGAGAATACCAGAAAGATGTTTACCTGTGCAAAGGCATTCAACTGTGTGGATCATAACAAATTATGGATAACATTGCTAAGAATGGGAACTGCAGAACACTTAATTGTGCTCATGTGGAACCCGTACATAGACCAAGATGCAGTTGTTTGAACAGAACAAGGGGATACTGTGAGGTTTAAAGTCAGGAAAGGTGTGTGTCAGAGTTGTATCCTTTCACCATACTTATTCAATCTGTACACTGAGAAGCTGAACTATATGAAGAAGAACACAGCATCAGGATTGGAGGAAGACTCACTAACAACCTGTGATATGCAGATGACACACCCTGGCTTGCTGAAAATGAAGAGAACTTGAAGCACTGACCTTGAGGATTGATTACACCTCAACATATAGAAAACAAAAATCGTTACAACTGGACCAATAAGGAACATCATGATAAATGGAGAAAAGACTGAAGTTGTCAAGGAATTTGTTTTACTTGGATCCACAATCAACACCCATGGAAGCAGCAGTCAAGAAATCAAAGGATGCATTGCCTTGGGCAAATCTGCTGCAAAAGACCTCTTTAAAGTGTTAAAAAGCAAAGATGTCACTTTGAGGACTAAGGTGCACCTGACTCAAGCCATGGTGTTTTCAGTTGGCTCATATGCATGCAAAAGCTGGACAATGGATAAGGAAGACTGAAGAAGAACTGATGCTTTTGAATTATGGTGCTGGTAAAGAATACTGAATGAACTGTGGACTGCCAGAAGAACGAACAAATCCGTCTTAGAAAAGTACAGCCAGAATGCTCCTTAGAAATGATAGCGAGACTTCGTCTCACATACTTCAGGCATGTTATCAGGAGGGACTAGCCCCTGCAGAAGGACTTCATGCTTGGTAAAGAGTCAGGGAAAAAGGGGAGGACCCTCAATGAGATGGATTGACACAGTGTCTGCAACAATGGGCTCAAACACAGCAAAGATTGTGAGGGTGGTGCAGGACTGGGCAGTGTTTCATTCTGCTGTATACAGGGTTGCTATGAGTCGGGACTGACTTGACAGCACCTAACAACAATATACTCTCCTGTTCTCCTGCCATCACCCTAGTTGCTCCTTCTCAGATTCCTTTTGTAGTTCCTTCCCATGTCCCCTACGTCTATGCATTGCTGTGTCCCAGGGCTGAATACTTTCTCCTCTTATCAATCTGTATTCATGCCTTTGGTGAGTTCATCCAGTGTCCTGACTTTTATTACCATCTCAGACACACAACAAAAGCACAAGCAACAACAAAAAAAATAAACTGGACTTATCAAAATCAAAATTTCTGTGCTGCATACAACACCATCAAGAAAGTGAAGAGGCAACCCACAGAATGGGATAAAATGTCTGTAAATCACATACCTCCTAAGGAACTTGTATCCAGAATATATAAAGAACTCTTCAACTCAACAACAAAAAGACAAATATATGGGCAAAGGATCTCAATTGGCATTCCTTCAAAAGAGATCCACAACTGGCCAATAAACACAAAAAAGTAGAACTGTGCTCCATAGGGTTTTCAATGGCTGATTTTTCTGAAGTAGACTGCCAGTCCTTACTTCCTAGGCTTTCACTTAGGAGCCAAGCACATTAACCATTAGTACCATTCAGGGAGTCCCTCATACTCACTAAACCAAACTCGTTACTGTCAGGTCAATTTTGACTCATAGTGACCTTACAGGACAAAGTAGAACTGCCCCACAGGGTTTCCAAGGAACGGCGATGGATTTGAACTGCCGACCTTTAGGTTAGCAGCCAAGCTCTTAACCACTGTGCCACCAGAGCTCCTCATACCCACTAGGATGGCTATAATCAAAATGACAGAATAACAAGTGCTGACGAGTTTGTAGAGAAACGAACCCACATACACTGCTGACAGAAATATAAAATGTTGCAGCTACTTTGGAAAACAGTTTAGCAGTTCCTCAAAAGGTTAGGCATAGAGGTACCATATGACCAGCAATCCCACACATAGGTATATACCCAAGAGAAATGAAAACATAATGAGCACACAAAAACTTGTACACAGATGTTCACAGCAGCATTATTCATAATACCAACAAGTGGAAATAACCTAAATGTCCATCGACTGATGAAAATACGGTCTGTCCATCTGAGGGAATATTATTCAGCAATAAAAACAAGTGAAGTACTGATACATGGCTACAAAACGGATGAGCCTTGAAAACATTATCCTAAGAAGACAGTCACAAAATACCACATATTATAGGATTTCATTTATATGAGATGTCCAGAATAAGCAAATTTATAGAGACAGAAAGTAGATTAGCGGCTATCCAGGGCTGGGGGTGAGGAGTGAGGGTGGGAATTGGGAGTGACTGCTAAGGGGTACAGCATTTCTTTTTGGAGTAATGAAAAAATTCTGAAATTAGATTGTGATGATGTTTGCATAACTCTGTATACATACTAAAAACCACTGAAATATAAACTTAAAGTGATGAATTTTATGGGTCAATTTATGTGAATTATACCTCAAAAAAATATGTAAAGAAGAAATTTCAATGATTTAAAAAATTACTGGCATGCGGAAAAATGTACCATTCCTTAAAAACTGAACCACTTACCAAATGTTGTATAATTCTGGGAAGAAATGTAAAACATGGAAGATACTTCCTAACAGAAACAGAAAAGGATTGCAGCCGCAGTTCTTCTTCAGAAATCTTTTCAAATATTGAAAAAGAGGTAGCACAAGCTATAAAAAATGCCATCACTGTCACAACCGAGGGCATCAAAAGTTCATCTTTCAATAAAAGAGGTAGCATACTATAAAGGAAAGCAGAAAAAATATCAAAAGAGAACTGTCAATTCAAAACAATCACTTTGTAAAAAAGTATTAGTCTATAAGAACTATAGGAAATTGGTTTGACTCACCTAAATGTTGACACAAGTAAAAACCAAGTCGATATAAAAGGAATTTCATTTAAAACTAAGCAGACTGGTCTAAAATGGTAAAGAAAAAATATTTTAATATTCAAGAATATAATCTTAATTCCTACTTGAAAAAATACATACAAACACATTAAAAGAAAAGAAAGAAAAGCCAGCAAGGTCTCCATATGGACTACTGATTCATTTTGTTATAACTATCAATCCAAACTAAATGAGTCTAGACACAGAAGGGGCAGGAATTCCTCACAATAACAGTACACCATTAATGGAACATGTCTCTATCATGTAAACAGCAGCTTAAGAATCAGATAAACAGATCTGAACATTCAGAGAAAGCCTTTGCATATATTCTGTTCTACTTCACATAAATATGAAGTGAACTCCAGAGATATTTGTTTTCAAACGTTTCTTTTTTATCATCCTCCAGGTTAGATATTACTCCACTAAGTTAAAAACTAAAGCTACGACAGGCAGCATCATCATGCCCCTGGAGAGAGCACAAGAGAGGCAAAGAAGAGTTATAAAGGCAAGTAAGTTGATAATGGCAGTGTAAAAGAGGGGAAAAAAAATGAGTAAGAAAAGGCTACATGAAAAGGGCAATTAATATAGCAACAGATGGAACCACTGCCTCCATCAAGGAGCTGTTAGTGTCAGGGCTCCAAACTCTGTGGCCCCCTTACCACCTTCCCATGTCCATTATCTTCTGGATTCAACTGTGATAATAATGCTCAAGGAGAAGGATGCGGGGAGCCAGAAGACCTGGGTCCTAGTCCCAACTCTGCCACTTACTGTGTGACCTTGAGCAAAATGATTAATTTACCTGTTTTCTTACGTGTAAAAGGAAGTAATACCTTGAATTGCTAAGTGGTTGAAAGAACTCTTTTACATGTATCTTGTAGTGTTTACTTGTTAAGCCTGTCTTTCCTTCTTCAGAGTTAGAAGTCTTCAGTCACAATATAGTTGTTGTTAAGGGCCGTGGAGTTGATTCTGACTCACAGCAACTCCTTGTGACAGAAGAGAACTTCCCTCTAGGGTTTTCTAGGCTGTAATCTTCACTGAAGCAGATTGCCAGGTCTTTCTCCCACAGAGCTGCTGGGTGGGTTCAGCCATCCTTTGAGTTTGCGGATGAGCACTTCACTTTTGCACCACCAGGGCTCCTTCACTCACTTACACACTTCTTCATTTTCTCATCCGTTTATCAAATTTACTAAATACCTCCAATAAGTCAGATATTAGATACTATCAGGTGCTGGGGATACAAATGTGCATACAAACAATGCCTCTGCCCTCACAGTCTAGGAAAAATAATTTACGTATGAAAGCACTTTGTGAAATATAAAGACCACAAAACTGCAGTGATAGATATCAGACTGCCTGGCCATGGTGCCACATACAAATGGGCGATAAAAGCTTTTTTCTAATGTTGGTAGTTATTGAATTATTAATCATTTTTTATCTCCTTATTTTAATAAATAATATAAAAAGGTATGAGCATTCTCCCCTTTTCTTAGAAGGATAACTTTTACCCATGTCAACTAGCATATAAGATCTAAGGCCTGGGATTATAAACCAATTGTAAACTACTATACTAAAAGGCCACCACCCATCTGTCAGTTTGTTGTACTGTGGTGGCTTGCCTCTTGCTGTGATGCTGGAAGCTATGGCACTGGTGTTTTGAATACCAGAAGGGTCACCCATGGTGGACAGATTTCAGTAGAGCTTTAAGACTAAGAAAGACTAGGAAGAAGGGTCTGGTGATTTACTTCTGAAAATCAGCCAATTAAAACCCTATGATCACAAAATATTGTCTGAGACTGTGACTTGCTTACTTTGGACATATCATCAGGAGGGCCTGATCACTAGAGAAGGGCATCCTGTTTGGAAAAGTGGAAGGCCAGTGAAACCAAGGGAACCCGTTAATGAGACAGACTGACAGAATGGAGGTCAACAATGGACTCAAACACACCAATGATCATGAAGATGGCACAGGACTGGGCAACGTATCATTCTGTTGCACATGGAGTCACCATGAGTCAGAGCCAACTAACAACAACATATTAAAAGAAAACACTACAGGGCTTTCAATTTCATTTTAAAATCTAAATGAATTCATGTTAACAGCAAGTTCTTAGTAGGTGCCCAATATTATTTTCTCCTTCAGGGTCTTAATTATTTTCCATTTATTCATTCAATAATCATTTTACTGAACACAAGCATTTATCAAAAACTCCTTATGCACAGGCACTGCTCTGAAAGGATAAAAATGAATACAACTCAGCCCTTAACCTCAAGGTACTTAAAATGTATAGCCGAGCAGTAAAATCGCCTACATCCTTAACTTCTTTTCTGAACAGTTCCTTCACCTCCTTGTTCTAAATGATGCCTGGCTCGGTCCTCTGCCCTCTCAAGTGTTGCCTGTTTTCTACTCACAGCCTGGGAGTGGCTCTTCATTGCCATTTCCACACTGGTTCTCCCTCTCTGCACCCTAACAAGCCCCAGCTTTGAATCTCATGTCTTCAGACTTTATCCCCTACTATTCCCACCTTTGTTATCCACCAAACTACCAGGGTCATTACTCAACAGCTTCAGCTCCTTCCTCATCATCGCTCTCTAAAACCTTACTCATCTTAATTCTTGGACTCATTTTAATATATATGTAGATGAACCTCCCAACACCCTGGTCTTTCATGTGCTGTAACTTCTCTTTTCCAGTAATCTCATTTTCAGCCCTACCCCTTAAGGTCATACTCTACACTGCAACCACCTGGTAATCACAATTCATGCATTCTACTCTGACCACTGTATCTCCCACCTTTTCAACACTCCAACAATCTTCTGACCCCACCAAGACCTTTGATCCACTATTACTACCACCTTTCCACTTTTCTTTACCCCTTTGATGTCCTTTTCTTACCAATAAATAAATAAAAACCATACCCGTTGTCATCAAGTCGATTCTGACTCACAGCGACCCTGTAAGGTCACTCATTATACTCACTTCCATGCATTCACTCTCAAGTGCCATGCAAGGAAGGTAGTTATCTTCACTAGACAAAACCGTAAACCTTGAAACACCCAACTCTCCACCTGCACTTACGTCAACTATACCTGAGCAACTGGCCTGGAGAAAAACATTTACCCACACTGATTGGTCTCCATTTAAATATACGACCATGATATTCAAATGCTCAGCAACTACTATATATTTCCCTAGTCTGTTCACCCTGATTCTCTTTAGAAAAATGTTTCACACCTTCTCCGCTCTCATACTCCTAACACTTCCAATCCACTTTTAACTAATGACTTAGCTTCCCACTTCAATAAGAAAAGTGAAGCAGTTAAACGAGAACTTTCTACAGGTGCCCGCCATCACATCTACTCCCTCCTCAGCATGTGTACCCTTATTGCCTGCTTCCCTTCTTTTGCTAAAGATGAACAGTTCATGCCTCTGTCCACAGCCGATTCTTCCGTTTGTGTTCTAGTTCCTTCCCCATCACTCTCACTGAAGAACATTGCTCCAGCACCCCTCAACTCTCTCCTATATCAACAATTTTCCCTCTCTACCAACCATTCCCATGCTATTATTTCTTCTACCTTCTATCTCAAAACAAACAACAAACTTCTCTCTCCCTTATATATATATATATGTAAAAGACACAACATTTGTTAATTCAACATTTTCAGGTGTACTGTTTAACAATATCAATTACATTAATCATGCTGTGCAACCACCACCCATAACTGTTTTCAAATTTCCAATCACCATAAACGAACACTCACAAAACAAAAACTCTCCCTTTCTCCTTCCTTCCCACCCCTGGTAACTACTAATAAGCCTTGGTCTCTATACATTTTCCTGTTCTTGTTATTTCATATAAGTGAGATCATACAATACTTGTTTTTATGACTGACTTATTTCACTGGGTATAAGATTTTTGAGGTTCATCCACATTACAGCATGGGTCAGGACTTCATTTCTCTTTACAGCTGGGTAGTATTCCATCATATGCACGTAGCACGTTTTGTTTATTCATTCACCCATTGATAGACACTTAAGTTGTTTCCACCTTTTAGCTGTTATGAATACTGCCACAATGAACACTGGTGTACATGTGACTCAAACAAAATCTTTCCTACCAGTTTCAATAAAATTTCTCTAAAGAATTATCTACCTACCTCACACCATATACAAAATATTAAGGTCAATCAATGACCTAAATATAAAAGCTAAATCCATAGTACTCTTAAAAGAAAGCATAGAGGTAAGCCTTCACGGTCTTGGATTTGACAACAGTTTTTTTAGATATGACATCAAAGCACAAGCAACTAAAGAAAAAATAAATGAGACTCCATCAAACTTAAAAAACTTTGAGCACCTAAGAACACTATAAGAAAGTGAAAAGACAACCTACAGAATGAAAGAAAATATTTGCAAATTATGTATCTGATGAGATTCTAGTATCCAGAATATATAAAGAACTCTTACAACTCAACAACAAAAAAATAACCCAATTAAAAAATGGGCAAAGGACTTGAATAGATATGTCTCTAAAGAAAATATACAAATTGCCAAGCACATGAAATGCTAGACATCATGAGTTAAATTTATTTGTATCATCAATTGTATTTGCACTAGGGAAATGCAAATCAAAACCACAATGAGATACCACTTCACACCCACTCAGCTGGCTATAACCAAAAAATCAGAAAATAACAAGTGTTGACAAGAATGTGGAGAAACTGAAATGTGGAGAAGCACACAGCTGATGTGAATGTAAAATGGTACAGCTGCTGTAGAAAACAGTTTGTTGGTTCCTCAATAAATTAAAAATAGAATTATCATATGAGCTAGTAATTCCACTCAGGTATATAAACCAAACCCCCTGCCCCCGCCCCCACCATTAAGTCCATTCCGACTCATAGCGACCCTAAAAGGCAGAGTAGAACTACCCCATAGAGTTTCCAAGGAGTGCCTGGTGGATTCAAACTGCCAACCTTTTGGTTAGCAGCTGAGCTCTTAACCACTACGCCACCTGGGTTCCCCTTGAGTATATATCCAAGAGAACTGAAAACAAGTGTTCAAATAAAAACTTGTATACGAATGTTCACAGCAGCACTGTTCACAATACCCAAAAGGTAGAAACAGCCCAGATGTTCATCAACTGATGAATGGATAAACAAAAAAATATATCTAGACAGTGGAATATTATTCAGCCATAAAAAGAATAAAGTACTGATACATGCTACAGCATGAACCTTGAAAACATTACTCTAAGTGAAAGAAGTCAGACACAAGAGGTCACATATTGTATGATTCAATTTATGAAATGTCGGGAATAGTCGAATCCACAAAAACAGAAAGTAAATTAATGGCTGCCAGGGGCTGGAAGGGAAGGGGAATGGGGAGTGACTGCTTAATGGGTACAAAGTTTCCTTTTGGTGTGATAAAAATGTTCTATAACTAGACGGTGGTGATAGTTGCACAACACTGTAAATGTACTAAATGTCACTAATGGTAAAGCTTTATGTTATGTGTATTTTAACTAAAATTTAAAATATATATCTATAAAAAAATACATATATACACACATTTAAAAAAAGAATTATCTATGCTTATGTCTTCAATTTTTTCCTCTCATTATTATTACTTAAATCCGTCCTAATCAGGCTTTTGCCACTACCACTCCACAAACACTGGCCTTGTCAAGGTCACCAATGACTTCCATATTGCTAAGGCCAATAATCTACTCTCAGCCCTCATCTTATCTGACCTATTAGCAGCATCTGATACAACTGACCACCTCATGTTCTTAAAACATCTTCTTCACTCAGCGTCCAGGACACCAGCTCTGCTGGTATACATCCTACCTCACTAGTCATTCCTATTTGCCTCTTCTCCCAGATCTCTTAACATTATGTAGCCCAGGACTCAGTCCTTGATCCTTTCTCTATCTATTCACTTCCTTGGTTATCTCATTCAGTCTCGTGACGGTAAATAACAAACATGTGTACTGAAGTCTCCAACCTCCAACTCAACTTCTTTCTGGAACTCCACTTACATATCCACTCCAGACTCACATATCCTAATGTCGACTCAACGTCTCCACTTGATGTCTAAAGATATACCCAGCACTGAACTCCTGAACCTCCCACGCTGTCCCAATCCTAGCCTAATCCTGCTCCACTTGCAGTCTTGCCCATTTCAGTAGACACTTTTATCCTTCCAGTTCCAGGCCAAAGACCATGGGCTTATCCTTGGTTTTTCTCACATCCTACATCCAAATCATTAGGAAACCTTTTGGTTCTATAATTATATTCAGAAACTGACCACTTCTCACTTCTTCCACTATTGCTATCTTGGTCCCAGTCACCGCCATCTCTCACCTGGATTATAGTAGTAGCCTTCTAAATGGTTCATGTTTCCTAGCCTTGCCCCCAACAATCTATTCTCAACCTGCAGCTAGAGTGATCCTTTAAAAACACCAAGTCAGATGATGTTTCTTCCTCAAAATCCTCCCACGGCTCCCCATTTCTTTCAGAATAAAAGCTAAGGTCCCAAATATAGCTACAAGGTCCTACAAGGTTTGGACCCCACTTAAATTCTGGGGAAAATGTGTATGTTTGAAAGTAACACCTCCCTATAGTTCCATTCCCCCTAGCACTAGGAATTTTTGTAGGGTTAGTCTAGTCTCATATAATCGTGGTAAGATTCAACTCAGGTTTGAGCTGTGAGGGATGAAATTTAATAGTCCTCTCATCATGCAAAGGTATTGAGACTATTTTGCTTAGGGCAAAGAAACCTTCCACACAGGCTAGGCCAGCTTACTAGAAACTTTTGTGCTGAGGTTTTAGTCCAAAACTTCACTTAATAAAAGTGATACTGCCTTGAATTTGTCATTGGTCATTCTGTACATGTATCTTCTACATGAACCTACCAAACAGGGTGAAAGATGGGCAGGACTGGGTGGTAGTGGTTTGGTATTTATTTAGGGCAGGATTCAAGTATTCCAAGGTGTTCTGGGAAAATGCTATTTTAATATCAGGAAAATACACCCTCAACTGTCACCAAATTTCTATGAAAAGCATATAACTGGAAACCAGAAAAAATCTTAAGGCTCCTAAAACAAAGCAGTCTGGTTAGAGACTTCCAATAGAGTCTAATCAAAGGTTATGGCAAAGGAAAGAGAAAGGAGGCAATATATGAAAGACTCTTTGGAGGTTAATAGAGAGAACAAGGCTACTAAATAGATATGGAAATGAATGAAATGAAAAAGGCAAAGATACAAACTGGTTCCAGTCTGAGAAAAGCCTCTTTGGAGGACACACTTTTTAAAAGCATAGATATAATGAAACAGGAAGAAATAAAAAGTACAGTAATCCCTACAAATTTTTTAAAGTTTAAAATATTATATTTAATAAAGAAATAAAATCATAAGGAAATTTTGGAAAAATAATCTGGAAAAGTATGACTTTGTAAAATAATTTATGCAAATATATAACACTTGTGTAGTTTTGTTTTACATTTAAGCAGATATTTATATTAAACTATAAATTTATTTATAGTTTATATACAAGTAGTAATAAATACATCAAACATTTTTACTTACAGTGATACCAAGAGAATGGATTTTTCATGTACTTGGAAAGAAAATAAAAAAAATGATAGAGCACAGCTAACCTTAAAGGAAAAAAAGGAAAAATGAGATATAACTTAAAATAGAATAAAAATAGAATAGCAATTATAAATCTAAAAATCATTTCAAATGAAATTTTAAAGAATAATGTGACTTCTAACTAGAAGCAAAATATATATGCAACACTAGCATGTATATTTTAAATCAGATTTAATACCGTATTTTTATACAAATAACACAAGTCTTCTACATTTGTTTGCCTACCACACCCTTCCCCCACCCCATGAGGTATTTTCAAAAGTGCTATTTTACACATTGTTATAAAAAACTTAGCATAGCACAATTACGAAAATACCTCATGGGAAAAGGATGCTGTTAGCAAAAGGTGAGCATTATTTGCATAAAATACAATAATCAAAGTACTCTTTTATAAACAATGATTATAAAGCTATGCTTAACTACCTAAAACAAGTTCATTGAGACTCAATAATAAGCAAAACTACTAAGTACCTTAGACACAAGAATCATGCCTTCATCTTCCCTTGGAATCCCTAACACTTTGAACTAATAAGTATGAAGGCCAAGAAGGTCAAAATCTAAAACTGCCAAAAAAAAATCTATTTTCATGTTCTTAAAATGTATACTTCAATAAAATATTTTAAATGTTTTATAAATTCATCATTTTCTATTTGGTGTTTTAAATGAAAATGACTTAGATCTATTTTCGGAAGTTCATTTTCTACATATTAGACATGCCTACATACATACATCCATCTAGTTACTCAAGCCAAAAGCCTGGATTACCATCATGTAGAATGCTACACATCCAACCCTTCAGTAAACCCTGTCTATAAAACCTCCTAAATAAAATATCCATCCGCTTCTCTTCACCTCCTCTGCTGATGGTGGAGCAGAGTAGTCTTGAGCCACCCACTTCCATCTTTCTTCTGGACTACTGCAATAACCTCATAACTGGTAACACTTTTGCCCCTTACAGTCAGCCCATTCTCCATACAGTCACCATCTCAGATCATATAATTTCCCTGTTTAAAGTCCTCCAACAGCTTCTCATCACCCTTAGAATAAAATCCAAACTCTTGCAAAGAGCTACATGATCTAGCTCCTGCCTTCCTCTTCCAGTTCACCTCTTACTCTCGCCTTCACTCACCTCATGCCAGCCACTTCATACCTGTTCCTTTACGCCTCAAACATGTCAAAAGTGTTCCTCTGCATTTGCTTTTATCAAGTCAGAACCTCCTTCTTGGGGTTGGCTCCTTCTGACTGGTCATTAAATTCTCAGTTCCAATGTTACTTCCGGAGAATAAGAACTTCCCTGACTCAAACTATCCTGGTGACTTGTCAACCCTATCCCATCGGCTCTCTTTTCACATCATCCTATTTTCTTCATAGCACTCATTACTCCCAGATATTTTCCTAACTGATTTGTTCATTGTCCATTTCCTGCCACGAACCGTGAAAGGCCCCAGTTAAGAGAGCAAGGGCATTATCTGTCATTTACTTACATGCCCACTACCTGGAAGAGTGGACCTGGCACATCAGAGGGCACTGTATAAACACTACTTAACAAATTCAAAATAAATCATTTTGCTGCTATAGATATATTAGCATTAATATTATCAATTATCTCAATTATAGATTTATATTGAGAAATAGTTCAACCGAACATAATTTAAAGGAAAATACTTCTAAAATTATAATGTGAAATGTTTTTAAAGCTCTCAGAAGTATGCAATAAGAATTCAAAACATTATCAACAAAAATAATTAATTTACTTGTTTTAAACACAGTGGTTTGTATCAAACATAGTTAACAAATAAAATAATAAAACATTTTTTCTGGCTCCAGCCCTAAAAGTAATCATCTCTAACACTGCTACAGTTACTCAAATTCTGAAATTCTATTCCATTATCTTTAAAATAGACCTTTATTTAGCATGTTATTTCCTAGAAAAATAACTTAATCACACATATTTCAAAACTTTTACCAGTTAGGCCAATAAAAACATCAGGGCATTACTAACCACATTCATCCTGTTCTAAACATCCCATAGAATACTAACAGTGGGTGACTTTACACGCTCAGAGTTCATTCACAGAGGTGAAACAACAGAAATCAGCAACAAAAGGTAATAAAGAAAAAGGAATTAAAAATAAAGATAATGAAACAGGAACATGAAACTATCCTTTTTGCATAGTAGAACTGAGATGGACTTTCTCAAAGTTGCATCGTTCAGTTCTGGTTTGTTTTTAGAACATAATGTTAATACTAAGAGGCAGTCCCAGAATTGGAACCCAAGTTTCTACCAAGTGTTGTCTCTAATACTTCCTGTTCCCATAAACTAAATCTTCTCAATCTTTTAAAAGGTACTCTTTTAATGTCATTTTACAGACCAAGGTACAGAAAAACAGATTAAATACCACAGAAATACAACCAGGAAGGGTTTGTAAGCCTACTGAGAGAAATCCTAAACTACAGGAAATATACGCAATCCATCTTCAAACTTACACAAATCATCTTCCTGAACAGAGATCTGCCTCATCCCCTTATCGAAAAAAATTTTTTTTTACTTCTCTCACACACAAATCAAGCTCCAAATTTTCAACCCAATATATCTGGTCCTTTCAACCCTTCTCTCTCGTTGTATCTTCTCCTAGCAACACACACACAAAAGTCACACAAATTTTATTGTTACCAGAACATTCCCTGTCCTTTCCCGCCTCTGTACCTTGAAGCTCTTCTTCCTGTCTTGAATACTCTTCTGTTATATAAACTCCTATTCCAAAATCTTGCCCAGCTTTCAAAAACTGGCTCAAATCCCACTTGGTCTAAGAAGCTGTCTTAAAATCTCCCCCCCCAAAAGTAATATCTCCCTTTTCCACGTTATCGTAGCACTTCATTTATACCTGACAAAACTGAATACTATCTCCTTTATATACAGCATAATTCCTTAAGCACAGGTCTATCACCACAGTTTTCTTCTTTGTATTCCCTCATTATTACAAAGAAGAAACTGAGTAAATATTTGTTGAATTAAACTGAAAGATCCTGATTGCTCTGCCTAGTGCCCAAAACAGCACCTACAAATGGTATACACAGTCAGTGAATATTTGCCGAACAAATGAATGAATGCCTTATTTCCTAATTCAGTGAATAATGTTCAGGGCAAGAAAATAATAATTTATATTGTTAAAACAAGCTGCAGCTAGAATTAAGTATTTAAAATAATGAGAAACTTACCAGAGTGAATCTGAATCCTTTGGGAGAGGGCTGAAGTGTTAATTTTATACATGCAGGAAGCAGGCTCAAAAATGTAAAACAAAAGCTAAAAAAAAGTAATAAAAATAAAATAATTGTTTTCTTTGCAGGAGTTTAAATCTAGTTAAAACAAAGTAATATTTTAAAAGTATAAAGATAATATTATGTATCAAAACACTGATTTTGAATTAAAGTTTATTTTATGACCAAATAACTTTTAAATAGTCTATGTACAGATTTTAATATATATATGATTAGCTGATATACTACAGAGCATAACACTGTAGTACCAAATATTGCTTGTGTTATTTTAGCATTTAATACCATTTATAAAAAAAAAAAAAAAAGATATAACTGAAGGTCAATTCTCAAACACTCAAAATAAGAAAGCACAGCCAAGTTTAAAGAAACAATGCTATATTTGTAACACAAACATTCATAAACTTTACTCACAGAAGTTGATTATCAGATTTTCAACTTCTCTAAGTCAGATAAAAACAAGTTAGAAAGGGAGTGGCAAGTAGCTAGAGCTTCGCCTACTGGTGATTGATGGGTGGGAGGAAAAAGAACTAGAGAAAGCAGACAGACTCAACAAAGTAGAGCAGTCTGGAGCCATTTAGTATGATGGCATGCAGCCCTTGAAAGCTCCAAAGGTAAGTATTATAACCTAACACAGTAAATGATTTTCCCACTTGTGTTGGCTTTGTGATGTATCAACTTGGCTGGGCTGAACTAAAGTCCCCAGAACTCTCTCCAGTATGCTTTCCATTAGGGTGGACTACAAGGGATATTCTCTGACAAGGGTTGGTGGGCATAAGGAGGCAGTGCCCATTTTGTAGCATATACATACCTTCTCTCAGTTATTCAAACTCTAATCTAGGTGCTACAGTGAAGGAATTTCAGACATAATTAAAGTCCCTATTCAAATGATTTTAAGTTAATTTTTTTTTTTTTTAAAGGGGAGATTAGCTTGGGTGGGCCTGACTTAATCAGTTGGGAGTCCTTTAAAAGAGGGCTTAGGTCTTCCCTAAACTCAGTTGCTCCAAATAAGAGCTAGGTCTAAACTGCTCTCTTTCCCCCATCTAGAAGTCCCTTCCTGGTAGCCTGCCATGTAGACTTCCTGCTTACTTAGCCAGCCACCACAAATGCATAAGCCAATTCCCCATAATAAATCCACACTAATACACATAATCTCCTACTCATTCTCTGGTTGTACCCTAACTGACATACCTTTGGAGATCATCACTCTGAAGACAATGTTAAATCATATTTAATTTACTCTCTGTTTAAGGAGAAGACAATTAGGTAACTATTCAGAAAGACTTTCACATAAAACAATTAAAATAAAAAAGTTTTGTTGTTAGAGGGATAGGTTTAAGTTATATAGAGATGTCACTAACAGTTAACCCTCATTCCTTAATGATGCCAGATAAATATTACCATAATAGTTTCAGAGAGTAAACTATAAAACGCTGTATACAAACTTTGCATCTCTTACCTGATTATTACCTGGCTGTGACGTGGCAAAATATCCTTAATCTTCAGAAAGACATTGAAGCTGCACCAAATATTGGCTACTTTATCCTTAAAAAGATATTTGTTAATTTTACATTCTGGTGTAATTAAAAGCAATATAAAACCCCACCAAGTACACTCCATAATCTCTAAGAAAACAGGCTTTTCACTCACCAACCCTAGCCTAGACATTCCCAAGAAATACTTCCTATTTTTCAAAGAGCAGCACACCATCCCTAAAAACTGTAGTTATTCAACTTTGGAAATTTTTCTAAGAAATCTTTTTTTTTCCTAATTTGTAGTACATATATTAATTGTAATATATGTACCTGAATTTATTTAGTCTACTAGCACCTAGAAATCACAAGAGTTAACTGCTACTAAATGAAGAAATTTAAAGACATTAGCAGTTGTGCTAGGATCGCTTTCAAAATTAAATTTGTTACAGCTCTAATGCTCATGAAACCCATCCTCTACACAGCTGTTTGACTCACAGCTGTGTAGGCATAACATCAAGGAAGCAACTATCACTGACAACTGTACCACCCGACTTCCCTATGTCGGATCAAAGAAAATGGTCTTCAGATTTTGAGAACAAGTGAACAGAGGACACTGGCAACATCACCAACCATGTAAGATATTCATTTTTATATTTATCATGAAAATTACCATTTCTGAAATGAAAGGTAAGGCAAATAACCAGGCAGCTTACATGGAGAATTAAAACTCTTCTTTACGTAGGTGTTAAAGTTAGATGTTATATAAAAAAAAGGAGCCCTGACGATACAGTGGTTAAGCACTTGATTGTTAACCAAAAAAAAGACTGACAGTTCAAACCCACCAGCCACTCCATGGCAGAAGGGTGTGGCAGTCTGCTTCCATAATGATTAAAGCCTTGGAAATCCTACTGGGCAGCTCTACTCTGTCCTCAAGGGTCCCTATGAGTCGGAATCAACTCGATGGCAATGAGTTTGTTTTTTGGGGGTTATATAAAGAAAAGGTTAGGAGCACAGGTTGGGAAGTTCAAATCACAGCTCTCTCACATACTTGTTGTGTGAATCTCTGACCTCAGAGTCCTTACCTATAAAGTGGGGATAATAATAATATCTACCTCACAGTGCCGCTGTAAGGATCAAATGAAATTACAAGTAAAGTGTCTGGACCTAGTAAGTAAGTGATGATAATAATAGTGACTACTACTATTATCGGTAAGATCATCATCATCATCCCACCAACACACATTCCTGTTCCTTCATAACACCATATTCTTTCTTAGTCTCCCTCAAAATACTGGTTCCATCCTCTTTTTGGTCTAGAAAAGATATTCTATAGCAATTTATGTATTCAAAACTAGAAACATATATATGTTTTCCTAATTCTTTTTAAATTAAGTGTTTATTCAAAAGCAAATTATCTATAAATATACTGTCTCTGTCTAAGTTTATTGAAGGACTTTTTTTCAGAAAAATGGTTTGCCCAATTACTAAATTTAATCTTCAAATTACTCACGTAATAAACGTTAAACAAGAGTGATTAAACTAACATTAAATGAAATAAAATAAAAGATTCTCATTAAAAATTATCGTGATGGGAGTTATATATCTCATTAGGAATTATAAGATCTTTTTGAAGCAACCATGATTATTAGTTTCACAAATAATTTCCTAAGTCTAAAAAGAGAACATAAACCAAAACATTACAGAGTTGTTAACTTTGTAGCCACAACTTCTCATGCTTTCAGGATGGACCCTATTTATTTCATTAGAGAAACATATAACTGAATTGTGGATCTGATGATGGCATGAATATCACCTATTACAGTAATGTATTAGAAAATGCCAGCTGAACGAGGGGTTATACACTGGATTAAATAACTAGCAAGGAATGACTGCTGGAGGGGAGCAGCTGAAGTTCCTATTCCTTGTGTGGCTTCTACATGAAATCCCCAAAGGTCACAGGGAACATATCACAACAGAAAGGAGGAAGAGCAACGTTTCTAAACATGCCTCAAATAATCCACGATCAACGGGGAAAAGTCTTCTTAGAACCTGCAGGGTTTGTTCTCTTTCTGCAAAGAATGGCAGCCAGCAGAGAAGGAAGGAAGCCACAACAGTACACGCTAGCTTAATTAACAACACAAACCTAGAACAAAAACAAATGCATACAGTAAGACTGGGACAGGCTAATAATTCTGAGAAATCAATCAGAGTCTCACTAAATATAATAAATGCAAATACATAGTAATGATAAATCTATGTTACCAGTATAGGTTTAAGATGGTAGTCTGCTCAAATCAGAGTTAAGAAACTCACCATTGCTAAGATGTCACTTTTTCAACTCAAAGACTGCTACTGACATTCCAATGAACATTTACTTAGGTGACATTCCTACAGGACTTAGGGAATGCAGCCATAAAGAAAAACATCAAACTGGAATTTTATTTCTAGTAAGGTTATAATATTTATTCTCTAAAAGGATGAAATTCTATAGCAACGCTCTAACAAGCTAATCCACATTACCTCCAATAGGCGTACATTGATCAAGTTACCGCTCCAGTTAAAAAAAGAGATTTAAAATAAAGAATACAGAACATGACTTAAGCTCTCTCTTCCCTCTCATCCTACAGCCAATACATTAATAAGAAATCACCAAGAGGCAAAGTGAAATTCTACTTTTTTTTTATTCCAATATTTAAAAACCACTCACCCCTTTCCTTTCAGGCCTTTTTTAAAACACTTGCCAAGTAAAAAGCAAAAAAATGGCAAGGAGTGGTAAAGTTCCATCTGTTTATAATTTACAGCTAAACAAAATGCCAGTGACCCTAGCAGGTCCCAGTCACAAGATACGCCAAGAACACCCCACAAAGCAAAGCCAAGACTCACAGAGTTATATATGTTTCTGTGTCAAGGAAATTAGTTCAATAATTAAAAGAGATCTTGCATTTTACAGAACATATTTCTTACATGATTTTAAAATAATCTGTCGGGTTATACAACATATACCAATTCACCAAGAAGCACATTTATATTTTGAGTACTTTTCTGTATATGTTTCATTTCATAATAAAAATAGTTTAAAAAATCTGGTGACCGGCTTTTACTCTTTCTTTCTTTTACATCAGATGCTCTTGATGTTACCAGAGTATTTGATTGGCATAGTCAGTGATCCCACAAGCTTACAAAGTAGAGGCTACTTTTATCCCCCTCTTCAAAAAATCAAGCTAAATTGTGAAAGCTATAGATTTGATTATCTTTTGCAAGCCGTTTGTTAAAAACCAAAAACCAAACCTAGTGCCGTCAAGTCGATTCCGATTCATAGCGACCCCATAGGACAGAGTAGAACTGCCCCACAGAGTTTCCAAGGAGCGCCTGGCAGATTTGAACTGCCGACCCTTTGGTTAGCAGCCGTAGCACTTAGCCACTATGCCATCTGGGTTTCCAGCCCTTTGATAGATACCCAAATTAATTTAATTACAACTAAAACATGTTAGCATTGAAAGGATTTATTAAGCCATCACGTTGCTGGGTGTTACGGTTCCTTTTTTTCCTTTGGGACAGAGAGTAACATTCAATAAACTAGAATACAAATTGGACAACCAGGTCCAGATTTTACAAATTTATCCTCTGAGACCTGTTTGTTTTTGATTGTCCTTTATTTTAGGTATGAAAAAATATAATCATAAATCCACATAATAGGTTTTAATTATTCTATCAGTTTTAGTTTCCCGAAGCTTCCTGGCTACCACCATTTACTGGAGAATCATCTTGTTTTAGAGCTCAATAAACTATAAGACTGTTTCCCTTTTTTAAAGTATCAGATAACACTCAGGACACATGTTACATCTTTTCAGAATGAAAAGGGCATAACTATACTCGGCACTCGTATTCCAACTTCCCAGAAAGAGCTACTCAGTCACTAACATTTTATTCCCAGACCAAAGAGGTGTGAAAAGTAATTCTATTTTTAATAAATCTGTACTCTACCCTTCAAGTAAAACCTTCGTAAACAGATTATTTTATATATTTGTGAAAATAATTTATATAAGCAAGCACCCCAGCAAATAAGACATTATTGGATGACATTATACACATTTGAGCCTAGATTTCATAATATGCAAATAATGACTTCATTTCTCAACTAGTAAAGGATACTGAAAATGTCCATAGTCGATAAGAATAAGGCCAGGATATAGCAATATGCACAATACATTAGTAATCTGTAAAGAAAAACACTGTGAAATTAGTAATCTGTTACTTAGATTAAACAAGGTAAAGTGTGGTTTCATTTAACACAGTAGCAAATGTTCCCCCTTTGCTGAGGTGCTGTATTTTCTATCTACCAAAATTTGTCAGCTTTCATAAAATAGTTCTTTTAGGCACTGAACTTTTCATAGGGGTGACATAGAACATTTCAATAAAAAAGGAAAAATCACTAAGAGGTTATTTGTCAGAGGAAGTACTTTTAGAAACACACATCAGAAAAGTTAATCTAATAATTAAACTATCTGCAATAATCAAAAAGAGTATTTGGTAACGGTGAATATGAGGATACAGCAACTTAACAAAAAATGCTTTTCAGTTTAGTCATTCTCATAAACCAGCTCAAAATTCAGATTTACCAGTTAGGCAGTAAACTCAGCATGCTGTGTAATTTAGCAGTACATAACCTCTAAAATTCAGTCCATCTTATAATTACTATGGTAGGGCACTGAGATAATTACTGTAAGATAAATTGATGTTTTCCAAATAAAAATTAATTAATAGAAGATATTCTGTCCCCCATTATTCTATCTATTCCTAAAAGCATGGCTTCCTTAAGACCTATACTTAATAGTCAAGCTAATAAAGAAACCATTTCAGAGACAAAATGTTAGGTTGTTTAAAACTTACCTTTCTCTTAGTTGAAGTTTCTTTTAAGCAGCAACAGTACAAAATCACTGCAGGTATGTAAATCAGCACATCAGCAATAAAAACTGAAAAAACAAGCGAATAGTTTAAGTGTGAGTCCATCGGGATCTACAGTAGCCCGTTAACTGCCTCCCTCTCCAGTCCTGACTGGGAATTCTATTAACACAAGGTGCCTACCCACCCTGGACAAGTCTGTTCCATAACCAGCCCTTCTATTCTCTTCATCTCTGCCTGATTTCAACTGATATAGTACTAAAAAGACTCTTTTCTAACTTTTCTCTAGCAAGCTTACACATTAATTAGATACAATCCAAACTAAATTTTCTCTTTGCTCTGACTTGTACTTAAAAGTGAGGAAAACTCCAAGCATGGGCAGATAACAATTTTTTCTCAGTATTTTTTTTACTATCTGCATACTCTAAATTTTCTGATATAAAGAAAATTCAAATGTGGTAATGCATAGGGTAATCTTTTAAAATGTTAATGTTTATAAAAAATATATAAATCTTTACTAATTAATGCATATAAAGAGCTTAAAGAGGAAACTAAAGTAAGTTTTTAAAAAAGGCAATTCACAATTCTGATGGTTCAGTCCTTTTAGAACACAGAAAAGCAGATACATTAAGTTCTTTAACAGTGTAACAGCTGTCCAATGAGCGTCTTTTTTCTCAGTGTACTGCATTAAACACAGTGTCCAGAAAAAGGGAAGTGATCCACTTTCTGTGTTAGATGCATGGAACACTATGCTCAGCTCCAGACGCCACATTTATGATGACACTGACAAACTGGAATACATGCAAAAGAACAGAGCACAACCAGAGGCTTCAAAGCCACAATCACATTCAACAAACTGATCACCTCAGGGATACTGACACATCTAGGACTGCTTAACCTGGAGAAGAGAGGACCGCAAATACCTGTAGAGTGTTAGGTATAGAACTTACTCTGTGTGACCCAAGGAAATTACTAGTAGACGTTCACTGTAAGAAAGACATTTTTAATGATTAGGGCTCTCTGAAAACAGAGCAGGCTGTCTCTAAAGGTTGTGAGTTCCCTGCAAACACAGGTATTGGTCCAGAAGCTGACTGATCACGTGGTGAGTATGCAGTTAGTTCAGAGAGGGTTAAGCATTGGTGGCAGAGGGGGATTATCTCTTCAGCCTGAGATTTGACGACTAGTAAAGAAATAAATTCTGACTAAATTTAGATTAAATAAGGCAAAGGCCCAGGCTAGCAATAAAGTCTAAGTTATGCACAGCTTTTAAAAAAATCTAAGCTTATTACTTTCAAGTTCCTAGAACAGCACACAGTAGATGCTCAATAAACATCTGTTGAGTAGAATACTTAATTTAGCAACAATGTATAAATTACAACTGAAAGGTTTAAGGAAAAGGTGAAAGGGATTTGTAATTAGGATATTACAGCAGTAGCCTCAACAACTAAAGGCTCAATTTATCGTTGTCTGATCTCAGGTAAGTTAGTTGCCTCACTTCACTGCTCCTCAGCTTCCTCAGCTTAAAATAGGGTAATAATAGTATTTGCTGCATATGGGGATTCAAAGAATTAAGTAAGATAATGAATGTAAAACACCGAGAATTATCCCTCTCTACTTTTGGTCTTAATAGTTACACAATTTAAAAAGTCAGTAAGAATAACAACAGTACCTTTTATTAGTTGGTCCAAAATTTCTAAAAATTCAAATTTCACACTCATACCTATTGCTCTTTTACCTGTTGCACGCATGAAGAGCTTATGTGCCTGACTCTCATATCCACGTGATGTATGGAGAGCAATCCAGTCTGGATTTATAAACTCTGCCCTGCAAACCAAAGCATATACGCACATGCTTTATTCTTCTATTACTTTTAGCAATAAGGACATCTGAGAACATACAAACTTGAGAATTAGCTATTGCTCTTATAAAGCAATAAAGTCAACACTTAAACTTAGCGCTTCCTATTTAATCATGTGAAACTAACTGAAGCTATCAAACAGGGTCTGCCTTGCTCATCTTTCAACAAAACCATACAACACGGAACTATAAGCCCTACCTTCACAGTTGTTCCAGTGTAAAAACAACCTGCTGTTACATTTCATTTACAAAACACGTTCTTTGTAAAGAACAATATACTAGTATTGGCCAGAGGATCATATTTTATCATTTATAATCTTCAGTTATCATAACAGTCAGCTACAATAAACAGCTATTGATCATAAACCACTGTATAAAATTAAACAATCATTAAATATAAATAAAAATTTTAATCATATTACATTGCCCCGAACACTATAAAGTATAACTGGCTGTCATGAAGTTCAGGGTCTTATTTTGAATCTATGAAGCTAATTTTTACAAAATAGGAAATAGTTGAAGTTGAAATAATAAAATAAGTAAGATAAGTTCAGGAGATACATTGTGAAGAAGTTCCTCAAATTCCTCCTGACACACTAAAGTCTGAGATGGAATACCACTAAACAGGAAAAATGAGTTTCCACCAAAATAAAGTTCCTTATCTTTTTAAACCATTCTACTTCTTTAAAAGTAGGAATTTTAGTCCCCATCTTACTCATAGAGTAAAACACTAGAGTAATTTTAGTTTAGTCAGAATGATATCTGTACCTACAGTTTAGTCAGAATGGTATCTGGACCTTACTGTGGGTCATTCCAGAAAAAAGTGTTCCTATGCACAACTAACCAAAACCAAAACCAAACCCAGTGCCATCGAGTCAATTCATGCACAACTAATCCATATTAAATATATTTCACAGTAGTCCCCATATAATTGGTAACATCTCTACTGTGGTTTTATGCAAATAACGTGCACCCTCTATGTCTGTTTGCCAACCACATCCTCCCCTGCTCCTGAATTATTTTCATTAAGTGCTTCCGAATGGGGAGGGGTGAGGTTGGCAAACATAGACAGTACACATGATTCACATAAAAATACAAAACATTGAAAATGAAGCTGGATTTTTGCATTTCTTTCTAGCCTATCCTACAAAGAATAGAATGTTTAAACTTTGATAGCTACCTTTCTTACAACCTGTTTATAAAGCCATAGTGCTTTACAAAGCAGAATACAGTAATAGCTACAACTGATCTCTCCTCTATTCAACAAAGGCAGATCACCCTGTTTCTTAGTATATTTACTAAAGGCACAAATATTTAAAGTTAAATTAAGGAAGAAAAACTTACACATATGCACATAAGAGACTATGATAAGCTGTAAGAGGTGGGTAATCCAGCCCCCAATACTGTAAATTGTTATCACTGGTGTTAAAATACCTGAAAAAGAAAAAAGAAAGCACTATTCTATTAACCAATATTCAACAAATATACTTAAAATTTTTTCTGAGCTCACAATTACAAGGTTTCGTTAATTAGCGACCCAATAATTTATCATTCAAACCAGGGCACTCTTCAGAGTGAAAGAGGAAACTATTAATAATAAAGCCAGGACAGCAGGCACAAACCAGTACTACCAAGCAAACCAGGACATACTGTCACCTTATCTTATAGACCTAACCATGACTAACACTGAAGCAACCAAAAATATGCAACAAAGTAGACGATTTGCTTCAGGTAGTCTAACAAATTCAGGAACAATATAAAAATCACAACTAAAAAAATCAGTACCAGAAAGCACACAGAATTTGGTTTATGTAAAAAGAAATGCTTCATGGAACAGGTACGCTTCTAATAAGAACTTGTTTGAAAACAATTTAACCGACATGTAACGAGAATCTACTCTATGCAAGATTCTGTGAATTTAAGAAAACTAAATTTATTCTTCAGAAACCATGCAAGCAAGAAAAAGTAGAATGAAATATTTGAAGTGTTAATGGAAAAAACCACCAACCTAGAATTCTCTGTCCAGTGAAATTATCCTTCAAAAGTGAAGGAAAAATTCTTTCTCAGACAAACAAAAATTGAAGGAATGTGTTATCAGTAGATTGGCCTTGCAAGAAATGTTAAAAGACGTTTGTCAGAGAAAGAAAATTTATATAGGTCAGAAATTTGGATCTACACAGGGAACCAGTGGGCTGAGGGGGACGTGGTAAGAAGCAGACAGAGGAGACATAGCCCATATCACAGGAACCATAGGTAAAAAAGGTTTACAATGGGAAAACCTCCAAAGGGTCCATCATTGGTGCCCCACAAGAATCAGCTTTGGATATCTCCCATGCCCAGAGGACACCAATCCCAGATTATAACCTCCTTGCTCATTATACGTGGGAAGAAGGTGGTAGGAGGGGGGCAGCAAAAGTTAAATTTGAGTAATTACTGTTACAGTGACTTTATTCAAACTCACAGGCCAGGGGAGCCTGAGAAAATTGGACTTCCCAATTTGCAAGCCCAAATTTTTTTCACTATGCTAACAGCCTAACCAAAACAAACAAACAAACAAACCCATTGCCATCAAGCTGATTCCCACTCACAGTGACCCTAAGGACAGGGTAGAACTGCCCCATAGGGTTTCCAAGGCTATAAATTTTTACAAAAGGAGACTGCCACATCTTTCTTCCATGGAACAGCTGATGGGTTCAAATCACCAACCTTCTGATTATCAACCAGGCACTTAACCACTGCATCACCAGAGTTCCTTATACTAGCTGCCTACAGACTGATTATTCTCTCTCAATCATCAAGACAAAAGCATTTGCTACCCCTGAGCCTTAAACATGAAGCCAGGTTGTTCACTGGTTGTCCCATTAGTCCAGAAGAGGGCACGAAAGGCCAGGGTGCTGGTCTGAGTAGTGGCTGGATGTCTCACACAGGTGGAAGTGGGAGGAAAGGGAGCGTCTGGGACTCAGACAGAGAGGTAGGAGGAGAGCAGAGGCCTAGAAAGAGGAAGGGAGATGGAAATGGTGGGCTCCTCTACAGTGGTAGTCACCATACGTGGGGGTGGAAATGAGGGACATCTGTTCCATTCTAGGTCAGAAAGGTGGCAGATGACGAGGACAGCATTCCAGCTCATCTGTGGAACTTACATCTGGCCCTCTTTACCCTTCCTTACTCCTTTCTCCTTCTTCTCTTTCTCTTCTCTTCTGCTCTCCTTCCCTCCCCACCTCTTGTTTTCCTTCTCTCTTAGCTCCTCTTCCCCAACTAGAATTTTTAGTTCATTTAGGGCAGGAAACTTGTCTTAAAATTCTTCCTTATATCACAGAGTCTAACACAAGAACGGGGAAAAATGAGTCATTCTTTGAATACCTGTGGGTTAACTGATTATGATTTTTTTTTTTTTTTTTTTTAAGTTGAGGGGATGGGGAAGAGGCCAAGAGGAAACTTCTTTGGTGGAGAAAATGTTCCATATCATTATTTGGTGGTAGCTACACAAATGTATGACATGTGCAAAGAGCTGGAGATGGAAAACCAAAAGGGAATAACACACTCGGCGTTTCTCAAGCTGAAAGAACTGAAGAAAATATTCAAGCCTCAAGTTGCAATAGTGAAGGATTCCATGGGGAAAATATTAAATGACACGGGAAGCATCAAAAGAAGATGGAAGGAATACACAGAGTCATTATACCGAAAAGAATTAGTCGATATTCAACCATTTCAAGAGGTGGCATATGATCAGGAACCGATGGTACTGAAGAAAGAAGTCCAATCTGCTCTGAAGGCATTGGCGAAAAACAAGACTCCAGGAATTGATGGAATATCAATTGAGATGTTTCAATAAAGAGATGCATCGCTGGAGGTGCTCACTCGTCTGTGCCAAGAAATATGGAAGACAGCTTCCTGGCCAATTGACTGGAAGAGATCCATATTTATGCCTATTCCCAAGAAAGGTGATCCAACTGAATGTGGAAATTATAGAACAATATCATTAATATCACACACAAGCAAAATTTTGCTAAAGATCATTCAAAAAAGGCTGCAGCAGTGTATCGACAGGGAACTGCCAGAAATTCAGGCTGGTTTCAGAAGAGGATGTGGAACCAGGGATATCATTGCTGATGTCAGATGGATCCTGGCTGAAAGCAGAGAATACCAGGAGGATGTTTACCTATGTTTCATTGACTATGCAAAGGCATTCGACTGTGTGGACCATAACAAATTATGGGTAACACTATGAAGAATGGGAATTGCAGAACTCTTAATTGTGCTCATGAGGAATCTTTACATAGATCAAGAGGCAGTTGTTCAGACAGAACAAGGGGACACTGATTGGTTTAAAGTCAGCAAAGGTGTGCATCGGGGTTGTACTCTTTCACCAGACCTATTCAATCTGTATGCTGAGCAAACAATCTGAGAAGCTGGACTCTATGAAGAAGAACGGGCATCAGGATTGGAGGAGGACTCATTAACAACATGCATTATGCAGATGACATAATCTTGCTTGCTGAAAGTGAAGAGGACTTGAAGCACTTACTAATGAAGATCAAAGATCACAGCATTCAGTATGGATTGCACCTCAATATAAAGAAAACAAAAATCCTCACAACTAGACCAATGAGCAACATCATGATAAACGGAGAAAAGATTAAAGTTGTCAAGGATTTCATTTTACTTGGATCCACAATCAACAGCCATGGAAGCAGCAGTCAAGAAATCAAAAGATGTACTGCATTGGGCAAATCTGCTGCAAAGGGCCTCTTCAGAGTGTTGAAGAGCAAAGATGCCACCCTGAAGACTAAGGTGCGCCTGACCCAGGCCATGGTATTTTCAATCACATCATATGCATGTGAAAGCTGGACAATGAGTAAGGAAGACTAAAGAAGAATTGACGCCTTTGAATTGTATGTGGTGTTGGCAAAGAATATTGAATATACCATGGACTCCCAAAAGAAAGAACAAATCTGTCTTGGAAGAAGTGCGGCCAGAATGCTCCTTAGAGGCAAGGATGGCGAGACTGCGTCTTACATACTTTGGACATGTTGTCAGTAGGGATCAGTCCCTGGAGAAGGACATCATGCTTGGCAGAGTACAGGGTCAGCGGAAAAGAGGAAGACCCTCAACGAGGTGGATTGACACAGTGGCTGCAATGACGAGCTCAAGCATAACAACGATTTAAGGATGGCTCAGGACTGGGCAGTGTTTCGTTCTGTTGTGCATAGGGTCACTATGAGTCGGAACCAATTCTACGGCACATAACAACAACAACAACACAAACGCATACGTTGCCAGAGCTACTTGAATTAAACACTTAACACTGATGACTTTTACTGCATGCAAAATATGCCTCAATAAATTTAATTTAAAAGAAGAAAAAGAAACTCAGATCAACATGAAGAAAAAAAAAACTCCTTAGAGAAGGAATAAATGAAAATAAAATCTTTTATTTTTCTTATCTTTAATTGATCTAACAGATTTCAACATGTATTTTTGGGAGACGCAGCTGATTTCGTAACACATATAAAGTGTTCAGTTAAAACCAGAGAAGGCAGGAAAAGAATGGAAGATTTAAAAAAAGAAGAAAGAAGAGGGCAATGAATAGAAAACAGTTACAAATACGGTCTATATTAATCCAACTTTTATCAATAATTGCTTTAAATGTAAATGGTCTAAATACATCAGTTAAAAGAGACTATCAGAGTGGATTAAAAAACAAACTCAAGCATATGTTGTCTACAAGAAACCCACTTTAAATATAAAGGCACTGATAGATTAAAAGCAAAGGGATGGAGACAAGATAAAGCATATAACACTAATCAAAAGAAAGCTGGATAGTTATATGAATTCCAAACAAAGTACTTCAGAGCAAGGAACATGATCAGAGATGAAGAAGAGCAATACATAATGATAAAGGGGTCAAGTCTCCAAGAATGCATAACAATCCTTAATGTGTACGCACTTAGCAAGAGAGCGTCAAAATACGTGAAGCAAAAGTTTATAGCACTGCAAGGAAAAATAAGACTAATCCATTATTATAGTTGGAGAATTCAATACCACTCTATTAGTAATTGACAGATCCACCATGCAGAATATCAGTAAGAATACAGTTGAACTGAACAGCACCATTAATCAATTGGATTTAACTGACATTTATGAAATACTTCATCCAAAAATAGCAGAAAAAAAATTCTCAAAGTCACATGGAGCATTCACCAATACAGACCACATTCTGGGCCTTAAAACACTCTTTAACAAATTTATTGTTGTTGCTGTTAGATGCCATCGAGTAGGTTCCGACTCATAGCAACCCTATGCACAACAGAACGAAAAACTAACTGGTCCTATGCCATCATCAAAATCATTGTTATGCTTCATCCCGTTGTTGCAGCCACTGTGTCAATTCATCTCATTGAGGGTCTTCCTCTTTTTGGCTGACCGTCTACTTTGATGTCCTTCTCCAAGGACTGAGCCGTCCTGATAATATATCCAAAGTATTTGAGACATAGTCTCACCACATTTGCTTTTAAGGAGCATCCTGGCTATGCTTTTTCCCAGACAGATTTGTTCATTCTTTTGGCAGCCCATGGTATACTCAATACTCTTTGCCAACATCATAACTCAAAGGTGTCCATTCTTCGGTTTTCCCTAGTCATTGTCCAGTTTTCCCATGCATATGAGATGACTGAAAACACCATGGCTTGGGTCAGGCACACCTTAGTATCCAAGGTGACAGCTTTGCTTTTTAACACTTTAAAGAGGTCTTTTGCAGCAGATTTGCCCAATGCAATGCATCTTTTGATTTACTGACTGCTGCTTCCATGGTTGCTGATTGTGGATCCAAGTAAAATGAAATCCTTGACAACTTCAATCATTTCCCCATTTATCATCATGTTGCTTACTGGTCCAGTTGTGAGGATCTTTTTTTTCTTTATGCTGAGGTGTAATCCCTACTGAATGAAGACTGTGGTCTTTGATCTTCATCAGTAAGTGCTTCAAATCCTCTTCTCTTTCAGCAAGGAAGGTTGTGTCATCTGTATAATGCAGGTTGTTAATGAGTCTTCTTCCAATCCTGATGCCCCGTTCTTCTTCATACAGTCCAGCTTCTCAGATTATTTGCTCGGCATACAGACTGAACAGGTATGGTGAAAGGACACAAGCCTGATGCACACCTTTCCTGACTTTAAACCACGCAGTATCCCCTTGTTCTGTTTGAATGACTGCCTCTTGATCTAGGTACAGGTTCTTCATAAGCATAATTAAGTGTTTTGGAATCGCCATTCTTCAAAATGTTATCAATAATTTGTTATGATCCACACAATCGAATGCCTTTGCATAGTCAGTAAACACAGGTAAACATCTTCCTGGTATTCTCTGCTTTCAGCCAAGATCCATCTGACATCAGCAACGATATCCCTGGTTCCATGTCTTCTTCTGAATCCGGCTTGAATTTCTGGCAGTTCACTGTTGATATTTTGCTTCAACCGCTTTTGAATGATCTTCAGCAAAATTTTCCTTGTGTGTGTTATTAACGATATTGTTTGATAATTTCTGCATTCAGTTGGATCGCCTTTCCTTGGAACAGGCATAAATATGGATCTCTTCCAGTCTGCTGGCCAGGTAGCTTGTCTTCCAAATTTCTCGGCACAGACGAGTGAGCACTGCCAGCACTGCATCCATTTGTTGAAACATCTCAACTGGTGTTCTGTCAATTCCTGGAGCCTTGTTTCTCACCGGTGCCTTCAGTGCAGCTTGGGCCTCTTGCTTCGGTACCATCAGTTCCTGATCATACACTACCTCCTGAAATGGTTGAACATCAACCAGTTCTTTTTGGTATAGTGACTCTGTGTACTCCTTCCATCTTCTTTTGATGCTTCCTGCATCGTTTAATATTTTCCCCATAGAATCCTCCAACGTTACAACTCAAGGCTTGAAATTTTTCTTCAATTCTTTCAGCTTTAGAAATGCCGAGCGTGTTCTTCCCCTTTGGTTTTCTAACTCCAGATCATTGCATATGTCATGATAATACTTTATTTTGTCTTTTCACGCTGCCCTTTGAAATCTTCTGTTCAGCTCTTTAACTTCACCATTTCTTCCATTTGCTTTAGCTATTCGATATTCAGGAGCAAATTTCAGAGTCTCTTCTGACATCCTTTGGTCTTTTCTTTCTTTCCTGTCTTTTTAATGGCCTCTTGCTTTCTGCATGTATGATGTCCTCAATGTCATTCCACAACTTGCCTAATCTTTAGTCATTAGCGTTCAATGCGTCAAATCTATTCTTGAGATGGTCTCTGAATTCAGGTGGGATATATTCAAGGTTGTATTTTGGCTCTGGTAGACTTGTTCTAATATTCTTCAGCTTCAACTTGAACTCTCATAGGGGCAACTGATGGTCTGTTCATCAGTCAGCCCCTGGTTCTGACTGATGATACTGAGCTTTTTCATCATCTCTTTCCACAGATGTAGTCAATTTGATTCCTGTGTAGTCCATCTTGCAAGCTCCACGTGTTTAGTTTCCATTTATGTTGGTGAAAAAAGGTATCTGCAATGAAGGAGTCACTGATCTTACAAAGCTCGTTCATGTGATCTCCGGCATCATTTTGATTACCAAGGCCATATTTTCCAAATATCGATCCTTCTTGTTTCCAACTTTTGCACTCCAATCACCAGTAATTATCAGTGCATCCTGATTGCATGTTCAATCAATTTCAGACTGCCTAAGTTGGTAATAATCTTCAATTTCTTCATCTTTGGCCCTAGTGGTTGTTTTGTAAATTTGAATAATCCTATTAACTGGTCTTTCTTGTAGGCATATGGACATTATCCTATCACTGACAGCATTGTACTTTAGGATAGATCTTGAAATATTCTTTTTGACGATGAATGCAATGCCATTCCTCTTCAAGTTGTCATTCCTGGCATAGTAGACTATACGACTGTCTGATTCAAAATGGCCAATAACAGTCCACTTCAGCTCACTAATGCCTAGGGTTATCAATGTTTTTGTGTTCCATTTCATTTTTGACAATTTCTAATTTTCCTAGATTCATACTTCACACATTCCACATTCTGATTATTAATGGAAGTTTGCAGCTGTTTCTTCTCATTTTGAGTCGTGCCACATCAGCAAATGAAAAGTCCCGAAAGCTTGACTCCATCCACGTCATTAAGGTTGACTCTACTTTGAGGAGGCAGCTCTTCCCCAGTTGTATTTTGAGTGCGTTCCCACCTGGGGGTTCATCTTCCAGCACTATATCAGACAATGTTCCACAGCTATTCATAAGGGTTTCACTGGATAATTCTTTTCAGAAGTAGACTACCAGGTCTTCTTCCTAGTCTGTCTTAATCTGGAAGTTCAGCTAAAACCTGTCCATCATGGGTGACCCTGCTGGTATCTGAATACCAGTGGCATGGCTTCCATTTTCACAGCAACACGCAAACCCCCACAGTACAATAAACTGACAGACGCATGGGGGTTAACAAATTTAAAAGAAAAGAACTCATATAACGTAGCTCTCAGGCCAAAATGGAATTAAACTAGAAATCAGTAACAGAAAGCTAGAAAATCTTAAATTATTTGGAGATTAAATAAGGCACAAATAACACATGGGTCAAAAAAAGTCTGAAGAGTAATTTAAAAATATTTTGAGCTAATGAAAATGAAAATACCACTTATCATAAGGATGCAGTGAAAGTAGGGCTTAGAGGAGACTTACAGCATTGAATGTATATATTAGAAAAGAAGAAAGATCTAAAATCAGTAATCTAAGCTTCTACCTTAGGAAACCAGAAAAAGAAGAACAAATGAAACCCAATGTAAGCAGAAGAAATAATAAAAATTAGAGCAGAAATAAATGAAATTGAAAGCAGGAAATCCATAGAGAAAATCAACAAAACAATAGCTGGTTCTTCAAAAAGATCAATAAAATTGATAAACCTCTAGCCAGATTAACCAACAAAAAATGAAAGAACACACTTTCATCAGAAATGATAAAGGGGATCACTGCTGACCACATGGACATTAAAAAAGTAATAAAGGGATATTTTGAACAACTCTATGCCTACAAATTTGATAGGTTAGATGAAATGGACCAATTTCTTTAAAAGATACAATCTACCAAAATACACAAGGAGAAACAGATAATCTAAATAGGCCTATATCTATTAAAGAAACTGAAGCAACAATTAATAACCTTCCAAAACAGAAAGCACCAGGCCCAGGTGGTTTCACTGACAGATTATACCAAATAGTTAAAGAAGAAATGAAACCATTTCTCTTCAATTTCTTCTGGAAAACAGAAGCAGAAGAAACACTTCCTAACTCATTCTAGATGGTCAGCACGACGTAAATACCAAAACCAAACAAAGACATTACTAGGAAGGAAAATTACAAACCAAAATGTCTCATGAATATGGATGCAAAAATCCTCAACAAAATATTAGCAATTTCAATCCAAATATGTATAAAAAGAATTATACACCATAACCAAGTAGGATTTATTCCAGGTATGCAAGGATGGTTCAATATTAGAAAATAAATTAATGTAATCCATCACATCAACAGGCTAAAGAAAAATCATACGATTATATCAACAGATACAGAAAAACCATTTCACAGAATCCAATGTGCATTCATGATAAAAACTGTCAGCAAACTAGGAATAGAGGAGAACTTCCTCAACTTGATAAAGAATGCCTACAAAAAACCCACAGCTAACACACTTAATGGTGAGAAACTAGATGCTTTTTCCCTAAGATCAGGAACAACACAAAGATGCCCCCTCTCACCACTCGTATTCTACATTATACTGAAAATCCTAGCTAATGCAATAAGAAAAGAAAAGGAAATACAAGATACACAGATAAGTAAGGAAAAAAATAAAACAGTCTTTGTTCACAGACAACATGACTGTCTATGTAAAAACTCCCAAAGAATTAACAAACAAACCTCCTAGAATAGCAGTTATAGCAAGGTTGCAGATAACAAGGTTAATAACGAAAGTCCATCGCTTTCCTATATACCAGCCATTTACACTAGCAATAAAAAGCATTAAATACATGGGTATAAACCTCATAAAACATATATAAGATCTACATGAGAGAAACTACAAACCTCTGATTAGATAAATCAAAGAAACTCTAAATAAATGGATAGTTCATGTTCATAGATAGGAAGACTCAATATTATTACTCTAACAGTTCTTCCCAACTTGATCTGTAGATTCAATGCAATCCCAATGAAACTTCCAGCAAGTTATTTTGTGGATATTGTCAACTTGATTCTAAAACTTATATGGAAAAGCAAAAGGTTCAGAATAGACAACTCAATATTGAAGAAGAACAAAGTCAGAACACTGGCATTACCCAACTTTTAAGACTTACTATAAAGCTACAGTAATCAAGACAGTGTGGTAATGGCAAAAGAATAGACAAGCCCATCCAATGAATAAAACAGAAGCCCAGAAAGAGACACACAAAAATACGGTCAACTAATCTTTGACAAAGGAGGAGAGGCAATTCGATAAGAAAGGATAGTCTTTTCAGCAAATGGTGCTCGAACAACTGAACATCAACATGCAAAAAAATAAATCTAGATACAGACCTTGAAGTTTTCACAAAAATTAACTCAAAATGGATCATACCCATAAAGAAAAAAAAAAGGATATATCTGATGACACAGACATCAAAATGTAAAATTTTTATATGACAAAAGACATCATACGAAAAATTCAAAGGCAAGAACAGAGAGGAAGAAGATACACAGACCCTTATATAAGGAAAGGAATTAATACGTAGAAAACTGTGTGGTCAACAGACTTTAAGGTGGCCCCCATGAATCCCATCTCTTGGTGTTTATGCCCTCCCCTGGACTATGGACAAGACTTTCAACTTGCTTTTAACTAACGGAATATGGCAAGGGTGATGTGATTTCACTCCAATGATTATGTTATATGTATATATAAGACTCTGTCTTGCTAGAAGCTGTACTAAAGAAACTTCCTCTCACTGACTTTGAAGAAGCAAGCTATCATGAGTAAGTTGCCAGTGGAGAAGCCCACATCATAAAAACCTGAGAGCAGACTCTAGAATCTGAAGACGGTCTCCAACAAGCAGAAAAGCCCAGAGACTTGCAGCTGCAAGAAAATTAATTCTGCCAACAACCTGAAAGAAGTGGAAGAGGATCCTTCTCCAGTTGAGCCTCTGGTAAGACTGCAGCCAATAACTGAATTGCAGCCTTCTGAGGCCCTGAATGAAGGACCAAGCTAAGCTTTGCTGAAACTTCTGACCTAAAGAAACTGTGATAATAAACGTTTATGAGTAGTTACTATTTCTGGTTATTTGTTATAGCATAGAAAACTAATACAACTGTTTATTAAAAATCATAGAAATCATTACAAAAAAGCAAGCCATCTATTATAAACATAAGGAAAAGATACGAACAGTCAATTTTGAGAAGAAATATAAATGATCAATAAGCACAGGAAAAGATGCTTAGCCTCACAAGTACTCAAGGACATGCAAATTTTAAAATTCTGATATTATTAAGTGTTGGTAAGGTTACGGGGAAAGAGATACTCTGGTGTTGGTATCCATTAAAACTATCTCCTTCAGAGATTCCATTTGTAGAACTCCATCTAGAAAAAACGTGTATATGTTCATAAAGGGAAATATACTTTATTTAATCATTTTCCTTCTGTATTAGTTTCCTAGGACTACCATAACAAATTACCACAAACTGGGTGACTTAAAACATCATAAATTTATTCTCTCACTGTTCTGGTGGTTAGAAATCCAAAATTAAGGAGGCCATGCTCCTTCCAAAGCTTCTAAAGGAGAATCCTCTCTTGACTCTTCCAGCTTCTGATAGGCGAAGGCGTTCCCTGGCTTGTGGCAGAAAAATTCCCATCTCTGCCTCCATCTTTCCTCTTTATCTGTATATCTCTTTTTTTCTTCTTATAAGGACATCAGTCATATTGGATTAAGGGCCCACCCTACTCCACTTTGACCCCATCTTAACTAATTACATTTGCAATGACCCTATTTCCAAATAAGGTCACATTCTGAGGTTCGAGAAAGACGGGAATTTTAGGAGGACAATATGGAACTCATAACACCTACAAAATGGCATTTAGAGTGTCTCAGATTTCTCATTATTACAAACAATGCTGAAATAAACAGTCATTCCCACCAACCCTCTTGATTTACAAAATTTCAATTTTGTTTAGAAAGCAATATGCTCAGGGAAGCTGGACTCTTCCCCCAGCTCCAGATACAAAACCATGCCTGCACTGAGCCAGGCATTTCTTTTTTGCTAATAATTGTTTTAAAAGTGGAAGTATTTTGCTCCAGGACAAAAAGAGAGGTAGAAGGAAGGTCTTCTTGCCTTCAGCATGGTTGTATAAATTTGCAATGCCCATAGCCCTGGAAGTCACCTCATATCCACAGGGTAAAAAACTTAAGATGAAAAATCAACATACTAAGAAGAAAGAATGGCAGAGAGGAAAGACAGGAAAAGCCTGAAACCTTGACAGCTACCACTGAACCACTTCACCAGCCCAAAGACCTACCGATGGTTGCACAACATTGTAAATAATGTCACTGAACTATATACTTAAAAATGTTTAAAATGACAAACTTTACGTAATATATATTTTCCAATTTAAAAAATCATATGGGGGGGCATAAAAAATAGCCTCAGCAATTATCACCTTAATCTACCTTTCAAGCAAAAGAAAAAACATTAAGAATGTGTCAATAATCTAAATAGTTGATACTCTTTAAATTGATGTCTGAGGATCTGAAAGATGCTCAAAACAGAACAATAAAGAACAGTGCCAAATATTTAGCTGGTCTCTATTTGAAATGCTCTACACTCTAACTAGGGTTGCTGCCAACCAATTAAATATGAAGTTCAGTACGAAGTTTTTTCATGAAACTCTGATGAAGGAGTTACATAAGAGTAGTGACCAAAGCTATCAATAGAACAGTACGAACAGTTAGCCAGTCTATAAGAGAATAACCTACTAAGCATCCAAAAAGTCAGTAAGCAATATCATTACTAGAACATTTTCAATAAAAATGACAGGCAGTTATTGAGAAGCTGCAGCCACAGCCAACATTTATTGACAGCTCACTATATACCAGCCATTGTTCTAAGTGTTTTACACGTATCATTTTATTCAAGCCTCCCAACAACCCAGTGAAATATGTATTCTTATCGTCTCTACTTTACAAGTGATAAAGCTGAGGCACAGAAATATTTGTCAAAGGTCACGCAGCTAGTAAATGGTAGAGCTAGGATTTGAATTCAGGCAGTCTTAGTATCTACACTTCTCACCACTAAGCTATTGCTTTTTACACCTCATACATTCCTAACAGTGCAACACTGGGAAACTTCCAGGTAGACTTAGACATAAAATTAAAGCTAATCAACGTTGTTCATGAGATTAAGAGCAATAACAATTAATAAAGACTTCCATGAAATTCTCTGAGTTCTGAACAACAGCAGGTTCTATATATACTGTACCATGAGACCAGTGAAGGGCAGAGCTGGCCTCCTCCTTTGTAACACACAGAGAAAGCTGTGGAAATGACATGGTGTGGAAAAGAACATTTAAACATTCATTCAACAAATACTTATTGAGGATCTCCAATGTGCCATGCCTTATACTAGACGCAGGATATTCAAAGATGTTCAAACCAAAAGAACACATTTGAATTTTTTGGAGTTCAAAACAAATCCTGTTATTGTAGGCTTCTCCCCTTGGCCCTGTTTCAGCTCCACAAATTTAGCCATCTGCTACTGCCAAGGCTCTCTTCTATTTTTACCTCTGGCTACAATAACAGTGATTTTTAGTGGGGAAAGTGGTGGATGAATGGAGAAAGAAGAAATACTTTTAGCCCATGATGGTTCCACAGAAGTCCAGAGGAACTTCTGAGGCATGCAATAGTGTTCTATCAACAAAAGTTCTAGTTTAGTACCACATCACAGCTGGTAACTGAGTATACGGGTAACTTTTGGGATCATGAACTTTCAAACAGACCTAGGAAATGCAAGGCAATATATAAGTGGCATCAGTATGCAGGAGATGACGATGCTCAAGATGAAGAAAATACATACTTTCCTTTTAAATTTAAAAATACCTTCAAATAATCTATATTAACTGATTATGATAAACAACAGAATTAAGTTGAAATATCCATACCATTGTTTGACTGGTAAATTAAAAGTAATTTCTTGCCAGTGTCTCTGCGCTTCATAATCACCAAACATAGGGGGTTTTCCAGCACCTAAGATGAAAGGTAAAAAGAACAAGACACCAATATACTTTAGCATGTCAGTGATTTTTTTTTTCCTTATGAAACTTTTCTAAATTACAGAGGCAGTATAGCTTAGAGAAAAGAACTAAAAACTTTGAAGTTAGAGAGATGAGGTCTGAGTCCTAGACCTGCTACTTAGTGACCATGTGACCTGAGGCAAATTACTGAACATCCTTTAGCCTCAGCACATTAAAAACAATATCAATACTACCTACCTAGAGGACTACTGGGATAAATAAGACAATGGATATGAAATAGCCAATATAGTACCTGGCACATACTAAACATTCAATTAATAGAAGCCACTGTTAATATTAATAATACTAAGGTGTCTGAGTATTTTTAGTTCATGAGAGAAACTTTCAACTATAAGGTCCAATAAGTATAACAATAATTAATATCTATAAGTTACAAAGGACTTTTACAAACTAAATATAAATAATGTAAGGTCAAGTACAGAACTAAAAACAGACTAGCACACTTTACAAAGACACTAGTTAGATGAGGCTTTGCTGTCAAATTAGTTATAAAAAAACTTTCAATTTCTAGGAGTCCCTGGTTGGCGCAAATAGTTAATACGTTCAGCTAACCTAAACGTTGGAGGTTTGGTTTATAAAGCTGTTTTTTTTATTTCAAAATTGCAAATAAGAGATAACACTTATAATAGTTAATGTTTCATAGAGCCAACTAGGTACTATGTACTTTATAATTCTATGAAGCAGGTGTTATTATCCCCGCTTTACAGATTGAAAAACCAGAGGTACTACGGTTACCTAGGTAATAAGTAGCAGAGTCTGGATTTGAACCCTGGGAGATTAGATCCATAATCCATGCTCTTAGATCCTATTTTGTATTGCCTTACAGCTTGGTAAAATAGGCTATTACCTTAACTCACTTAAAGTTATATAAACGTAATTCCATTCAGTAAATAGTAACCACCTACTATTTAGTTAGCAATTCATTACAAAATTGTGAGAAGGCCCAAAGAGGTACAGTGAAGCCACAGGTTTTAAAATCAGGACGTAAGGTGAAAATCAGATACAGATATACTCATGAATCCCTCGGAAAGGTGTGCCACATTGGCAAGTATTCTCTCTCACTTAAATCCAACCCAGGTTTTCTCCAATTTCAGAACTATCATTTCTTCAAATGAATACTACATTAAGTAGATTTTTGCATTTAGTGACTATATTATACAAATATTCCATGAGACAATCATGGGAAAATCAGATTCGATCTCCAGATACTCACGGAGTGACTGGCATAAGGAATTACTCACAGTACTTACACACATGTATGCATACAAACAAACACACACTCCTCTGTCTCAGAAAGTGCCATGTCTTATTCATTTTTGTATTCTCAGGATATAGTGGCACCTAGTAGATTCTCAATTAATGTTGCTATAGCAAGGATACTGATATCATCAGTGTGATATAGCAAAAAACTTTAGTTCAAAAGACTCAAGAGTCAGCCCCTAATTTTCCACTTACTGGATGTGCAACATTAAGCAAGTTGTGATGACAGATCAATTACTTATGCCAGGGCTGCTTTAACACGATGCCCATGAATAGGTTCTTGCCCCAAAACATCTTGAAGTCACTATCTTACTCTGAAATCCTAAGCCTTTGCTAACTCTGCTTGATCCCTATTCACGTACCTCTTCTGTCAGCTCATATCAACCTTTCAAGAACCATCCTAAATCTTCCATGAAATTCTCCATATAAATTATAAATATATTTCATCATTAATTATTAACTTCTCATAATACTTATACTTTCAGTATCATATATTTTGTCACATGACTACTATTCTCTAATTGTAATCCCAACAAGAATTTTAGTTCCTATGGACAAAGAATTTGATTTTCAATAGCTCAAAGTGTGTTAGTGGACCCCAAAACCTGAGGCACCTGGCATAACTAGAATAGCTGACCCAGACCTAAATCTGACTCCATTTTGATTCACTCACTAAGACCTTGGCTCCACTCCTGCTTTTCACATGGCTCTTGGTTATTTGTAACAGTGTTGAAGCATAGCCTGTTATCTTAAGAGGAAGGGACCAGATATACAGTTGTTATAGAAAGTTTAACTCAATTGTTCGCAATTGTTCTCGGAAGAATGATTTGTTCAGAATGTTCCAGGGTGTTAACAAATAGAATTGCTAATGTGAAGAAAGATTGTGCTTTGACTGCCTCTTTGTGATTTTTGCCTTACACCCACCTTGTGCCTGCAAGCATATAGCCTTTGTTTACTCCACCCTATAAAAAACCTCACTCCCCTTCCGCACTTCAGAACATTATTGTACTCTGCCTGAGTGTAATAATGTCTCTGATTCGTGAATATCTCTATTCCTCAATAAAATTCCTAACTTTCACTTTTAAAGAGTATTAAGTCAGGTGCTTCTACTACGACAAAAGGAAACATATTGCCAGGCAAATGCTACATACTTACGTTAAAAATATGCTTAACTAAACTGAACAGGAGAAACTAACCTCTTAAAAGGAAAGGAAAATAATGGAACAATGAATTAATTTTATTTTTACATGTGTAGTTTAGAGATCTGTGTGTGTGTGTGTGTGTGTGTGTGTATTTCTACTTTAAGGAATACAACCATACTGTATGGTTTCTTTTTTGCAGAAAAAGGAACTGCTTTTTATTATTTTGTTGTTGTTATTATTTTGTTTTGATTTTAGGTGTTTGTTTTTGTTCTACTTAGGATAAAGAGAGGATCTTAAGTAATTTCCTATACCCAAAAAACCAACTATCTAGATTTTCTGCAATTGCCCTAGACTTGTGGTCATTGTGGAAGAATTTATTACTATTCTCTAACAAATAGAAGAATGGATAATGACTCTCTTTAGGGTTGAGAAACAAGTTTCTATCCAGAGTCTGACCTACTTCAATAAATTCAGCTGACACTGGCTATGAAATTAGTACTTAAGTTTTTTAAAACTGCTAAAGTGCCCTTAAAGCAACCCAGAAGGACAACCCAACTGTACCTATGGGAGCTTCACTTGGGAAGGGCAAAAAGGATTCCTTCCACAGTGATTAATTCTACAAATTCATTTACATGAAACTCAGAATTACACAAAGAAAACACGCTAATGTATATATGCAGAGCCACAATTCTGTCTCATTTTCAGGGAGATGGTCTTAAGCACCACTTAAAATTTTACTTATTATTTTAATTGCTGAACTATTCAGAATTATAGTATAGTTTAAACAACTAGTTTCGTTCTTAACAATACATACTAATTGCCTTTATATTGAAATTTTAAAAATTCTATGAGGAGAGAATTTGGATAAAATTTTCCATAATAACATCCCCCTTTTATACGTGCCTGGAAAGTAAGAAGAAACATTACAAATAGCAACTGGTTAGATGAGAAAAACTAACCTAATTAACAGAGAAAAACTAACCTAATTAATAGAACACAGTCATAAAGGCTTAATACAGTACAAACACTGAATCTCTATGACTTTCTCCTCCTACACAATCAATACAGCTTTGGGGAGAGAAAAAAAGATTATTAAAATAAAATAACCTTCCTCAGTTCAAATGTTGCTATCCGCTCTAAAATCATTGGTAACACTTTAGATCAAGCATACAGGAATTATGAATCTCTACAAGAGACAATAAATAACCAGTAGCTAAAATCAAGGTTTGTCTCCTCCCCGTGGCTTGTTTAAAAGCAATGAGCAATATTTATCCAATATTTGTTAGGTCTACAGAAGTTAATTACTGAGCAACACTAAAAATTGAAGGGGTAAAAGTTTTTGAAAATTTTAAGTTACAGTAACATAGTTTGCCTATATTGCATACGCATTTCTAAAGGAGAAATAACACATTAGTACCAAACAAGCTAACCTGAGCTTCCTCACTTAAGTGCTTCCTAATTACAATCTTAAAAAAGACAAACTAAAATAAGCATGATAAAGACAAATAACAAAAAAAGTATTTTAATTAATAAAGGGGAAAAAATTCTCAGAGGAATCACAGATGTTATGCTTATTCATTAATGCTTTCAGCATTTCCATAATCTAGAAGTTCTTCACGTGTAAATGCTAAAAATGTTATATTCTTTATGATGGGGTTAAGAACTCTGATAGAATCACCATTTTTGTTAGTGTTTAGCATTTTTATTTTTCTCTCTGAAAAATGACAAAAATATAATATCTATCCATAAAAAATACCTATAAATACTCTACCCTGGTGGCGTAGTGGTTAAGAGTATGGCTGCTAACCAAAAGGTCGGCAGTTCAAATCCACCAGTCACTCCTTGGAAACCCTATGGGGAAGTTGTACTCTGTCCTATAGGGTCACTAAGAGTCAGGACTGACTCAACTGTACCTAATAACAATGATGTGTGATAACAATACTAATGTACTACTCCAAATATAGTCTCAGTTTGTTGACTTTCTTAATGGGGTAATTTTAGAGCAAAGTTTAAAACAGGCAGTAAGGGTCCTGTTTACCAGAAGAGAGAAGTAACGGAGTAAACTCAAACATTATGACACAGATATTAGAATAAGTAATGTATGTAAACAATATGTATAAAAAAGTGTAATATATGCTTGTCCCGTACTCAATTCCCATTAAACACTTGATTATATACACTGGTAATACTGAAATAACATGTTTTTTAAATTATCTTATTTTACCCTATACCCTGATTTTAGTTATTTTCAACTTCCCCTATAGCCTGGGTACTAAGAAGCCCTATGCAATGGGTAAGAAAAAAAAGCCTGGGGCCTGAACAGGTAGAAGTTCAAGGTCAGAGAACCCCCTACTAAGATCAAAAAAAAAAAAAAAGTCTTTGGGGAGATGGTGCATATAATACTTACCTCTGCCTTGGTTCTTGGCAGTACAGGAAAAAAGAAAAAGCCTCCCCTAAAAATTCCTAACCATAACCTACATGTACTCAGTTTGGGGCCTGAATTCACACCAAGTATATGGCCCCCCAAAAATGTTAAGATAGGAATTTAATTTGACTTTTGGACAGTGTCCCAGGTCCTTGGCAGAAGACAATACAAACTCTATGTAGAGGGAGGCACAGTAGACTCAGGGCTCAAAGAATTCCCACAGATAAAATTACAAGTAACGTGAGTTTACTGATTTTTAAAAAATCAGTAAACTCATGAGAAAACAAAATAGCATGAGCTAAAATCAGCAGAAACAACAAAGTATAAAATCAGACTGCAGATATTAAAATTGTCAGATAGGGAATATAAAATAAGTATGGTTAATTTATTTAAAGCTATTAAAGAAGACATGGAAAGTACACTGAAGGAACAAGAGGTTGTCAAAAATAGTCAAGAGGATCTGAAAAGGAACCAAACAGAACTTCTGGAAATTAAAAATACAATAAATGAAATTTAAAAACGCAAAGGACAATTAAAAAGCAGACTAAACACAAATGGAGGAAAAAAAAAATGAATGGGAAGGCAAATCTAAAGATTACAAAGAGAAGAAGCAGAAGAAACCAGGACATGAAAATACGAGAGATTTTGAAATATAGAGGATAGAATGAAAAGACCCAAAATACATCTAAGAAGAGTTACACAAGGAAAGAATGGAAATAGTATGGTAGATGCAATATTTGAAGCAATAACAACAAAAAATTACATAGTCAATGAGGGCAAAGGTTTTTATCTGCATTTTCTCTGCTACATTACCAGTCCCTGGCACATAGTAAGCCCTATACACATCTATCCAATTAATAAATGACAAAAGGTCCAGCATATATCAAACCTGAGTTCTACAAGGAAGAAAAAGAATGAGAAGAAAGAGCAGCTGCTGAGAGGTTTCCAGAACAGATGAAAGATACCATTTCTGGGAGTCAGAAAGCCAAGGAAATTATAATTTTTTTTTTTAATTCACACCTAGATACATCACTGAAATGCAGACAGACAAAAAAGCGAAATTACCTACAAAAGAATAACAGTTAAAATGGCAGCTGATGTCTGACCCTTAGCAATAGAAGCTAAAAGACAATGAAATGAAAATGTCAAAGTATTATTAAAAATAACTGTCGAGAGGAGGCGGAGCCAAGATGGCGGACTAGGTAGGCGCTACCTCGGATCCCTCTTGCAACAAAGACTCGGAAAAACAAGTGAATCGATCACGTACATAATAATCTACGAACCCTGAACAAAAAACACAGATTTAGAGACAGAAAACGAACAAATACGGGCAAGCAGCGATTGTTTTCGGAGCCTGGAGCCAGCGTCCCAGTCAGGTAACCTTTGGCACCTGATTTAGGGCAGGGCCCAGGGGAGCTGACGGCGCAAACAAGGGGCCCAGCCCTACTCCCCTGAACTCACCCCGGGAGGGGGCCCAGCAGTTTGGGAGGGGGTCCAGCCAGTTCGCGTGGGCGGCGTGGCGACGCAGCTGGTGGGAGAAGTCCCTGGGAGGCAGTGACTGGTCTTGGAGCTGGGAGAGCAGTGTACCAGCCGGGGAATCGTGCCACCAGGCATTTGACTGGGCGCTGTCACAGCACAAGCACAGGGAACTGCTCCACTCCCCTGAACCAACCCCGGGAGGGGGCCCAGCCAGTTCGCGGAGGCGGCGCGGTGACGTGGCTGGCGGGACGCGAAGTCCCCGGGAGGCAGCGACTGATTTTGGAGTCGGGAGTAAAGCGTCCCAGCAGGGGAACCTTGACGCTAGGATTTGGACTGGCAGCGGAGGATGTGACCATGGCTTCAGCGGGCCAGACCCCCGGGAGCAATCTCCACACAGCCAGCACACATAGATGACACGGCCCGCGGGAATCTCAGATATAAATAGTCATTCCAAGCAAGACAAGCAACTCTGGCTATATTCTGAGGTGATACTCTCCTATCTCTCTGATCCCTCCCCCACCCTTCCCAGGCAGCTTCATTAACATTGGAATTGCCTGAGCCAGAGGGAGAACGGCTCCGGCTCCGCGGCAGCTTTGCTTCCCCCCCCTCTTTTTTTTTCTTTTCGTCTTTTCCTAACGCACTCTTTCGGCCTGAGAGAAGGAACAAAAAAAAAAAAAACCCAGGGACCAAAAATCCACCCCTAATTAGACTAAAAACACAGAACCAGCTACAGCCAAGCATATATGATCCCAATCTCAGAATTTCATCCTTACAGGGAACAAGGTGGCGGTTATAATCCAAACGCAATTCTGATAGGGATCTGACTGCATTTTTTTTTTTAGCGGATTTTCTGGAAAAACTAGTTTCCCAGTGATGGCTCGGAGACAGCAGTCCATATAGAACCACATAAAGAAGCAGACCATGACAGCTTCTCCAAACCCCCAAACAAAAGAATCAAAATCTTTCCCAAATGAAGATACAATCCTGGAATTATCAGACACAGAATATAAAAAACTAATTTACAGAATGCTTCAAGACATCAGAAACAAAATAAAGCAAACTGCAGAAAAAGCCAAGGAACACACTGATAAAACTGTTGAAGAACTCAAAAAGATTATTCAAGAACATAGTGGAAAAATTAATAAGTTGCAAGAATCCATAGACAGACAGCATGTAGAAATCCAAAAGATTAACAATAAAATTACAGAATTAGACAACGCAATAGGAAGTCAGAGGAGCAGACTCGAGCAATTAGAATGCAGACTGAGACGTCTGGAGGACCAGGGAATTAACACCACCATAGCTGAAAAAAAATCAGATAAAAGTATTAAAAAAAATGAAGAGACCCTAAGGATCATGTGGGACTCTATCAAGAAGGATACCTTGCGTGTGATTGGAGTCCCAGAACAGGGAGGGAGGACAGAAAACACAGAGAAAGTAGTTGAAGAACTCCTGACAGAAAACTTCCCTGACATCATGAAAGACGAAAGGATATCTATCCAAGATGCTCATCGAACCCCATTTAAGATTGATCCAAAAAGAAAAACACCAAGACATATTATCATCAAACTCGCCAAAACCAAAGATAAACAGAAAATTTTAAAAGCAGCCAGGGAGAAAAGAAAGGTTTCCTTCAAGGGAGAATCAATAAGAATAAGTTCAGACTACTCAGCAGAAACCATGCAGGCAAAAAGGGAATGGGACGACATATACAGAGCACTGAAGGAGAAAAACTGCCAGCCAAGGATCATATATCCAGCAAAACTCTCTCTGAAATATGAAGGCGAAATTAAGATATTTACAGATGAACACAAGTTTAGAGAATTTGCAAAAACCAAACCAAAGCTACAAGAAATACTAAAGGATATTGTTTGGTCAGAAAACCAATAATATCAGATACCAGCACAACAGAAGGTCACAAAACAGAACATCCTGATATCAACTCAAATAGGGAAATCACAAAAACAAATTAAGATTAATTAAAAAAAAAAAAATACACATAACAGGGAATCACGGAAGTCAATATGTAAAAGATCACAATAATCAAAAAGAGGGACTAAATACAGGAGGCATAGAACTGCCATATGGAGAGTGATACAAGGCGATATAGAACAATACAAGTTAGGTTTTTACTTAGAAAAATAGGGGTAAATAATAAGGTAACCACAAAGAGGTATAACAACTCCATAACTCAAGATAAAAGCCAAGAAAAACGTAACGACTCAACAAACATAAAGTCAAACACTACGAAAATGAGGATCTCACAATCTACTAAGAAAAACGTCTCAGCACAAAAAAGTATGTGGAAAAATGAAATTGTCAACAACACAAATAAAAAGGCATCAAAATGACAACAATAAACACTTATTTATCTATAATTACGCTGAATGTAAATGGACTAAATGCACCAATAAAGAGAGAGTCTCGGACTGGATAAAGAAACACGATCCGTCTGTATGCTGCCTACAAGAGACACACCTTAGACTTAGAGACACAAACAAACTAAAACTCAAAGGATGGAAAAAAATATATCAAGCAAACAATAAGCTAAAAAGAAGAGGAGTAGCAATATTAATTTCTGACAAAATAGACTTTGGACTTAAATCCACCACAAAGGATAAAGAAGGACACTACATAATGATAAAAGGGACAACTGATCAGGAAGACATAACCATATTAAATATTTATGCACCCAATGACAGGGCTGCAAGATACATAAACCAAATTTTAACAGAATTGAAAAGTGAGATAGACACCTCCACAATTATAGTAGGAGACTTCAACACACCACTTTCAGAGAAGGACAGGACATCCAGTAAGAAGCTCAATAGAGACACGGAAGACCTAATTACAACAATCAACCAACTTGACCTCATTGACTTATACAGAACTCTCCACCCAACTGCTGCAAAGTATACTTTTTTTTCTAGCGCACATGGAACATTCTCTAGAATAGACCACATATTAGGTCATAAAACAAACCTTTGCAGAATCCAAAACATCGAAACATTACAAAGCATCTTCTCAGACCACAAGGCAATGAAACTAGAAATCAATAACAGAAAAACTAGGGAAAAGAAATCAAATACTTGGAAAATGAACAATACCCTCCTGAAAAAAGACTGGGCTATAGAAGACATCAAGGAGGGAATAAAGAAATTCATAGAATGCAACGAGAATGAAAATACTTCCTATCAAAACCTCTGGGACACAGCAAAAGGAGTGCTCAGAGGCCAATTTATATCGATAAATGCACACATACAAAAAGAAGAAAAAGCCAAAATCAGAGAGCTGTCCCTACAACTTGAACAAATAGAAAGTGAGCAACAAAAGAATCCATCAGGCACCAGAAGAAAACAAATAATAAAAATTAGAGCTGAACTAAATGAATTAGAGAACAGAAAAAAAATTGAAAGAATTAACAAAGCCAAAAGCTGGTTCTTTGAAAAAATTAACTAAATTGATAAACCATTGGCTAGACTGACTAAAGAAATACAGGAAAGGAAACAAATAACCCGAATAAGAAACGAGAAGGACCACATCACAACAGAACCAACTGAAATTAAAAGAACCATATCAGATCATTACGAAAAATTGTACTCTAACAAATTTGCAAACCTAGAAGAAATGGATGAATTCCTGGAAAAACACTACCTACCTAAACTAACACATTCAGAAGTAGAACAACTAAATAGACCCATAACAAAAAAAGAGATTGAAACAGTAATCAAAAAACTCCCAACAAAAAAAAGCCCTGGCCCGGACGGCTTCACTGCAGAGTTCTACCAAACTTTCAGAGAAGAGTTAACACCACTACTACTGAAGGTATTTCAAAGCATAGAAAATGACGGAATACTACCCAACTCATTCTATGAAGCCACCATCTCCCTGATACGAAAACCAGGTAAAGACATTACAAAAAAAGAAAATTACAGACCTATATCCCTCATGAACATAGATGCAAAAACCCTCAACAAAATTCTAGCCAATAGAATTCAACAACATATCAAAAAAATAATTCACCATGATCAAGTGGGATTTATACCAGGTATGCAAGGCTGGTTTAATATCAGAAAAACCATTAATGTAATCCACCACATAAATAAAACAAAAGACAAAAACCACATGATCTTATCAATTGATGCAGAAAAGGCATTTGACAAAGTCCAACACCCATTTATGATAAAAACTCTCACCAAAATAGGAATTGAAGGAAAATTCCTCAACATAATAAAGGGCATCTATGCAAAGCCAACAGCCGATATCACTCTAAATGGAGAGAACCTGAAAGAATTTCCCTTGAGAACGGGAACCAGGCAAGGATGCCCTTTATCACCGCTCTTATTCAACATCGTGCTAGAAGTCCTAGCCAGGGCAATTAGGCTAGACAAAGAAATAAAAGGCATCCAGATTTGCAAGGAGGAAGTAAAATTATCTCTATTTGCAGATGACATGATCTTATACACAGAAAACCCTAAGGAATCCTCCAGAAAACTACTGAAACTAATAGAAGAGTTTGGCAGAGTCTCAGGTTATAAAATAAACATACAAAAATCACTTAGATTCCTCTACATCAACAAAAAGGACATCGAAGAGGAAATAACCAAATCAATATCATTCACAGTAGCCCCCAAGAAGATAAAATACTTAGGAATAAATCTTACTAAGGATATAAAAGACCTATACAAAGAAAACTACAAAGCTCTACTACAAGAAATTCAAAAGGACATACTTAAGTGGAAAAACATACCTTGCTCATGGATAGGAAGACTTAACATAGTAAAAATGTCTATTCTACCAAAAGCCATCTATACATATAACGCACTTCCGATCCAAATTCCAATGTCATTTTTTAAGGTGATAGAGAAACAAATCACCAATTTCATATGGAAGGGAAAGAAGCCTCGGATAAGCAAAGCATTACTGAAAAAGAAGAAGAAAGTGGGAGGCCTCACTCTACCTGATTTCAGAAGCTATTATACAGCCACAGTAGTCAAAACAGCCTGGTACTGGTACAACAACAGGCACATAGACCAATGGAACAGAATTGAGAACCCAGATATAAATCCATCCACATATGAGCAGCTGATATTTGACAAAGGACCAGTGTCAGTTAACTGGGGAAAAGATAGTCTTTTTAACAAATGGTGCTGGCATAATTGGATATCCATTTGCAAAAAAATGAAACAGGACCCACACCTCACACCATGCACAAAAACTAACTCCAAGTGGATCAAAGACCTAAACATAAAGACTAAAACGATAAAGATCATGGAAGAAAAAATAGGGACAACCCTAGGAGCCCTAATACAAGGCATAAACAGAATACAAAACATTACCAAAAATGACGAAGAGAAACCCGGTAACTGGGAGCTCCTAAAAATCAAACACCTATGCTCATCTAAAGACTTCACCAAAAGAGTAAAAAGACCACCTACAGACTGGGAAAGAATTTCAGCTATGACATCTCCGACCAGCGCCTGATCTCTAAAATCTATATGATTCTGTTAAAACTCAACCACAAAAAGACAAACAACCCAATCAAGAAGTGGGCAAAGGATATGAACACACATTTCACTAAAGAAGATATTCAGGCAGCCAACAGATACATGAGAAAATGCTCTCGATCATTAGCCATTAGAGAAATGCAAATTAAAACTACGATGAGATTCCATCTCACTCCAACAAGGCTGGCATTAATCCAAAAAACACAAAATAATAAATGTTGGAGAGGCTGCAGAGAGATTGCAACTCTTATACACTGCTGGTGGGAATGTAAAATGGTACAACCACTTTGGAAATCTATCTGGTGTTATCTTAAACAGTTAGAAATAGAACTACCGTACAACCCAGAAATCCCACTCCTCGGAATATACCCTAGAGATACAAGAGCCTTCACACAAACAGATATATGCACACCCATGTTTATTGCAGCTCTGTTTACAATAGCAAAAAGCTGGAAGCAACCAAGGTGCCCATCAACGGATGAATGGGTAAATAAATTGTGGTATATTCACACAGTGGAATACTACGCATCGATAAAGAACAGTGACGAATCTGCGAAACATTTCATAACATGAGGAACCTGGAAGGCATTATGCTGAGCGAAATTAGTCAGAAGCAAAAGGACAAATATTGTATAAGACCACTATTATAAGATCTTGAGAAATAGTATAAACTGAGAAGAACACATACTCTTGTGGTTACGAGGGGGGGAAGGTGGGAGGAAGGGAGAGGGCTTTTTATTGATTAATTAGTAGATAAGAACTGCTTTAGGTGTAGGGAAGGACAACACTCCATACATGGAAGGTCAGCTCAGTTGGACTGGACCAAAAGCAAAGAAGTTTCCAGGATAAAATGAATGCTTCAAAGGTCAGCAGAGCAAGGGCGGGGGTTTGGGGAACATGGTTTAAGGGGACTTCTAAGTCAATTGGCAAAATAATTCTATTATGAAAACATTCTACATCCCACTTTGAAATATGGCATCTGGGGTCTTAAATACTAACAAGCAGCCATCTAAGATGCATCAATTGGTCTCAACCCACCTGGAGCAAAGGAGAATGAAGAACACCAAGGTCACACGACAACTAAGAGCCCAAGAGACAGAAAGGGCCACATGAACCAGAGACCTACATCATCCTGAGACCAGAAGAACTAGTTGGTGCCCGGCCACAATCAATGACTGCCCTGACAGGGAGCACAACAGAGAACTCCTGAGGGAACAGGAGATCAGTGGGATGCAGACCCCAAATTCGCATAAAAAGACCATAATTAATGGTCTGACTGAGACTAGAGGAATCCCGGCGGCCATGGTCCCCAGACCTTCTGTTGGCACAGGACAGGAACCATTCCCGAAGACAACTCATCAGACATGAAAGGGACTGGACAGTGGGTGGGAGAGAGATGCTGATGAAGAGTGAGCTAATTATATCAGGTGGACACTTGAGATTGTGTTGGCATCTCCTGTCTGGAGAGGGGATGGGAGGATAGAGAAAGTGGGAAGCTGGCAAAATTGTCACGAAAGGAGAGACTGGAAGGGCTGACTCATTAGGGGGAGAGCAAGTGGGAGTATGGAGTAAGATGTATGTAAACTTATATGTGACAGACTGATTTCATTTGTAAACGTTCACTTGAAGCTCAATAAAAGTTAATTAAAAAAATAAATAAATAACTGTCGACACAGAATTCTATACCCAATAAAACTTTAAGACTGCAAGTAAAATAAAGACATTTTCAGACAAACAAAAACTGTTTGCACCAACCGACCCTCACTGAAAAAACAAAACAAAACAAAAAAAACTCTAAGATATATATACTTCAGCAAGTAGGAAAAGTATCCCAAAGAAGATGTGACATGTAAGAAGGAAGAATGAGCAAAGAAAATGATTAATGTGAGGGTAAGCTAAATAAATATTAATTATATAAACTAATAGCATTAATGTCTAATTTATGGGGCCAAATATCATGAAGCAACTAAAATCCTAAACAATATTTAATTATTAAAATTAATAAGGTTTGAAAGTCCTTTGCCATTAGACCAGAAGAAATGGATGGTACCCAGCTACCATTACAGAATGTTTTAATCAAAGATTCTACAGAAGAATCCTGATCAAAACAGGGGGAAAGGGGGGTAGGTGGGAGTGGGAAATATAGATCACAGTTTTCAATTCTCATGGAATCCAGACTTCTGGAGTAACTGAGGCTGGATGACCCCCTAAGAGATAATCTTTAAACCTTAAACCAAAACTATCCTCTGAAGTCATCTTTAAGCCAAACAATTAGCTTAGCTGTAAATTATTAAACTCATTAGCTTAGAGAATGTCTGCCTTGAGCATAGAGTTCTTTTAAACAACTATCTCTGTAGAACAAATTGACAACAGCAACTCAAAAGGTCAGATGAGAAACTTAGGGGACAGTGAGTGTATACTGGTGGTGGTGGAATAATCTGGAAAAAGACAGAAAGGTTTAAGAATGCCATCAATGTAACTAAATTGTACATGTAGAAATTGTTGAATTGGTGTGTTTTCCAGTGTATATTTGCACCAAAAAAAAATTTAAATTAAAATATAATAAGATTAGAAAGACTTCCAAATATAATAAACAAAATAAAAAGCCAACCACCTTGGTATACCCCAAAAACAAACATCTAGAAAAACAATTTTTAAAAGATTATCATTTACACTGATTAGAAAAAAATACATGATACCTAGGAATGTATCTTAGAAAGGACGTACAAGGCTCTTAGGTAGAATATTATAAGCTTTTGTTGAAAGGCATGAAGGAAGGCTTAAATAAATGGAGAAATACATCATAATAAATTAGAAGCCCCAGTAGGGTAATGATTGCCAATTCTCCCCCAAATTGGTCAATAGTATCAAACCCCAACAGGGTTTTTCAATGGACTTTGAGAATCCATTTCAAAAAAGATACATACTTATGTATTGCTTTTCTATTTGCTGTTGTTAATTGCTGTCAAGTCAGCTCCAACTCAGGGCAACTTTATGTATAACACAACATTGCCCAGTCTTGTGCTATCTTCATGATTACTGGTATGTTTGAGTCCACTGTTGTGCGATTGTGTCAATCCATCTCACTGAGGGTTTCCCTCATTTTCATTGGTCCTCTACTTTACCAAACATAATATCCTTTTCCAGCAACTGGTCTTTCTTGAAGAAGTGTCCAAAGTAAGTAAGAAGAAATTGCTCCATCATTGCTTCTAAGGATTATTCTAGCTGTATTTCTTCTAAGCCTGATTCATTAATTCTTCTGCAGACCACAGTATTTTCATTATTCTTCGCCAAACACCACAGTTTAAGTGTATCAATTCTTCTGTCTTCTTTTTTCAGTAGCCAACTTGCATATGCATATGAGACAACTGAAGAGGCCATGGCTTGGGTCAGACACATCTTAGTCATAAAAGTGACATCTTTGCTTTTTAAAACTTTTAAGAAGTCTATTGCCGCAGATTTGCTCAATGCAGTACGTCATTTGATTTCTTGACTGCTGCTTCCATGGGTGTTGATTGTTGATCCAAGTAGAATGAAATTGTTGACAACTTCAATTTTTCTCCATTTTTCATGAGGTGGTTTACTGGTCCAGTTGTGAGGATTTTCATTTTCTTCACGTTCTAGTGTAATTCATGCTGAAGGCTATACCATATTTTTTCACAAATAATGTGCCCATGTAAATAACGCACCCTCACATACAATGCACAGAAAAGATGAAATTAAGTAAAACAGTTGTGGCACAGTGCACCCATGCACACACCACGCGTGTCTTCCAACATTTTCAGAAGTGAATTTCGGCCTCATTCACTCATCTTCCCATATTACAGGCGAAGTATATTGTTCTGTTCATTTTCTTTAATCTCCTGCTTACGTGTATAAAAATAGTCCAAAATGTTACCTTTGATCATAATTGTAGAGTCAAGGTATAAGCCATGTTAAAGAAGTCACGGTTCAAGTTTGGTTGTCCCCTGGTCAACAGAAAATAAACAATCTAAACTGTACATTTGTTTCTATTCATTTGATAATTATAGCATACTAGCTCAACAGTTGAATGTGAAAACCTTATCATATCATCTTAAGTGAAACCATCAGGTTATGTGAGGTCTGCTTATTTCATAGTTTAAATTATGTTTTCTTAGTGTCAACTGAAGTCAGTATTGTAACCAAAAAAAAATGGCATAGTATACTTACAAAAATAACATGCAGAGGTGTTGTGCAGTTGGCAAAAATTTATAATGTGCGTGTTATTTGCGAAAAATATGGTTGTCTTTTAACTTAATAAGTACTTCAAGTCATCTTTGTTTTTGGCAGGCAAGGTTGTGTCATCCGCACATCACAGGCTGTTGACGAGTCTTCTCTAAATCCTGATGCCATCTTCTTCTTCATACAGTCTGACTTCTCAGATCTGTTCAGCGTACAGATTGAATAAGTACAGTGAAAGTATACAACCCCACCACACGCCTGTTCCAATACTGAACCAGCAGATCTTTGTTCTGTTTGAATGACTGCTCCTGATCCATGTAGTTTCACATAAGCATAATTAAGTATTCTGAAATTCCCACTTTCACAATGTTATACATTTGTTATGATCACGTGGTCGAATGCCTTCATGTAATCAATAAAACACAAGCAAACATCTTCTGGTATTCTCTTCTGTCAGCCAAGATCCATCTGACAACAGTAATGACATCCCTCGTTCCAAGTTCTCCTCTGAATCCAGCTTGAACTTCTGGCAGTTTCCTGCTGAGGTACAGCTGCAGTCATTTTTGAATTATCTTTAGAGAATTTTGCTAGCATGTGATATTAATGATATTATTCAATAATTTCACATGCCATTTGATTACCTTTCTTTTCCATTGCTATATAACAATTACTACACACTTAGCAGGTTAGCAGGTTAGGATAACATCCATTTATTATCTCACAGTTGTCAGTCAGAAATCTAGGTGGGCTTGACTGAGTTCTCTGCTCAGTGTCTCACAAGGCCGAAAACAAGAAGTCAGCCAGTCTGGACTCTTATCTGGAGGCTCAGAGGAAGAATCTATTTCCAAGTTCATTCAAGCTACTGGAAGAACTTGATTCCTTGTAGCTATCATTCTGAGGTTCTTATTTTCATGCTGGCTGTCAGCTGGGCTCATGGCAACCTTACGACAATAGAACGAAACACTGCCCAGTCTTGCACCATCTTCATGATCACTGGTATATTTGAGTCCATTGTTGTGGCTATCGTGTCAATCCATCTAATCGAGGGTTTCTCTACAACTAGAAGGCATCTGCATTTCTTCTCATGTGGCCCCTTCCATCTTCAAAACATAAAGGTTTCCCCTTCTGCCACCAGCTGGAGAAAAGTTCTCTGCTTTTAAGGGCTCACAGATTACTCTGGGCTTATCTGGATAATCCAACCCAATCTCCCTATATTTAAAAGTCAACTGTGTCATATAACATAATCATGAGTGTGATATATCATCATAATCACAGGATCAGAGGACAAAGGTGGGACATCTTTGGGAGGGCATTTTAGAAATTATGCCTAAAATAATATGCAACAGCAAAGCCAAGATAGCAAAGACACTCCTGAAGCAGAACTATCAGGTAGGAAAACTTGCCTTAATGTAAACTTACAGTATTAATAAGATATAGCAGTATTGGATAAACAAATCAAAACAGAAAATCCACATATATATGAAAAACTGATATAGACAGCATGTAGTAAAGATCAGTGAACTGAAGGAACTGATTATCAACATGGAAAAAAACTTAAAATGGATCCCTCTCTCACACACTATACACAAAAATCAATGCTAAGGAGATAAAAACTTAAATAGGAAAAACAAACATTAAAACTTAAAGAAAAGTTTAGAAAAATCTTTGTGACCTAGGAGTAGGAAAGGGTTTTCTTTTTTTTTAATATATATATATTTTTTATTGTACGTTAGATGAAGGTTTACAGAGTAAACCAACTTCTCATTGAACAATTAATACACATATTGCTTTGTGACACTGGCTGCCAACCCTATGATATGTCAACACTCTCCCCTTCTCAACCTTGGGTTCCCCATTACCACCGTTCCTATCTCCTCCTGCCTTCTTGTCCTTGCCCTTGGGCTGGTGCACGCATTTAGTCTTGTTTTGTTTTATGGGCTTATCTAATCTTTGGCTGAAGGATGAACTTCAGGAGTGACTTCACTACTGAGCTGAAAGGGTGTCCAGGGCCATACTCTCAGGGTTTCTCCAGTCTCTGTCAGGCCAGTAAGTCTGGTCTCCTTTTTGTGCATGAGTTAGTGTTTTGTTCTACATTTTTCTCCAGCTCTGTCCAGGACCCTCTATTGTGATCCCTGTCAGAGCAGCCAGTGGTGGTAGCCAGGCACTGTCTAGTTGTGCTGGACTCAGTCTGGTGGAGGCTGTGGTAGTTGTGGTCCATTAGTCCTCTGGACTAATCTTTCCCTTGTGTCTTTGATTTTCTTCATTCTCCCTTGCTCCAGATGGGGTGAGACCAGTGGAGTATCTTAGATGTCCACTCAAAAGCTTTTAGTACCACAGATGTTACTCACCAAAGTAGAATGTAGAACATTTTCTTTATTTGTCAACTGAGCTAGATGTTCCCCGAGACCATGGTTCCCACAGACCTCAGCCCAGTAATTTGGTCCCTCAGGGAGTTTGGATGTGTCTATGGAGCAAGGGTTTCTTAAAGATAGAGAAAGCACAAATCATAAAGGAAAAAGATTGACAAAGGTGATTATTTTATAATAGTAATTTCGGTTCATCAAGACAGCTTAGAGTGTAAAGGGACAAGCCACAAACTGGCAAAAGATATGTGTAACTTGGATATAGGTTAGTTTCCAGAATACAGAACACCTAAGAAAAAAAATCCAAAATAGAGAATACGTAAGAAAAAAACAATAGAAAATATATAAATGATGTAAATATTTCACAGAAAAGCAAATTCAAGTGACCAATAAATATGAAAATATACTTGATCCTATCGATAATGAAGGAAATTCAAATGAAAACCACAATGAAGTATCATTTCACACATTCCAGACCGGCAAAAACTGACCTGTTGAATACTACCAAATGTCCCAAAGGATGTGGCGCACAAGAACCCTCCCACTTGGGAAATGCAGCAACACTAGAAAGTCTTGAAATGGGTGTGACCTAGATACAGTTTGCTCTAGGAATTGCAGGAAATACTTTTGGGCTCAACACTTGCACTTGCTTTACTCTGTCTGAGGTTGGATGTAAGATTAAGGGAACTGGGCAAAGTAGAGGCTGCCTCCTTGGGTTCTGTTGTTTTTAGGTGCCTCTGAGCTAATTTCACATGCAAAAAAGGAGCTCTGCAGTTGGTCCAATCTAGGTCACCAGACAGCTGCACTGGAGTATAAAGGCAGAGGCTGCCTCGAGCAGTAAAGTGTTCTCTGTGAATAGCTGAAGATGGATTTATGTGTTCCTGTGCCTCCCTGACCAAACTCCATCTCTTCAAACTTACCCCTTTTTATATGACTAAAATGTGCCTAAATCTTAACACATCCAAAATGGAATTTATTACCTTCCCCAGTGACTCTGTTCTACTTCTAGTTCTCTCTGAACTAGAAATGAGAATCATTCTCAAGCTCCTCCCTTTTATTTATCCTCACATACAATTCACCCTTACATCTCATTGATTTTAACTCGATTATGGCTCTCAAATTTAGCCACTTAGTGCAAGCCTTCAATATCCCTTGCCAGGGCCGCTGCAATCAGCTATGTGCTAACAACACTTCAGATAAACCTTATTTATAAATTTATCTATACCTTTTTTTTTTTAATAAAAATAACACATACCTTCTGCACTTGTTTGCTGGCCGTGTCCTCCCCTCCTTCCCCTACCCCCTGCAAGGCACCCTCACAAGCACCGCCATGCCAATCTTCCTCCACATGCTGCTGTAAAAAAATTAGCACAAATGCAGAAGGTACGAGTTATCCGTATAAAAATACAGTAGTCACTGCACACAGATGTGCCACTGTGGTCTTCCAGCCATCAAACTCTCCTAGTTCTCTAAATGTCATGCTGCCTCTAGAGCTGTCCTCTTTCTTAAAAAATGTCTATTTAGCTCTTATACATGTCCTTTTTTTGGGATTAAAAATTTAAATTTTCTTGATCACACAAATAAAGCCTCTCTGTGACCTCTCCCCTTAAAAAACCCCACTGTCCGAAGGATAAAACTCTCACGTTAGTTTGGCTCACAGTGTGGCCCCAATTTATTTTTACTGTCTCATTTCCCACCAGAGCCCTGTTAGTGCAGTGGTTAAGAGCTACAGTGAGCTATGGCTGCTAACCAAAAGATCAGCAATTCGAATCCACCAACTGCTCCTTGGAAACCCTATGGGGCAGCTCTACTCTGTCCTGTAGGATCGCTATGAGTCGGAATCAACTCAAAGGCAGAGGGTTTTTTTTTTTGGTCATCTCCCACCACTGCATCTTTTCATGCGCTCTGTATTCCAGTCACACTTAAATCTTCACTTTTCCACAAAGAACAGCTCTTGGTCTTTGTTCATGCTTTTCCCTCTTACAGGAGGGATCAGTCATTGAAGGACATCAGGCTTGGCAGACGGTCAGCGAAGAAGAAGAGCCTCAACGAGATGGACTGACACAGTGGTTGCAACAACAGGCTTAAGCATAACAGCGATTGTGAGGATGGCACAGGACTGGGCAGTCTGTTGTTCTGTTGTACATAAGGTCACTGTGAGTCAGAACTGACTCGACGGCACCTAACAACGATTCCCTCTTACTGGAATACTCTCCTCACTCCCCTTTTCTGCCTAGTAAAATCCTTCTCTTCCTTCCAGAACAAACTGAAATGTAATACTCCAAGTCTTCTCCATCTGAGTTAGAAGTCATCCCTTGTGTTCCCAGTCTACTTTGTTCATGACCATTGCCATCAAGTTGATTCTGACTCCTAGCGACCCTACAGGATAGAGTAGAACTGCCCCCACAGGGTTTCCAAGGCTGTAAATCTTTATGGAAGCAAACTGCCACATCTTTCTCCCACAGAGCAGCTGGTGGTTCAAAACACCAACCTTTTGGTTAGTAGCTCAGCACTTAACCACGCAGTATTAGGGTTCCTACTTTGTTCATACCACACTGTATTTTAACGTAGTATGTATTTATGTACTCGACGGCAGTGGTTTGGGTTTGATGTATTTATGCAGTATGTATGTAGTAAGTATTATATGTCCACTCTACCCAACAGACTGTGAATTTTCTAGGGAAGGCATCATTTATTATTCTTGGTCACCCTAAAAACCAGTGCCTATGGTACTTCAGACACTCAGATTAAATGATCTAATGTGAGGATCAAATGAGATAATGGCTACGAGCCATAAATATGCTGGTTATATTCATAAACTATTAAAAAGAAAACATAAGAAAGGGCCACATGAACCAGAGACTTACATCATCCTGAGACCAGAAGAACTAGATGGTACCTGGCCACAACCAATGACTGCCGTGACAGGGAACACAACAGAGAACCCCTGAGGGAGCAGGAGAACAGTGGGATGCAGACCCCAAATTCTCATAAAAAGACCAGACTTAATGGTCTGACTGAGACTAGAAGAATCCCAGCGGTCATGGTCTCCAAACCTTCTGTTGGCCCAGGACAGGAACCATTCCAGAAGACAACTCATCAGACATGAATTGGACTGGACAATGGGTTGGAGAGAGATGCTGACAAGGAGTGAGCTACTTGTATCAGGTGGACACTTGAGACTATGTTGGCATCTCCTGTCTGGAGGGGAGATGGGAGGGTAGAGAGGGTTAGAAACTGGCAAAATGGTCATGAAAGGAGAGACTGGAAGGAGGGAGCAGGCTGACTCATTAGACGGAGAGTAAGCAGGAGTATGTAGTAAGGTGTACATAAGTTTATATGTGAGAGACTGACTTGATTTGTAAACTTTCACTTAAAGCACAATAAAATTAAAAAAAAAACAAAGAAAACATAATTCATACATATTATCTCAATTAATCCTCACAACTACCCTGTGAAAATATTTGTTAAACTTTGTAGATAAGGTACCTGAGGCTCAGGGAGATTAAGTAACTTCCCCTAAGATCAGGTGAAAAAACTAAGATTTGACCCAAGTCTACTGCTGCTTCCAAGTGATTTCATTTCCTCAACGTTCTCCAAATTCATTTCTCCATCTTATAATTGCCTTAGTTCAGGTTTTCTTCTTTCTGAGAAGCCATAGAGCAGAGCAGAGTCATAAGAGCACTGACTTTTAAGTCAAATTTTAATCCCAGTTGCCATTTATGGGCTGTCTCATTTCTCATTTATAAATGAAAGATATTACCTATCTTAAATTGTGTGGTGAGTACTTAAAAAAATACTTAGTGTCCAGGATATGATAAACACTAATAATAGCTATTACGTCTATTATTATTATTGTCTCCTGTTTGGTTTCTTTACTTCCAACCTCTTTTCCCTACAATTCCTTTTCACTATCATAAAGCACACATTTTTCTAAAACTCAAAACTATCTACCTAGCTAACTGTAAAGCCAAATCTCTAGCCACTCCCTCCCCCCCTTTTGTTCTTTTTATGCTAACCCAATACTGAATATTTATAATAACCATGCCCTCTCATGCCACTGTCTCTGCACATTCCTGCTGCCTAAAATACCTTCCTCCATTTCATTTGCATTGCAAATTCCAACCCATCCTTCAAACATGAACTCAAACATTACTTCCTCTGGAAAACCTCCTCTAATGTGTCCAGATCATTCACTTTTCTATGTTATGTTTGTACCTCACACATACTTCTACATTGTATTATGACCACTTTCCCACTAAAATGTGGGTTTCTTAAGTATTGGGTATTCACCTAGCATCTAGCACAGTGCCTGGAATATACAAACAAGAACAAACCTGTTGCCGTCAAGCGACCCTATAGGATGGAGTAGAACTGCCCCATAGGGCTTCCAAGGCTGTAAATCTTTACAGAAGCAGACTGCCACATCTTTCTCCAGAGGAACAGCTGGTGGGTTTGAACCACCGACCTTTTGATTAGCAGCTGAGTGCTTTAACCACTGCACCACCAGAGCTCCTGCCTAGAATATAAACCAAAAATCCAAACCTGATGCTGTGGAGTCAATTCCAACTTATAGCCTAGAGTATAAAAAGTACTAAATAAATACTTGCAGTGTTAAATTTAATCCCATCTCCACAGTCTCCTGAACCACACACCATTGATTTTCCCCTTTCTCTCTCATAACATTCCTAATCTTTTCTTCGCTAATACTCTCTTCCTTTCAGTCTAATCTAGTACTATGCCTTCTCTACCCTAAACAAGGAAACCCTGGTGGCATAGTGGTTAAGAGCTACATCTGCTAGCCAAAAGGTCAGTAGTTCGAATCCACCAGGCGCTCCTTGGAAATTCTATGGGGCAATTCTACCCTGTCCTATAGGGTCACTATGAGTCGGAATCCACTCGACCACGACGGGTTTGGTTTGGTTGCTTTTCTACCCTAAGCAAAAAAGCCTCCTTTGACTCTGTTCCTCCCTTGAAGTACTACCTCGTTTCTCTCTCTTCACTGCCTAATACATAATTGTTTCTCAATTTGTCATTTTCTCAGCTAGAATACATTTTTGTTTTCTCACAACACAAAGCTCATGCTTCTATTTAGCTCCTGCACATGTCTTTTTATTGGGATTAGAAATTTACATGTATTTACTTGATCATACAAATAAAGCCTAAAATTCTTCTCTGTTCCAATCAACATACTGTAAATGCTTAAACCGCTCCTGCAAAAAAAAAAAAAAAAAAGCTTTATTCAAAGGAGTATTTACTTATCTTTTAAGCAGTAAAAATATATTACCTGAGTAAGAATTAAGAGAAACTGTCCACCGTACTGTTAGTCCTATTAAGACCACTACAGGCATCAGGTACCATTTCTCCATTGTTGTTCTTCTGATTTAGAGAAGGAAAAAACAGGATCAGTGCCGGAATACTTTTAATTCAAAGTCTTCTTTCCTTGATTAGAGAAATATTATCACTTCTTTGGAATTAGGAGTTTGAGAGGCTTTTAAGTGATTCCTCGTTTTTAAACAGTTAAAAGCTGATGTTTAAGTCTATGAAGTAGGAGCCTGGGGAAAAAAAAAAAAAGATACCAAGATTTAATTGAGCACAATTCCTGTAATAGTGAACCCATTAAACCAAAGAAAAATAGAGATAAAGAGGGAAGAATGCAAAACAGAGGGGATAGTTTGGGAAATACACCTAAAGAGTAGCTCTCCCTGTTAAATGGTGCTCAATATGTCTAAAGAAGTAGTAAGAATTTGCTCTCAGAAAGATATATTTCTAAGAAAAGAAAAACAATAGATACCATAGATAGCAGAACAGTCAGGTCTATCTACAGCAAGTTCACCTACAGGTAAAAATTACACCACAAAGGTGGACAAAGGGGTGATTTACTTTACCTTCAGTAGGAACATAAAGAGAACATTTGTGTCTCGGTATTTAGTTTGGGAAAAGTCTTCCACTAAAGTCATTCTGCGGCCCTGGTGGCACAGTTGTTAAGCATTTGGCTGCTAACCAAAAGGTCGGCAATTTGAATCCACCGGCTGCTCCTTGGAAACCAATGGGGCAGTTCTACTCTGTCCTACAGGGTCACTATAAGTTGGAATCGACTCGACGACAAGGCATTTGGTCGTTTTTTGTTTTTTGATTTAAAGTCATTCTGTAATTTGGGTTTTAACTTCTTTTCTTCCAAAATATGCTTGCACTAACCACACCAATCCTTCACCTTAGAGAAAGAATCTTCGCAAAAATCAACGAGAATAGCTTCAAATCTTGAGAAAACAGAAAAGCAGTAAAACATAATTAACCAGTTATATATTTCTTTTTTTTTTCTTTATATTGGGGGTTTGAAAGTAAAAATCAAAGTGACATTTTTGTCTCTCTGAAAAACAGCCATTTTAACCACAGGATATACTTTAAGTATATCCAGAAAAATTAAATTACAAATCAGCAGCAACTCTAATGGTTAGATAGGAACCTTAGGGGGCAATGAGTTTACATTAATGGGGGAGGAACAGCTCAAAAAAAGGAGAGTAAGAATGTATAATTCAAAGAATGTAATCAATGTCACTGAATTTTACATAAGAAACTGTTGAACTGGTGTATGTTTTGCTGCGTACATCCTCAACAACAAATATAATAATTAGTACTATTTTTAAAAATACACAGCTCACACCCATGTTCACTGCAGCACTGTTTGCAACAGCACAAAGATGGAAACAACCTAAATGCCCATCCTAGGCCACAGAGATGAATGGATAAACGGATAAACAAATTATGGTACACACACACAGTAGAGTATTACCCAACGATAAAGAATAATGATGAATCTGTGAAGCATCTTACAACATGGATGAATCTGGAGGGTATTATGCTAAGTGTAATTAAGTCTACCAGAAAAGGACAAATACTGTATGAGACCACTATATAATACAACAAAGTCTACCATACACTTTTTGTAGCCTAATTTGTTCATTACAGTCTGGAAGGTCTTTCCGCCCAGTCAGGGCCAGATTAAGGCATGTGAGGGCCCTACCACTGATAATCTGTGGTACCTCCTCCTCTGTTTACTCACACATTCAAACGGGATATGTGAGTTATATATATACGTATATGTGTCTATGTGAATGTGCGTGTATGTCTTAGCAAGCCATGATATAACTTCTTTTTAAATGTGACTAAAAAATTAGAGATTGAACGCATAAGTAGAGTACACCATTTTAGTGGAGTGAGATGAACTGGATTATAAAATTTTCAATGGGTGAATGTAGGAAGAGAAAGACTCAACAGCCCACCCCGACCTCTCCTTTATTAGAAAGAAATAGTATACTCTCCAGATACTCACCAAGATAAGGAGTTTCAATTACACAGGAGGGGACCACAGGAGGCAGATCTCACCAAAGGTGATGAAGTGGTAGGGGCCTCATAGCTTAAACAACCTTTCATGTGGGCACCCTCATGACCTTGCATGAGCTTTATTTCCCGCCAGCACATTCTCATGCACTCGAGCTGGTATCAGTTTCAGTTAGTGCCCCACTAGTTCCCTTCCACTGTGGCGCTCACTTTTCCTTGTGTCCTATCTGCTTGGCATCTATGGGTCTTTGCTTTGGACAACTGGTGCCCCTGTTCCGTTGATGCCCTAAGCACGTGCTAACCTTGCTAATGGGGTAATGTGTCCCTGGCCACAGTGGACACAAAACTGGGAAGTGCACCTATCCTAGCCTGCACATCTGGCAAGAGAGACTCCTCCTGACATTTCTCCTCCCTGGCTCTACAGGGCCAGATCCTCAGGACCACAGAAGCAAAAGTGCCAAGGACGCCCCAGCCAAGGGGTCCCACGATCACCAAATCCTCTCACCCGACCCTCAAGCGACCCCTGCACACTGCGCTGAGGAGGCCTCGCCACGCGTCCCCGTGAGTGCGGCGGAGCTGGGAGCCCGGTCGCCAGCTCCTAGCCGGCTCGAGGCGCGGCGACGAGCAGCCTCTAAGCTCCAGGAGACCCTAGTCTCTCCCCCATACAGGCCAGGAGCGCCAGCACCCCGAGGCTTCCGCCGTCTTACCCCGCCGCCCACCGGTCGTTCGACTTCCTGCCTGCAGCGGGTTCCAAGAAGGCTCCTGCGTGCTCGTCCCCGCGGAAGAGCGACCCCGCGGCCTTCTGCCTCCGCGCGCTCCAGGCCATGCGCGGGAGCGAGCCCGCAGAGCGTAGGGGGCGGGCGGGGAACTGGGCGTGGAAAGGAGTCCGCGGGTTTAGGAGGCGGGGCGCGAATGGCTGGAATCTGAGAGGCTTCCAGTGCCGGGTTAGGTTAGGGGCAGGTGGAAAGCCCCTTACTCTTCTTTCCCGGGAGCCTTGCCAAGGCCAGAGCGGCTGCTTAGTCCACAGATTCCTCTCAGGGGCGGGCCCTGGCTCACTTTGTACAGTGCAGAGCCCCTGGCTAGTCGTCATCACCGGGCAGTAGCTCTTCCACTGGGCCTCCAGGAGTCAGGCGGCGAACCTACTTCACTGTCTTTGAGCTACATGCGGAGAAGAGTTTATTGGGAGATCACTTCTTGCAAAAAAACATCATTGAGCGTCCAGTAATTTTCGAGATATGCAAAATAACAGCCCTGCCCTTGTCAGGGCTCCTCCTATCTACAGGTTCCCGGCAGGGAAGCTTGGATCACGGATTCCGACCTTTGTGCAGAGAATGGCCTCATTTCCCCGTTTTGAATTCTACCATTCTGTATAAGCCAACCCCTTAATATGTAATCTATAAATATCAGATACTTGGCAATGGCTTTATACTAAGAAGGTCTTAAGAACTTCTCTCTGAGCTTCCGTTTCTTCATCTGTGAAATGAATCTGTAGGACGAGGTGAACTGCAGGTCTAAAATTTTATTCTATTTAAGACTGTCAGTTCTGGAAATATGAAGAGGTATGGCCAAGTCTCTGCTCTCAAAGCTCTTAATTCTCATTGGAAAGACATTTTCATGCATAGAAGGATAGAAAGCAATACATGGGAAAAGCACATGCGAAATGTCAGGACTGTTGATACATACCCTAGGTGATATAGGAGTTAGAGAAGGGGTTCACTGTAAACTAAAATCTCTCAGGAAATGCCTTCCCTGGAGGAGTAAGCTACACTTTGAAGGAAAGTCTGGGCTTAGATAAGTCAATAGGATGACAGTAGTGATCTAGACGAAGGAAATGATTTAAGCCAAACTGGAGGTGGCTGAGAAGTGTAGAACATATTCCGCCAGTTTAGAAGGTGGCTGATGTCGCTGGAAAGGAATAATTGTGGAAAACCTTGAATACCAGGCTGTGGTGTTTGGAATTTATTCAGTGATCAGTGAGGGGCTGTTGAATTACTTTTAGCAGGGAGTCAAGTGTGCAGTACAATGTTAGGGAAAATTTAACGTGGTGACCATGGATGAGAGGCATTGGAGGGAGAGGAAGAAATCATTATAGCAGTCCATGTGTGATTAGACAAGGCTTGGATTGAGATGGCAGCCACAGAACTGGAAAGGAAATCATGTAAAAAGAAGAATGTACCAATGAAGTGAAACAAAGGAAAAGAAAGTATCAAGGATGACGCCCAAAGTTTTAAGTTTAAATTACTAGATCTGATAGATCTTGGGAAGCCTAGAGGAGAAGCTGACTTGGAGGGGGAGAGGGTGAGTTGTATTGTGTTTGAGGTGACATTAGGCCAACAAAGTAGAAATATTCAGGTACCAGTTATGAATCAGGGACCAGGAAAGAAGTTGAGGCTGAAGATAGAGATATAAAAGTCTTTGATTTGCTTAAAGAATGAAGGAAAATAGAGGACCATACTTGGAGTAAACACATATTTAAGGCCAAGAAGAAGGTGGCAAGATGATGATGAAGGGCATTACATTGTTAAAAAGGTGGGAGGAAAAGCTACTATAATGGAAGATCGCAAACAATTAAGTGTATTGCAAACAAGAATCGTATTTTGTATTCGTCATGTGTTAATGAACCTAAGACTCCATCAATTGTAAGACGCACCATTATTATATGTACCACCAAAAAATAAAGCAATGCTACCATTTAAAGTGGTTATGACTATAATACATATGTAATTTCAGAGATATTAATATGTGAAAAAATATACATCTGAAAATGTTAAAATTTGCTATCAGTCTCTCCCTCCTGCTTCCCAGCCCAACAACTTCTGGCACAGTATTAAGCACAAAATTGGTGCTCAAAGATGTTCCTTGGATAAATAAACACTAGAAGGAACTTGCAAGGCTCAAATTCATAGAGAAAATACCCCACCATTACATCTACATAACTTCTGCTCTTTCCCTCCACTGTCTTTCACCTCTGAATGTGTGTCTCTTGTAGGCAGCATATAGGCAGATTGTGTTTTTTTATCCATTCTGCAGCTGTCTGTTTATTGGTGCATTTCTATTTACATTCAGCATGATTATAGATAGGTATGAGTTTAGTGCTGTCATTTTGATGTCTTTTTTTGTGTTGTTGACAGTTTGATTTTTTCACTTTTTTTTTTGTCCTGAGTAGTTTTTCTTTATAAATTGTATATTCCTCTTTTTATTGTTATTGATTTTGTTTTTGCTGAGTCTTTATGTTTTTCTTGATTTTATGCTGATATGTAGGATTCTTGGTTTCCTTTGTGGTTACCTTAATGTTTACCCCCATTTTTCTAAGTTTAAACTGGACTTATATCACCCTGTATTGCCTTGATTTCCTCTCCATACGGAAGGTCTATGACTACTTTATTTAGTCCTTTATTGATTTTATTTAGTTCCTCTTTATTGATTTAATGTTGTCATTTTTACATAATGACATCGCTGATTCCCTGTTTTGATCTTTTTTTAACTTCATTTATTTTTGTGATTTCCCTCCAGCCCAAAACCCAGTGCCATCGAGTTGATTCCAACTCAATATGTGATTTCCCTATCTGGGTTGATATCTTGTTGCTCTGTCCTGGTTCTAGTGTTGGGTTGGTATCTGATTTTTTTTTTTTAATTCTGTTGTGCTTTAAGTGACAGTATACAAGTCTCTCACACAAAAACTTATATACACCTTGCTACAACAAACACAACCAATACACCTTGCTACATGCTCCTAATTGCTCTCTCCCTAATGAGACAGCCAGCTGTCTCTTTCATGTCCATTTCTTTAGCTTCTAACCCCCTCTACCCTCTCATCTACCCTCCAGGCAGGATATGCCAACATAGTCACAAGTATCCACCCGATCCAAGAAGCTCACTCCTCACCAGCATCCCTCTCCAACCCAGTGTCCAGTCCAATCCATCTCTGAGGAGTTGGCTTTGGGAATGGTTCCTTCCTGGGCCAAGAGAAGGTCTGGGGGCCATGACCACTGGCATCTTTCTAGTCTCAGTCAGACCATTAAGTCTGGTCTTTTTACGAGAATTTGGGGTCTGTGTCCCACTGCTGCCCTGCTCCCTCAGGGGTTCTCTGTTGTGTTCCCTGTCAGGGCAGTCATCAGTTGCACCTGGGCACCATCTAGTTCTTCTGGTCTCAGGCTGATGTAGTCTCTGGTTTATGTGACCTTGGTGTTCTTCATTCTCCTTTGATCCTGGTGGGTTGAGACCAATGATGCATCATAGATGGCTGCTTGCTAGCGTTTAAGACCCCAGACGCCACTCTCCGAAGTGGGATGCAGAATGTTTTCTTAATAGATTTTATTATGCCAATTGACTTAGACGTCCCCTGAAACCATGGTCCCCAAACCCCCACCCCTGCTACGCTGGTTTTCGAAGCATTCAGTTTGTTCAGGAAACCGCTTTGCTTTTGGTTTAGTCAAGTTGTGCTGACTTCTCCTGTATTGTATGCTGTCTTTCCCATCACATAAAGTAGTTCTTATCTACTACCTAATTAGTGAATACCCCTCTTTTGGTAGAATAGACATCTTTACAATGTTAAGTCTTCCTTTCCATGAGCAAGGTATGTTTTTCCGCTTATGTTGGTCTTTTCTGGTTTCTTGCAGAAGTGTTTTGTAGTTTTCTTTGTATAAGTCATTTATATCTCTGGTAGGATTTATTCCTAAGTATCTTCTTGGGGGCTACTGTAAATGGTATTGATTTGGTGATTTCCTCTTCTATGTTCTTTTTGTTGGTATAGAGGAATCCAGTTGATTTTTGTATGTTTATCTTGTATCCCAATACTCTGCTGAACTCTTCTATTAGTTTCAGTAGTTTTCTTAAAGATTCCTTAGGGTTTTCTGTGTATAAGATCATGTCATCTGCAAATAGAAATAATTTTACTTCTTCCTTGCCAATCTGGATGCCCTTTACTTCTTTATCTAGACTAATTGCTCTGGCTAGGAACTCAAGCACAATATTGAATAAGATGGGTAATAAATGGCATCCTTGTCTGGTTCCCGATCTCAAGGGGAATGCTTTCAGGCTCTCTCCATTTAGGATGTTGGCTATTGACTTTGTATAAATGCCCTTTATTGTATTGAGGAATTTTCCTTCTATTCCTATTTTGCTGAGAGTTTTTATCATGAATGGGTGTTGAACTTTGTGAAATGCCTTTTCTGCATCAATTGATAAAATCATGTGATTCTTGTCTTTTGTTTTATTTATATGATGGATTACATTAATTGTTTTTCTTATGTTGAACCATGCTTGCATACCTGGTATGAATCCCACTTGGTCATAGTGAATTTTTTTTTTTTTTTGATATGTTGTTGAATTCTATTGGCTAGAATTTTGTTGAGGATTTTTGCATCTAAGTTCATAAGGGATATAGGTCCGTAATTTTCTTTTCTTTTTGAGGTGTCTTTACCTGGTTTTGGTATCAGGGATATGGTGGCTTCACAGAATGAGTTTGGTAATATTCTGTCCTTTTCTATACTCTGAAATACCTTTAGTAGTAGTGGTGTTAACTCTTTTCTGAAAGTTTGGTAGAATTCTGCAGTGAAGCCATCAGGACCAGGGCTTTTTTTTCTTGGGAGTTTTTTGATTACCTTTTCAATCTCTTGTTTTGTTATGGGTCTATTTAGTTGTTCTACTTCTATTTGTGTTAGTTTAGGTAGGTCGTATGTTTCTAGGAATTCATCCATTTCTTCTAGGTTTTCAAATTTGTTAGAGTACAGTTTTTCATACTAATCTGATATGATTCTTTTAATTTCAGTTGGATCTGTTGTAATATCACCTGTCTCATTTCTTATTTGAGTGATTTGTTTCCTCTCCTGTTTTTCTTTTGTCAGTTTAGCCAATGGTTTAGCAATTTTGTTGATTTTTTCAAAGAACCAGCTTTTGGTCTTGTTAATTCTTTCAATTGTTTTTCTGGTTTCTATTTCATTTAGTTCTCTAATTTTTATGATTTGTTTTCTTCTGGTGCCTGAGGGTTTCTTTTGTTGCTCTCTTTCTATTTGTTCAAGTTGTAGGGATAATTCTTTGATTTTGGCCCTTTCTTCTTTTTGTATGTGTGAATTTATTGATATAAATTGACCTCTGGGCACTGCTTTTGCTGTGTCCCAAAGGTTCTGATAGGAAGTGTTTTCATTCTCTTTGGGTTCTCTGAATTTCTTTATTCCATCCTTAATGACTTCTATAACCCAGACTTTTTTGAGCAGGGTATTGTTCAGTTTCCAAGTGTTTGGTTTCTTTTCCCTGCTTTTTCTGTTACTGATTTCCACTTTTGTGGCCTTATGGTCAGAGAAGATGCTTTGTAATATTTCGATGTTTTAGATTCTGCTAAGGCTTGCTTTATGACCTAATATGTGGTCTATTCTAGAGAATGTTCTATGTGCACTAGAAAAGAAAGTATACTTGGTTGCTGTTGGGTGGAGTATTCTGCATATGTCTATGAGGTCAAGTTCATTGATTATGGAATTTAAATCTTCCGTGTCTTTGTTGACCTTCTTTCTGGATGTCCTGTCCTTCACTGAAAGTGGCGTGTTGAAGTCTCCTACAATTATTGTGGAGCTGCCTATCTCACTTTTCAATGCTGATAGAGTTTGTTTTATGTACCTTGCAGCCCTGTCATTGGGTGCATAAATATTTAATATGGTTATATCTCCTTAGTATATTGTCCTTTTTATCATTATATAGTGTCCTTCCTTATCCTTTATGATGGACTTAACTTTAAAGTCCATTTTGTCAGAAATTAATATTGCACTCCTGCTCTTTTTTGATTGTTGATTGATTGATGTATTTTTTCCATCCTTTGAGTTTTAGTCTGTTTGTGTCTCTAAGTCTAAGGTCTAGGCAGCATATAGATGGATCGTGTTTTTTAATGCATTCTGCCATTCTCGGTCTCTTTATTGGTGCGTTTAGTCCACTTATATTCAGTGTAATAATGGATAGGTATGAATTTAGTGCTATCATTTTGATGTGTTTTTTTATGTGTTTTTGACAGTTTCTTTTTCCCACTTGATTTTATGTGCTGAGTAGGTTATCTTTATATATTGTCCTTTCCTCATATTCGTTGTTGTTGATTTTGTTTCTGCTGAGTCTCTATTTTTTTTCTCATATTTTATTTTGATGTGTAGGATAGTTTGTCTCCTTTGTGGTTACCTTATTATTTACCCCTATTTTTCTAAATTTAAACCTAACTTTTATTTCTTTACATCGCCGTGCCTCCCTCTCCATACGGAAGGTCAGTGATTACATTTCTTGGTCCCTCTTCATTGTTTTAATGCTGTCTTCTTTTATATAAAAACATCACTGTTTGGAGCTTTTTTTTTAATCTCGCTTTGTTTTTTTATTTCCCTGTCTGGGTTGACTTCTGATTGCTCTGCCCAGTGTTCTAGTCTTGGGTTGATACCTGATATTATTGATTTTCTAACCAAAGAACTCCCTTTAGCATTTTGTGTAGTTTTGGTTTGGTTTTTACGAATTCCCTAAACTTCTGTTTATCTGAAAATGTCCTAATTTCACCTTCATATTTAAGAGACAGTTTTGCTGGATATATGATTCTTGGCAGGCAATTTTTTAAAGAAGTCATCCCATTGCCTTCTTGTGTACATGGTTTCTGCCGAGTAGTGTGAGCTTATTCTTATTGGCTGTCCTTTGTAGGTGACTTTTCGTTTAACCCTAGATGCTCTCAAAATTTTCTCTTTATCTTTGGTTTTGGCAAGTTTGATTATAATATGTCTTGGTGACTTTCTTTTAACATCTATCTTATGTGGAGTTCGATGAGCATCTCGGATAGGTATCTTCTCATCTTCCACGATATCAGGGAAGTTTTCTGCCAACAAATCTTCAATAATTCTCTCTGTATTTTCTGTTATCCCTCCCTGTTCTGATACTCCAATCACTCGTAGGTTATTTCTCTTGACAGAGTCCCACATGATTCTTAAGGTTTCTTCATTTTTTTTTAATTCGTTTACCTGATTTTTCTTCAAATATATTAGTGCCAAGTGATTTATCTTCAAGTTCAAAAACTCTGGCTTCTACTTGTTCAATTCTTCTCCTCTGACTTTCTATTGAGTTGTCTACTTCTGTAATTTGATTGTTAATCTTCTGAATTTCAGATTGCAGTCTATGGATTTTTCCAGCTTATTAAATTTTTTCATCATGTTCCTAAATAATCTTTCTAATTTCTTCAGTTGTGTTCCTTGGCTTGTTCTGCATATTGCCTCATTTCCTTCGTGATGTCTTGAAGTGTTCTGTATATTAATCTTTTGTATTCTGGCTCTGGTAATTCCAGGAATGCACTTTCATCTAGAAGATCCCTGGATTCTTTATTTTGAGAGCTTGTTGAGGTGATCATGGTCTGTTTCTTTATGTGACTTGATATTGAATGCTGTCTGCAAGCCATCTGTAAGTTATTGCATTAGTTTATGCTTGCTTACCGTGTCATAGCTTCTTGCTTTGTTTTGTTTTGATATGCTCGAATGGGTTGCTGAGTGAGCTAGCTTGATTATTTTCGCCTTTAGTGCTCTGACGTCCTGTCCCCAGGTGGCTAGAGCTGTTATCAGGTATATCAGTCTAGGAGTCCATTCACTTTCCTTGTATGAATTCAGGTCGGGTATCCAGGTTTTGTTTGTTTGTTATCCAGGTAGCTGATCATCAAGAGTGTGATACAGGCTCTCTCCTACAGTCTTAGAGGGGCAGGGGCGATTGGTGTGTATGTACTGGTATCTGATTGCAGCAGGGGGTCACGCTCTGAACAATGCAGGGGGCTGAGAACCGACCCCCTAGGGTCTCTGAGGAAAGCACGTCCCTGTTCCCTAGAGCATGCAGGTGGGTGGCTTCTGTAGACGGACCATGGGCTCCCAATGTTTTCGGTTGTAAGGACTGGGAGGTACCAGTTATCCTTGGACCTCTGTCGTGGGTGGCTGGGTGACCCGAGTGGAGCTCCCAGTCCTTAGGCCCCTGATGTGGGTAGGTGAGGACACTGTTTAACAGGTAAAGCAATGTCAAACTTCAAAAACCCACCTCTCCACTGCACAGCTGAAAGAGTTGGAGTCTGCCAACAAGGGCCTATTCTCCTGAAATAGGCCCGCACAGGTCTATGCAGAGGGGAAAGGTGCTCAAAGTCCACAGATGGTTTATGCCTGGACAGGAGCCGTTTCTGTCCTGAGCTCCTCCCATTGGTGGAGCTGGCAAATGTTCTTTTCCCTCAATTGCAAATTTTTTCCTTCTCCAATGCCGGGAGGATGGCTCTAGGCATTTAACCATGCCTATCTCAGGCCCAGGGAATACAGGTGCTGAAGCCAGCTTAGGGGTGGGGGGGTGTGGTAAAATATACACAAGTACTTAGCTTTTGCCGAGAGCACCATTCTTCTCTGGTTCCAGAGGTGTGAGTAGGCTGTGTGGCTAACTGCTTCACCCTGAGGAATCTGTGGCTGAACGCTAGTACCAGCCCGCTGCCGTCGCTCCCAGCAATGGAGCCTGAGGGCTCCCCGCGATTCAGGTCCAGTAACTCCTGTCCACTTCTGAACCGTCTCTTCGTCTCCCTGCCCCTCAGTTCGTTTTCTAAGCTTGCCTTTGATGCTCGGGGCTCCCAATTTGTCATAAATATACTTGTTTCACTTGTTTTTTTCTGGTCTTTGTGGTAAAGAGGGCTCGCTGGAAGTGTCTGCCTATTCAGCCATCTTGGCTCCACCTCCATATCTGATATTATTGATTTTCTAGCCAGAGAATTCCCTTTAGTATTTCTTGTAGTTTTGGTTTGGTTTTTGCAAATTCCCTAAGCTTCTGTTTATCTGGAAAGGTCCTAATTTTGCCTTTAGATTTGAGAGACAGTTTTGCTGGATGTATGATTCTTGACTGGAAATTTTTCTCCTTCAATGCTTTGTATATGTCATCCCATAGCCTTCTTGCCTGCATAGTTTCTGCCAAGTAGTCCAAGCTGATTCTTATTGATTCTCCTTTGTAAGTGACTTTTCACTTATCCCTGGCTGCTCTTAAAATTTTCTCTTCATCTTTGGTTTTGGAAAGTTTGATTATAATATGTCTTGGTAACTTTCTTTTGAGATCTACCTTGTATGGGGTTCAGTGAACATCTTGAACAGATACCTTTCATCTTTCACAATGTCAGGGATGTTTTCTGCCAACAGATCTTCTTGATAGAGTCCCTTGTGATTCTTACAGTTTCTTCATGTTTTTAAATTATTTTATATGATTTTCTTCAAATATATTGTTGCCAGGTGTTTTATCTTCAAGCTCGCTAATCCTGACTTCCATTTCCTCAATTCTGCTCTGTTGACTTTCTACTGAGTTGTCTAATTCTGAAATTTTATTGTTAATCTTTTTGAATTTCTGATTGCTGTCTCTCTATGGAATCTTGCAACCTATTAAATTTTTCATTATGTTTTTGAATAATCTTCTTAATTTCCCTGACTGCTTTATCTGTGTGCTCCTTGGCTTGTTCTGTGTTTTGCCTAATCTTCCTGATGTCCTGAAGAGTTCTGTATATTAATCTTTTATATTCTATATCTGGTAATTTCAGGAATACATCTTCATCCAAAAGAGTGCTTGATTCTTTGTTTTGGGAGTTTGTTGAAGTAATCACGGTCTTCTTTATGCAACTTGATATCGAATAATGTCTCCGAGCCATCTAGAAGTTATTGTGTTAATTTATTTTATGTTCGCTCACTCTGTCCTAGCTTCTTGCTTTGCTTTGTTTTGACATATGCAAATAGGCTACTAGAGTGAGCTAACTTGATTATTGGAGCCTTTGAAGCACTAATGTCCTTTTACCAGATGGCTAGAGCTGTTATCAGGCATATGAGCCTAGGAGTCCTTTCACTATTCTTGTATAGGTTCAGCTCAGGTGTCCCAGTAGTCAGTTACATAGTTTGTGGTGCAGGCTCTCACCTACGACCTTAGAGGAGCAGTGGCGATTGGTGTATGCACAGATTTCTGGTAGGAGCAGAGGGTCACACTCTGAGGAAGGCAGGGGGATGATAACCTTCCCCCGAGTGTCTGTGAGGAAGACACATCCCTGTTCCCTAGAGCACTCTGGTGGGTGGGCTCTGCTGCCATACCATAAGCACCCAGTGCTTTTAACTGTAAGGACTGGTAGGCACTACTTTTCCATGAACCCCTGTCACGGGTGGCTAGGTGGCATAGTTGGAGCCTCCAGTCCTCAGGCCCCTGCTGTGAGTAGGTGAGGGCCCTGTTTAATAGGCAGAGTAGTATCAAATGTCAAAAACCTGCCTCTCCACTGCACAGCTGAAACAGCTACAGTCAGACCTCAAACAGGTTTGCCCTTGCAGTATAACGGACAGGTCCTATCTGCTGTAATGGAGTCACCTGGATCCATGGAGGGGTAAAAGACAAAGTCTGTGGAGTGCTTATGCTTGGTTGGAGCTGCTTCTGCTCTGGGTTTCCAGATTAGGGGAGTCAGCAGAGTATTTTTCCCCTGTTTGTTAATTTGTTCCTTCTCCAAGGCCAGGAGAATGGCTCAGGGAGTGCGGCAGGACCTATCTCAGGCCTTGGAAAATCAACTGTTAATGAACCCGGCTGGGGCAGAGGGAGGAGGGATCAGAGAGATAGGAGAGAGTTCTTTCAAAAGGAGGAACTATTAGATCCGTGTGGTAAATTAGACAAAATCACTTATCTTGTGCCAAAAGTGCTGTTTTATCTCAGATTCCGGAGGTGCGTGTAGATTGTACGTGCTGGCTGGGTCCCCGCAGCGATTGTACAGGGGGTCAGGGCTGCACCACCTTGGCTGCCTTCTTTTGCTGAAGCAGCCATGTCCTAAACACCACCTCCAGTCCAACTGCAGTCACGCCAGTTGCAGCACTTGCACTTCCTTTGCCTTCTTTCAGTGAAACAGCCATGTCCTCAAATAGTACCATTGGCCCTCCTTTTGTCACACCAAGGAATCAGGGCTGAGGCACTGCCATGGACTCAGCAATGCCCCGCTGCTTCTGTACCATCTCTCCCTCCCCCATCACTCAGTCCAATTTCTTAACTTTGCCTTTGATGCTCAGGGTCCCTAGCTTGTCACATATATAACCAATTCACTTGTTTTTTCGGGTCTTTGCTGTAAGAGGGACCACTGGAAGCTTGTGACTACTCTGCCATCTTGGTCCTGCCTCCGTTCTCCTTACTTTTTGATAGCTTTTTCTCTCTTTGAATTGTCTCCTTCTCCCTACTGTATAACATCCCACACCCCCACACACGTTCACACCTCCAAGGATCCTACTACCATTCTTACTGTGTGAAAATTTTCTCTGAAACAAATTTACTCTAATATGTAATCCTTCTCAAAAGTTGTTGCTTTTTAAAGGAAGATGATCTGCAAGGAGCAATATTAATCTCTGAAGCCAGTTAGGCTAAGAGGTAATGGCTTCAATTACCTACTGCTATATAACAAATTATTCCAAAACTTCACGACTTAAAACACCAACCATTTTGTTTGCTTATGGTTCTGTGGATCAAGAATCCAGGCAGAGCTTAGCTGGGCAGTTCTTTTATTCCACTGGCATTGGCTGGGGTCATTCATAGGGCTGTAGTCAGCTGGGTGATTGGCTGCAGCTGGAACATTTATAATGGCTTCAGTCCTCTGCCCATGAGGTCTCTCTCTCCAGCAGAGTATGTGAACATCTTACATTGCAGCTTGCTTCCCAGAGGGAGGGTTCCAAGTGGCAAAGGCAAAAGCTGCAGATCTTTTACACCTCAACCTCAGAAGTTACACACAATTGCTCCCTTCATGTTCTGTTGGTCAAGTCACAGAGCCAGGCCAAATTCAAGGTGTCTTAGTTATCTAGTACTGCTATGATAGAAATGCCATAAGTGGATGGCTTTAACAAAGAAAAATTCATTCTCTCTGTCTAGGAGGCTAGAAGTCCAAATGTAGGTCACCAGTTGCAGGGAGAGTCTTTCTCTCTCTGTTAGCTCTAGGGGAAGGTCCTTGTCATCAATCTTCCATTGGTCTGAGAGCTTCTCAGCGCAGGGACCCCAGGTCCAGAGGACATGCTCTGCTCCAGGCACTACTTTCTTAATGGTATGAGGTCCCCCTGTCTCTCTGCTTGCTTCTCTTATATATCTCAAAAGAGATTGACTTTAGACACAAACTAATCTTGTAGATTGAGTCCTGCCTCATTAACATAGCCACCTCTAATCCTGCCTCATTAACATCATAGAGGTAGAATTTACAACACAAAGGAAAATCACATCAGATGACAAAATGGTGGACAATTGCACAATAATAGAATCCTGGCCTAGCCAGGTTGACACATATTTTTGTACGACACAACTCAATCCATAACGCAAGGGAATTGAAATAGATTACACCTCTCAATGGAAAGAGTGGCAAAAACTTTGTGGCCATCTTTAATCCACCACAGAAAAGTTTAAATGAAACTAGAAATAGAAAAGACCCCGAATAACGATTATCTTGACTATTTTACTTGTCACCAGCCAGGAAATCAGAGTTCAAATCCCTTAATTTCTTCTATTTCTACCATGTTTTCCACAAAAACAGGAGCCTCATGTTGCCATTTCATGTGTATAAAGTGAAGATCATAAATTTGTGGTACAAACTGCATATACTTTATCAAAGGTATAGGCCTAGAATCTCCTAGTATTCAGTGACCTAGGCAAATCCTAATTTTCCTCACATAAATCAGTTTATGGTAGTTTCTAGAGCACTTCCACTCACTAAGAAGTCCTTTTCTATATGTGTCTCAAGACTTCCCTGAATCCAGGTAACAACCATTCGCCTGACCACAACTGTTCTTTGAAATAAATCCCTTTTTCCTGTTTATACATCTGCCCTCAGCTGACCCTTATATGGTTCTGAAATCCCTGACTCTTCTGAAATCTCCAAGTTACATCATAACCTTTCTCCCTTGTGAGACAAAGAACTTGATTTGGCCCTTGTTTTTGGTTCCTGAAAGATAGCCCATGAAATTTCCCAAGTAATCAAAGCGTCTTTGTCTTCAAAAATAGCCAGTCGCCAAACATTTAGAAATTGTGTGCAAAAGACCACTGCAGGAGGGGAAGGGGGCATGATTTAGTTAATCATGCATATTCAATAATTCAATCAATCACGACCATGCAATGAGGCTCCAATAATGACAATGCCATGAAACCAATAAAAGGCTCTGAACACAGAAGTTGGGGTTGGGGGGCTTCCTGGATTGGCAAGAGCATCAGTACTGGGGAGGGTGAAGCATCTCTGGGAACAATGGAAGAAGTACCCTGGGATCCCTCCCAGAACCTGCCTTGTGCGTCTCTTCATTTGTATCATTTTTGGTTACAATAAATGGGTAACTATAAGAATAGATAAAACCAAAAAAACAAATCCATTGCTGTAAAGTCAATTCCAACTCATAGCAACTCCAAAGGACAGCAAAGAACCGCCTCATAGGGTTTCCAAGGCTGTAAATCTTTATGGAAGCAGAATGTCACATCTTTCTCCCTCGGAGCGACTGGTGGATTCAAACCACCGACCTTATGTTAGCAGCCGAGTGCTTTAACCACTCTGTGAATTCTGTGAGCAATTCCAAGGAATTAGCAAACCCACAGAAGCAATAAGACCCAGCAAGTCCTAGCATCTGCCTATTTGGCAGCCTGAAGGACAGAGAGTCCTTCTAACTTGTGAACTCTAACCCAGCTCTGGGTGGATGTGGGATCAGAGAAGGGCCCTTGGGCAGTCAATCTGAAAGACAAAGTCCTTTAAATGTGTAAATTCTGACCCAGCTCTGGGTATCCGGGGTTCAGAAAAATGCTGCATGAGCCACTGGTTGGTGTACATAAAACTTATGACACAGCTCTGGGTGGCTGGGGATGAGAATGCAGCTTGGAGTGGCTGGTGAAGCGGAAAGAAAAGTGGAAAGGTGAGGAACGGATCCATTTCCAGTTGGAAACTGATTTCATCCTGATCCTTACCATACAGTTAGCAATAAAGGCGGAATTTGCCCACCTTGCCCCTTGCTTCTTGGTGCACCTCTCCAAGGAGTAAGTTCAACTAAATAACATAAAGTTAGAGTTAACCTCCACATTTCTAAATTTCAATATGTTGTTGTTGTTAGGTGCCATCAAGTTGGTTCCGACTCACAAAGACCCTATGTACAACCAGGGGTGAATTAACCAAGTAAGCACGATATGTACCAGCTTGTGGTAAACAAGGAACACACAGGCTTAATTCTGTTTACTTACTAATCTGTAGTGCACAATTTCACATGGGTTTCGCCACAGGGTGCAAAACACGTGAAATTATGCACTACGTGTTAGTAAGTAAGCACAAGTAAGCCCCCGCAAACCTTGCTTATTGGATAAGCCGGCCTTGTGCACAACGGAATGAAATATTGCCAGGCCCTCGCCTGCCATCTTCACAATTGTTGCTGTGTTTGAGCCCGTCTTTGCAGCCACTGTATCAAAAAATCCATCTCATTGAGGGTCTTCCTATCTTTCGCTAACCCTCTATTTTACCAACCATGATGTCTTTCTCCAGGGACAGATCCCTCCTGATAACATGTCCAAAGTATGTGAGACAAAGTCTGGCCATCTTCTAAAGAGCATTCTGGCTCTACTTCTTCCAAAACAGATTCGTTCATTCTCCTGGCAATCCATGGTATATTCAATATTCTTCACCAACACCATAATTCAAAGGCATCAACTCTCCTTTGGTCTTCCTTATTCATTGTCCAGCTTTCACATGCCTATAAGGTGACTGAAAACACCATGGTTTGGCTCAGGCGCACCTTAGCCCTCAAAGTGACTTCTTTGCTTTTTAACACTTTTAAGAAGTCTGCAGCAGATTTGTCTAATGCAATGTGCCATTTGATTTCTTGACTGCTGGTTCCATGGGTGTTGATTGTGGATCCAAGCAAAATGAAATTCTTGACAACTTCAATCTTTTCTCCATTTATCATGATGTTGCTTATTGATGCAGTTGTGGGATCTTTGTTTTCTTTATGTTGAGGTGTAATCCATACTGAAGGCTCTGGACTTTGATCTTCATCAGTAAGTGCTTCAAGTGCTCTTCACTTTCAGCAAACAGGGTTGTGTCATATGCATATCGCAGGCTGTTAATGAATCTTCCTCCAGTCCTGATGCCCTGTTCATCTTCGCATAGTCCAACTTCTTGGATTATTTGCTTAGCATACAGATTAAATAAATATGGTGAAAGGATGCAACCCTGATGCATACCTTTCCTGATTTTAAACCACACAGTGTCCCCCTGTTCTGTTCCAACGACTGCCTCTTGGTCTGTGTACAGGTTCCTCATGAGCACAGTCAAGTGCCCTGGAATTCCCATTCTTCAAAATGTTATTCAAAATTTGCTGTGATCTGCATAGTTGAATGTCTTTGCATAGTCCATAAACACAAGTAAACATCTTTCTGGTATTCTCTGCTTTCAACCAAGATCTGACATATAGACACTAGCAAAACAGCAACTCACTTGGTCATCACAATTACTCTGGGAGAATGGTTGGACATATATTATTGTCCCCACCTCACATACGAGAAAACTTGAGAGCACCATTTCCCAAAGTACAATACACAACTCTCATTCAGTGTGATAACTATTTTCAAAAAAAAAAAAAAAAGTGTAAGGAGAGGCTCCTGATGCAGAAAAGTAAGTTTGAAAACACTAGATTGCATATATTTAAAAAAGAATTCCTTACTCCAGACCTTCTCAGAGCCTTTTATATGTTTTATACTTTGTGATTCCCCAAGAGAATATAGAATTTTCAGTTTTATTTGACAATGTAATGGAGACCTAGCCCCACACGCCACACCACCTCTCACTTCCTACCCTACAGAGTGGTCCATAAAACACACTTTTGGAAAAGCTGACTTAAGATATTGTGCAATTTCCCTAAGAGACACAACAAATGATCACCAATAAAGGAAGCTAGTAAATGAACTCATTGTTATAAAACCAAAACCAAACCAAACCTGTTGTCATTGAGTTGACTCTGACTCATAGAGACCATATAGGACAGAGTAGAACTGCCTCATAGGGTTTCCAGTGAGCACCTGGTGGCTTCAAATTGCCAACCTTTTAGTTAGCAGGCAAGCATTTAACCACTGCACCACGAGGGCTCCGTTATTATGAAAGCTGGTTAAAAAAAAAAAAACATGAATCAGTTATTCACACTTTCCTATGTGAACTATTGCACTGAGTAGCCAAGCAGTGGAGCCCTGGAGGTGCAGTGGTTAAGCATTCGGCCTCTAACTAAAAGGTTGGCATTTTGAATCCATCAGCCACTGCTTGGAAGTTCTGAGGCAGTTCTATTCTGTCGTATAGGGTCACTATGAGTCGGAATCAACTCGATGACAACGGGTTTTAGTTTAGCCAAGTAGTTGATATGGGAAATTTTCTCTTTATAGAGTATTATAGTTACTAAAATAAGAGGAATAATAGAAACAAGATAGCAGCAACTCTCATAAACTAATGGATGTAAGCATCAATAGCTAACACCACAAAAAAAGACAGACAGACTTACGTGCCACCAACCAATGGAAATAATCTTACCATCACCAAGTAGTATTCTCCCCCACTGTCTTAGTCATCTAGTGCTGCTGTAACAGCAATACCACAAGCGGTTGGCTTTAACAAAGAGAAGTTTATTCTCTCAGTCCAGTAGGTCAGAAGTCTAAATTCAGGTGCCAGTTCCAGGGAAGGCCTTCTCTCTCTCTTGACTCTGGAGGAAGGTCCTTGTCATTAATCTTCCCTTAGTCTGGGAGCATCTTAGTGTAGGAACTTCAGGTCCAAAGGACGTGCTCTGCTCCTGGCACTGCTTTTCTTGGTGGTATGAGGTTCCCACATTTCTCTTCTGGGTTCCCTTTTATATCTCAAAAGAGAATGGCTTAAGACTATACTAATCTTGTAGACCTCATCAATATAATTGCCACTAATCCATTTTATTACATCATACTGACAGGATTTACAACATATAGGGAAATCACATCAGAAGATAAAATGGTAGACAATCATACAAGGGAATCATGACCTAGCTAAGTTGACAGACGTTTTGGGGGGACACAATTCAAACCATGACACCCTCCAAAAAATTTAAACCTTAATCTAATCAAACCTCTAAGAGAGCCAACCGACAAATTACAGGAAATACAGGGCACAAAGGAACACCCACACTATGAGGATATAATCAGCAAAATATAAAGAGTATGAGAATACGTGACGAACAATTCATTTTCTTCCACAAATAAATTCCAAGGGAAAAAGACAAAGAGAGAAGCAGAAAAAATCTAAAGTTTTAAAAAAGAATTAAAGACATATTAGCCAATCTCAAGATGTAGACTTCATTTTGCAAATTATAAAAATAAAAGTATATATATGACATTTATTAAACCATTGGACATATGAACACTGATTAGGCATACAATAATATTACATTGGTTTTTTTCACTGATAATGCTATTTTGGCTATATTTTTAAAGAATCTCTTATTTTTTTAAGACATATGCTGGAACATATAGATAAAATTATATGATATCTGGGATTTGTTTCAAAAAATTATGAAAGGGATAAGTGAGTTGGGTGTAAATAAAACAAAGTTAGCCATTATTTGATAATTTTTTAAGCTAGGTGATAAGAAATTTATTTTTCTACCTTTTTATATTGGAAATTTTCTGTAATAAGAAGTTAAAAACTAAAAAAAATTAAGATTTTTCAAAAAGATGTATTAGTAGGTGTCTACATATTTTTCTCTTGTTTCTTCAAACCAATAAATAGTAAATATTTTGTTAGATGTTAGAGAAGCAACAGAAAAAGTTGCCTGTTCTTAGCATAATATAATTTTTAGAAAAAAGGATTTATTTACCTTAATCAATAACGGTATAATACAAATTCATTGGAGAAGAAAAACTGATTTCTTAGAAAAGACAAATAGGTCTTATTGTACATTACCACAATCTATTAATTCTATCTGCTCCATACAGAAAAGAAAAGTAGCCTGGGGCCCCACGCAGAAGATTTCCCCAAAGATCTCACTTAAATTATATTGACTTCTTCCCACTGGCAAAATAACCTATGCATCTTCTCTAGAGCAGGGGGTAAGAAATTAAAGATTCAAAAAATTAAGACTTTTACCACCTATACTGAGAGCTCCAGGGGCAACTATAATTACATTAACTTCCAGAACACATCTCTTTTATTACATTAATTGAAAATTCATATTCTTCAAACTTCTTGTCCAACTCCTTAATTACTTTCGGCAGTTCACTAAATAATTCTCACTCTATCTTTGTTTATTCTTGATTCAGTTCAGTAATGACATAAGTAGGTGCCTGGACAATCAGGGAACTTAAAGTTGGAAATTGTAAATGGAAGGTTACCTCTCTTATTCATATTCATTCAATCTCAAACATTCTCCACTCATACACACACACACACACACACACACACACACACACACACACACACTTAAAACAGTCATTCTCGTTTCAAACCATTGAAAAGCCTTATAGGTAACAGGAATTCCTTTTGGGACTTCAGAAACTAACCACATATTTGAATGGAACCAAAGTGGAATCAACCTCAACTGAATTGATGTCTACTTCGAGTAGAGTGGCAGCCCTGGTGGCACAATAGTTAAGAGCTCAGCTGCTAACCAAAAGGTCGGCAGTTTGAATCCACCAGCTGCTCCTTGGAAAACCTATGGGGCAATTCTACTCTGCCCTATAGGATCGCTATGAGTCGGAATCGACCCAACAGCAACAAGTTTGGTTGTTGTTGTTTGGTGAGCAGGGTGATTTCAATTTCTTTATTAAATTATTTTAATCAAGTTAGTTTATAATTATTTATGAATATACACCCCCCCCATGCATCTGTCAGCTTGTCGTACTGTGGGGGCTTGCGTGTTGCTGTGATGCTGGAAGCTATGCCAACACCAGCAGGGTCACCCATGACAGACAGGTTTCAGCTGAGCTTCCAGACTAAGACAGACTAGGAATAAGAACATGGCAGTCTACTTCTGAAAAGAATTAGCCAGTGAAAACCTTATGAATAGCACCAGAACACTGATACAGTGCAGGAAGATGAGCCCCTCAGGTTGGAAGGTACTCAAAAGACGACGGGAAGAGCTGCCTCCTCAAAGTAGAGTCGACCCTAATGACATGGATGGAGTCAGACTTTCAGGACTTCATTTGCTGATGTGGCAGGACTCAAAATGAGAAGTCACAGCTAGAAACATCCATTAATAATTGCAACATGGAATGTATGAAGTATGAGTCTAGGAAAACTAGAAATCATCAAAAATGAAATGGAATGCATAAACATCGATATAGTGACCTGAAATGGACTGATATTGGCCATTTTGAATCAGACGATTGTCTGGTCTACTATGCCGGGAATGACAACTTGAAGACGAATGCTATTGCATTCATTATCAAAAACAAGATTTCAAGATCTATCGTGTAGTACAATACTGTCAGTGACAGGATAATATCCATATGCCTACAAGGAAGGCCAGTTCATACGAATATTATTCAAATTTACGCATCAATCACTAAGGACAAAGATGAAGAAATTGAAGATTTTTACCAAAATTTTGCACTCTGAAATTGATCAAACATGTAATAAGGATGCATGTTTATTACCAGTGATAAGAATGTGAAAGTTGGAAACAAAGAAGAAGGATTGGTAGTTGGAAAATATGGCCTTGGTGATAGAAACGATGCCAGAGATTGCATGATTGAATTTTGCAAGACCAATGACTTCTTCATTGCAAATGTTTTTTTCAACAACATAAATGGCAATTATACACATGGACCTCACCAGATGGAATACACAAGAATCAAATCGACTACATCTGTGGAAAGAGATGATGGAAAAGCTCAATATCATCAGTCAGAACAAGGCCATGGGCCAACTGTGGAACAGACCATCAATTGCTCATATGCAAGTTCAAGCTGAAACCGAAGAAAATCAGAGCAAGTCCACGAGAGCCACGATATGACCTTGAGTATATCCCATCTGTATTTAGAAACTATCTCAAGTACAGATTTGATGTGTTGAACGTTAATGGTCAAATACCAGAAGAGTTGTGGAAGGACATCATACATGGAAAAAAGCAAGAGATCATTAAAAAGACAGGAAAGAAAGAAAAGACTGAAGTGAATGTCAGAGAAACTCTGAAACTTGCTCTTTAAAATCAAGTAGCTAAAGCAAACGGAAGAAATGATGACGTAAAAGAACTGAACAGAAGATTTCAAAGGGCTGCTCGAAAAGACAAGGTATTATAATGACATGTGCAAAGACCTGGAGTTAGAAAATCAAAAGGGAAGAACACGCCTGGCATTTCTCAAGCTGAAAGAACTGAAGAAAAACTCCAGCCTCTAGTTTTAATATTGGAGGATTCTATGGGGAAAATATTAAACAACACAGGAAACATCAAAAGAAGATGGAAGGAATACACAGAGTCACTGTACCAAAAAGAATTGGCTGACATCCATCCATTTCAGGAGGTAGCAAATGATCAGGAACTGATGGTACTGAAGGAAGAGGTCCAAGCTGCACTGAAGGCATGGGTGAAAAACAAGGGTCCAGGAACTAACAGAATATCAATTGAGATGTTTCAACAAAAGGATGCAGCAATAGAAGTGCTCACTCGCCTATGCCAGTAAATTTGGAAGACAACTACCTGGCCAACCAACCAGAAGAGATCCATATTTCCAAACAATGGTGATCCAACTGAATATGGAAATTATAGAACAATATCATTAATATTACATGCAAGTAAAATTTTGCTGAAGATCATCCAAAATCAGTTGCAGCAGTACATCAACAGCGAACCGCCAGAAATTCAAGTCAAATTTAGAAGAGGACGTGGCATGAGGGATACCATTGCTGATGTCATATGGATTCCGGCTGAAAGCAGAGAATACTAGTAAGGTATTTACCTGTGTTTTATTGACTATGCAAATACATTCAACTATGTGGATCATAACAAGTTATGGATACCATTGCAAAGAATGGGAATTTCTGAACGCTTAACTGTGCTCATGAGAAACCTGTATCCAGATCAAGCAGCAGTCATTTGAACAGAACAAGGGGATACTGTGAGTTATGAAGTCAGGAAGGGTGTGCATCAGGGTTGTATCCTTTCACATGCTTATTCAATTTATGCTGAGCAAATAATCTGAGAAGCTGGACTATACGAAGAAGAACAGGGCATCAGGACTGGAGGAAGACACATTAATAACCTGCTTTTTGTAGATGACACAACCTTGTTTGTTGAAAGTGAAGAGGACTTGAAGCACCTTCTGATGAAGATCAAAGACTACAGCCTTCAGTATGGATTACACCTCAACATAAAGAAAACAAAAATCCTTACAACTGGACCAATAAGAAACATCATGATAAATGGAGAAAAGATTGATGTTGTCAAGGATTTCATTTTACTTGGATCCACAATCAATGCCCATGGAAGCAGCAGTCAAAAAATCAAAGGATGCATTGCATTGGGTAAATCTGCTGAAAAAGACCACATTAAAGTGTTGAAAAGCAAAGATGTCACCTTGAAGACTAAGGTGCCCATAACCTCATATGCATGTGAAAGCTAGACAATGAATAAAGAAGAGCAAAGAAGAACTGTCTTCTTTGAATTATGGTGTTGGCAAAGAATATTGAATATTGTCTTAGACTGTGTTCTCTAGAGAAGCAAAACCAGTAAAGCGTATAAATATACATAGAGAGAGATTTATATCTAGGAAATGGCTCACAAAGTTGTAGAGGCTGCAATGTCCCAAGTCCGTGGATGAGGATAGCGGCTTCTCCTGATTCAAGTAGCCACAGGGACTGGTGAACCCAGGATGGGCAGGTCAGGGAGCACAGCTCTTGCTCACAGGCTGTGAAGATTGACAAATCCCAAGATCCACAGGCAAGACTACAAAGCTTCTTCTGATTCACGTAGCTGCGGGGGCTGGCGAACCCAAGATCATCAGGTCAGAGAGCAGAGCTTTTGCTCACAGGCTGAGAAGATTGACAAATCCCAAGATTGGCAGGCAAGACCACATGTAAGCTGCCAGCTCAAGTCAAGAACTGGAGTCAAACCAATAGCCAGCTGCAGGATCCAGCACAGGCAAAAACCAGAAGGTTTGCTTATATTCAGATACAGGCCACACACCCAAGGAAACTCCCTTTCAACTGAGTGGCTACTTGCAGCAGATCTCATCATGGGAGTGATCACATATCACATCTCAACAGAGAAAAATGACAACATTATATCATTTCCAAAACACTGAGAATCATGGCCCAGCGAACCTGACACAGAATCTTAACCATCACAAATATACCATGGACTGCCAAAGGAACAAACAAATCTGTCTTGGGAAGAAGTATAGCCAGAATGCTCCCTAGAAGCAAGGATGGAAAGACTTTGTCTCACATACTTTGGATATGTTATCAGGAGGGATCAGACCCCAGAGAAGGACATCATGCTTGGTAAAGCACAGGGTCAGCGAAAAAGAGGAAGACCTTTGATGAGATGAATTGACACAGTGGCTGCAACAATGGGCTCAAACATACAACGAGAATGATGCAGGACCAGGCAGTGTTTCGTTCAGTTGTACATAGGCTGCTATGAGCGGAACTGACTGGACGGCACCTGATAACAACAACAACATGAATATACTCATTTATTCAACAAATATTTATTGAATAAATAGCTTGCCCTTAAGAAGTTACAGACCAGTATCATATACAGCCCAGAAAAATATGATCATTGTTACTGTTCCTATCAATTTCAGATGCCACTTGAAATTATTCTCATACAAACACAGATTTTTCAACTGTATATATGTATATGATTATCCATATAAGAATAATTTTGTTGCTATAGACCATAAAAGACATAATACATGTTCCCACCAAACAATTCCAACAGTGTTATTGTAACAGAATCTAGAAGCATACATTTATTTTTTATATCTTTACTTGTGAAGAGATATAAATAAGACAGAAGGAATATAAACTGATAAAGGTCCACAGATACAATTTGGTGTATAACCTAAGTTCTGATAAAATCATAAAATTTTAATACTCTGTTTTTTAAAGTTATTTAAAATATAAGATGGTGCTTATAACTTTTCAGACAGAAGAAGTTTTTTAATGTGGCAATATATTCTTTGGTTCATGGACCCCAAACCTCCAAGGAGTGTCACAAATCTACATCCCTCTCAGCCCAGGATTTTGAATTTAAATTTAAATTATGATATATTATATAACATAGCCCAACATATTTTGGAGAATTATAAACATCTATAATTTCCAATAATGAGTAACACTGTTGGGTCGGTGTTTAAGTAGATTTGTAAAGCCAATGTGATAACATAAATGGTGCTTTATTACTTTATCTCCTGTGTCTTTCACAACTGAGTGGATTGTCACACTCTATTATGTGGCACACAGATCCATTGGCTTAGAGCTATCATGGTACTTGTCTAAAACTGTCTTTGAAAATGAAAATTTGGGCTAAATATAAAAGGAGGCAACCTGCCAGTAAGAACTATTCAAACCAAAATATCTTCCCAAAAGAAACAGTAAGAGCTTCATTTTAAAATCATGTAAATCAAGATGGTAGGAAGTTCCCACCTGTAAAATTCACTATAAATACATCAAGATTTAAAGTCAGATTTTTAAATAAATTTTTATTTAGAATAAGGAATGAAAGTCCATACCAGAGAGACAAAGTCACAAAGTAACACCTTTGTTTCCTGCTTGATTTTTTACTTTCGCTCACCAAAATGGTTTAGATGGCCAAACTAAAAAGGAGCTCTGAGGAGAGGAGTAGGACACAAAACATGTAAGGTGTGACATTTACCACCATTTTGTTTCGTAGTGGGTTTGAATTTTGGTTTTAATGAGAAAGAAAAAGGTAGATAATGGCAATTGCAACCCTGTACTTCTAGGAACATGGATTTTTAAGTCTAAATGCAATACCATATATGCCCAATAACAGTAACTACTGCATATCACCTGAATGATTCTCATAAAATAAGGAAAAGAACCTAGGTACTTTGATGGTATGAAAGAAAATAATTCTTTCTGGATATCCAGTGAAGACAGGTTTGGTAAAATTCTATCTATAAAAAGTAATTTTCTGTAATTGATGGAGTTAGTTTTCTGGAATAGGAGCTGAACTGAACAGAGCTAAACTGTTATTGAATCCACAATAGTCAGTTAAGTGGGAGAAATAACCTCAAGGTGTCCTTTATCCTCCAGGATCCAGAGAAGAAAGCAAGGAGGAGGGCAGCAGATTCTCCCTTCAATAATGGCACTCAAATCTGCAAACCAAGAAAGTATATGTTAAGGGCAGATGAAGACAGCCAGAGAATGGATACTCTTACAGCCCTTTTGGGGGGCAGATAATAAATTCAAAATGCCTACCCAAAGCGGAAGTGGAGTATTGTGTTTACTTTTCAAATACTGGAGTGCTTGTCCTTTGTAACTGTTGTTTGGAAAGGGAACTACTGCATTGCCCTTAAGTATCCATTTGGGCTGATTGGGAGGGTGGGGCCTGAGAGTACTAAATCCTTTTCAAGTGAATGATAGGGGCTGGAGAAGAAAAGTGTGAACAGTCATTCTCCAAAATAGACCCCAGTGAAATGCAATTAGGATTCATCAGGTCCCCTGCATTTTCCTCTCCAAAGAATTCTACAGAACATTGTGGTTTAAATGAAACCCTTACTTGACTCCTTGGTTTGTTCTCTGCTGGAAGCTTTTTGGCTGTGAATCTGTCTTTTACCAAATGAATTTTACCTGAGGCATCAGGGATGTGAAAACCTTTCTCTGAAGGCTCCCCTTGCAGTTTTTGCTTACCTTTTGTAAAATACTCAGTTCCTTTAGTTACTTCAGTGTGGGATTTAATTATATTCACGATTGCTTTTCTCTGGTCCTTCCTTGGCCTTACCAATTTGTTCTAACCCCAAAGTAGAGACTTTATTGAGCCCTGAGATCTAAGACATCCAGATCAAATTTTGGAAAACCTTGTGTTCTTAATGGAGTTCTCTACTTTCTCAGCACACATATCTTACATTGAATTAATAAAGTTTTGGTAGTTGTTTAAATAGATTAAATGTCACACTTTAAATAGAAAGAGAAGGCTCTACCTAACTGACCTATTTTTCATCTGTGATTTAGAAAAGGCGAGATTAGCATGGATATTGCATTTTCAAGGACCTCACCACTATTAAATAGACTGTTAAGTGCATTTTATGGCTGAAGAGTCTGTTCCCAGTTCAGTCTAGCAGACATGCTAAGTTCATCTCTACCTGCTACATTGAACATTCACTGACTAAAATACTTGCTGTGGATGTAATACCTATGCTCTGTATCTGTTAAGTACATAACTCTAAATATTTTAGGACTAGTAAAATGTAACTCAATAAAAATCCCAAGAAAATATGTTGTCCCTCAAGAAAAATATAGTGCTTATATTTATCCAGTGATATACATCCTTTGCTCCATTGCCACCTGCATTTCATAAGGTGACCAGATGTTGAAAAATAACACAGGCACTAATAAAATGGGGCTACAAGCTTTATTTAAACCAAGAAAACAACAATAGCTGGTTAAAACTGCATCCTCACATCAACTCAACTTGTTCTCAGGGTTTCAAGGCTCTGAGAGGAGTGGTTTACGGACTTATGTCCTAAACAGATATTTTATCATTCATTCTCATCACAATTTGGGCCGAGTTCAGCTTTTTTTTTTTTAAGGAACTTCTGTCTAGCCATTTATCTTTATATTTAGATGATTTTCTAACACAAAGAAAATCAATGAATGAACATGAAATAAAAGATACTTATATAGTTTAAATATAAAGTGGAAAGATTTAAAGATACATAAATTAAGACATTATTTTCCAATAATTCACTCTCTTTTATCAGAATATATAAAATCTATCATAGCAAACCCAGAAAGAAATATTTTATTAAAAGAGAATTCCGTTAGAAGAGCTATACTTACCTGATTTTGCTCACTCAGCTTACCAGAATTTTTATTTTAATTATTTGGTAACCAAACAAACAAAAACAGTTGCCCTTGAGTAGATTCCAACTCAAGGCGACCCAATGTGTGTCAGAGTAAAACCATGCTCTGTAGGGTTTTCAATATGTATTTTTCAAAAATACGTCACAAGGACATTCTTTCGAGGTACTTCTGGGTGGACTTGAACCTCCAACCTTCCACTTAGCAGCCAAGTACGTTAACCATTTGCAGTAGACTCCATCTAATCCAGGTACCCATAAAAAAAAAAAAATAAAGAGGCTCTTAAATTTATAACTTTATGAATCAAAATGATCTCTTTGGGGTGGGGTAGAAGGCTATTTGTTTTGAGGCCTCCCAATGGCCCAGATATACATCCTAAATCATTTAAGCCTTTTAAGATCCCCAACTCAATTTTGACAAGAAAATCCTACTAACAACCCTAAACATAGAAAAGGTCTCTTTTGATTCTTCTTTTCTGCTACAAATGATGGTATAGCCTTTCCCACTCTGCCCAGTTGACATTACTACAATCTTTCTTTCTTCTATACTCTCATTCCACTTTTATAGTACCTCCCTTATAGCACCTAATTCATTCCTCTGTGTGTTATAGTTACATACATGTTTGCCTACAACTAGATTTTCAGCTTCTTAAGAAGAGGGCCCAAGCCTTATTCTTTTCTATATTCTTTAGAATTTTCAGCACAATATTTTGAACCAGCGGATTCACAATAAACATTTGTTGAATTAATTAATAAATTAATTAACCAACCAATTAATAATGGAAATTATTCTAATATAACACTACGCAAAGTGGTTAGAGAGCTCCTAAATTCCCAGCGGGACCAACAAAGCTAACTTGAATATACTTTGCAGTGTGTTGTAGTTTTAGAAATATCCCAAAAGGAAAAATAAACTAGACCCAGTTTGAACATTTTGTAAAGCAATTTGACCAGGTATTTGGTATTCACCGTTTATGATGTGGTGAATTATTTATTAAGGTTAGGTTTCTTAAAAGAATAGAGATCTAAGACTAAAACTAAAAAAAACTAGATAACTGAAATTCCCGTTTTGATTTTTTTAGGATTGCCTGGATTGTTTCTTTAGTTTTTCCTTTGCTTTGGCTAAGATATAGTCTTTAAAGTTCTTAACTAGAGGAGCAGTAGGGCTACGAAGTTGTAAAACTGTTATAATCAAATATCACTAATTAGCTCTGCTCAAAAAAAGGAAATTATATTATGGAATTAAGAGCACAAAACTGAAAGTCAGAAGACCTGTTTCTAATCCTGATGATGCTAACAACTGCCTGTTATTTTATTCAAAAATTTTACCTCTTTGGGTCTTAGTTTCCTTACTTATAAAATTAGGAATTTTTATAGTAGATAATCTCCAAGCTACACACCCAATTCTCAAAATCCTATGAATTTATTAGAACTAGCATTAACCCTTCTTTTTTTTTCCATAAAGTAGACTTCACTGGAAAAAAGGTAGTAAGTTTATGTGGCAGAAAAAAATGGCCACAAATTATTTGCAGTTCCTCTCATCAAAAAGTGGCCTCTAGAAGAGTGTCAAGAATAGGAGGAGGATATGCAATGGTGGCTAATTGCCTCCATGAAAAACTGCGTCTTTCGCCACGAGACCAGAACTGGATGGTGCCCAGCTACCATTACTATTTTGATCAAAGATTCTGTAGAAGAATCCTGATCAAAAGGGAAAAAATGCAGAATTTCATATTCTCATGGGCTCCAGACTTCCTGGAGCTAAGAAGGTTGGATGAACCCCTGAAACTAGTGCCCTGAGATAATCTTTAAACCTTAAAGCAAAAATATCTCCTGAAGTCTTCTTAAAAGGAAACAATAATTTAGCTTAAAATGTAAAAAATGTCTGCCTTGAGCATTACGCTCTTTTAAGAACTATCTGTATGGGATCAGACAGATGACAGCAACTTGAAATATGAGGTAGAAACCTTAGGCGGCAGTAAGTTTATGTTAATGGAGGAAAAACGACTCAGAAAAGGAGAGTGAAAATGGTTACACAACTCAAAGAATGTAATCAACGTTGCTAAGTGGTGCATGCAGTAAGTGCTGGATTCATGTATGTCATGCTGTGTAAATTCTCAACAACAACAGCAACAAGATAAACAAAATTAAAAAAGAAAAACCAAAAGGTGACCTCTATTTTCAAACTCCTTGAATCTGGGCTGACCTTGAGACTTTCCTTGAACAATAGACCGTGACAGCAATGTTGCTGTGTGAATTTCTTTAGAGCACAGACCTCAAGAGGCCTTGCAGCTTGTGTTCTTTGAACACTCCTATCAGATGAAGAAGCCCAGGCTAACCTACTGGAGACAATGGCTCAGCTGATAGCTAACATCAACGACTAAACATTTAAGTGAGGCCATCTTAGATCATCCAGTCCTTGTCCAAGGAGTTTCTTTATGTGGTCTTTTTGCCTTGATTCTTTGGAAAAACAGCTTAGAATATTTATCTCCTAAATCCTGAAGACTTACCTTTGCTCTAGTTCTTTGGAGAAGCAACTTAGCGGGGAAAGGAGCTCCCAGGCTGTTTTCTACCCCAGGATGTGTGTTACTTTTGTCCAATTTGATTGACATTTCCTGAATAAGCTGTAAATAACTTGACAGTTCGATACTTTTTGTGTAGCTCTGGGCTGCCCTGTGATTAGTTTAGCTTATGCACCTTGCATAGATTGGTTGGTTTAGTATGTGAATTGAGTGACTTGCAGTTCAAGGGGATTGGTCAGTTTGCAGTCCTGCTGAGAGGGCCTTGCTCAAGGAGTTTGCTTAAATAGCAGCCAACCCCACAGAAGTTTTTCAGAGGCAAGAAGAAAAAAGAGAGAAGCAGAAAGAGAAAGGAAGCAAGGAATCTCCTAAAATAGCTGCAGCACAGGTCAAGGCTATACCACTGAAGATGACGGGGAGCCTGAAGGGGCCCTGCAGAAGAGCCAGTGGCAACAGCAGAAAGCCACTGCTAGGAAAGCAGTTAAGAGACTTGAGCAAGCTGGGCCACTGAGCAGCGAAGAGGCCAAAGGTAGTGTGTGTGCGGTAGGGGGCGGGGGGAGGGGAACTGCTGAGCTGGCCTGCCTTTGGCAATAGCAGATGGCCCTGGCTGTGCTGAGAGTTAAAACCCTAAGGCCAAGAGGGGGCCAAGCCTAAAGACCAAGAGGAAGCCACGAGGAGGCCTGTCCTGACAGAGTGTGCACGATCAAGACGATCAAGACGGGGTGTGCATAGCCAAAAGGAGGCCTGCATGACTGAGAGGAGGGCGTGCCTGCTTACTTGCATGCCAAGAGGAGCTGAGAGAGCTGTCCTAGACCGAAGAAGTGAGGGATGTGCTCTCTGCCTCAGGGAACCCTTCTAGAACTTGCCCACACGCTTCTTGATCTTGACCTCCAGTTGTAGCCTATTACTTCCTTAATAAACCACCTAACTGTACATATTGTCTGTGAGTTCTACGTGACCTTTGCACCTAATTGTTGAACCCAACAGAGAAGTAGAGAGTGCTGTGGGGATAATAGCTGGTCTCAGAAATGGTAAAGAAGTTGGAGAGTAGAGGTGTGTCTGACCTCCACCTCATAGGAACCAGCTTTGTGCTGATCCTGATTCTTTATCCCTCAGGAATCTAGATGAGTTGTGATGCTAGGTTACACTTCCAAAGCCACTCTTTGCTGTCCCTAGTGCTGTCTGTTCCTTCTGGTACTACTGCCACTATAGCAGGCTTCTGATCTTTTGCCAAAAAGCTATAATTGCCAAATCCTTTACCCAGACATTTATCTTATGCCAAGGAGTCTACCCAAGTTCTCCGACTAGGATCACCAATCTCTGCTTCCCACTGAGGAGAGCTGCCCTACTAACAAGACAGCTACCAAACGGGAATGCCGATAAAATAATTCCTAGCTTTCTTTGCATTATGTCTTTAATGCTATACTTGCTTTGGTTACCTTTGTCTCCCTTTTCCACTTCAGCTCTCACCCTCTTTTGGGCTCTTTATCTGACTATAATTTTTTCAGCTTTTATTTCTTCTTACAGCTCTGAAGCCGTCTGGACCCTCTCCACAAATGCCTGATGGGAGTAATTAACTCCTAAAGACCATAAGATTCCCATGACTCTGGTTCAAGACACACACCAGCACACCCCAGCCAAACCTCACTAATGCTCTTCTTAGTAATGGATATCCATTCCCACCTTGCAAAAATATCTGAACACTCAATTATGGGAAACCCAGTGTGATGGTTAAGGTTGTGCGTCAACTTGGCTGGGCCATGATTCTCAATTGTTTGTCAGTTATGATGTAGTTTGGCAGCTACATAATGGCGTAATCATTTCCATAATGAGATGTGATAAATGTAGTCACCTCCATGATGAGATCTGCTATGAGCAGCCAGTCAGTTGAAAGGGACTTTCTTTGGGGATGTGGCCTGCATCTAATATATGTAGACTTTCTGACAAAGCTCCTGGGCTTTTGCTTACTCTGGATCTTGCATCTAGCTCTCCTGCTATCTGACCCCCGTGCTTAGAACTTGAGCTAGCAACTTACCTGCCAATCTTGGGATTCATCAGCCTCTTCAGCCTGTGGGCCAACAGCCTGCCATCTTATCTGCCAATCTTTGGTTTGTCAGCCCTGCAGCTACATCAGCTACATGATTCAGGAGAAGCTTCCAGCCTGACCCAGAGGCTTGGGACTTTCCAGCCTCTACAACTACATAAGCCATTTCCTTGATATAAAATCTCTAAGTAGACATACACACACACATCCCCACATACATAAATACATATATATATATATATGCACACACCCATTGCTGTCTAGTCGATTCCAACTCATAGCAACCCTATAGGACAGAGTAGAACTGCCTCCATAGGGTTTCCAAGGAGTAGCTGGTGGATTCGAACTGCTGACGTTTTGGTTAGTAGCCGAGCACTTAACCACTCCAACACTTCACTGGTTTTGCTCCTCTAAAGAGCCCAGCCTAAGACACCCAGGTTATGAAGCACTCAATCGCTCTGCCTCAAGCCGCTGATGGTAAATGAATGACACTAGCACATAGGACTGTGACTTTCCCATGGCCCTTCCTCCCAGGAGAAAAGCACATTCAGTCACACACACACCCCTCCCCCGCCCCTCCGGGTTCTTCACTTCAGCACAACCCTCTTATGCCTTCATGAATACTGAATTGGACCTATTTACAAAACAAACGAACAGCCACATTCTCCCTATAGAGGCTGCAAAGTGAGATATTTTTCCTTTGCAGTTACAGGTGGCCACATGTCTAAGTTTGGTCAATGATATGTACAAGGATGTCAGCTGGTGGGACTTCAGTAAAAGTTTTTTTCTTTCCTGACAAAGGTGATAGATGCAGCATGCCCTGTTCTTTTAACCCCTGCCTCCTTTTCCTTGTGTTAAATGTGAAAGTGATGCCTGGAGCTCTGACAGTCTTCTTGCAACCATGGTTTGATGTATGAATTTCTACTGCTCCCTTAAAACAACACAAATTTATTATATTACAGGTCAGAAGTCTAAAATGGGTCGGCAGGGCTCTGTTCCTTCTGGAGGCTTTAGGGAAGAATCTGCATCTTGTCTTTTCCAGGTTCTAGAGGTTTCCTATATTCTTTGGCTCATGGCTCCTTTCTCTATCTTTAAAGCCAGCCATGTAGCATCTTCAAATCTCTGCCTCTGATCTCTTCTTCCATCATCGCATTTCCTTCTCTGACTAACTTTCCTGCCTCCCTCTTAAAAAAAGACTCTAACGATTATAGTAGACCCAGCCCGATAGACAAGATAATTTCCCCATCTCAAGATCCTTAACTTAATCATATCTGCAGTGTCCCTTTTGCCAAGTAAGGTAATATATTCATAAGTGTTGGGGACCGGGATGTGGACATCTTTGGGAGGCTATTGTTCTGTCTTCCACAGGTAATACGCATAATGACCAAAAGTTGAAGATATAGAAACAGAAAGATGGAAAGAGCCCAGATTCTTGGTGACATTGCAGAATCACTGTACCAGCCATTGGCTGCCTACCTTTTGATAATTAAATGTCTTCATTGCTTAAGTCGTTGCAATTCAGGTTTTCATATACTTGCAAATGAACACATTCTAAATAATATGTTGCTTTTATTGTACAAGATTTTAGCATGCTGGATTAAATGAGATCATATTTGGGAAAGTACTTTGTATGATTCTGTCGTAATGAATTATTTGGAGTTCCCTGAGGAAACACACTGTTTTGCCTCTGAGCCATTGTTTTTCCTTCGTACACTCTTTTCTTTCTATCCTCTCTCATATATACTACCCCTCCCATCCACCCTCACTCACTTAGCTAACTCTTATTCAACATTTAGATCTCTTCTTAGTTATCTCTGCCTCCTCCCCAGAAGTCTTCCCTGAGCAACCTCTGCTCACCAAATTCTGGTTAAGTATCCTGCCATGGTGTTTCCATAGCAGTTTGATCTTCCTCAATCATATTGTCCTTTACTTATTTATAAGCTACCTAAGGAAAGAGACTGTTTATCTTATTTTTGGCTGGATCCAGATGTTAAAGGATATCATCAGGAATCAGTTTACTTCCATCCCTCAGGTCTGCTTTTTCATTCTCTTGGCTTTATTCTTGGGCAGATTCTTTCCACCTGGGGCAAGATGTCCACCAGGAGCTTCAGGCTTATCTTTTACCAACTTGACAACCTCAGTGGAAAGAGACAGTCTGTCTCACTTTGGTCCACAAAAAATCCATGGCCTGACTCTCATTGGCATAAATTGGATGGATCAGGGCTGGGCCACATACCAACTTCTGGAGCAGAGATAGGAGAGTAGCCTCACCAGAACCACAAGACTGAGAATGAAGGCAAAGAAGTTTCACAAAGGAAAATTGAGGTTTTGCTACAAGAACATGGGCAAATAGATGTTGAGCAGGCAAAAACGACTGATGACCACTAAAAAAGGTGGAAAGTATAGCTTTCCTTTACTGACCACTTAACTATTTCCCATACACCAGGCTAAGCCATTTTTATTCATTAAGAAAACAATTACTGAACACCCACTATATGCTGAGCCCTGATGGCACAGTGGTTAAAGCGTTTGGCTGCTAACCGAAAGGTTGGCCGTTTGAACCCACCAGCCACTCTGCAGGAGAAAGATGTGGCAGTCTGCTTCTGTAAAGATTCCAGCCTTGAAAACACTATGGGGCAGTTGTACTCTGTCCTCTACAGTTGCTATAAGTCAGAATCGACTGGACAGCAGTGGGTATTTTTTTTTTTTTTTTTGATACTATATGTTAGGCACAAGAACAAGAAAGATATGATCCCTGTTCCTAAGTGTCATGGACTGAATTGTGTCCCCCCAAAATATCTGTCAACTTGGCTAGGGCATGATTCCATCGTATGATTGTATGACTGTCTACCATTTTATCTTCTGATGTGATCTCCCTGTATGTGGTAAATCCTGTCACTATGATGTAATAAGATGGATTAGCGGCAATTATACTGATGAGGCCTACAAGATCAGGTAGTGTCTTAAGCCAATTTCTTTTGAGATATAAAAGAGAGAAGCGAGCAGAGAGACATGGGGACCTCATACCACCAAGAAAGCAGTGCTGGGAACAGAGCGCGTCCCTTGGACCTGAGGTTCCTGTGCTGGGATGCTCTCAGACCAAGGGAAGACTGATGACAAGGACCTTCCTCCAGAGCTGACAGTGAAAGCCTTTCCCTGGATGCAGAATGTTTTCTTAATAGATTTTATTATGCCAATTGATTTAGATGTCCTCTGAAACCATGGTCTCCAAACCCCTACCCCTGCTCTGCTGGCCTTCAATGCATTCAGTTTATTCAGGAAACTTCTTTGCTTTTGGTTTAGTCCAGTTGTGCTGACCTTTCCTGTATTGTATGCTGTATTTCCCTTCACCTAAAGTAGTTCTTATCTACTATCTAATTAGTGAATGCCCCTCTCCCACCCTCCCTCCCTCCCTCCCCGCTCTCGTAACCACGAAAGAATGTTTTCTTCTCAGTTTAAACTATTTCTCGAGTTATTATAACAGTGGTCTTATACAATATTCGTCCTTTTGCAGCTGACTAATGTCACTCAGCATGGTGCCTTCCAGATTCCTCCATGTTAAGAAATGTTTCACAGATTCATCATTGTTCTTTATCGATGAGTAATATTCCATTGTGTGAATATACCATAATTTATTTATCCATTCATCTGTTGATGGGCACTTGGTTGCTTCCAACTTTTTGCTATTGTAAGCAGTGCTGCAGTGAACATGGGTGTGCATATATCTGTTCATATAAAGGCTCTTATTTCTTTAGGATATATTCCAAGGAGTGGGATTGCTGGATCCTATGGTACTTCTATTTCTAGTTTTTTAAGGAAGCACCAAATCGATTTCCAAGTGGTTGTACCATTTTACATTCCCACCAGCAGTGTGTAAGTGTTCCAATCTCTCCACAACCTCACCAACATTTCTTATTTTGTGTTTTTTGGGAGTGAGATGAAATCTCATTGTACTTTTGATTTGCATTTCTTTAATGGCTAATGATCATGAACATTTCCTCATGTATCTGTTAGCCACCTGAATGTCTTCTTCAGTGAAGTGTCTGTTCATATCCTTTGCCCATTTTTTAATTGGGTTATTTGTCTTTTCGTAGTTGAGTTTTTGCAGTATCATGTAGGTTTTAGAGATCAGAAGGTGATGGGAAATGTCATAGCTAAAAGCTTTTTCCCAGTCTGTAGGTAATCTTTCTAGTCTTTTGATAAAGTCTTTGGATGAGCATAGGTGTTTGATTTTTAGGAGCTCCCAGTTATCTACTTTCTCTTCTGCATTGTTAATAATGTTTTGTATACTGTCTTTTTATGCCATGTATTAGGGCTCCTAGTGTTGTCCCTATTTTTTCTTCCATGATTTTCATCGTTTTAGATTTTATATTTAGGTCTTTGATCCATTTTGAGTTAGTTTTTGTGTATGGTGTGAGGTATAGGTCTTGTTTCATTTTTTTGGAGATGGATATCCAGGTATAGCAGCACCATTTGTTAAACAGACTGTCTTTTCCCCATTTAACTGAATTTGGGCCTTTGTCAAATATCAGCTTCTCATATGTGGATGGATTTATGTCTGGATTCTCAATTCTGTTCCATTGGTCTATGTGTCTGTTGTTGTACCAGTACCAGGCTGTTCTGACTACTATGGAGGTATAATAGGTTCTAAAATCAAGTAGAGAGAGGCCTCTCACTTTGTTCTTTTTCAGTAATGCTTTACTTATCCAGGGCCTGTTTCCCTTCCATATGAAGTTGGTGATTTGTTTCTCCATCTCATTAAAAAATGTTGGAATTTGGATCGGAATTGCATTGTATCTATAGCTGGCTTTTGGTAGAACAGACATTTTTATAATGTTAAGCCTTCCAATCCATGAGCAAGGTATGTTTTTCCACTTACGTAGGTCTCTCTTGTTTTCTTGCAGTAGTGTCTTGTAGTTTTGTTTGTATAGGTCTTTTACATCTCTGGTAAGATTTATTCCTAAGTATTTTATCTTAGGGGCTACTGTAAATGGTATTGATTTGGTGGTTTCCTCTTCGATGTTCTTTTTGTTGGTGTAGAGAAATCCATCTGATTTTTGTATGTTCATCTTGTATCTGGATACTCTGCTGAACTCTTCTGTTAGTTTCAGTAGTTTTCTCGAGGCTTCTTTAGGGTTTTCTGTGTATAAGATCTTTCCTACTTATTAACAACCCTATTAAAAGTTTAAAAAAGAGAACAATGTGTTATCTCAGAAAACATTTTCACCTCCTTCCCAACTTTTTGTGAAGTCTTAATTATGAAAATAATGAGCTACGGATAAACTCTCAAGTTTTTAGTACTCACCTCCATTATCATTTATTTTATGTCTGGGTATATTATTAGTTGAGGTTTAAAAATATATATGCTAAAAATTGAAAGCTATCTTGGGTATTGAGCAAACTCAGCCCTCTAACCCAATGGTTTTCACTATAATAGGGCAAACCCATTGCCATGGAGTAGATTCTGATTCATAGTGACCTTACAGGACACAACAGAACTGCCCTGTAGGTTACCAAGGCTGTAATCTTTACAGAAGCAGATTGCCACATCTTTCTCCCTCAGAGCAGCTGATGGGTTGAAACTGCCAATCTTTCGCTTAGTTGCCGAGCCCTTAATCACTGTGCCACCAGGGCTCCTTTAATAGTGCTAAAGAACCTGCAAATCATCTAACAGTTCTTGAGTGCTTGCTGTGTGTCAGGCACTATTCTAAGTATCTTGGGCCCAACCCACTGCCACTGAGTAGATTCCGACTCATAGCAACCCTATAGGACAGAGTAGAACTCCTCCATGGAGTTTCCACGAAGTGCCTGGTGGATTGGAAATGACGGCCTCTTGGTTAGCAGCCATAGCACTTAACCACTATACCACCACGGTTTCCAATGCTTGGCGTAATAGGCAGGAGGTGGACCTGCACCGGGAAACTCCAATGGATTTCAAGTCCATCGCCTTAACCACTCCACCATGACTACACAACTCTAAGTACCTTACATATACTAATTTCACCCTCACAACAACCTTAATAGGCAGGTACTTTTTTTATTCCTGTTTTGCAGATGAAGAAAGGGAACTTTTCCAGTACTGCACAGCTGGTAAGGGGTAAGGCTAGAATTCAAACCCAAATAGTCTGGCTCCTGACTCTGTGCTCTTAATCATAACTCTATATTGCTTATACCTATTATAGTTATTTGCAATTTCTAGTGGTAAATACGCATGGTTATAACAAACACACAAATTGAAAAATAAATACATATGAATAATTTTTTAATATACCATATTCATGTAAAGTGCTTAGAACAACAATTTTAAATTTATGAGCAAAAATAGCACTAGAAAATTACAGCAAACTCAAATCAGCAATACACAAATGAAGCACCCTTCCTAAAACTGTGGGATCGCCATCTATGTACTTATGTCATATATAACTGGAACACTGAAAAATTGCCAAGACTTGCCTTTCTTAGTAGAATACTGGATTAGAATCCTCAGTATATCCTATCAAAAGTAAATTTATTTTATGAATATCAAATATAACTGGAAAAAAGGGACCCCCCCCCACATCTAGGGTGATCGAGTGTCCTGGTTTGCTCAGGACCACTGGTCTCCTCAGAGCCCTGGTGCTGTAGTGGTTAAGAGTTTGGCTACTAACAAGTTCAAATTCTCTAGCCCAGAGAATTTCTGTCTCCTCTGGAACCAGAAACAAATGGCTGAGCAAGTACTCTTCCAAACATGATTTTTTTTGGTTTGTTTGTTTTTGCCAACTTTAACTTCTCTAATTTCCTATGGTCTCCCCCTCCTGAGGCAGTGGGTGGCAAGTCCTAGTGTGAACTGGAGGAAAGGTGAGATTTAAAAAGAAAAAAAAAAAAATTACATCACAAAAGTCCTCCCCCAAAAAATAATCCCTGGGAAGCACAATTCTCTGCTTTCAAATCCCCAAATCCACCTAAGAAATACTTTCTTCTTAATTCTGAAAATTAGCTAGAAACTCTTAACAGTTTCTTCTTGCCTGCATATCTCTCTTCTCCAAGGTGAGTAATCTTTGTATCATTTCATCAGGTTAGACACTATCTGTTGTTCTAAAATCAATTGTTAATGACAAACTTTTTCCCTGAGTACTTGGCTTTTGACAGGTAAAGAGCCCAGTTTCTTGAAACTCAACAAGCCTTCCTTCCCAAAATATTCTTTCAGCCATGCCCTTCAAGATACTTGTTTTAAAACTCAAAAATTAAGCGGGCTTCCCCCCCCCATGAATTTCTACTATAATAAATAATAACAACTAATATGCATTCTATATGTTATAATAATGGTACTCATGGTGTTTGGGTGAGAACTAAATGAGTTAATCTGTATACAGTGCCTAGCACAAGTTAGTGCTCTGCGAGTATTTGCAGGCCAAGCACTGTTGTAAGCACTTTATGTGAACGTCTTCATTTAAGTCTCACAACAACCTTATGAAATAGGTTCTGTTATTATCCCCTTGTTACAGATGAGGAAACTGAGTCACAGAAAGGCTACATAGGTCAACACAGCTAAGAAGTGGCAGCAGGGCTGGATTTCAAGCCATTCTACTTCTTCGTTTCCAGGAGGAAGTATAACATTCATAGGAAACTCCAAGGAAAAATCCAAAGGTTAAATAAACAAAAACTCACTGCCATCAAGTCCAACTCATAGTGAGTCTACAGGACAGAGCAGAACTGCCCCATAGGGTTTCCAAGGCTATAATTTTTACAGAAGTAGACTGCCATATCTTTCTCCTGTGGAGTAGCTGGTGGGTTCAAACCACCAACCTTTAGGATAGCAGCCGAGTGTTTAACCACTGTGCCGCCAGGGCTCCTTGAATCAAAGTTTATCATTTCAAAATACTACTGCAACACTCTACTTTGAAATATATTAGAAAAGTAAGATGGATTGATGGATGAATCAAGAGATGGATAAATGGATCAATTATATGATACAACAGCTATGATGTTGTTAGGTGCTATCGAGTAGGCTCTGACTCATAGTGAGTCAGAAAGAAGTGTTGCCTGGTCTTGCACCATCCTCACAATGGTAGGTATGTTTAGCCCATTGTTGTAGCCACTGTGTCAATCCATTTCATTGAAGGTCTCCCTCTTTTTCTCTCAACTTTTACTTTGGCAAGCATGATATCCTTTTCCAGGGATTGGTCCCTCCTGATAACATCCTCCATATAAGGAGCATTCTGGCTGCACTTCTTCCAAGACAGATTTTTTTGCTCTTCTGGCAGTCCATGGCATATTCAAAAGTTTTCATCAACGCCATAATTCAAATGCATCAGTTCTTCTTTAGACTTCCTTATTTGCTGTCCAGCTTTTGCATGCATATAAGGCAATTGAAAATACCATGTCTTGGGTCAGGCACACCTTAGTCATTAAAGTGACAAAGTGACATTGCAACTATAGTAAATGTTAAATGGCAGAACGTTTGTTGGTTGCAAAATACTTTCAACTTTTCTGTATATTTAAACATTTCCACAATACAATATTAAACACTCTCACTCATATATTATTTGCACCCTCATAAGAATCATTCAGATGGTTCTGTCTTTCCTTTTTAAAAATTCTACCCTATCCAACCCCTCATTACATATGACAGCACACATTTAACTGCTAAATTGTACAGGATTGACAAAGTGCTATAGGACTCTGAAATGAGTGACCACAGGGTACTACCCTGAAGACCTCATGGAAGAAGTCTAAAAGTGTCCCCAAGGAATGTCATTGTGAATCCTAATTCTGCAGATTGTGCCAAGTAGAGAAAAGAGGAGGAAAAAAAAAATCTAAATTATTATTTTTAGCCCAGAGAAGGAATCAGTAGAAGGTGCCTACACAGATAATCAGTGAATCAACATTTTTTAAGTCAGGAAGTTAGACGCTAAATACAAACTATTTACAGAGATTTAGGATTGTATCCTTGGGCTGCAGTTAGCATTGATATAATAGCAGCTCACATTTGTTGAATTCTTATTATATGCCCAGGGCTGTTCTAAACACTACATGTATCGACTCATTTACACCTCTCACGATTCTTTGAGGCAGGTACTACTATTGTCCCCTTTTTACAGGTAAGGTAACTAAGGCACAGAGGTTAAGTAACTTTTACAAGGTAATAACACCAGCAAGTGATGGAGCCAGAATTTGAAATCAGGCAATCTCATTCCCATACCTGTGCTCTTAACTCCCTTATACTGCCTCTCATTAGGGTTTTAAATAGTTTTATTCATAGCCCTTCTCTTCCCCATTAGAATTTGGAACCAGTTGAGAAGTAGGCATAGGAATCAGAGATAAAATGTGTATATGTGTGTATATATATATATAAGCTTCATTACTAAAAAAAAAAACTAAATTGAAAGACATGCAACCAAATGAGTTTCCTGATATTTACCGAACTGATCAGACTTACCTATACTGTCACAGGCAACGCTAAACAGCTGCAGCCCTTAATCACAAGTACAAAGCATGTTTTGCTAAGGCCATGGCATAGAGGAAACCAAAAACCAGAATGCATCCTCTCTGCAAGCAGGCAGATCGCAAATGCTCAGACAAGGCTGATCCACTAATGCCTAGTTCTTTCTCCCAAACTAGCCCATCATGTAATTCACCCTCCTTCTCTAAGGGGAGAGAGGAGTAAGGAGGGAGGCTCGTATCTTCCTCTAATGAAAATTCCTCCCCAGGGAAACATGTTGAGTAGGAAATTATTTCCTCACCTACCAGTTCTTAGTTATTAAATTCAGCTGTGTGAGAAGATAAAAGAAGTACTGGTATCTGACCCCCCCACCACCACCCCACACACACAACACAGGAGTATTCTGGAGGCTTCCCAGAAAGCATACGTAAAATATTTGAAATTGAGGTACCCCTAGAAAGGCCTGAAGCACTCCTTCCAAAGCAGTATCTAACTGAGATAATCTGCTTCAAGCACTAGCATCTTGCTTGGCATGTGGTCTATTAATCTTCTTAGCACCTATCATTATCACTATGGTAGTGGTGGTTGTTCTAGACTCAGCTAGAATTCACTTTCAGTGTGAAAACAGAATAAAGAAAAACCACCTAAATGGGTTCCTGGCCAAGTCTTGTCCACTTTACATTTTATAGCACTGTGAATTTTGCAAAGCACGTTAACATATATTATCTCATTTGATTCCCAGAAAAACCCCGGTAAGGCAGATATTACAGTGGAAATTGCATCTTGTACAGGAGTTAGTTTCTAAAGTAACATGTATTGGTTAAAATCAAATACAATCAAAATTAGTCATGAAATCCTTTAAATGTTACCTTACAGTATATATAAGCATACCATCTTTTCAATAATCTAATAGGCAATTTTTCCTCCAGCATTGAAACAGGTTGATACCTATCTGGTTGAGCTCAATCATTACAGCTGGCTTGCATATATACACCATGTTGTACAAAACCTAAAGGTAGTATATCGAAACACCAAGATCTCATTTTCTGCAGTAAGATGCTCATACTGTAAAATACATAAAGAAACTGAGACTAACTGAGAAAATAGCACCTGCATGCCACCCAGGGCTTTACATCCCTGGGTCTCATGCCCTTGAGTATAATTTAGGACAGCTTCACATTTAAATAGTTTCTCTCTCTTTCTCTTTTAAATGATGTTTGATTTAATTTGAGTAAACTAAACAAAAATACAGTGTGTCTCCACTGGAGTATTTATAATCTGAGGTTTAGTGTTTTAAGCGATTTAATCAAAATCACCAGCCAGCAAACCCAAATCAACTGACTTCTATCCCATCTTCCTTTAACTACACGATACCATCCTCCCATTAACCAGCTAGCAGAAGTGAGGTGATCTTTAAGAGCTGGGCCTAATCAGATTCTCTCTAGGAAGACAGTGACTTCTAGAGAAATCTTAGTGTCGATCTAGAAAAATGTTAAAATTTGTCCACCCAGACCAGAGCTCAGCAAAGAGACATAAGGCACATGTCCTTGTTCTTGTGAAAGTGCTATCATATCTTTATGACTATTGTCAAGACCTCTCATCCACAAGACTGAAAAATACCCTGAAAGTGAGAAAATGATTTACCAAGTAGCATTATCGAGTAAACTGTTTCACATTTATTAAACTGTGAGAACACAAAAATGATACCTAGCTCAAACAGATGGAAGGGACAGTGGTCTCAGCAACTCCATTGTTAAATATGAAATGTGTCAACGATGATTTCAGAGAAAAAAATGAAGGTATCGTCATGAAAATATGACCAGTATAAAATCATCGGAAACCCTGGTGGCATAGTGGTTAAGTGCTACAGCTGCTAACCAAAACGTCAGCAGTTCGAATCCACCAGGCGCTCCCCTGAAACTTTACGGGGCAGTTCTACTCTGTCCTTTAGGGTCGCTATGAGTCATGGGCAATGGGTTTTATAAAATCATCAAACATGCAGTAATAATAGACACTATTTTTGAGCACTTCAAATATATTACCATAATAAATGTTCATATTATGATGCCCATTTTACAGATGAGAAAACTGAAATGCAAAAAGGCTAAGTAACTTCTATCAAGATCACAGAGTTAGGAAATTGTAGAGCTGGGATTTGACCTCAGAGCTATTAGATCTACAGCCCATATTCTTTCCAGAATATTATTCTGCATCTCAAATAATAAACCCTCCCTAGCAAGGGAATCAATTTGGAAAATACAGTTCAGCTATCTTTTACATGATTAAGTGTTTAGCACTTATAATAAAATGTTTTCTCAAACTTCATCTCATTAATGTTAGAGTATTTTAAAGCAACAGATAAATAAACATAACTCATTAAGTGTATATATTGAACATAATGTACTAGAATGATGGTTCTTAACATGGAGGATGGATTCTATCACAGTCCCCTGTGGGGCTTCTTCAAGTTACTCATGGAGCCCCATCCATGGGTGGTTATTGAGGGAGTGATTCAGTCCCCACCCTCAACTACAGTCTACAGTATCAGTAACAGAGTAAAGGAGTTATCAAACTGCTAGAGGCTTGAATGACAGATATCTTGAATCAAGACAGACGTGAAATCCAGGGTAAACAAAATCTCTAAAATGTCCCAAGAGTTATTCAAAAAGTTCTGATGGCTAAAATCTCAAAATGATAGTTAAAATACTATAATTCTTCTCTTTCTCTCAGCTAAATTTTCAACTGTGTTTTTATGTGGGCAAATACAGAGTCCATCAGATACTCCACATTCAATGTCAGGACTAGGACTAGGAATTAGTCTTGTCGTTTAGTCCAATCTATTAACGCTTGCACTCAATTCCCTCCAGCAACCAGAGCAACTTTATCATAAAGTCATAATTCCTGATGTATGTGGAAAGGTGATGCTGCTGAAGTACCATCAATAAAGCCGATGTTTCACAGTGGTTTGATTAATTTGTGCTGATCTTGGTATCACCTTACTCTTGGTAACCAACATTTACATTTTCAAGATGGTAAAATTTGAGAGACAGTTTACTGGTATAATCTGTAACAGTGGCAATGAAAGAAGCTAACTGGACTGTATAAAAACTAAATCAATGGGGACCACACGAATTGAGATATAATTTCATACAAACACACAAAAATTACATTAAATAGATAACATAAAAGAGTACATTATCTTGATCCCAACTGGAAAGCAATGGCCAAATAATCTGGGGTTTTTCCTTCTTTTTCTTGTTGCTACTCTGTATAAGATAGTAGAATCTCCATGAAAGTCTTTGAGTGAAGATATCTAAGTTCTTAGTTTCATATGGTGAATGGTTTAGATGACTAACAGGTAAGAGATCTATTATGCCAATATACCCAAAACTCACTGCTGTCTGTTTGATTCCAACTCATAGAAACCCCATAGGGTTTCCAAAGCTATAAATCTTTATGGAAGCAGAATGCCACATCTTTTTCCTGAGAAGCTGCTGCTGGTGGTTTCGAAGCATCAACATGGCGGTTAGCAGTTCAGAGCTTTAGCCACTGTGCCACCAGTGCCAATAGACAGAATAATAAAAGAGAAATTAAATGATTTTTTTTTAATGCTTTTTTTTCTGGTTAAAACAGAAGAAGAGTTCAGCAACTATCCCACAACATTTTTACCACTAGGATAGTCTGAACCCAACCCTAGGTATTACTGTTGCTGTTAGGTGATGTCAAGTGGGTTCTGACTCATAGCGACCCTACGTACAACAGAATGGAGCACTGCCTGGTCCTATGCCGTCCTCATAATTGTTGCTGTGTTTGAGCCCATGGTTGTAGCCACTGTGCCAATCCATCTCATTGGGTTCCCTCAACCCTAGGTGAGGTGGTAAATAAATGGGGTTCTCCAAGTGGGTCTTGGAGCCAAGACCCCGAGAGCCCTGGAACATGTGGAGTGAATACAGAATCCTAATGCCTTTTCAAAGCTTTAGCTTTTGCTCAGTTTTCCCCACAAACAATAGTCTTAATGTAGAAGCCAAACCACTGTGAATTCTTTATATTTCTAGGTAAAGAAACTCAACACATGTGATCTTCTCTAATATTAAAATCTGAGCAAATGACTCCCGAATTCACTGTTTTACTAAGGGGGGTGGGGGAAAGAGTTCTATAAGAGAAAGAAACTTCGATAAGATGCCCCTAAGTGGAACGGATTGGTTTTGAGGTTTCTCCTCCACTGCTTCAGAGACTGGCTGAAAACTAATGTGTTCTAGAAGGGTTTCTAGAGGTGGACTTGACTTCCAGTATTTCAAGTTTGGAGGAGGGGTTTTCAACATGCTTCGGTAGTACAAAGGGTGAAGGTGCTTGGCTGATAACCCAGAGGCACCTTGGAAGAGAGGCCTGGAGAGCTACTTCTGAAAAATCAGCCACTGAAAACCCTATGGAGCACAGATCTACTCTGACACACATGGGGTTGCGATGAGTTGAAATGGACTTGATGACAACTGGCAACTGGTTTCACAGTGGCAGAGGAAAAAATATTCTAGACAATCCAATTATATAACGAATGGTTAGCATATCTTGAGTTTTTCAATCTCTAATAAATGCTTTCTAAATCCACTCATTTAAAAAATTAACACGTCATTTATAAAAGCACTTATTATAAAAAAGGGAGTTGAAGCAAAAGAATGGGGGAAAAACAGGCCCCAAACTCTTAGACAGGCCTGTTTTGATTAACTAAAATCCTTCAGGATCCCCCATCCCCCTTCCCATGGTCTGAGGTTGTCATTTATTAGACAAATAATTTTGATTACCCGCTTTGAGCTCAGCAGCATTAGGTACTAAGAACTCACCAGGAACTCTCACCGGCTCACGGTAACGGCAGCGGCTCATTGGTTGGCACGGCACAACCCACCGGGGCTCGAGGCTCAAGAAGGCTTCCCTGAGGTGGCGCTGCCTTCCAGGTGGCGCAGGAGAGCAAAGAGAAAGATAACATTGGGTTTGGGGTTGCTCTGACGCTAACAGCTCCTTGCAAAAACAGGGGCGAGTCACTTGCAGAAAAACGGTTACCTGGGCGAAGTATGTTGATGTTTTAGAGAAAAGTGCGCCTCGCTCTCCAGCTGTTGAAAGGGGAGAGTGGAAGAGATAGAGCGAGGCAAAGAACCAAAGCTCCCCCTGTAATATGTATGACATGCACTGCAGCTCCGGCCTCCCGACCCCGAGAAGGAACATTCCAAAAGCAGAAGCCACCGAAGCGGAAGCGGTGGGGGCCTAGTAGACCGAGAGGTTGGGGGGCCCCTTGCGTCCCCCAGCCCGGCCGGGTCTCCAGGAGTTCTCACTTTCCTCACGATCCGCCTAAGCTGTGGCCTGATTAAAGCGTAATAAACTTGGCCCTAGTTCCCCAGAGATCCCAGGCTGGGGCATCTTGGCCGCCCAGGTTCCCTGGGCGGGGATTTGCAAACTTCTGCGCCGGCAAGGCAGGTGCTGCCGGAGAGAGCTGGGGGCGAGTCTCAACCGCGCCCCCACCCCGCCTTTTATTGGCTGAATTTTCTTCGTAAATTAATTCACATTCTCATCTCCCTTCCCTCCCTTCGGGCGGGGGAAGCCGGACTCCCGCAGGCCGAGCCCTCAAGACTTGGCGCGGGGGTGATCCGACTTGGGAGGGCGGCGCCTGCGGGGACACCCTTCCGACCTCGGAGACCTGTGACCCGGCCGCTGACCCGCGAGGTAAGGGAAGCTTTGGGCCTGGAGTTCCCTCATTCTTTCTTCCCACTTCAAATCAGGCGGCAAAGAGGAAATCTGGTCGTCGGTCCTGGCTCAACTGCCCAGCGCTGAGAGAGCAGAACTGCCCAGCGGCGCAGCGGCTGGGGGACGGAGGTGGCGCCCTGGGCCGAGAGAAGACCCCAGGACTGGGTCTCTGGCCCTCTCGGAGCCGAGTCCCCTTGAGTCCAGGCCTTCTCCATGTTTGTCGTCTTTCTTCTTCTCTCCCCGCTTCCCAACCTTCCTTGCCCTGTTGTTGTTGTGTGTGGTCCAATCGATTCCAACTCACGGCGACCCTATAGGACAAGGCAGAGCTGGCCCATAGGGTTTCCTAGGCTGAAATCTTTACAGGAGCAGATCGCCAGGTCTTTTCCTCCAGGCAGCGGCTGGTGGGTTCTGGTGGATTCCAACCGCTGACCTGTCGGTTAGCAGCCGAGCGCTTAACCATTCCGCCACCAAGGGCTGCTTTCCTTGCCCTAGTGCTCGCTTTTTTCCTTTCCTCAAGTGGGACATCCTTCCTGGGCAGAGAACAGTTTTTCCTCCCCTGAGTACTTCCATGCCTTACACTTGAGCTGCTTAATGACCTTGGCTAAATCACGGAACCTCCTGAGCCTATGTGAAAAGAGGGGGAGGATGAGCCCCGAGGCCACTTCTAACGCCGACATTCCAGGACTGTTTTCTGAAGAGGCATCCGGAATTCGCCCCCCTGGGGACTCAGACAAGAGACTGAAGGTGACTTCCTCCCTTCCCACCTCTCCAATGAGGATATGAAGCAGTGTGTACAAGCACGAATCATCTGAAAGGAAAGGCTTTTGTTATGAGTTTTATAGTAAAATGAAGGAGGGGATTAATTTAATTTTTTATTTTGAAAAGTTCTCATGTAAGACACCACCCTGGGAAACGAAAATGAGGTGATTATGCTTCCTTAGGTCGCCCTAGAAAATTCTGCAACATTTCTTTTCAATTTTTTTTCTGCACAACCGCCCCTCACCCCTTGGCTGGTTTTGCCCCAGGGAGCAAAAAATGGCTTTGCTCATTCCTAAGAGGGCAAAGGGGAGAGGGGGACGGGTTTAAGAGAGAAGTTGGCTCTAGGTTTAACTCTGCCAACTGTTGGAGGGTGGTGGATGGAGGTTTGGGATCTGGTTACCTTTAATTCGCCTCTGAGGCTGCGTCTTGCGCTAATGGGCGTCTGTCAGCGGAGGGCTCGGGTTTCCCCACTTGCCTCGGATAGTGGAAGCAGAGGGGCAAACAGCAAAGAAGGCAGCTCAGCCGGAAAGAGGTATGCCCAGCCTGTGGAGCTGGGTGAGCACCTCAGCCTTCTTCTTGAGTCTAGGGCATGGCCAAAGGACTAAAGACCAAGGCTTAGGAGTAAGCTCCACCTTTAAAAAGCCCCTTCTGGCCAGCCTTCTTTTGCTCCATCCTTCACACCAAAAACTAGAGTCGCCAAACCAAGTCATACACTGAAGGTACTTGAAACCGAGTTGTTTCTTTGTCCAGAGGCCAATAAAATAAACAAACTCCTTACCTACCCACAGCTGTTTACAATTTATAAGACATCTTTCACTGACACCAGTTCACCTACTCCTACACGCTCAAGAGACAATCAGATTCCTCCTTCTCATTGTAGAGTCAAGGAAATGGAGGGACTCAAATAAATGAAGCAGTTTGTTCAAGGTCACAATCAGGAAAAGCCTAATCTCTGATTGAGAACCCCTCTGTAAGGCCTCTCTCATTTCACTGTTCCTGCCATCTTCTCCCATGAAATAGACAATGCCCTCAAGGTCCAGCCTAGGCACTCTCAGAGAGCCCTCCCTCCTCCTGCCTGCAGGAGGAATCCCTTCCCTATTTTATGGTGCCGTTTTTCATCACTGACAGAGGTGTAGTCGGCTAGTGGAATGGACACATGGCCCTGGAACCGGCTTTCTTTCAGATCACATTCACTTCAGGATAGTGCAAGGGACCCATGTTAAAACACACAGACGCGCGCACACACCAGCTTTTCATGTTCTCCTCACTACCAAGACTCAGGTAAAGATAAATAACCTCAAATATAACTCTTAATTGCTTCCAAGTCGATGTTTCCTCATCACTAAACTTTATTGCTTCCCAATCTTTAAGACAAACTCCCCCCGGGACTCTGTCCCTTCCAGGAGGCAGGTTAGGGAAAGTAGCTTCTCAGAGATGCAACCTGAGCGTACTGAGCCTGGAAGATGAGCAAGAGTGTCATGGGACTCAGAGCCTGAGAGGGAAGGAAAAGCCTCCAAGAGCTGGCGCTGGACTCTCCGAGACAAACAGGGAAGTTTTCCATCTGCTGGTCGCCCCCTACAGGCCACAATCCGCCATCGCAGCGAGAGCTCGGCACAGCCCCTACATGTATAGCGCTCTAGTCTTGGTACGCATTTCCTTGCACTTCCCGATCCACCTTCCATTCCCCGAGAAGCTGGGCTCCGGGTCCCCACTCAGGGGCTTAATCCCGCGTACGCTCTAGGGGCCACAGGCCTCGGGACTAGAATGACTTTCTAGAAATGGATGCCGGAGGAAATGGAAAGCGGTTTAAATTTGTGTATAGCCGAAATCTAAAATCCTCATACACATCAACCCGCTTCTTTTTTTTTTTTAATTGCAAATTGCTTCCTTTCTCTTAGTTTCTTTTTCTTAAGTGACAAAAACAAAAACCACGGGGTATCAGTCCTGTTGGCGTTTAACTCTCAATGCGAGAGCGGATTCCAGTGTTTTTCGTTGCTGGTGCCCGCGATCTACGACATCAAGTGTGGGTTTCAAGCTTTCCCCTCAGTGCTCAAGTTCTTTATCTACAATATTTGCATTTCCTTTTCTGTTCTAAACCTTGGTGGATAAACAAGCTTGAACCAAAAAAGAGCTTTTCAAGGGGTTATGGCCCGGCCTATCTCCGTGACATCTGCCGGAACTTTAAAACAGTGACCGGTTGGAGTTCTGGGTCTGAGGGTCTCCTATCCTCCAGAAAAGGAAAGGGAGGGGGACCTTCTCCAGGCTCTAGTTGAAGGGTAAGAACTGTCTACAAGCAAAGTTGCGAGCGGATCTCTCCTCCTATACACACTGCCGCCTACATCGCTGGAAAAAGTCCTGCCGGTTGCAAGAGGCAGCTTGTGGCCATGTCACGCTGCGGGCTCAGGCTCGGTCGGTATTGCTGCTATGCGCGGAAATATGAGCGAGTAATTTTATAAGTAACAAAGGATCAGGGATGGAATGAGGCCCCTGTTATCCAATGTCATTTAGAAGCCTTGGATCAGCAGCTTCTTGAGGCTAAAAGTGAATTCAAGAAGCCCTGCCTTTCCCTTTTCCCAGGGGTGTCAGCTAAATTTAGAAATAACCTCTATGTGTTTGCACAAATCATGTACCATTTGCTGTTTGTGTAAAAACCGATTAGCCAGACACAACTGTGAAACAACTTGTTACTTTTATAGCTGCAACACACAAACAAATTTAGATCCGTTGAGTTTTCTTTGTAAAAGGAGATTAGAAGGTATCCGCCAGGGGACCGTGCGGTCCATAATCTCTTCTAAGTAAAGATCACTGTTGCCCCTCTTCGTGGAACATGATTATCAGATTCTTGTTTATCAAGTTAAACTATCTCACCCCCAGCAGCTTATTTTATTTTAGGACTCTGATCCCAAAGGAATGTTTGCTTAGGACACGATAACGTTTGCCGTTTACCAGGAAAACAGATTCGGTATTTGCGAGGAAATGTCTTTCAAAGCAGCCTGCTAGCCCAGGCCCACAGCAGAGAAATAAGGCCGAGATCCGCGGCCCGCAGGCATCTCACAACCAGGGAGGCGAGGTGGACACCAGCGCCAGGGTCTCCTGGTGTTTTGCAAACAGGAAGCACAGGGGGCCGAGCTGACAGTACTGCTAACTCGCTTCAATCTAAAAAAGCGACTTCGCATAAGTAATTTGTAACAGCTAAATTAATTACAAAATAATTAGAATTGATGCCGTTTGAGGCTATGTTGCTGATGGTGGGAACTGGCCTTCGGCGCCTAGACATTTCCTTTCTCCCGGAATATTCCTTTTTTTGCTTAATGTTGAGACAACGGGAAGGCATGTTAAGAATATTCTACGAGGACATTTACCACTCCTGCTTTATGATCTCGCATTTCACACTAACTTAGCTTAACGTTAAAAAAAAAAAAAATAGGGGAGAGTGATGCACATGTTTTTAAAAGAATATTAAAGCCACCATTCCTTCTACCCATCAGAAAGGCAGCGTGTTGGAGGTAGGGGAGGCATCTATTGGAATCCTTCAGTAATCCAGTTACCTATGGATTATTGTCACAGAAAGAACAAAATGACTATGTATTATCTGTCTGTTTACTATGGATAATGCAATCCCACTGCAAAACTTAACATGCAATCATGTAAAATTTAAGAATCAACCGGGTTAATTCACCACTTGAAGGGATGAGAAGAAACCATGTTAAAAATCTAAGATTTAAATGCTAAACGGAGAGATGTTCAGGAATCTACATTCTTTTGAAAGGATAATTGAAATGATCAGTAACTCCTTTTGGAAGTTTTCACTGTGAAAGATTCAAGTCTGGTCTTTTTAAAAAATTAAAAGACTACTCTTGTTTTGAATAAGGTTGTATTTTTAATGAGAGCTTACTCATTTTATCTACAGGACGTCTGGTCTTTCAGATGTAATGGGTTGATACGTAGATCACCACCCACACGTAATGCTACAAGGCAATTTTTAATAAGATTTAAATTAGGCCGACTTCCCTTTCTCCAATTAAATTTCTTTTACACTCAAAATATGAATTAGCAAAGTTTGGGAAGGTCGTTACTGGAAATCTCTCGACTTTCTGGGAAAGGGACAATGCTCTTTTAAAATCTTGTCATTTACCTCAGTCACCTAAATAAAACACTAGGCTGAGCATTTTAAAAATTTATTTACAAAGTTGTGTACAACACGATGGAATAACATTTAGAATACCATATATATTCATTCATATATAAACAGACTTCTATAATAGAATGACACTTTAGCTTTTTGAAAATTTTTTTTATATTTAAAATCTCCCAAAGTCTCCATACATTTTTTTTCTCAGATAAAACTGCGGAGAGTGAACCTTCAAAAAAATTGAAAGTTCAGAGCTCTAAATCTACTGAATTTGTTTTTTTTTTTCTTAAAAAAATAAAAACCCCAAAAGGAAAGTCAATATTTTTACACAAATATGTACAAAGGATTTCCCTCCCACTCCCAGGGTACTCAGAGCAGGCTCCGTCGGGATACATTTTTGGAAAATCCACTTTTCGGTTTTACCTGTACGAAAAGCTATTCCCGGCGGACGCGCGGCGAGAATTTGCTTCGCCAGCCTAGGTGTGAGCGAGGGGGTGGAGGCCGCCGAAGGTCGGGGTTGGGGATCGCGGGAGAGGGGGAGACTGGGAACGAAACAGGGGTGCAGGAGTCTGGGATTAGGCATGGGGGCCGGGACCAGGGCAGACCTCGCCGCCTGTTAATGCAGCAGTCGCCCGGGGCCGCCGCCGGGCCCTGTGTCCCCGCCACCTGCGCGTCCCTATTGCGCAGGCCACTTGGCTTGCGCAGCAGCCGCAGCAGCGGCGGCGGCCGAGGCAGCTGGCTGCAAGAACTGTCCGGAGAGTGGCACGCTCAGGATGGGCGCGATTGTGGCCGTGGTCCGGCTCAGCGACAGCGGCTGGTGCGTGGCCATGAGAGCCGCCGACTGCACGGTCCCGGGAGGCCTCAAGAAGGACTGTGCCGCGCCGCCGCCCCCAGCACCCCCGGCCCCCCCAGTGCCCCCGGCGCTCCCTGCGCCCGCAGCCGAGCCCCCAGATGCAGCCGGGCCCCCGCCGATGATGTTCTCGATGCTGAACGACGGCCGCGCGCTCGGCTCGGACTTGATAAGTGACGCCGTGGCGCCCGCCGTGCCCGCCGTGCCCGCGGCGGCCGCGGCAGCGCCCAGGCTGTTGAGCTGCAGCTGCAGGCCGGGGCCGAGCTGCGAACCGAAGGCGGCCGCCTTGCGGCCCAGCTCGCCCGAGGGCAGCAGCGGCACGGCCGGAGGCAGCACGGGCGCCACGGGCGGCAGAGCGTACGGGTACTGGAGCGCCGCGGCCGCCGCCGCCGCCGCCGCTGCCGCCGGGTGCGAGTAGGCGCCCGCTGCGGCCGCGGGGTGCAGGCCGTAGGAGCGGCCGTAGGGCCCCGCGGCGCCGGCCGCCGCCGCCAGGCTGTAGGCGCCGAAGCTCTGCATCATGAGCGCCGTCTGCTCGCGCAGGTGTTCCTGCTGGTGGCGCTTGAAGCGTTTCCGGCGCCGCAGGAAGCTGCCGTTGTCGAACATGTCCTCGGACTGCGGGTCCAGGGTCCAGTAGTTGCCCTTGCCCGGGTTGCCCGGCTCACGGGGGATCTTGACGAAACAGTCGTTGAGGGAGAGGTTGTGGCGGATGCTGTTCTGCCAGGCAGGGAACTTCTCCCGGTAATAGGGGAAGCGGTTGCTGATGAACTCGCAGATGCCGCTCAGGGTCAGCTTCTTCTGCGGGCTCTGCAGGATGGCCATGGTGATGAGTGCGATGTACGAGTAGGGCGGCTTCACCAGGCTGTTCTTGGGCTTGCTGGGGGCCAGGCCGCCCGTCGCGCCGCTGCCCGAGCCCGGCCCGCCGCCGCCCGCACCGCCGCCCTCCTCTCCGCCAACACCGCTCTTGCAGCCGTCCGGCTCGGGCGCGCCCGCCTCGCCCCCTGGCCCGGCCCCGGCTCCGGCCGCCTCTTTGGGCAGTGCCAGCGGCTGCTGGTGCGGCGGCTGAGGCTGCCCGTGGAGGGGTGCCGCCGGAGGCACCTCGTCCGTCTCGTCCAGGTGCAGCTCGGGCGGCCCCGCGGGGCTGTCGCAGCCCGTGTCGCTGTCCTTCTCCTCCAGCCCGTCGTCTCCCTCGCCCACCACATCGATGTCCACGTCCTCGGCCGTCAACACCGTCTGGCCGGACATGTCGCTGGCGCTGCCGCCGCCGGAGAGGGTCATTCCTCCTCGGGGTTGGTGATGGCGGCGGGGAGGGAGCTGCGGACGATGGGGACACGCGAATAGGGGTTCGGGCGCCCCCCGAAAGGTGGGTGGCTGGAGAAGGGAAGGGGACGCAGGTGGCTTGGGGCCCTCCCGGGTCGGCTCACATTCGGCGGCCCGGCATCGCGCGGCGCGGGCGCTGCTGTCCGCCCCCCGCGGCCGCGCTCGGTAAACTCCTGCGGTCCTTGGCGCTCGGTACTAGGTGATCGCTTCCGCTCCCGGACCCCGAGGCTTCTCCGCGCCGCGGCCCCTTACTTCGCCCGCCTTCCTCAGTTGCTGACCAGGGCGTGGGGCGCAGGAGCGGTCCAGGCGGTCGCAGGACGCCCGGGGCCGAGCAGCTGAGAGGGCGCGAGTAGGGGCAACAGACGGGAGGGGGAGGGGGACAGTGTCAGGGACACCGAAGCCCCCGTAGTCGAAAGTCCTGTTTTAAGGACTGGCCTGATAGATTACTTTCTACTTAAAGATCCAGCGGGAGGCGGGGCCACGTGACCGCGCGTGACGTCAGGGCCGCCGTGGAGCTGGCCAAACTCAAGTTGGTTCAGGGAATTGTCAACAAAGGGACCGGAGACGCGCAACTCAGCACCGCACCGCGCGCCAGCAACCCGTGCGCCCCGAGGGCTCCCCGGCCAGCCCAGGGACTCCACCCAGGCTCAAGCCCGGCTCAGGGGTCGAGGGAGCGTGGGTGGGTGGGTGCCAGCGAGTGAGGGTGTGGGCCTGGGAGCGTCGGTTGGACGGAGAAGCTCTCTTCCCCTGCTCTTCTCGCTCCCTCTCCCTTCTTTCCCAACACATCTTAGGGACTGGGTCGAACAAGATTGCCATCTCATTTTTTTCCAACCTCCCCCCCCCCAAACTTAGTAGCCTCTGTTTTGTTTTGTTTGATTGTTTTTAGCTCTAAAGAGTAAGGGCGGCGCACCCGGCTGGGTCTGGCTAATTAGACTTCAGACACCCTTCCGTCTCATTGCTCACTCGGCGGAGACACCTGCTGAGGGGACGCGCTCCCCCTCCCCCAAACCAAACCATTTGTGTCTACCTTCGTTTTTCGGGCTCTGTAGGGGCATGTTTTATATATATAGATTTTTTTTTTTCCTCGTGGCCACGATGGCATCACCTGGGGTTTCCGAAGGTCAGAAAATGGTTGTTGATTAATCTATTAGAATAGTTGCCGAGAGAAATAAAGACGGCATAAAATAACAGGGAAACTATAAATAAAGGAACCCGGATTAGCGTCTCGGAGTTGTTAAACGACTTAGCATATGAAAAAGTTGGAGATGAGGCGCTGGGGAAGGAGCCAGGATTGGCAGCGGCCTGGGTAAGTTGGGTGGGGCGGAGAAGAGGCCTATGGGCCTCCAGGATAGATGCCTTGCCCGGATCGGGACGGCTGAACAACGCTGGGATCTAGCGTGACTTCCCGGGCGGCGAGGCCCGGCCTCCCGGGAGCCGGGACAGCATTGGGCCTGTCGGCGGGCTGGACTTTCAGTTGCTGCTAACGTTGACTCTCCCCTCTTAAGGCCGAGACAAACCCTCCAAGATTTAACTTCCACGGAAACCAGCGGCAGAGCAAGCGGAGAAGGTGAGGATGCGGCCAAAGTACACGGAATTTCCTTGGCAAGGAAAGTCAGTGAGGGTAGAAAAGACTGTGGAGACTTAACTGGGGACTCACGGGGGACCGAAAACTGACCCGGAGCGCGTGGCGTTGGTGGGACGCGTGGACCTCCCACCTCCAAGGGGAATAGTGCCCTGACCCGGTGAATCCGCGCTGTGCTGCCTCTTCTCCCCCGCTTTTAGGCCGCCTTGCTGCAAACGGTGAACGCCTAACTGGCGTGGCAGGTTTCCCCAACCTAAGCCCAGTTCGCGAGGCCTGGAAAGGGAATGCCGGCCTCACCAGAGTAAGGAACAACGAGGAGAGGAGATCGGAGAAAAAAAATTGGTTAAATATTTACAGAAGACTCTGGGGAAACGGATTTGATTCTGGGTGGACAGTGGTGCTTCTGATTTGCTTTGTCTCTGTGTGTCCCCCACGTTCCCTTTTTCCCTGGCCTCGGTACACCTCCCCCCCCCCCAAGAAATCCGTTAACTTGCTTCATTACAGGCGGTGCGACACGTAGATTGACTTTCATAGCTGTTAGACAAATCCCTTTAATATAACACTAGCCCATTTGATTTCTACTTCTGAGGATGTTCCTGGTTGGGGCTGGAGGTAGGGTGAGGGCAGTGACTCTATTCTGAACTGCTCACCATCCTCCACGAGTGTTGTATCTAAACGATCCCCCGGTTGCACCTGACCCTGAAATGCATCTGAGTTGATTTCCGCAGCTGCACCGCTCTGTAGCCGGCAGGCTCCGTACGTTTTACAATGCCGTCTGGACAGCCACGGCGAAGCCAACCTGAGCAGCTAGCTGGCTGCCCGCCGCCCCCGACTGCAGAGGAGGTCGCGGCAGCAACCGCCGGAGCCATCCAACAATTACAAAAGGTCAAAAGGACAAAAAAAAAAAAAAATCCCGATATGTACAAATTCGGAAGCCCCTTTTGCTCAGCTTCGGTGGTCGAGTCCCTGAGACAGGCACAGGCTGCAACGCGGACCCGGTGGCAGGCTGGGCGGCCGTGGATGTGTGTGTTTTCTTGCCGGAGGTGGCGACTCCAGGGGCTGTCCTCACTGGTCTTCAAGTAGCCTCCAAATGAGCCTAAGTTCGATTCCGGAGCCTTCTGGGACTGGCTCCCAGGGGTTCCTCGGCGCTCTGGCCGCTGCCTCTCACCCTCCCTCCGCCATGGCCCGGCCGGAACCTTCAGTTCCCCTGCGACTCCTTGGAACCTCCCTGGGGAAAGGGTGGGGGGAATGAACAAATCCCAGCCGCTGGTTCCATTTGTTGCGCTTTTTTCCTTCGACACAATAAAAGTCAAATTAATTGATTCATACCATTAATTACGGCGCATAGCGTGAAAAGCAACGCTTCCCCTCGGTTAGAGATCTATTGTGCTAATCTCTTGTTCAATCAGTGTTACCATCTGATGCCGGGGCCGGCCCTTACAGAAACTTTTCGACTCGATTAGCTAAATGATGAGTCGTGCAGGACCTACTGGCTGTGGCCCGGACGCCCCGTGCCGACGCGGGCCCAACCGCTTAACATCGATTTCCAGCGCAGGCTGGGGATTTTCCCGCCGCCACTCTCGGCTCGGGGGACCCGCCGCCGTTCTCCTCCTTTCGTGTGTCGGTAGCGCCAGCGCAACCTGCAGGGGCGCGAAGAAAGCGAAGTAACGACCAAGGGTTGGGGGGGGGGAGGTGGCGGGAAGCAGGAAGGTTCCTGCTGCCCTGTTTGTGGGAGGCCGCCCAGGCAGAAGAGCCTGATCGCGGCGCCGGGCGGGGACCTGCCTCCGGCCAGCTAGATTCGGGGCTAAGTAAATACTGTTTGCAGCGTAATTGCAGTTTGCAGCTAAAAGCCCACAAATCGTCAGTTACCGCCAAACTTTAAGATAGAGAGAGATGGAAGAAGCGAGACAGATACAGCATCCACAAAGTGACACAGTAGTGGGGGAAAGAAAAATGTGATAGAAGGGAATATGGGGGTGGCAGAGAGCTATCGATAAACATTCTGAGTCGCAGAAGGTTATTGGGAGAGAGAGAGAGGCAGAACGAATACACACACACACATACACAATTATGAGTGAGGGTGAATGAAGACGTGGGTCACAACAAGCAAGCTTCCCAGGAGAGATTTGAAGAGAAAGATGGCAGCCAGCAGTCTCACCTGCTCAAATGTTTGAAACGTTTCAACCAAAGGAGAGTAGACTGAAGCTCCCTCCGCCACCCCTGGGGCGGGCAGAGTCCGTGGAACCCGGATGGGGAAACCATCAGGACTGAGCCGTCGACGGGGGTAGGTTTGCAAGGTTCTAGCAACAGGAGACAAGAGTGGAATTCCGATCAATAGGAGGGAAATTGAGACATTTCCGGGGGAGGGGAGATTTAGTGTGTGCGTCCCTGGGGGTAGGCTAGGGGGGAGAAATTGATGGAACAATTTATAATGGAGAAGGGGAAATTAATTACAGCTCAATTTAGGTTCTTAGATGGTCAACGCGGGTAAAGGGGCACCATCCGAGAGAGAAGGAAATGGCCCACCTTTTCTTCGCCAGGCCCCAGGGAACCCTGTCGCCCTCTTTCTTTCTCCTTTAAGTCAGGGACTCAGCCAGTGGCTTGGATAAGTCTTTGGCCCCATCTGAGATTGGATCATCATGCCAGCGCGCGCGGGAGCACTTTTCTTACAATCCGGGGAGATGAGGCCATGTTCTGCAATGTAAAGGGCGTTTCCTCCACGGAGAGCAGCCACCTGTCCTCTATCGCAGAAGAATCAAAACATGGGTGATGGGTGGAGCCCACTTGGTATATACCCCCGCCCCCTTTTTTTTCCTCGAAAAGCCAAGTCGGCTCTTGACAATTTTCATAGATATGTTAAACTATTATCCAGCCACTTTGCTGGAATGGTAGCCACCTAGGGAGGTGGGAAGGTGATACCCCGGCCTCCAATCCACCCAGATGATTTACGTTTCCCAGTGGATGGGATTTTCAAGTCACCTCCCTCTAGCCGCTTGTATACCTCTCCAGATCTCTTCGGGGTGAAAAAAAAAGAGGTTAATTTATTGTTCTTGTTTGTGGATTTGCATCTCAAAACTTCATTTATTTTCAGGTGTCCACCACTCTGGGCACATGCCAAGGAGTGCCCATAATGGCTAGGAACCAAAGGAAAAGGAGGAGAGAGAGGGAGAGAGAGGATGGTTTCGAATTTATTTATATTGGAAATGTATAAACATCCATTCTGTAAAAGGCAACACGTTTAATTAACGATGAGAGAGCAGTTAGGGGCAGAAAGCTAGTAAAATTGTGTGATAAATTTATGGCATTGTTAGCGTGCTTTTAATTATGGCTATTATGTTAATTATTTCACATTAGCATGGAGTTATCAGCAGCATGTCAGATTTAATCAAAACGAGCCTTTCTCTAGAAAATTGTTCCTTTCATCAGAGAGGAGAAAGGTCCTGGGCAGGATCGGGGCTTACAAATGACTTGGCTTTGAAAGCCGGAGTCTTTCCGACACGGTTTGGTGCGATGAGGCCCGGCCCGGCTGTCTGCTCAGTCCCTCCAGGCTACCGGCAGCTCACGGAGGAGCCGAGGGCTGGGTTTTTAGGAATTCACCATTTTCACCCCCTTCGGAGCCGACACTTCATCATGCGGGATCATTCTGTCAAACAATATGATGCTGCTCATTTTTATCTGTCCCGCTTTACAAAACCCCCATTCTGCCGGTCCAGGAGAAACAAAAGCCTCGGAACAGCGCAGCAGCCGCCAGCGGCCTCGGCCTCTTCAGCACTCAAGACAGAAAGGCGAGAGGGGCCAAGGAAAGCAGGCGGCGGGCACACGCCCTTCGCTGCCAGGAGGAACGCAGCCTGCAGGGGCCCGCGCCCAGGTGGCCGGCCCTCGGGTGTGGCCGGGGCGGGGCCCGCCTCTCCCAGGCGAGGGCCCATTCTCACCCTTCCTGTGGGCGTAGAGCGGAAGCGCCTTCCCTCGCCGCTAGCGACTCGCCCACCCAGGCCACATCGATTTCCTCATCACCACTGTTCGATTTATTGGGAACAAATAAATAGACCGTTTTGGAAACATTTCAATTGTTGGTTTGATGCTTGGGACGCTGACGCCGAAGGGCGCGTCGGTGGCCGTGCCTGGGGCGCTCGGAGCGCGCGCGGGAAGGGGCTTCTGGGAAGGCGGGGAGCGCAAAGGCCCGGCGCCACCCGCCTCTGGAGCCGCCTGTGAAAGCACGCGAGGCGGCCCGCCACAGGTCCCCGCGGCACTTCGTTCTCGGGCGACGTCCGAGTCTCCTCGGGTCCCGCTTCTCTCGCGCTCAGCTCCCTCTGGCGGAGGGGCCGGCAGGAATCTTTCCCCTGGCGCTGGCACGTCCAGGCAAGTTTGCCCCGGGTTTCTGCTTCCTTTGTAGAGGCTCTGGTCAAGCCTGAGCGACCCTGAGTCCAACCTCCGGAACCCGTACGGGTTGAGGCCTCGCTGGCCCTGGGCAGCTCCGGCCCACCTCTCAGGCTTTCCAGGTCCAGGTCGCGACGCTGTGGTCTCCTTGACCTGGGCCTGGCGCTGCCTTGCCGCACCGACCATTCAGGCCCCCGCCCTTCCTGGGACAGGGCTGTGAACCGGCCAGCTGTTGACTTATTTTTAGCGCCATTCCATTCGCGCGGTTATATTTAACTCGATCCCCTCCGAGGAGGAGGTCGCTCGGACATCGAATTCTTCACATCGCAGCTTGGGTCCGCCTTGCCTGAAGGCTAGTTTCTCAAGGGGCATATTGGAAAACCCCTGCTTAAGAATCTTTGACATCTCCGGAGTTTGGCAAGGAGAAGGAGGCCTGGATCTAGAAGCAATTGCTACTGCGCCTGCAGACACACTGCGTGGTGATTGTTCATGTGTGTGGGAGGGGGGATGGGAGAAGGGAGTGTCACTCCTATGGGAAGGTTTCTCTGCTGGGAGTATTGGGTCCATTTCCTTCTTATGCATGAGCCAGAGCGTCTAGGTGACCTGGAAGACCTTTCCGTATTCCTGTAGGAATCCCCGATTCCTGCTCTCTTCTCCAACAGGAACAGGAGAATATTTAAATTTTAAGAGTGGTTGGCTCCTCAATTCCCGCCCAGTCTTCCCTGGGCAAAATCTCAAGTAAACCATGCCACTGGCACAGTCACATCCCGGATAGCTGAGGAAAGAACCGCTTTGAATAACATACAGAAACACAATTGTGACACACACTTTAATCATCCAGGCCAAAATGATTCCACAAACAAAGATACACAAATGTGACTTGATTTGTGATATCTCAAGCAATAATGAAAGACAAATTTCAGGTTTAAATTCTTCCCGTTCTAACATTTTTTAAGTAAGGACATTGTTATCCTTGGGTCTAAAGTGGGCATTTTTGCTACCTCTTTTTCTAGATCTCTGTACAATGCAGAAACTTCTTGGATCAAAGTCACACTTAGCTGAATTTGGAGAGAGAGGATATGTATATATTCTCTTTCTCTGAAATGGATGCATATATAGTAAATTAACATAAAAAATATATAGGTATATATGTATGGAGCCCTGGTGATGAAGTGGTTAAGAGCTTGGCTACTAGCCAAAAGTTCAGCAGTTTGAATCCACCAGCCACTCCTTTGAAACCCCATGGGGCAGTTCTACTCTGTCTTACAGGGTTGCTATAAGTTGGAATTGGCTCCACTGTAATGGGTTATATACATATAACCAAAACATTATTTACTCATTCATTCCTTTATTAATACTTTATTAGACAGTTCTGAACTCTGAAAAGTCCTGGGAGGAAAAGAAGAATTAAAGCCAAGGTCCGTCAAGGAAGTGCTGGGCAAAAATTTTTGTTCCCAGTGCAGGGTGATAAGCTCTGTGGTAGGGGGAAACAGCACTGAGGGCCTTCTTGCTTGGTTTGAAACAAGAAGGTGTTAAGACTTGCAATACAAAAAATAATACTGACCAGCTAGCACTGGCTCTAGGGGACGGGGGAATGTTTAGGGAAGATTAGGGAGAAGTCGACTAGAACCTGGAATACTTTGGGCAACAAAAGTACGAAGTTTGGTGCTTAAAGGTTTTTCTGGACAGCCAGAGGATACTTGGTCTCATGGGAAATAGAAGTGTGACAAGGAAACAGAAGAGAGTTGGAAGAAGGGAGAGTATAGAAAATGAACTTTCTTTGAAATTTTGTCTAGGTCCTGTCCGACCACTTTCAGCAAGGGCTAAATAATCATTTGTTGACTGATTGATTCAGTAAGACAAGGCCCTAGTCTGGTAAGGTAACTTATTCAAGAAAGTCCATAATTAAAACAGTGTTAGAAGTACAATGGTGTAGAATGTCACAGGAGTGCAGTGTAGGGACACCTAACTGTCTGGAAAAGGGATGTGTAGGAAGGTTTCCAAAAGGACAAAATGCTTGAACTGCATTGAAGGATAAGTAGCGGTGAGATGGAGGGAGGGACAGAGTTCCAGGCATAGAAAACAGCATGAGCAAAGATGGGCATCCAAGACAGGAGAAGTAGCCTGTAGTTTAGTGTGACTGAAAAAGGAGATAGAGGGAGTGGCTGGAGCTAACACTGGAGAGGTAGACAAGGGTAAAATCGTGAAGATTCCTGAATATTTGGCTAAAGAGCCTAAAGTTGACAGGGAGCCACTGAAGGGCTTTAGCTTTATGATTAGTGTGATCAGAATCAAATTTTGCAATGATCCTTTGGAGGGGGGTGAAGGATAAACTAGAGGGTTAAGACTAGAGGCAGGAGGCTATTCAGTTATCTTGGTAGGAGCTGGTAAAGATATGATTTAAATTATTGACAGTGGGACTAGAGAAGAAGAGATGGACTAGAGAAAAATTTAGGAGGCAAAATTGATAAGATTAAGTGTCCAATTAATAAGGGAGAAGGAGTTCAAAGTAATCCCCAAATACCAGATTCAAGTGCTTAGGGAAAATGGTGATACCATTAATTGAGAGGGATAATACAGATGAACACTCTGTAGTTTCTTGATCCTCAGACATCCTCATGACTACTCAAGTTATCTCCTTAAATATCAGAGTATGCCAGTTACTTCCCTGCTCAAAAACCTTTGATTCCTCCTCATTGTTTATAGAATGAAACAAAAACTCGTAAGATATTTCAGGTGTACCATGATCTGGCTAGAGGACGTGGAACCCGGGATATCATTGCTGATGTCAGATGGATCCTGGCTGAAAGCAGAGTGTACCAGAAAAATGTTTACCTGTGTTTTATTGACTATACAAAGGCATTCGACGTTGTGGATTATAACAAATTATGGATAACATTGCAAAAAATGGGAATTCCAGAACACTTAATTGTGCTCATGAGGAACCTGTACATAGATCAAGAGGCAGCTGTTCAGATAGAACAAGGGGATACTGTGTGGTTTAAAGTCAAAAAAGGTGTGCATCAGGGTTGTATCCTTTCACAATACCTATTCAATCTATATGCTGAGCATATATTCTGAGAATCTGGACTATATGAAGAAGAACGTGGCATCAACATTTGAGGAAGACTCATTAACAACCTGCATTATGCAAATGACACAACCTTGATTGCTGAAAGTGAAGAGGACTTGAAGCACTTACTGATGAAGATCAAAGACCACAGCTTTCAGTTTGGATTATGCCTCAAGATAAAACTAAAATGCTCACAACTGGACCAATGAGCAACATCATAATAAATGGAGAAAAGATTGAAGTTGTCAAAGACTTCATTTAACTTATATCCACAATCAACATCCAGGGAAGCAGCAGTCAAGAAATCAAATGATGCGCTGCATTGGGCAAATCTGCTGCAAAAGACCTCTTTAAAGTGTTAAAAAGCAAAGATACTACCTTGAAGACTAAGGTGCCCTGACCCAAGCCGTGGTGTTTTCAATTATCTTACATGCTTGTGAAAGCTGGACGATCAATAAGGAAAACCTGAAGAAGAATTGACACCTTTGAATTATGGTGTTGGCAAAGAATATTGAATATACCGTGGACTGCCAAAAGAACAAACAAACCTGTCTTGGAGGAAGTACAGCTAGAATGCTCCTTAGAAGCAAGGATGACAAGACTATGTCTCACATACTTTGGATGTGTTATCAGGAGGGACCAGTCCCTGGAGAAGGATATCATGGTTGGCAAAGTAGAAAGTCATCAAAAAAGAGGAAGGCCCTCAATGAGATGGATTGGCACAGTGGCTGCAACAATGGGCTTAAGCATAACAACAATTGTGAGGATGGTGCAGGACCAGGCAGTTTTGTTCTCTTGTACATAGGGTTGCTGTGAGTGGGAACCCACTTGATGGCACCTAACAACAAACAACAGCAACATGATTTGGCTCATTCTAGTCTGATTAGCACTCCATGCTCCAGCCCCATGGGACTATACTCCATTCCCAGGACACATCATGAATGCCATTGTTTACTAGTTGTGTGATCTAGAGCAAGTTCTTTAGACTTTCTGTGCCTCATTTCCTCATCTGTAAAATGAGGATAATAGTACCATCTTTGTAGGTTGTTATAAGGATTAAATATACCCGAAACACTTAGAACAGGCTTTGACATGCAGTTAAGTATCACTAAGTTTTTTTTGTTTTTTTAATGGATTGTGTCTTTGCAATGCCGTTTCCTGTTTTCCAATTGAGACACACGGTCCCAGCCTTCTAGAAGTTTTAGTTTAGTTGTGAGGAATCAGAGAGGCAGACATTGTAAGCCCTTGAAGATAGAGGTTGAGAGCCTTAGATTATTATTGTTACCCTGAAAGTGACTATTGTAGAATTTTGAGCAGGAAGTGATGTGATTGGATATGGGTTTTAGCAGTATCACTCTATCATCAGTGTGGAGAATGGATTGAAAGGGGAAGATGATGAGTTCAGTTTTGTACATACTGAAATTGAGATGCCAACGGGATTCCTGACTTGAAATGTATAATCAGGAGATAAGAGTCTAGAGTAGTGCTGTCCAATAGGAATATGTTTGTGAGGCACAAATGTGAGCAAAGTTATGTACTTTAAGGGTCTAATAGCCACACACTGAATATGCAGAAACAGATAAAATTTATTTCAATAATACATTTTATTTAAATCAATGTATTTCGGAATACTGTCACTTGAGCATATAATCGATATAAAAATTATTAATAAAATTTTACAGACATTTTTGTCTTAATAAGTCTTTGAAATTGCACGTGTATTTTATACTTATGTTGTTGTCGTTGTGTGCTGTTGAGCCAATTCCAACTCATAGAGACCCTATAAGACAGAGTAGAACTGCCCTGTAGGGTTTCCTAGGGTGTAATCTTTACAGGAGCAGGATACCATGTCTTTCTCCTGTGGAGCCACTGGTGAGTTTGAACTGCCGACCTTTTGGTTAGCACGCAAGCACTTTAACCATTGCACCACCAGGGCTCCTTATTTTATACGTATAAAACCCATTGCCATCAAATCGATTCTGACTCCTAGTGACCCTATAGGACAGAGTAGAACTGCCCCATAGGGTTTCAAGGCTGTGATCTTACTGAAGCAGACTGCCACATCTTTCTCCTGCTGAGCACCTGGTGGGTTTGAACCGCAGATCTTAACTACTGTTCCACCAGGGCTTCTCTTTTTATACTTATATCACATCTCAGTTTGAACTAGCCACATCTCAGTACTGCATAGCTACATGTGGCTAATGGCTGTCATATTGGACAGCTCTAAACTAGAGCTTAGTCTGGAGGTTTGGAGGTTTGAGTTACAAATAAAGATTTGACAGTCAACAGCATTCAGGTGTGGTGGGCTCAAACATAGGAAGGAGCTGGCGACGTTTTGTTCATGTTATACACGAGGTCACTATGAGTCGAGACCACTTGACAACACCTAACGACAGCAACAGCTCAAGCAGTAAGAGCATGTATGCTCATCAAATGCAAGTGTGTAGGATGAGAAAAGGCCAAAGGAACATCAGAAATGGGAGAAGGAAGAAGAGCCCATAAAAGAAAATGAGAAGATAAGTATAGCATAAATTGAAGCACATACTATAGGGTTGCCATGAGTCGGAATCGACTAAATGGCAACGGGATTTTTTACTATCATAGATACTAAAGAGGAGGGAGTTTTTTTAAAATTGTGCTTTAGATGGAGGTTTACAGAGCAAATTAGTTTCTCGTTAAACAGTTAATACACATATCGTTTTGTTACGTTGGTTGCCCCACGATGTGTTAACATTCTCCCCTTCTTGTCCTAGAGTTCCCCATTGCCAGCTTTCCTGTCCCCTCCTGCCTTCTCATCCTTGGCCCTGGGTTGGTGTGCTCATTTAGTCTCATTTTATTATATGGGCCTGTCTAATCTTCGGCTGAAGGAGGAACCTTAGGAGTGACTTCAGTACTGAGTTAAAAGGGTGTCTAGGGGCTACACTCTTGAAGTTCCTCCCAGTCTCTGTCAGACCAGTAAATCTGGACTTTTTTTATGAGTTAGAATTTTGTTCTACATTTTTCTCCAGCTCTGTCTGGGACCCTCTGTTGTGATCCCTGTCAGAACAGTTGGTGCTGGTAGCAGGGCACCGTCTAGTTGTGCTGGAGTCAGTCTGGTGGAGGCTCTGGTAGTTGTGGTCCATTAGTCCTTTGGACTAATCTTTCCTTTTTGTCTTTGGTTTTCTTCATTCTCTCTTGCTCCAGATAGGGTGGGACCAGTGGAGTATCTTAGATGGCTGCTCACAAGCTTTTAAGACCCCACACACTATTCATCCCCAAAGTAGGATGTACAACATTTTCTCTATAAACTGTTATGCCCATTGAGCTAGATGTCCATCAAGACCATGGTCCCTAGCCCTCAGCTGAGTAATTCGGTTCCTCAGGGAGTTTGGATGCGTCTATATAGCTTCCATGACTTTGCCTTGGCAAAGTTGTGCTGGGTTCCTCAGTATTGTGTACTGTCTTACCCTTCACCAAAGTTACCACTTATTTATTGTCTAGTTAGTGTTTTCTCCTGCCCACCCTTACCCTCCCTGGCAACCATCAAAGATTGCTTCTTTCTGTGTGTAAACCTTGTCATGAATTTTTATAATCGTGGTCTCATACAATATTTGTCCTTTTGTAATTGATTTATTTCACTCAGCATAATGCCCTACAAATTTATTCATGTTGTGAGATGTTTCACAGATTCATCGTTGTTCTTTATTGTTGCATAGAATTCCATTGTGTGTATGTGCCATAGGCTTATTTATCTGTTCATCTGTTGATAAGCACTTAAGTTGTTTCCATCTTTTTGCTATTGTGAATAATGTTGCAGTAAACCAAACCCAGTGCCGTCGAGTTGATTCCGGCACATGGGTGTGCATATGTCTATTAGTGTGACAACTCTTACTTCTCTAGGATGTATTCCTAGGAGTGGAATTGCTGGATCATATGATATTTCTATTTCTAGCTTTTTAAGGATCCACCATATCATTTTCCAAAATGGTTATACCATTTTGCATTCCTACCAGCAGTGCATAAGAGTTCCAATCTCCCCACAGCCTCTCCAACATTTGTTATTTTCAGTTTTTTTGATTTGTGCTAGTAATGTTGGGGTGAGATGGTATCTCACTGTAGTTTTGATTTGCATTTCTCCAATGGCTAGTGATCTAGAGCATTTCCTCATGTATCTGTTAGCCGCCTGAATGTCTTCTTTGATAAAGTGTCTGTTTCCATCCTTTACCCATTTTTTAACTAGATTATTTGTCTTTTTGTTGTAGAGGTATTAGTTTTTTTTTAAATAGTTTATTTTATTTGTTATTGTTGTTCAGAATATACACAGCATAACATTCACCAGTTCAACAGTTTCTCCGTGTACAATTCAATGATATAGATTACATTTTTCAAGTTATGCAACTATTCTCACCCTCCTTTCCTGAGTTTTTCTTCCTCCATTAACATAAACTCACTGCCCCTTAAGTTTCCTGTCTAATCTTTTGAGTTACTGTTGTCCGTTTCATCCCATATAGATGGCTCTTAAAAGTGCATAATGCTTAAGGCAGACATTCTTTACTAGTTAAGCTAAACTATTGGCTTAAGGTTTAAGGTTTAAAGATTATTCAGGTCAATAGTTTCAGGAGTTTATCCAGCCTCCATGGCCCCAGAAATTCTGGATTCCATGAGAATTTGAAATTCAGTTCTACATTTTCCCCCTTTTGATCAGGATTCATCTATAGACTCTTTGATCAAGTGTTCAGTAGTGGTAGCTGGGCGCCATCCAGTTCTTCTGGTCCCATGGCAAAGGAGGCAGTTGTTCATTCCATTTCCTCCTCCTATTCCTGACTCTCCTTCTTGGAAGAGGGAGTTTTGAGAAGATCAGAGTAGTCAACAAGTTCAAATGCTATTTAGATGTATTTTTATTAAGTGTAATTGCTATATAGATATTATAATAGTGTGGCCACCTTTGATAGGAATTACTTAAATATAAGTACATTGCTTGCTCACTCTTTGGTGAGGTAATTACTGAGAGTAGATACCATATCTTCATTCTGTGCATAGTTACAAAATGTTATTGTTTGATTTCAAGAAAACGTGTGTGTTGGCTTCTTTTGATGAACTTTTCCCAATTCCAGTTTAAGCCTGTTGTCCAAGTGTAATTGTTTCTAGGGCTTATTTTATTCTCAGAAGTGTCCCAGTTTGGATAATAAATTATTTGGTTACGCCATACATGGTAGACATAACTTTCAACACTTAAAGCATATTTATAAGCTGCCCATCACGTTTCCTACAGATGACTAGGGAGAGACTTGAAACAAATTTAGGTGCCACTTATTATAGTTTTACTTGCCTCCCAGTTAGATAAGGGTTGAAGTTTGCTGAAGGGAAATTGAAGCAATATAACCTGCCAAGGAAGACTGCAACTGAATCTTCTTTGTGAACCCAAATAGATCTATATACCCCCATTCACCCCCACTTTAGATGATGAAAGTGATTTATTAAGCACTTGCTAAGTGTCAAGTACTATCTTGCACAATTCATGTATCATTTAGTCCTTACAACAATCTAGTTATTCCCATTTTACACGTGAGGAAGGTCACTCAATCAGGATTTGACCTCATGCAGTTCAGCTTCTGAGCCACTTAACCACAGTATTACACTGCCCTGTAAATAGCATCACCTGCCCCTTCCTTCTCTTCCTCTTCCCCAATAGCTTTCTCACTGACTCCTACAACTATTGGAGCATATTAGTCAAATATTTCTATAATTTTAATTATTTGAATTATGGAAGATAATGCACACACAAAAAAAGATCTCTGTTGTATGTAGACATTACTGCAGAGTTTGATATTTGCTCTTTCATGGGATGAAAATACGTGTCAGCCATACTGTGCTATTTTCTTTTAAAAGGGGCTATAGCACTTTTTTGATAACTGAGCTGTTCAGATCAGGCAGTCTTCAGGAAAAAAAAAAATAATATTGAATTTTTAATAACTATCTCTAATTGTTATCCAATGCAGTATGACAAATCATCCCAAAATTTAACATTTTAAAATAACAAATACTTATTTTCTAACAGTTTTTGTGGATCAGGAATTCAAGAAGGGTATAGCTTGGCAGTTATACCTCAGAATCTCTCATGAGGTTGCAGGCAAGCTGTTGACTGGGGCTGTAGTCATCTGAAGACTTCCCTGAGGCTCATTCACATGGCTGTATGCAGGAGGCCTCAGTTCCTTGTCCTGTGGGCCTCTCCGTATCTGTTGCCATCAAGTCGATTCTCACTCTTAGTGATGCTGTGGGATACAGTAGAACTGCCCCTTAGGGTTTCTAAGGAGAGGCTGGTGAATACGAACTGCCAACCTCTTGGTTAGCAGTCTTTTAACCACTGCATCACCAGGGCTCTGTCTTAAATGTCCTAATGGCATAGCTGCTGGCTTCCCCCAGAGCAAGTGATTCGAGAGAAAAGGCAAGACAGAAGCTACAGTGCCTTTTATAACCTATCATCACCACATGTTATCACGTCTACTGTATTCTGTTGATCACCCAGTCCAAACCTGATGCAGTGTGGGAGTGCACTACATAAGCATGTGAATACCAGAAGGTGAGGCTCACTGGGGACAGTCTTGGAATCTGGCCATCACAGTTCGTCCTCTGGCCCTGTATAATTCATGTCCCTCACACTGAAAAATGTGCTCACCCACTCCCAAAGCTCCCAAAAGTCTTGTTCCATTACTGCTTCAGCTCAAAGTTCAGAATCTCATCATATGAGTAAGATTCAGGCGTAAATGAGATTTTTCAGGTGTAGTTTTTTAGTACGACTTTTTGAGTTATTTATTTATTTATTTATTGAGTACAGTCCCTTTTGACCTGAAGTTATGTGCCTCAACACAACCAACATACAATGTTGGGACAGGCATGTTATTGTTGTTCTTAGGTGCCATCAAGTTGGTTCTGACTCATAGCGACCCTATGTACAACAGAATGAAATAGTGCCTGGTCCTGCGCCATCCTCACAATTGTTATACTTAAGCCCATTGTTGCAGCCACTGTCAATCTATCTCATTGAGGGTTTTCCTCTTTTTTGCTGACCCTCTGCTTTACCAAGCATGATGTCCTTCTCCATGGACTGATCCATCCTGACAACATGTCCTAAGTATGTGAGATGTAGTCTTGCCATCCTTACTTCTAAGGAGCATTCTCATTATACTTCTTCCAAAACAAATTTGTTTGTTCTTTTGGCAGTCCATGGAATATTCAATATTCTTCTCCTGAGCCACAATTCAAAGACATCAATTCTTCTTTGGTCTTCCTTATTCATCGTCCAGCTTTTGCATGCATAGGAGGCGATTGAAAACACCATACCATGGCTTGGGTCAGGCGCACCTTAGTCTTCAAGGTGACATCTTTCCTTTTCAATACTTTAAAGAGGTCTTTTGCAGCAGATTTGCCCAGTGCAATGCGTCTTTTGATTTCTTGACTGCTGCTTCTGTGGGTGTTGATTGCGGATCCAAGTAAAATGAAATCCTTGACATCTTTTCCCCATTTATCATAACGTTGCTTTTTGGTCCAGTTGTGAGGATTTTTGTTTTTTTTATGTGGAGGTGTAATCCCTACTGAAGGCTGTGTTATTTGGTCTTCTTCAGTAAGTGCTTCAAGTCCTCTTCACTTTCAGCAAGCAAGGTTGTGTCATCTGAATAACGCAGGTTGTTAATGAGTTTTCCTCCAGCCCTGATGCCCCGTTCTTCATATAGTCCAGCTTCTCGTATTATTTGCTCAGCATACAGACTGAATAAGTGTGGTGAAAGAATACAACCCTGATGCACACCTGTCCTGACTTTAAACCGTGCAGTAACCCCTTGTTCTGTTCAGATGACTTGATGTATGTACAGGTTCCTCATGAGCACAATTAAGTGTTCTGGAATGCCCATTCTTCGCAATGTTATCCATAATTTGTTATGATCCACACAGTCGAATGCCTTTGCATAGTTAATAAAACACAAGTAAACATCTTTCTGGTATTCTCTGCTTTCAGCCAGGATCTGTCTGATATCAGCAATGATATCCCTGGTCCCACTTCCTCTTCTGAATTTGGCTTGAATTTCTGGCAGTTTCCTGTCTATATACTGCTACAGCCACTTTTGAATGATCTTCAGCAAACTTTTACTTGTGTGTGGTATTAATGATATTGTTCGATAAATTTCTGCATTCGGTGGGATCACCTTTCTTGGGGATAGGCATAAATATGGATCTCTTCCAGTCAGTTGTCTAGGTAGCTGTGGAACAGGCATAGGATAACCATTATATAGCACTTCTCTTCAAAAATGGATAATAGGGTAGTCACATAAGAGTCACTGCTCTATAGTAATCCTGAAATCCAGTTAAGCACAGGTTGGCATTTCCTTGATTCTGGTTCAGTACCTGGGATTAATACTCTACAGCCCTTCACCCCATACTCTGGGCTCATGGCTCCACTTTTTGACTCATCCCTTCTTTCTCAAGAAAGTACTGTTTCCAGCTGAGTAGTTTTCTAAGCCTGCTTCCTGCTTGTAGAAGTTTGGGGGGTCTGCGGCCTCTTTTCACTTTGTACTGTGTATGTCCCTTTCAGTTCAAGCTGACAGTGTTTCTGCCAATATAATTATCTTCTGCTAATGTAAAACTGTTAATGTAAAGTTCTCCACATATCTCCTGTCTTCCTCGTGGCCATGTGTGTTGATGGAAATGGGCCCCATTCCAGCTCCAAGAAGTTAAAATTGATTGATTTAAGCTGGATATGATGGTTCTTCTTTATGTAATTGAACAACAGAATTAATTGACGTGGGGAAAACAAATTATTTTTATTTTTAAACTGGTTGCTAGTTGTGGTCATGAATTAAAGTGAAACCCACTCAGCATGGCTCTGTGATTGTTTTTGTTCAATTGCACCGATAAAGGATGGAGAAAGTGGTGGATAATGGGGTACAAGCAGGGTTATGTATTTGCCAGGTACAGTGGGTGGACTTTACAAGGAAGTGATTATAATAATGGACTTCCCTCTTTCCTCTATTAGTCTCCACTCATCCCCTTCACTTTTCTTCATCCTGTTTTCCTTCTCCCTTCCCCCTTTTCTTCCTGTGAGGCTTCCTGACTCTCAGTCTCTTTTGAGCCATCATTTATTTGCATGCATTGTCTTATTCAATTCTCAAAACAACCCTGTGTGGTAAAAAAAAAAAAAAAATTTGTACTGATAATGCTCCCATTTTTTACTTGAGAAACTTAGATTAGGCAACTTGCTCATGGCCATACAGTTAACAGGTGATCTAACAGGCATCTAGCCCAAAATAAAAAACAAAACAAAACCTAAACCTGTTGCCCTGAGTCTATTCCAACTCATAGTAACTCTAAAAGGACAGAGTAGAACTGCCGCATAGAGTTTCCAAGGAGTGCCTGGTGGATTCAAACTGCCAACCTTTTTGTTACCAGCTATAGCACTTAACCACTATGCCACCAGAGTTCCCATTCAGCCCAAGCTGGTAGGATTCCAACCGCTGCGCTTTAACACTATGTAGGAGAGGAAGGAACTCTTCTACAAGAAAGAAAATTCGCTAGCTCTCAGTAATAAAGTAACTGAGTTCATATACCTACTTGATGGACATTAAAAAAAAAATTTTTTTTTTTTTATAGATTATGAAAAACTAGGGTCAATGCCACTAATTCTTGTGGGAGACAATATTGTAGCTTTAAAATAATGAAAATGTGTTATTTTCTCTCTTTAAAACCAAGGAGATAAAAAAAGTTTAAAACAAGATCAAGATTTTAATTTCTTAACACATTCTTAGCCTAGTGAATGAGCTAATTCCCCAAAGCACTGATCGCTTTGCCACCCCTTTGGTATCTAGACAAAAGTAAAATTTCAGTCTCAGACCCTCTCACCTACCCCCGCTCATTCAGTGAGCCCATAATGAGCTGCTAAAAGGGTGGTAACCACCTCTGGTATTTGTCTCTTTTGCTAGAATGTTTTATACCAAACCATGTCCAAGAGAGCTTTGTATGAAGTCTAAGGAAATGAATCTTTGTGTATTAGCTTCGATGACTTGACGACAGCACCTTTACTCTTAGTGCCTTGATTATGGTGTTGTTCAAAGGGAGTCGTATTTAATTTTGCCATTTATCTTTCCTTTTTAGGAATAGGAAATTGGTCTCAAATATGCCCGTGGAATCTTGTTTCTAGTAGACTTATTAGTCTGTAACTCAGGGGACTCCTTAGGAATTCAGATTTTTTGGAACACAGAGCCTTAATAATGCAAATGTCTTCTTTGTGCTCTGGTTTGGGTGTTGTTTAGATAAAGTAATCATTTAGTTTGGAGGAGGGCAGTCCTCTTGTCCTCTTATTGATCAGTGGAGATAGCTCACAAAGAGTTCTGATGCCCAAAGGCATTAACAGTTTTTGAATAGTCACTCCTACTTATTTAAAAGACTTAGAGGAAAACAGCTATGCTTATTCTTTTATTATGTTAATCTCATTTACATGCCGGCTGGAATTGTTTATATAGGGGATTTTGACTGTAGTATTGTTTGCCTAAGGAAGAAAGCTTGGCAATGATCTAAGGAAGAAAGCTTGGTAATGATCTTATGCAGTATTTACAGTCTGCAAGCAATATATATTTAGGGAATCTTGCTAAAATATTGCATGACAGAAAATTTCAATAAGCATGTTTAAATGAACTCTAAAAAACTAGACAGAAAGGAAATATGCCTCTTTGGTTCTGAAACATTTATCTCCCTGAGTAGAAAAGGGTAGGGGTAAGCCTTTGAATGATAGATAGTTAAAGAGAAAAATGCACATTAATCTGCGTCTTAATATGTTCCCTAAATGTCTTAATTGCTTTTAAAGCCATGTAAATAAATAACATTCAGACGATGTGAATTAATATTCTAAGAAAATGACTTCCCTGATATAAGGGCTCCCATTTCAAATAATATTTATAAGGTACTACAAATAATTTGCAGCCCAGAGTTGAGAAACCTTCAATTGGGAAATCTAAATTTACCAACTAAGACAGAAACTTGCTTTGTTTTCTTTTACTGACTGAAAGGTTTTCATGTTTTGTTTCACAAAGGAAGGAAGGCTCCACTCTCCCAGGGAGGAGACAGGTCTTGGGTAAATTAACCCACTGTGAATTCTGAATTGCTGTGTTAATGGTGATTACAATATTTTAAAGTTAAGAATTGAACCTGGAGATTAAACTCAGCATATCCTGAGATTTATTTCTGAATAGAGCATTTTATTTCTTACAGAGAGTGGTTAAAAAAAAAAAGATAATTTTATGTGAACATCTATTTTCTTTCTTTTTTTTTTTGAATTATTGTACTTTAGATGAAGGTTTACAGAACAAACTAGCTTCTCATTAAACAATTAGTACACGTATTGTTTTGTGACATTGGTCACCAACCCCATGACATGTTAACACTCTCCCTTTCCAACCCTGGGTTCCCTATTACCAGTTTTCCTGTCCCCTCCTCCCTTCTAGTTCTTCCCCTGGGCCGGTGTGCTCCTTTAGTCTCATTTTGTTTTATGGGCCTGTCTAATCTTTGGCTGAAGGGTGAACCTCAAGAGTGACTTAATTTCTGAACTAAAGGGTGTCTAGGGGCCATACTCTCCAGGTTTCTTCAGTCTCTGTCAGGCCAGTAAGTCTGGTCTGTTTTTTTGTGAGTTAGAATTTTGTTCTACATTTTTCTCCTGCTCTGTCTGGGACTCTTTATTGTGTGGTGGTAGCCAGGCACCATCTAGTCGTGCTGGACTCAGTCTGGTGGAGGCTGTGGTAGATGTGGTCCACAGTCCTTTGGACTAATCTTTCCCTTGTGTCTTTGGTTTTCTTCATTCTCCCTGGCTCCCTGCTCCCAACAGGGTGAGACCAGTGGAGTATCTTAGATGGCTGATCACAAGATTTTAAGGCCCCAGACCCTAGTCATCAAAGTAGGATGTAGAACATTTTCTTTATAAACTATGTTATGCCAACTGAGCTAGATGAACATTAGTTTTCTGAATTAAAAGTGAGCGTATTTGGTCAAGATGTTGTTTTCTCATTTCCCTCTCAAATGATTAAAAAAAAACTACAAGTTGATTACCATTTGGGGGAAGTTTTAATACTGAACATTATTCGAATCATGAAACTCAGCTTATTCTCTCTCTTTTGTGCCTGCAAGTGATCCCTCCATATTTCTTCTCCCTCACATATGAAGGTTCTGTGGTGTTTTTAACTTTGACCATGACTCATGATGAGAAATACATTTTACATCATGATTCAGTGTATAAATACATGTATCCATCCATATAGGTAAGAAACAAGTGTCACAGAAAAATACACTATATGTGTGGTACTATGACTTTTTTTTTGTATTCTAGTAAAAAAAAAAAAAAAATGCTAGTTTACAACCCATGAACTTGATTTCATGGCCTGCTAATGAGTCGCGACCCACAGTTAGATAAAACACTATCTAGATTCTAGAGAAATAACAGAACTGAACAAGTGCATTCTGGGTGACTTTCACAAATTCTGAAGCCAAGTTAAACTTCTTTCCTTCCTTCTATACAGTCTTCCATGGTTTTCCCTAAACATTCATTCCTTCCCTATTTTATATTCAGGCCTGGAATTTTATGGGTTGAAAGATCGAGAGGAAATTTTTATTACTACTAGCTTCAAGAGAGGAAGAAGTTGCAGCCCAGAGATACAGAATAAGCTGTTAAGGAATGAAACAGCTGTAACTTGGGTATGAATATCAAGTTCCTGCTGGGTACATTTTAAACTCATTGTTGAGGTGGTCTGTTATTATAGATGTACTCACTTTATGTGATAGACGAGTCTTCAAAATACTAAAAAACCAAACCCAGTGCCATCGAGTCGATTCCAACTCATAGCGACCCCCTAGGACAGAGTAGAACTGCCCCATAGAGTTTCCAAGGAGCGCCTGGCGGATTCAAACTGCTGTCTTTTTGGTTAGCAGCCATAGCACTTAACCACTACGCCATAGTGTACATGTAATGTTTGTAAATAGCCTTCTTTTTAAGCACAGTGGAGGGCTCATTCAAGGAATCCCGCCCTTTTTAAATTCACAAATCCTTTTGTATTATAGCTAATAATACTAGAATGTCAACTTCAGGAAGGCAGGAATTTTTGCCCATTTAGCTCACTGATATATCCTTGAGCCCCAGCGAGTGCTCGTTAAGTATTTGTTCAGTGAATCTAAACATAGTATTTCCTAAAGATCCCCCTAACTGGGATCACATTTGTGTTCATGTAACACGGAGGGTTACACACAGTGTTGTTGGTCCTAACATCCTTTCAGGAGTGCATATATTTTGTTTGGTAATTCCCTCGTTTGAAAATGCCCAGGGTTTTATTTTTATTCCTGCACTATCTATTCTTGTTATGCATTATACTCTACTATTGACTGGCATTTAGTAAACACTAATTGAAGGATTTCTAAGTAACTCAAATATGGGTCCTCACTTAATAAATTTGCAGACTAGTAGCAGAGTTAGAATACATAAATATCATAAGGTAAAATGTGCGAAGTGGCATAAAAGATAGCAGTAATGTACTCCAGGGAGTTCAGAAGAGATTCCTTTCAGCCCTGGCTGGTTGAGGGGAAGGGGAGGGAAAGAATGGAGAGAAGTTCTGAAGGAGGTAGCATTTACATATGGCTTTGAAAGGATGAATAGGATTTTGGATATTTGGAAATTGCGGGAAGGACAAAAATTCTATTAAAGCTCCAAGTATAAGTGAGTGTGTGTTTTAGTGTGCTCCTCACTGCATGTCAAATCCTCAATTTGAAATGATTGTCTTCAGACCCTTGGAAGACATCCAGGACTAAAATAGTTTGAATGTGTTACGCAGTAAGATTAAAGTTCATAGAGCTTGCAGGAAATTTTCTGTAGTTCCATCCAGAGCTGTTTGTCTCTGACTTTCTCAGCTGCTTAAATTTATTAACAGGTTATGTGGAGTCCTGATGCCAGAAGAATGTGGCAGCAGGTTTGGAGGAAGACTCATTAATAACCTGCGACCTGCATATGACACAGCCTTGCTTGCTGAAAGTGAAGAGGACTTGAAGCATTTACTGAAGATCAAAGACTACGGCCTTCAGTATGGATTGCACCACAACATAAAGAAAACAAAAATCCTCGCAACTGGACTAATAAGCAACATCATGATAAATGGAGAAAAGATTGATGTTGTCAAGGATTTCATTTTACTTGGATTCACAATCAACACCCATGGAAGCTGCAGTCAGGAAATCAAATGATATATTACATTGGGCAAATCTACTGCAAAAGGCCTTTCTACAGTTCTAAAAAGGAAAGATTTCACTTTGATGACTAAGGTGCTCCTGACGCAAGCCATGGTCTCTTCAATTGCCTCACATGCATGCAAGAATTGGGTAATAAATAAGGAAGACCAAAAAAGGATTGATGCATTTGAATTGTGGTGTTGGTGAAGAATATTGAGTATACCATGGACTGCCAGAGGAATGAATAAAATCTGCCTTAGAGAAAGTACAGCCAGAATGCTCATTAGAAGCAAAGATGGGTAGACTTGGTCTCACTTATTTTGGATGTGTTATCAGGAGGGACCTGGAGGACATAAAGTTGTTAAAGCAGAAGGCCAGCGAAAGAGTGGAAGACCCTCAACGAAACGGATTGACACAGTGGCTGCAGCAGTGGGCTCGAACCTACCTACTATTGTGAAGATGGCACAGGACCAGGCAACGTTTTGTTCTGTTATACATAGAGTCACTATGAGTTGGAGCCAACTCAATGGCACCTAACAACAACATAGAACCAAAACCAAACCCACTGCCGTCGAGTCGATTCTGACTCATAGTAACCCTATAGGACAAAGTAGAACTGCCCCATAGAGTTTCCAAGGAGCGTCTGGCGGATTCAAACTGCCAACGTCTTGATTAACAGCTGTAGCACTTAACCACTACACCTTCCTAAAGCAGTGGAGAAGTAGTTTTAAAAGAGCAGTGGGTGGGGAGACAAAGAGTCCAGTCTTGTTCTACTGCTATCTTGATGTGTGATCTCATCCCTAAAGCTATTTGTGTTTCTCTGTCTGTAAAAGGGAAAATGATAATTCTGTCCCTCTTCACCCCCACCCCGTGATAGCATAGATGACTATGCATGGTAATGAAAAAAAAACCTGAAGAAAGGTGCTGCATAAATCATAAAATATAAACAGCAATTAAAAAGCACTATTTCCTATGCAAAACAATGTTGTTTAAACTCTCCCTCTTTAGGCAGAAGCTTTTTGTAGAACCATGGGGTAATTTGAAATTTCCGCTCTTTTCTGTTTTTAAACAAGTTGTCGCAGCTTCGAAGTTAAAGGATGACTGAAAGTATTTAAATTCCAGTCTCTGCGTGGTCAATTCAGAAGGCAGTATGTGCAGACAGTTTGTAAGGCTATCTTTACAGACAGGGTGGGGTTGGGAGTGAGGATGTCCTTTGGTAAAATCTGAAAGTGAAAAGCTGAAATCAGCATGAATTTAAAAAGCGGCATTCACAGTAATTTCAGGATGCACTTAGTCAATTAGAGACAAACAAAAATATTTGCGGTAAAGCTGAGGAGGCTTCTTAGAAAAGGGAAAGATTAGGTGCAATATTGTTACGTTATCTGAATGCCATCACTGTGTGTTATATCCTGAAAAAAAATCTTACACTGAAGAATGGTAAAGTGCACTGCTGTGAAGCGTTTACTACATCCATCAGCCTCTCTGTTATGTTGAGCTTAATAGATTTAAATAATCGTGATTACTGCCTGAAGGAGATTATTCTTTCTGATGTTAATTTGAAGCAGTTCTGATTTTAAATACTAAAAAGGAAAAAGAAAACCAATAATTAATAAATGTTACCTAAAAATTTTTAAAAAGTCTCAATACCTTTTAGCTTCCTTCAAATCACAGTAATACCATCAATCATATGTTCTTTTCTATATATATATTAAAAAAAGAAAAATCCACTGCCGTCAGGTCAATTCCGACTCATAGCAACCCTATAGGACAGAGCAGACCTGCCCCATAGGGTTTCCAAGAAGCAGCTGGTAGATTCAAACTGCCGAACTCTTAACCACTGCGCCACCAGGGCTCCATACATAATTTAGTGATATTAAATATCTTTTTCAAAGAAAATATTTTGGCTTTTACATATGAATTTTAAAGTAAACCCTAATCCCAAACCAGAGTTTTTAGAGGTAATGTTCTAATATAAAAAATATATATATAAAATTTTTTTTATAAAATTGTTCTAATATTTAAAATATAAAATGTGTATTGAAAACACTTCTGTTTTATCTTTTAGACCAAAGTGTTAACATTTGCCAATATCGTAACCAGATTGAGTGCAGATTGGTCTTGCAGGAATCGTAAAATAAGAATTTTTAGTGATGGCGTACCGAGAAGAGGGTTAGTCTTATACATAACAAAATGTTAGATGTGATACAGAGAGTGCATAAGGCCACCTATAAAATAGGATGTTAATGATATCAATTGTATAAATGTTTTACAACTTTAAATATAAATGTAAGGTATAAAAAACTTTCATTTTGAATAGATACACATGCACATATATATATGAGTATGTATATATACATATTTTCAATCTTATTTATTATTTTGGAGCAAACAAATAAGTCCTTAAAACTAGTAAAATAGTTGACAGTAAAGAGCTATTGATACTGGGTTTTGATATTGTAGTTTAAATCTTTTCCTTTTTTTCTTTTTCCTCTGCCTTTTCTTTGTGCTACCGTGTATTATTTCTGAGTTCTCATCTGTAAAATACTCCAAAATGTTGATGAAGTGTTACCAAATTAATAAGATATTTTATCGATGACCGTAAAGAAATCAGTGTCATTACAATAGCATCTAACTTTTGACCTCTAATTAGTACTGGTTGACTGTTTACTTTTCTACAATTCACTTTTGGAGACTGTTGCCTAAAATAAGAGCCATGCTGAAATAATGACGATTTCTCATTTTTAAGGACGATCAAATGAGTGTGCTTTAGTTTGTCAGGGTCTTTCCAAACAGAATTCTAAAGGTGTTTTGAGGGTTTGAAAATAGTTGTATAACTTCCCAAGGTGATTTCTCAGGAAGACAGCTGCCATCTAGACAGAGAATAGAGTTAAGCAGCACTGTTTCTCTATAACTCTGTCTGTGATACAGTTCCCATATAAATATAATGCATGCTGCTAAATATGTTTATGTGAAAATAAATGTATGTATAGTCTCCCACCATGTTCTGTGAGCTGTTATACACTGTTGGCCATTGAACATAGGAGAGAGCATCCACTCTCCGCTTACTAGCTCTCTATCCTGCGGTCATGAATTGAGTGTGTTCTGCAATGTATGTACTCTGCTATGGCCTCTCTTTCCCATTTATTGTTATTCTGGCAAGAGCATAATGATGACAGAAGGTATACAAAAAGAGGGTATCATATTGGATATTAAAATGCAATTTTAAGGCAACTTGGTCTTCAAGTGAAGGGTGGAAGAAAGAGTCAGGAAGACTCAGGACGGTTTTAGGGGTTGGTAGAGCCCTTTGACTTTGTGAAGGGTACTACAAAATCATGAAGTTCTGTAGGGGTGACTGTAATTGTAGGAAAGGTAGCTGAAGATGACTGTTACCTAAGGGATACAGGGAATTCAGGGATTTGAAGAGAACAATCACCAATTTAAAAAGCACCTCCACAGGGGCTATGCTAAAACAACTCCATATAGACTGATTTAGTTTGCACACCTATTTCAGGAATGCAGCCCACCCCACTGCCAGGACTAAACAGGATACCTGTGAAATTAGCTTTTATTCTGACAGAAAAACCGAATTAACAGTCTGGGATATGGGGTGGGAAAGGTACCCAGATTTTTGTTTTTCCTCAACATTGATGATAAAAATATATAGTTTGTTCTTTCTTTTGCTTTGATTACTTAAGACAGTAATTCCCTAAGTGAAGGTAGGAGTAACTAAGGTAGGTGAAATATAGGAATTCAACACTGTTGAGGGGCTTCCAACTTCCAGGGACCTTTCATTCTTTTGTTTGCTTCCAGGTTACTGCGAGGTTATTGTAATTGGCATGTGCCGGGTTAAGTGAATATGTAGATAATATTATATTAAAAAAAAAAAAAAACTCCAAAGAACAGTTGCCTTCAAGTTGATTCCGACTCCTGGGACCCTATGTGTGTCAGAGTAGAACCGTACTACTCCGTAAGGTTTTCAGTGGCTCACTTTTCAGAAGTAGATCGCCAAACCTTACTTCCAAGGTGCCTCTGGGTGAACTCTGTTAAAACAAAAAAATCGTAGTAAGCCAATAATAGAAATTCATTGAAGTTTAATATATGATTTGCAAATCAGGGTAACATTTTGACTAGAGAGTGAAAAATGTTCCAAAGATGAGAGAGCCTTGAAACAGTCTTATACCAAATTTTATCAGTATTGCTATGGGAAAAAGCTTTTAAGACCTCAGGTATTACACAACAAACTAGGAGGTAGAACAGAAGCACTGAACATGTTATTAGGCCAATTAATTGGGATTTCCCATGAAAACATGACCCTGAACCTCCAAACCAAGGAACCAAATCCCATGAAGTATTTGGTTGCATCTAAGCAGCCTCAGCAACTACTCTTTTTTTTTTTGTAGTTGTAAATATACCTATCACATAACTTTTGCCAATTCAACTTTTTACAGGTGTACAATGTATTGACAGCAATACATTATATCAAGAAAAGTTTTTTTTTGTGTGTGCTTTAGGTAAAGGTTTACAGAGCAAATTCATTTCTCATTAAACAATTAATACACATATTGTTTTGTGATACTGCTTGCCAACGCCACGACATGTCAACACTCTCACCTTCTCGACCTTGGGTTCCTCGTTTCCATTCATCCAGATACTCCTGCCTTCTTGTCCTTGCTCCTGGGCTGGTGTACCCATTTAGACTCTTAAACGGTGTTGAGCTGCATGTTTTGTTCTTTGTTTTAATGGTGCCTATTTTTTTTTTTTAAATGTTTGGCTGAAGGGCGAACCTCAGGAGTGACTTCAGTACTGAGTTAAAAGGGTGTCCGGGGCCATACTCTTGGGGTTTCTGCAGTCTCTGTCAGACCAGTAAGTCTGCTATTTTTTTGTTAGTTAGAATTTTATTCTATATTTCTCTCCAGCTCTGTCTGGGACCCTCTATTGTGATCCCTGTCACAGCAGTTGGTGCTGGACTCATCTCAAGAAAAGTTTTTGAAATACGGATTTGTATTCACAATTGTCAGTGATAAATCTCATTGTATTGTTGTTAGTTGCCATCTAGTTGATTCTGACTCATGACTCCACGCGTGCACAGTAGAACTGCTCCATAGGGTTTTCAAGGCTGTGACCTTTTGGAAGCAGATTGCCAGGCTTGTCTTCTGAGGCTCCTCTGTCCGCGTGGGTTCAGACTGCCAGCCTGTTGGCTAGTAGTCGAGTGCTTAACCATTTGTATCTTTCCGGGACAAATCTTATCCTAAGTGTGTATTATGCTTTGAGGTAATTAATTCACCAAATCTTTATTGAACATTTGCCAAAAGTCAGAGACTGTCCTTGGTGCTTGGGGTACATCAGGGAGCAAAACAGATAAAGATCTTGCTTCTAATGGAACTTACTTTCTGTGAAGATAATTAGGTATAATAACATTTTTATATTAGAATGCGATAGGTGCTAAAGAAAAAAGAATAGGGTAAGGGATATTAGGAGTGCTGGGTAGGGTCACTATGAGTCAGAATCGACTTGATGGCAATGAGTTGCTTTGTTTTTTTTTTTTTTGGTAGTGAAACAATTACAATTTTAAATAGGGTTGTCAGGGTAGGCCATAAAGATGACATTTGAGCAAAGACATGAAGAAGGTGTATACTTGGTATACTATCTTCCCAAGATATCTGTGTGCCGTGTAGTCTTAAATTGGGGTTTGTAGTTGTTGAAAATAATATTATGAAAGCACTGGGACTATAGTATATATATAAAAAAAATAGTATGTGCTAGTTTAAATAGCTGTATAGAAGAAGGGACTCCCTGGATGGTGCGAACGGTTAAGCTCTTGACTATTAGCTGAAAGGTTGGTGGTTCAAATCTACCCAGAGGTGCTTCAGAAAACAGGCCTGGTGATCTGCTGCTGAGAGGTCATAGCTTTGAAAACTCTATGGTGCAATTCTACTCTGCACACACGGGATCACCATGAGTTGGAATCGATTTGATGGCAATTAACAACAATATAGAGGAAAGAAAGATTAACATTTATTAAATGACTGTTATTGGCCAGATGTTAATTAGGCTCTTTATATACACTATTTTGTAAAATTCTGTAGGTAAATATTATCAGTCCCATTTTATAATCAAAGATAAGGGGCACCAAGTACCTTGTTGAAAGTCACACACTAAGTAGGTAGTAGAGCTGGAGCTGGAGATCTAACTCTAAATTCTATTCTCTTTTACAATGCCAGACCCTACAAAGAAGTTTCAGCAATTGATTGTGACTCCTAGGGAATTGTGTTGAGAAGGATTCTGAGGCCAATCCAGAACTCAGCAAAAAGAAATACTGTGTTCCACATGTACATTTACTTTGTATATATGCATATGGAAACCTTGGTGTGTAGTAGTTAAGAGCTACGGCTGCTAACGAAAAGACTGGCAGTTCAAATCCGCCAGCACTCCTTGAAAACTGTATGGGGCAGTTTTACTGTGTCCTGTAGGATTGGCATGGGTCAGAATCCACTGGACAGCAATGGGTATATATACATATATTTATTATCTTTACACTGTTAATGCTGGTTCTTGAGACAAAATCTCAAAAACATATGAAAAGCAATTTAGACACAGAGATGTAGTTCATGAGCAGTATTTTGAAAGGCTCTATATTTCTTACAGCGACAATATTACTCACTTTTTAAAAAACATACCTTGGATTGTCACATCCCTTAATAAACTTCAATACCCAACTTCTGTGTAATGAATAAACTGTCACTGATTGTGTCCCCAACCTAGCTTGCCATCATCCTGCTTCTCTGCCTTTTTTGGCCATGTGCTTTTCTATGTTTAGCATGTTCACACAACCCATCAAAATAACCCATATGTCAAATTACAGTTTCCTAGGAAAGTAGAGGAGCCCTGGTGACGTAGTGGTTAAGAGCTATGGCTGCTACCCAAAAGGTTGGCAGTTCAAATCCACCAGCCACTCCTTGGAAACACTATGGGGCAGTTCTCTGTCCTGTAGGGTAGCTATGAGTTGGAGTTGACTCAATGGCAATGGGTAGTAAAGTAGAAAGGAGCCCTGGTAGTGCAGTGGTTAAGTGCTCGCCTGCTAACTGAAAGGTTGGCAGTTTGAACCCACCATCTGCTCCTTGGGCAAAAAATGCAGCAATCTGCTTCTGTAAAGATTCAGCCTTGGAAACCCCATGGGGCAGTTCTACTCTGTCCTTATGAGTTGTAATTGATGGACAGCAACAGGCAGTAAAGTAGAATGCTTCTATTACTAGGAATAGCTATGCACAGAGTCTGGTGGTTGTCACTGATAATGTAGAAGGAATAACTGTACTATATACGGTGTAAAACATTTTAAATACTTTTAATAGAGGTGGTATAATGTAATTTTTTTTTTTTTTTTAATGTAATGGTTATTATTGGAGGCTTTGGAGTCACCCATGCACTTATTAATTGTATATTCTGGGGAAAATTGCTTCAACTTTTTCAAGTTTCAGTTTGTTCATCTGAATAGCATCAGATTTTTTTGGTATTTATTAAAATTTGCTTTGTAATCTTTTTTTTTTGTAAATGTTCCATGCGTACTTGAAAAGTATGTGTATTCTCTGACTATTGAATTCAGAGTTGTATATGATCATCAGTTCAAGTGTATAAATTGTGTTGTTCAAAACATCTGTATCTATACACATCTGTATCCTTACACTGATCTATCTTTGCTGATAGGGGTGAGTTAGAACCTCACGCCATAGATTTGACAGTTTCTTACTATGCGCATTTTTGCTTTGTGTATTTTGAGGTCATGTTTTTAGGTTCATATAAATTCAGAATTGCTGTATCTTCCTGTTAAAATTTTTCTTTAGCCTATGTGCCTATCCATATTTGCCTTAACTCGTATTTGCCTTCAAGCCTCTGTAAACTGACATTAGTGTTCTACACCATCTTTCCTTTGGTAAGTATTTGCCTGGAATAACTTCTTCCATTCCTTTATTTTTAGTCTTTTAATGATATATATGTTTTAGGTGTTTCTCTTATGAGCAGTATATGCAAGGTTTTGCCTTATTAATTCAATATGAATAACTGTTTTTTAACTGGAAAATTTAGTTGATTTATATTAATTTGAGATGTTGACATTTCTATCTTCTCATTTTGTGCTTTCTATTTTTTTCTATTTACCTAGATTTCTTCCTTTTCTTCTTCTTGCCACATCTTTTCATGCATTTTACTGCATTGCTTAAGTTTTCTCTATGCTTTTTTCTTTCTCTCTCTGTTGTTTTTGACGTTATACATTCTATTCTCTTTTTTTAGTGGTTGCCTATATATTTTATTGAAATTTTTATTATGAAATATTTCACACATACAAGAGAATATGTATAATGTACATATAAGCTATACAGAATAAAAAATGAACATGTGTATAGCCAACCAATAGCTTAAAAAAAGTAGGACTGTAGCTATTCAGTTGTAGTGTCCAATGAGTCATTCTTCACTATCCTTGCTAGAGGAAATTATAATCCCGAATTTCAGTTCATATTTCCTTTGCTTTTCTTTACATTTTTATTATGTTACATGCACAGAGACATTAAATTTACATGTTTTTGAACTTTAAGTGGAATCATATTGTAAGTACTCTTTTGCAGCTTGCTTTATTCTCTCTACATTAATATTTATAAGATTAATCTGGGTTGATGTGTGCAGTTATAATTCATTCATTTTATACTCTTAAATTTTCATATTAGTCTGGCTAAGATTTATCAATTTTATTGATTTTAAAGAACCATCATTTTGTTTCATTGATTCTTCTCTTGTTTTGTAATTTCATTGATTTCTGCTCAGATCTTTATTACTTCATTTTCTGCTTATTTTGAGTTTAATTTGCTTTTTTTTTTTTATAGCTTCTTAACATGAAAACTAAGCTTATTGGTTTGAAACCTTTTTTCTTTTCTAATATAGTTGTTCTAGTGCTATAAATTTTGCTCTGAGTACAGCTTTATCAGTATCCCACAAATTTCTTATTTGTGGTGGACTTTTTTTTTTTTTTAATTTTTATTGTGGTTTAAGTGAAAGTTTACAAACCAAATCAGCCTCTCATACAAAAATTTATATACACCTTGCTATATACTCCTAATTGCTCTCCCCCTAATGAGACAGCCTGCTCCTTCCCTCCACTCTCTCTTTTCGTGTCCATTCTGCCAGCTTCTAACCTCCTCTGCCCTCTCATTTCCCCTCCAGCTAGGAGATGCCACCATAGTCTCAAGTGTCTACTTGATCCAAGAAGCTTATTTTTCACCAGCATCTTTTTCTATCCCATTGTCCAGTCGAATCCCTGCCTGAAGAGGTGGCTTTGGGCATGGTTCCTGTCCTGGGCTAACAGAAGGTCTGGGGGCCATGACCACTGGGGTCCTTCTAGTCTTAGTCAGACCATGAAGTCTGGTCTTTTTATGAGAATTTGGGGTCTGCATCCCACTGCTCTCCTGCTCCCTCAGGGGTTCTTTGTTGTGTTCCCTGCCAGGGCAGTCATTGGTTGTACTTCCCACAAATTTTAATGTGGATTTTCATTTTTATTCAGTTGAAAATACTTTTAAATTTCTTTCTCAGTTTCGTTTTTAACCCATGGGTTATTTAGAAGTTTAGTTTCCAAATACTTGGCAATTTTCCACATGTCATTTTGTTAATTGATTTCTGACTTAATTCCACTGTAGTCCTAGAATACACTTTGTGTGACTTGTACCCTTTTAAATGTATTGAGACTTGTTTTATTTGCTCAGAATATGGTCTTAGTAAATGATCTATGTACACTTGAAAACAATGTGTTTTCTGCTATTGTTGGGTGGAGTGTTCTATAAATGCCAATTAGATCAGGTTGGTCAATAGTGTTTTTCACATCTTCTGTATCTGTGCTGATTTTCTGTCTACTTATTCTATCAACTATTCAGAAAACAATATTGCAGTCTCTGACTATAATTGTGGATTTATCAACTTCTCCTTGCAGTTAGTTCTATCTGATTTTTCTTCATGTGTTTTGAAGCTTTGTTACTCCTTTCATAAATGTTTAGGATTATGTCCTCCTCATAAGTTGATCCCCTTTATCTTTATGAAATGTCTTTATCCCTTTGCTCTGAAATTTACTTTGACGTTAATTTAGCTCCTCTAGCTTTCTTTTGATTAGCATTAGAGTTGTATAATTATTTCTATCCTTCTACTTTTAACCTATCTGTGTCTTTATATTTAAAAGTGGGTTTCTTACAAACAAAAACAAAACCAAACCCGTTCCCACCAAGTTGATTCCAGTTTCTTACAGGCAGCATATAATTGAGTCTTGCTTTTTAACACAATTTTGTTAAATTCTATCTTTTAATTGAAGTATTTATACCATTTAAATTTAGTGTGATTATTAATAATGGTTAGGTTTAACTCTGCCATGTTGCTATTTGTTTAATTTTTCTTTGTTCCTCTTTTTCTGCCTTCTTTTTTTTTTTCATAATTTTTATTGTGCTTTAAGTGCAAGTTTACAAATCAAGTCAGTCTCTCACACAAAAACCCATATACACCTTGCTACATACTCCCAATTACTCTCCCCCTAATGAGACAGCCCGCTTTCTCCCTCCGCTCTCTCTTTTTGTGTCCATTTCACCAGCTTCTAACCCCCTCCACCCTCTCATCTCCTCTCCAGGCAGGAGATGCCAACATAATCTCAAGTGTCCACCCGATCCAAGAAGCTCACTCCTCACCAGCATCCCTCTCCAACCCATTGTCCAGTCCAATCCACGTCTGAAGAGTTGGCTTTGGGAATGGTTTCTGTCCTGGGCCAACAGAAGGTCTGGGGCCATGACCACCAGGGTTCTTCTAGTCCCAGTCAGACCATTAAGTCTGGTCTTATGAGAATTTGGGGTCTGCATCCCACTGCTCTCCTGCTCCCTCAGGGTTTCTCTGTTGTGTTCCCTGTCAGGGCAGTCATGGGTTGTAGCCGGGCACCATCTAGTTCCTCTGGTCTCAGGATGATTTAGTCGCTGGTTTCATGTGGCCTTTTCTGTCTCTTGGGCTCATAGTCACCTTATGTCCTTAATGTTCTTCATTCTCCTTTGATCCAGGTGGGTTGAAACCAATTGAGTCTGCCTTCTTTTGGATTGAGTACTTTTTATTATTCTTTTTTATCTCCTTTGTTGGCTTACTAGTTATAACTTTTTGTTTTGTGTTACTTCAGTGCTTGGTTTAGAGCTTATAGTATATATTTCTGATTTATCATAGTCTACATTCAAATGGGAAACCCTGGTGGCATAGTGGTTAAGTGCTACAGCTGCTAACCAAAAGGTTGGCAGTTCAAATCTACCAGGTGCTCCTTGGAAACCCTATGAGGCAGTTCTACTCTGTCCTATGTGGTCACTACAGTCAGAATTGACTTGACGGCAATGGGTTTGGTTTTTTTTTGGTTTACAATTCAAATGATATTATACAATTTCATGGATAGTATAAACTAACTGAAAGGTTGGAGATTTGAGTCCACCCAGAGACACCTTAAAGAAAGGCCTAGTGATCTACTTCTGAAAAATCAGCCATTGAAAACCCTATGGGATTGGTAAAAGTTGTGGAATAGACATATTTACAACAATGACAGAAAAAATAAGAGTAGCTGCTGAGGCTGCTTATATACAACCAAATACCTTATGAGATTTGGTTCCTTGGTTTGGAGGTTTAGGTCCATGATTTCGTGAGTTAATTTACCTAATAACAAGTGTAATTCTTCTGTTCTACCTCCTAGTTTGTTGTATAGTGCTTGGGGTCTTAAAGGCTTGCAGGCTGCCATCCAAGGCACAACAATTTGTCTCTATTTGCCTGGAGCAACATAGGAAGAAAGACAGTCAGGAATAGGAGGAGAAAATAGCTAATTGCCTCCATGAACAACTGCCTCCTTTGCCATGAGACCAGAATTGGATTGCGCCTGGCTACCATTACTCAACACTTTGATCAAAGATTCTATATATATATAGACAAAACCTGAACAAAAGGAGGAAAATGCAGAACAGAATTTCAAGTTCTTGTGCACTCCAGACTTTCTGGAGCCATGGAGACTTAATGAAGCCCTGAAACTATTACCATGAGATGATCTTTAAATCTTAAATCAGGAACATTCCTTGAAGTCTTCTTAAATCCAAATAATAGTTTAACTTAACTAGTAAAAAAAATCTGCTTTGAGTATTGTGCTCTTTTAAGAACTGTCTATATGGGATCAGATTGACAACGGCAACTAGAAAGACCAGACAGGAACCTCAGGGGGCAGTGAGTTTATGTCAGAGAGGGAGGAGCAACTTAGAAAAGGAGGGTGTGAGAATGGTTGCACAATATGAAGAAAGTAATCAGTGTCACTGAATTGTACACATACAAACGATTGAATTGGTATGTTTTGCTGTGCATATTCTTAACAACAGCAACCACAATTAAAAAAAAAAAAACGCTACGGAACACAGTTGTACTCTGGCACACATGAAGCTGACATGAGTCAGAATTGACTCAACAACAACTAATTATAAGATCTTATAATAGTATATTTCCATTTCCTCCCTCCCAGCCTTTGTACTATTGTCATATATTTTACTTTTATGTTATACACCCCGAACCATTGTTATTTATTTTTGTTAATATTTTAACAAGATTTAAGTAACAAGAAAAAAATCTTATAGCTGCCATTTTGAGTGCTTTTCATTCTTTTGAATTGACCCATATTTCTATCTGGTATCATTTTCCTTCTGGAAGGCATTCTTTTTTTATTGTGCTTTAAGTGAAAATTTACAAATCAAGTCAGTCTCTCATACAAAAATTTATATACACTTTGCTATGTACTCCTAGTTGCTCTTCCCGTAATGAGTCAGCACGCTGTTCCTCTCTACTCTGTATTCCCTGTGTCCTTTCAGCCAGCTTCTGTCCCCTCTGCCTTCTCATTTCGCTTCCAGACAGGAGCTGCCCACATAGTCTCATGTGTCTGTTTGAAACAAGAAGCTCACTCCTCATCAGTATCATTTTCTGTCTTATAGTTCAGCCCAATCCCTGTGGAAGACATTCTTTAACATTCCTTGTAGTGCAGGTCTTCTGGTGATGAATTCTTTCAGCTTTTATATTTCTGAAGATGTCTTTATTTTACCTTCATTTCTGAGAGACATTTTCACTGGGTATAAAATTATAGACTGAGTTTTTTTTTTTTTTCTTTCCATACTTTATAGATACGGCTCTGCTGTGTTCTTGCTTGCATTGTTTCTTTTTTTTTATTGCGCTTTACGTGAAATTTTACAGCTCATGTTAATTTCTTATACAAAAATTTATGCACATATTGTTTTGTGATATTAGTTGCAATCCCTACAATGTGACAGCACACTCCCCCTTTCCATCCTGGGTTCCCTGTGTCCATTCAACCAGTTCTTGTCCCTTCCTGCCTTCTCATCCTGCCTCTGGACAGGAGCCACCTGTTTGATCTCACGTATCTGATTGAACTAAGAAGCGCTTCCTCAAATGTATTATTTTTTGTTTTATAGTCCTGTCTAATCTTTGTCTGAAGAGTGAGCTTCAGGAATGGTTTCAGTTCTGGGTTAACAGTGCATCTGGGGGCCATAGTTTTGGGGGTTCTTCCAGTCTCTGTCAGGCCATTAAGTCTGGTCTTTTTCCGTGAATTTGAGTACTGCTGCACACTTTTCTCCCACTCCATCCTGGACTCTCTGTTGTGTTCCCTGTCAGGGTGGCCATTGGTGGTACCGGACACCATCTAATTCTTCTGGTCTCAGGATGGTGGAGTTTCTGGTTCATGTCCTTTAGTCTCTTAGGCTAATATTTTCTTTATGTCTTTGGTTTTCTTAATTCTTCTTTGCTCCAAGTGGGATGGGACCAATGGATGCATCTTAGATGGCTGCTCACTAGCTTTTAAGACCCCAGATGCCACTCACCAAAGTGGGATGCAGAACATTTTCTTAATAAACTTTGTTATGCCAATTGACCTAGATGTTCCCTGAAAGTATGGTCTCCAGGCCCCAGCCCCAGTAACTCTGTCCCTCAAAGTGTTTGGATGTGTCCAGGAAACTTTTTAGCTTTTGCTTTGGTCCAGTTGTGCTGACTTCCCCTGTAGTGTGTGTATTGTGTGTAGTCCTTCCCTTCACTGAAGTTGATCCTTGTCTACTACCTAGTTAGTGAATACCCTTCTCTTCCCTCCCCACCCTTGTAACCATCAAAGAATGCTTTTTTCTGTGTTTAAACCTTTTCTTGTTTTTCTTACAATAGTGGTCTCATACAATATTTGTCCTTTTTTGGCTGACTAATTTCACTCAGCATAATGTCCTCCAGATTCATTCATGTTGTGAGATGTTTCTCAGATTCATTATTGTTCTTTATCGTTGCATAGTATTTCATTGTGTGTATGTACCATAATTTGTTTATCCATTCATCTGTTGATGGGCACTTAGGTTGCTTCCATCCTTTTGCTATTGTGAATAGTGCAGCAGTGAACATGGGTATGCATATGTCTATTTGTGTGACAGCTCTTATTTCTCTCAGGTATATTCCTAGGAGTGGCATTACTGGATCATATGGTATTTCTATTTCTAGCTTTTTAAGGAAGCGCCAAATCATTTCCCAAAGTGGTTGTACCATTTTACATTCCTACCAGCAGTGCATAAGAGTTCCAATCTCTCCACAACCTCTCCAACATTTATTATTTTGTATTTTTTTGATTCGTGCCAGCCTTGCTGGGGTGATTTATCTCATTGTAGTTTTGATTTGCATTTCTCTAATGGCTAATGATCATGAACATTTCCTCATGTGTCTGTTAGCTGCCTTAATGTCTTCTTTGGTGAAGTGTCTGTTCATATCCTTTGCCCATTTTTTAATTGGGTTATTCGTCTTTTTGTTGTTGAGGTGTAGAAGTATCTTGTAGATTTTAGAAATTAGTCTCCTATCAGACATATAGTCTACTACTACTGTTTTACCCACATATTTACCAATTTCTTTGCCCATCATTGTTTCTTTGAATTCCACTCAAAGTTTTAGGTTCAATTTTCTTCTTTCTGTAATATATATTAAATAATTCTTTAAGTGAAGATTTATTTGGAAAAAATATTCTCTTTGTCTAATGAAAGTGTCTTACTTTCTTGTCATTCTTAAGTCATAGTTTAACTGATTATAGAATTCTGTGTTCATAGATATTTTTCCTTGACCTTTTGAAGATATTCTTCTATTGTCTTCTGGCCATTGTGAGGTCTTTTTACAGCTTAACTATTATTCCTGTATGTATAATCTATCATTTTTCTCTGACTATTATTAAGATATTTGTCTTTATCTTTGATATTCTGTGGTTTCTTATGTTGTGTGAAGTGTGTCTTTAATTTCATTGGTCCTATTTGGGACTTGTTGTGTCTTGAATTAATCAACTCTGGAAAATTTTTGGTATTGTATTAAATTTTTTCTTTTGAGATATAATTCACACACCATAAAATTCACCATTCAAAGTGTACAATTTAGTGGTTTCTAGTGTGTTCACAGAGTTGTGCAATCATCACCACTATCTAATTCTAGAACATTTTTGTAACTCCAAAAAAAAAAAAAACCAATACTCATTAGCAGTCACTCCTTCCTTCCCCAACTTCTAGCAAATGCTAATCTACTTTCTGTCTCTGTGGATTTGCCTATTCTGGACATTCCATAGAAATGGAATCATATAACATGTGGCCTTGTGTGTCTGGTTTCTTTCACTTAGTGTAATGTTTTCAAGGCTCATCCATGTTGTAGCATGTATCAGAACTTCATTCTTTTTTATGGCTGATTAATATTCCATTACACCGTAATTCAAATGCATCGTATCTTCTTCGGTCTTCCTTATTCACTGTCCACCTTTTGCATGCATATGAGGTGACTGAAAATACCATTGTCTGGGTCAGGTGCACCTTAGTTCTCAAGGTGACATTTTTGCTTTTTAACACTTTAAAGAAGTCTTTTGCAACAGATTTGCCCAGTGCAATATGTCATTTGATTTCTTGACTCTGCATGGGTGCTGATTGCTGATCCAAGGAAAATGAAGTCCTTGACAACTTCAGTATTTTCCTTTTTTTTTTTTATCATGATGTTGCTTACTGGTTCAATTGTGAGGATTTTTCTTTTCTTTATGTTCACTTGTAATCCATATTGAAGGCCGTAGTCTTTGATATTCATCAGTAAATGCTTCAAGTCCTCTTCACTTGCAGCAAGCAAGGTTGTGTTATCTGCAAATCTCAGTTTGTTAATGAGTCATCCTCCAATCCTGATGCCCCATTCTTCTTCATATAGTCCAGCTTCTTGGATTATTTGCTTAGCATACAGATTGAATAAATATGGTGAAAGAATACAACCCTGATGCACACCTTTTCTGATTTTAAACCATGCAATATCCCCTCGTTCTGTCTGAACAACTGCCTATTGGCCTATGTGCAGGCTCCACATGAGCAGAATTAACTGTCCTGGAATTCCCATTCTTTGCAATGTTGTCCGCAATTTGTTATGATCCATATTGTCGAATGTCTTTGCATAGTCAATGAAATATAGGTAAACATCTTTCTGGCATTCTCTGCTTTCAGACAAGACCCATCTGAGATCAGCAATGATATCTTTCCTTCCATGTTCTCTTCTGAATCTAGCTTGAAATTCTGGCAGTTCCCTGTTGATGTACTGCTGCAACCCATTTTGTATTATCTTTAGCTTAATTTTACTTTTGTGTGACATTAATGATACTTTTTGATAACTTCTGCTTTCTGTTAGATTACCTTTCTTTGGAATAGGCATAAATATGCATCTCTTCCAGTTGGTTGGCCAGGTAGCTCTCTTCCAAATTTCGTGGCATAGACAAGTGAATGCTTACAGCTTTGCATCCGTTCTTTGAAACATCTCAATTGATACTCCATCAATTCCTGAAATCTTGTTTTTCACCAGGGCCTCAAGTGCAGCTTGGATTTCTTCCTTCAGTACCATTGGTTCTTAATCGTATGCTACCCCCTGAAATGGTTGAACGTTGACCAGTTCTTTTTGGCTTAGTGACTCTGTGGATTCCGTCTATCTTCTTTTGATGCTACCTGCATTGCTCAATGCTTTGCCCATAGGATCCTTTAGTATTGCAACTTGAGGCCTGAATTTTTTCTTCAGTTCTTTCAGCTTGAGAAATGCTCAGCGTGTTCTTCTTTTTGGTTTTCTAACTCCAGGTCTTTGCACATTTCATTATAATACTTTATTTTGTCTTCTTGAATTGCCCTTTGAAATCTTTTGCTTAACTCTTTTACTTCATTTCTTTTGTTTGCTTTAGCTATTCTACATTGAAGAGCAAGTTTCAGAGTCTCTTCTGACATCCATTTTTGTCTTTTTTTTTCTGTCTTTTTAACGACCTTTTGCCTTCCTCATGTATTATATGCCTGATGCCTTGATGTCATCCCACAACTCATCTGGTCTTTGGTCATTAGTGTTGAATGTGTCCAATCTGTTCTTGAGACGGCCTCTAAATTCCAGTGGGATATACTCAAGGTCGTGCTTTGGCTCTCATGGACTTGTTTTAATTTCCTTCAGCTTCAACCTGAACTTGCATATCAGTAATTGATGGTTTGTTCCCCAGTTGGCCCTTCGCCTTGCTCCGACTGATGATATTGGGCTTCTCCATTGTCTCTTTCCACAGGTATAGTCAATTTGATTTTTGTGTATTCCATCTAGTGAGATCCACGTGTATAGTTGCCCTTTATGTTGTTGAAAAATGTGTTTCTGATGAATAAGTCGTTGGTCTTGCAAAATGTTTATCATTCGATCTCTGGCATTGTTTCTATCACCAAGACCGTATTTTTGAACTAATAATCCTTCTTTGTTTCCAACATTCATGTCCCAGTCATCAGTAATTATCAATGCATCTTGACTGCATGTTTGATCAATTTCAGACTGCAGAAGTTGGTAAAAATCTTCAGTTTCTTCACTTTAGGTATTAGTGGTTGGTGCATAAATTTCAATAATGGTCATATTAGCTGGTATTCCTTGTAGGTGTTGGAATATTATCCTATCACTGACAGTGTTGTATTTCAGGATAGATCTTGAAATGTGACAATGTGATGCAGTTCTTTTTCACTTTGTCTTTCTCAGCATAGTAGACTATATGATTGTCTGAATCAAAATGGCCAATAACAGTGCATTTCATCTCATTAATGCCTAGGATATTGATTTTTATGCATTCCATTTCATTTTTGACAACTTCAAATTTTCCTTTATTCTCACTTTTTGTATATTCCGAGTTCTGATTACAAATGAATGTTGAATACAGCATGGACTGCTAGGAGAACAAACAAATCTGTCTTAGAAGAGGTACAGCCAGAGTGCTTCTTAGAAGCAAGGATGGTGAGACTTCATCTCACTTACTTTGGACATGTTATCAGATGATACCAGTCCCTGAAGATGGACATCATGCTCTGTAAAGTAGGGGGTCAGCAAAAAAGAGGGAGACCCTCAATGCCATGGTTTGACCCAGTGGCTGCAACAGTGAGCTCAAACATGGCAATGATTGTGAGGATGGCATAGGACTGGGCAGTATTTTGTTCTATCATACATAGGGCTGCTATGAGTCGGAACAGATTCGCTGGCACCTAACAACAAAATATTCCTTTGTATGGATAGACCATATTTTGATTATCAGTTGATGGGCATTTAGGTTGTTTCATGCTTTTGGCTATATGAATAATGCTACTATGAACATTTGTGTACAAGTTTTTGTGTGGACATATATTTTCAGTTCTTTTAGATATATACCTAGGAGTGAAATTGTTAAATCACATGGTAACTCCACATTTAGCTTTTTGAGGAACTGACAAACTTTTTCTGAAGTGATTTCCCCATTTCTGTAGCCATTATCTTTTAAATATTGCTTTTCTTGTATTCTATCTATTTTCTTTTTGTGAAACTCCTATTAGTGAAATTTTGGAGCTTTCAGTTCTGAACTCCATGTCTCTTACCTTCTATTTTCCCATTTTTTAGATGTTTGTGTTTCATTCTTCAGATTTATCTTCCAGTTCACTAATTCTTTTTTCAGCTGGTTTAAACTTCTGTTGAAACCATTCACTGGAATGGATCCTTGAAAGTTTTAACTTCTAAGAATTTAACATTTCATTTCTGGAAGTGCTAATTTTTTTTTCTCCGTAATCAACTTACTCTTTTTATAGGACTTCATTTTTTTATGGTTTTATTAGTATTTCAATATTCTCTTTCACAACATTGTTTTATCATTTTATGGTTTTGGTTGTGGATTCTTACACATTGTGGGTTGTTTCCTCATATATTTTATTGTGAGCTTGTCTTTGTTGGGGATTGCTTTTTATCTCTGAGAATTCATTGTGGCCTAGTTATGAGAGAGTCTCCCCAGAGTAGTTTTTCATTTGCTTCTGCCAATAGTTTCAGAGAGATCACCAGCCATAGATGAATCCTTATGGTAACTTCTCAGGTTGAGGGCTTTTGAATCATGCATATGATATTAACATTTAGTCCCAAATTTGCAGGAGGCACAGTAAAGTTTTTGAATTTAGGAAGATTTTTTTTTTTTTTTTCCCTTCAACTTAGAGCTGAACAGGGACAGAGAAGCTTCTTTATTATCTTGTCCTTGTAAGCACATTTCTTTTCAAGTTCATCTTTTCTCAGAGGGAACAGCTGTTTGAGGATCTTGGCTTTATCGAGGATACTCAGTTTCTCAGGCACACCCAAAGTCTCACCTTTTTTCCCTACATGAATATTAAAAAATCGGTATTCCCCCAGGCAACTGATGCTCCGCTCAGCTTATGGGTCAGAGACTTCTTCAGTTTTAGTTTTGGATTTAAGATTTTTTTTTGCCTTCAGCCATACTTTAAAAACAATTTTTGTCTTATCTCTTCCAACTTGTCTAGGTCTTTGCAGTGGACATTTGTTTTTAGTTACCTTTGATCACAGTTTTGTCAGAGGTGGTTGTGGTATACTCATATGTAGTGTGGGATGAATAATTCATTTACCTCGTAGAGTTTTTATGATTAAATGAGATAATGTATATAAAGGCTTAGCATAGTGCTTGATACATAAGCGTTCAATAAATGTTAGCTGTTACAATTATTAATTAATGCTGATAGAGAAACTGTAGATTAGAACCCAAAACTGCGTAAGAAAAATTACTAAAATGAATTTAAAAAGTAGTTTTTGACTCTTTCTTAGACTGCAATGTTGGCTAATTTAAAAATTAGGTTCAACTCTGATAAAATTTGAACAACTCAAAACTTACTGCTTGCCTGTATACTGTCTTGTATTTTATATCCTTTAGTGTTTCAGCATGGAGACTCTGGTGGCGTAGTGGTTAAGACCTACGGCTGCTAACCGAAAGGTTGGAAGTTTGAATCCACCAGGCACTCCTTGGAAACTCTGTGGTGCAATTCTACTCTGTCCTGTAGGGTCGCTATGAGTGGGAATCGACTCCACGGCAGTGGGTAGTATTTCACCTCACTTTTATCATCCTCCATTTAGCATTCAGATGAGCACAGAACAGTGTTTATACATATTTGATGCCTGACTCAATTGACATGGGTATTTTTGCATTCTACAGATAAATTTTAATTTAATTCCTTGTAATTGAAGCCTGTTTTTTTTTAAACATGTTTACAATTTCTCTATTAAAATAATGAACTTTTAAGTGGTCATAAAAATGAGTAATTTCAAATTAATTTCATTAAGAAAAATTAACCTCTCAGTTTTATTTCCGAAGTATTTGTTTACCTCAAGATACAAACTTTGAAAAATATCCTTTGGTTTATTAACAGGCCATCCAGTTTGATTATTTTTACTTAAGGATATAATTAATTTAAACAAAGGCATATCTGATTAAAATGGTACGTGGAAATGATCTTTTTCACGTTCATAAGAGAGAAAAACGATAAGGAAAAAATAACAGATGATACTTTTAATCTGAGTTTTTATGTGATACGGAAATGGTTGCTATCCTCTCTAAAACTGATAGGGTATTTGTGATTCTCTCTGTGTGTGCGGGTATAGTCCCACTTTTGTTATTGTGTCTTCATTTCTGGATGAAATGAAAGCTGACCTAGAACCGTGGTCGTTCCTGTGTCAAAGTTGCAACAACTGTGGTCACTGAACAATTACAGTGGCAGTATGACTGGTCCTAAAGGGATAGTTGTGTTAGACCAAGATCTAAAATAATCGGTGGAAAGGGAATGAACTGAGTTTTCAAGCTGTACTGCAGTTTGATCTTGTGTCAGTACTTAACCCAAAGAACCAAAATTTCAAACATAATTTATCTTGCAGAAGGATAAAAGTTCTAGAAAATATTTAACTGGTGTCTTTTTTTTACTCAGTTGTTTTTCTGGACAATTTTATGTTAAAACTGAAATATTGGTAGAGTCATAAGAAATGAAATAGATGAATATGTGGTTTCTATGACTAAATAAATGAGCCCTGGTGGCACAATGGTTAACTGCTTGGCTGCTAACCGGAAGGTTGGCAGTTTGAACCCACCAGCCGCTTCACAGGAGGAAGATGTGGCAATCTGCTTCTGGAAACCCCATGAGGCAATCTGCTCTTGTCCTATAGGGTTGCTGTGAGTCGGAATTGGCTTGATGGCAATTAAAAAAAAATTTTTTTTATGGCTAAACAAAGTGCCTTTTATCATAGTGCCCGATACATAAGCGCTCAATAACTTTTTTGAACCATCAAACATTTTTGAAATGTTGTATAAATAAAAATTTTACTGTTTTTCCTTTCTTAACATGAGATCCCAAGATATTTATGAGGTGTTTAACTGAGACAGATTATTAATAATAAAAAAAAGATTATTAATACACAGGAGAAAATAAGAAAAAGTGATAAGGTATGCAGCAGCAGCATCTGTATTTTCATTCGTTATTTCCAGAGATGCAGTAGATTTGTACTGATCTGCCTGTGTTTCCTTACCTCGCTCAGAGCCATCATCCAGTTGTGAGATTTTTGGCTGGAGTTAGTGCACAACTGTAGGTGAATGAATAGCTGCCTTTTTCAAAATTGTTTTTGTTTGGTTTCTTTTTTTTTTTTTTCCTTAATTCAGCAAAAGGATTTATTATCATTGATGCAGTTAATAATAATAAAAAAATAGTAATAATGGTAGTAACAAGAAAGAACTATCATTTCCTGAGTGTTTTCCAGGCACCCGGCATTGTACTGAGTGCTTCATATGAGTTATCTCTTTTAATCCTCACAATAACTCTCTGAGGTATATCCCTTTTTGTTGGTTTCTCTATCCCTAACCTTCCATTCATTTAACATATTCTGAGTGCCTGCTATGTACCTGGCACTGTGTTAGGTAGGTAGGTGGTAGGTAGAAGTAGTACTGAACAAGATAATCCGGGATCCCTTGGTGTCTTTCTTAATCCTGAGCAACCTTTTTCCTTTTTGTCCCTCTCTCTTCTTTCAATCTTGTACTTTTCTGGTATTTTCTTTCTCTAATCTTTTTCTTCCTTACCTTTATTTTTTCCCTTCATTTTCTTACTTCCCTTCTTTCTCTCTTTTTCGGGAACTCGCCTAAGGGCTTCCCTTTCTTCTTCAAGTCTGTCTATGCCCAATAGATGAGACTCCTTTCTCTGCACTGCAGTCTTTTCCCGTGGGAATTCGGAGACATTCATAACTTTTGGCCTGATTTAGTTGTGTCTGTACCTCCTCTGAGGAAAACTGGTCACCAGCTGATGAGAGTATCATGTCCTGTATTGCCATGGACTCGTACTCCCTTGCTTTTCATCATGCTGCCAATTTTGTGAAGAGTGAATTATTTGGGGGAAAGACATCTTCCTGTCTATCACTACAAGCAATTGTTTTTTTGTTAGAACTATTTTTTTTTAATTGGTTTTTATATCCATGTACCTAAATTTATCTCCAATTTGCTTCCATTGATCACAGAATGAAAAAAAAAAAAGCAAAACACCTTACTGGCTGAATATTTTCATTTTTGTTAAGCTTCCCACAGTGTTTATTACAGAGTATTCTCCAGTAGTATGGTTTGTTGGGAGGTGGTAAAGGGCTAATGTAAATTTATACGTGAGAGGCCCGTGTGGCAAGAACTGAGGCTGTCTGTCAAAAACCAGTAAGCTGCTGTGGCCTTTGCCAATAACCATGTAAGCGAGCTGTCTTGGAAGCAGATCTTCTAGCTCTGATCAAACCTTCAAGTGACTGCAGTACCAGCTGATTGCTTGACTGCAACCGCATGAGAGACCCTGAACCACAACCACCCAGCTAAGGTGCTCTAGGGTTCCTGACCCCAGAAACTGCATGAGACAACAAATGCTTGTGGTTTTAAGCCTCTAAATTTGGGGTAATTCGTTACACAGCAATAGATACTAATATAACTGAGAAGGCAAAAGTTGAACATTCTCAGTTTACAAGTAGTTATAATAAATGTAACTGTTTTATTATGAGAGTTGACTCTTAAAAGCAAACACTATATCTATACTTGGCCTGTATTCAATATTTTCATTTTATTAAACAGGAAAATGAGGCACAGAAAAATTAAAATGATTTGTTTGTTGGAGGGGTTAGCAACTAAGAATTGAAACGTGCTTCTTTTCCCATTTCTCTTTGAAATATGCCTTTATTAAAATACAAGGAAAGACAGTCCAAAACGACACCAACAAATCCGAAAAAGAGAATGATGATTTGAACAAATTTTATTTAAGGAGAAATTTTCTGAAAGCTTCTGTTTTAGCATTTAATTCATTTCAAGGGGTCTGAGTCATTTGACCTTTAGACACAGGTCAATTATGCCACTTTCAATTAATAAACCTGCAGGGGATTTCAGGGGATCATTTAACTCAGGCCAAGATATGAATATTTTTGATCAATTCAGTGAACATTTGTAAGAACACCATTACTGGCCAGGGGATACGATGATAACTGAGATACCCTCTCTGCCCACGAACGGTTTATAGGTTAATGGTGGGGACAAATAATTCCAATAATGTAGGAGGAGTTGTGATACAGACATTTGCAGGGTAGAGGTGGGGTGGAGAGGAGGGGTGCCTAATCCAGCATGGGTGTTCAGTCAAAACAAATGACTTTCTCAAGGATACACAGCCACTGTGTGTCTTTTTGACTCTGTCTTGGCTGTTTCCTAGAGATCTGACAGTGGTAGTAAAAGGATTGTATATGGGCTGCGTACTTATTACCTTTATACAAATGAGGAAGATAGTCTTTGTTTTTCCATCAAGACCCCATTCTACAGCCATTAGTCACTGAGATATTATTCTAGCTTTTTATTTTTCTTAAGAACTTCATTTTTCTTTCAGCCAGGGTACATGAAATGGGAAAGAGAGACTAAGAAACAGAAACATTAAAATACAGGACAAAACCCAGGAAGAACAGAAGTGTTGGACGCATGTATTAGGAGACTGAAATCGTACTGTCGAACTGTAAAAATAAAACATTTGGGGTGTGGGATTCTTAAAAAAGAGTTTATTAAACAATTCCTCTTCTTGGTGATTTGTCACAGTATTTCTGGCTCCTAGTCAGTAAGGAATTTGTGGCAAATTGCTGATTTAACTTTAAGGAAAGATCGTACCTGTGGTTCAATTTAGTAGAGCCTGAAACTTCTGTCAGTTTGAACAAGCAAGTTTCAGACACTACAGAGCCAAGGGAGCTTCCAAAAGTCTTTCATGAATGAGGCAGTATGAGTGAACAGGCCTTTCATGAATTCATTTTGAACTCGGCCCACAAACCAAGGGTCAGCAGCCCTTCAATCCAAAGGGGCTATAGAATGCCTGTAGGTGCTGCTAGTCCTGAGGGATAAAAAAAAAAAAAAAAAAAAAAAATTTTTAGACAGGGGAAAAAGAAAAAAGGAAGAGGGGACAAAAGACAAAAAGAAAGGGACTGGAAGGAGAGAGGAGAGAGAGAAAGAAAGGCAAAGGAAAAGGAAGAGCTAGTAATTGCTGTTTATTGAGCACTGCCAGCCACTATGGTAAATGCTTTACAGACTTGATCTCAGTCCTCACAGCAACCCTACGAGGTAGCTACTGATAGTATCCTTGTTTTCCTCATTAGGATACTGAGGCTAAAAAAAAAGTCATACAACTAAGCAGCAGAGCTGTGATTTGGACCCAAGTCTGTCTGACTCCAGAATCTAGCACTCGTAACCATAATGCTGCTTCTTGCTGGGGTATGAGAGAAGACCAGCATGGACCGCCAACCACCTGCGCTGTTCTGTGGCTGGCCCTTGGATTTTTTTTTAAGTTCTTAGACAAGTCTTTAACAGAATGAAGATCCCTTACTTGGATTTGCCTGTTCTCCAATATTGCATACCACATCACATGCCGCACTTCAGTTCCCTGTATGAATCAGTTAGAACCTTCCCATTTAGTCTAATGAACACTAATTTCAGACAAAGGTAACTGTCACCTTTTGTTTCATCCTGTGCTTTTATTTTTCAAATACCAGAGCTGACCTCTGAACTCAATCTGCACTTGCCTATTGATGCATAAATATCTATAATATCACAGTAAATTAAATTCTGTTTTAAAGGATTTCTATTTAACAATCTGTCAGAACTTTCACAGCATTTGATTTCTGGTCTCCTCTGTCCAGTGACAGGTTTATCTCAATATGGCTTGATTAATGAAACCTTTTATTTGGTGTAAGCACACCAATTATTACCATAATCTCTTAATGCTTGCTTAGGCAACATTGAGGTCTGACAGTGAGGACTCCGAAAACTTCTAGCTTCTTTAGCTCCACCAGAACACTGGGTGAGATTAACGGGCCGGGAGACGGATGCCCTCCTAATGGGAGCATAGTACTGTTATAGTGTCAGCTAAATGATGTAGCGCTCTGTCTCAGAGGCTTGACCAAACTCCCTTTTAACCTCTAGGGTTTAAAAAATGTTTCCGACTTCATGCCAACAAATGCGCCTTCCTCTGGATTGCTCCTTTGCCCTTGCAAGGCAGGCATTGGGGGCGTGGCTGACGTCTCCCTCGAGAGCCAAGGAATTGCAGTGTGCACTGTAGAGCTGAGAAGTGGAATGCAGTCTAAAATAAAAGAATATATTGAAAAAGAGAGTTTTAATGAAGCCAAGAGGCCAGGCACTAATAGCTCTTAAGAAGTAGAAAAGACTGTAAGATGGATATTCCACGAGCAACCTTTTCAGAAAAGAAGAGTGCAATTGAATTATGTTTTGTTCCTGACAAGTATTTACTTCAGAGAGGAGCTGCCATTACTGCTGGCTTATCTGCTCCGAGTCTTACATGCTTCGAAAACACTGGAGAAAGGATGTCTTGGATTTCACAAAGACTCAACGTTGTCACTATATTTTACTTTGCTATTAAATAATAACGTTAAAAGTGAAACATGGAAAATAAATCTGAAATTTACTCGTGCTGCAGAAATTGTCTTTGCAGCTTTCTTATCTAGTATTTTCTGTGCTGGTAGAATGATAAGCTTCTGGCACATCTTATATTGTTCCTCTGTTTGTACCCCTGTCCCCTGCTAATACTTAAAACACCTCATACTTCTCTTTCTTTCTTTTTTTTTTTATAGTTTATGGTCATTATGGTTTTAAGTGCAATAAAACCTGCCTGGAGAGTTTTGCTGTTGTTTTTAAACTTCCTGAGGTAGGGAAGAGAACAAGGTAATATTGATAAATATGATTCAAGATCCTAATAAATAATAAAATATCAGATAAAAATAAACTCCAGTAAGTCTATTATTTAAAAAGACCATTATCATAGTTAATATTCTTTGTTAAGACTTAAATATCCAAAGGGAAAATAACCCTTTAAAACACTAGAAAAAAGTATTTTATCTGTCTGGTGACCTTACTAGCTTGATTCTTAATTTGGTTGCGTAAGTTTGCAATTTGTTATTAAATGTAAATATGTTTATACAGACTTTAAAACACAGAAGTTTTCTCTCTGGGGTATTAATAGTGAAAAGAAAAATACTCTAGGAAATATTTCTTTTAAAGGTATTTAACATCAGATTTTTATTATCAGCTTAGCTTTAATTGGATTCATTTTAATTATACTGAAAAAATAGGTATGATTTAAGTATATTTGCAAATTTAGATACATGGTTTAAGAATGTCTACTCAGTAAAATCAAGAAGTAGGAGCCTAGTTTAATTTAAAATGATGTTGAAAGTCAGTCAAATAATTTTCAATTACTTAATAACCAATAATAAAGACCTCTTATTCTCTTTGAAAAATACATAACATTTTTGTTTACTAAAATTTTTTCTTTTGTGAAAAAGTACAGAAAGCTCTTAATGAGATACTGAATGGAGGATTATTATAATTCTCCAGCATGTTTCTCAGTTTCTAGTTTATTTCACATCGTGCTTTTTAACCTTCGACAACAAATATTGTTGTACCATGAAGACAGCAAATCCAAACAATTACATATGTAGTCCAAAGGCATACACAAGGAAATCAATATTTGACATCTTTGCAACTGCCTCTTTGCAGTAGCGTTCAATAGCTCTTATTCATTATACACTTATATCTCTTTCAGATTCGCCTTTGTCACTAGAAACCCATTTTTTTTTCTCCTTTGACTTCCACATAACTTCTTTGCCCTGTACTTTTACAGATGCCTTCTGGCTATAAATACTAATGAAATCTCTTTGCTTAATTCAATTTTGCTGGTACACTTACAGTTATGACCTAACTTTCCCACGAGAGAGACTGATTGAACATTCCACTACCTTATGGATGGGAGCAAACATTCTTACAGAACTGGACTGACAATTTCCATAATTATAGAATTCACAGCCTAATGACCTTAAAAAACAATAAAAAGATCCCTTGTTAATTCCATTTCTGTTACTGACATTCAAGATATTTCATTTTTCATGGGACAACAAATTTACTTTTTTATTTTCCAAAGAGCAGTCTATCCTTTCCCCCCAGATTAAATTTTCTGAATATCGAAGTATTCCATTGAATATTTAGCATTTCTTTGTCTTTTAAAAGTTAGAATATTTATGATCCTTAGAATGCATTTGACTGATTTATAGCAATCAATTATAAGAGTACGTTTTCAAATAGCCCTTTTAAAAATGAAGAATAGAATAATTAAAAAGATCACAAGTCCTCCCTTGCATATAATTATTTCATTATTTCATTACAGTGCAGAAATTATTTTTGCTGACTGTGAGCAATTTTAATTGAGCGAAATCTGTGTTAATGTATGGTAGCAAGCAGTTCTTTCTAAGAAATAAGATCACTAATTGCCTAAATTTTTATTCAGTACAGTGAGTCTTATGAGTCACGTTGCAATATAAACCTCATCATGAGGTAGAGTGGGTACAATACCTTTTCTGTAGTGTAGATATCCTAAAAGCATAACCTGCCTACTAATTTGTTCCTGCAACAGGTTTATTACCTTATTAAGCATTTGTTTTGTAGAAAATGCTTTATCCACGGAAAAACTATGATAATGAGACATTAAAATTCAGACTTGAAGCCTATTTAAGCCAGCAAAAATAAGCAAAGCTAAACCACGACATCTTTGATTCTTCCTAATTATCAAAACACCCAGGACCTTAAAATATATTCTAGAAGCTTTTGGCTTACAAATAAAGACTACTCCCCAAATATGGAAATCCTGAATGTAGCCAGATAGCTTGTTATTAAGTGAAGCTCAATTAAATGTTAATAATAGCCATTTTCTTGCAAAAATTTAACATTCATCATAAGTGTTATAGTATCCTTGGCATATCATATCTAAATATTTTATACATACCTACGATATTTTCTTTCCCAAATTTCTCTTGGAAGAAGTACAGCCAGAATGCTCCTGAAAAGCCAGGATGGCAAGACTTCGTCTCACTGTATTTCGGACATGTTATCAGGAGGGACCAGTCCCTGTAGAAGGAAATCCATGCCTGGTAAATGGTCAGGGAGATGGACTGACACAGTGGCTGCAACAATGGGCTCAAACATAGCAATGATTGTGAGGATGGCCCAGGATCAGGCAGTATTTCGTTCTGCTGTACATAGGAATGCTCTGAGTCGGAACCGACTCGACGGTGCCTGACAACAACAAGAAGATATTTTCTTCCCCATAAATATTTTATATGTATTTATTTCTGCGGGGAGAATGTATGAATTGTAGTAAAGTCCATGAGAGCTAACAACATAGACTGTTTTGATAAACTTTGAGTGAACATTCAAAAAAGCATATGTGTTCTTATGTGCAGCTTAGTCTTGAGTACGCTACTGCTTTTAGACCTTAAGTGAAAGGTATAGTGTTTGAGTATATTTTTAGCTTAAATACATTTTTTGAAAGTAGAAAAAATGCTTGAAAAACTCAATGGTATTTATTAGTAGCTTCATTTATTCATCAGCAAATATTTATTGAGTATCTTCTATGAGCCAGACATAATTTTAATGTGCTAGTACTTTTCCATACCCTTCCAAGGTAAGTGCTGACATTTTTGCCTTCTTTGTTTGGACTTATTTACTTCTAAAAGGAAAGTTAGGCCAAATTGGTATTTAACTACCAATGTAGAAGTTATGGAGGTGCTTACAACTCTAATATATGGGTTTCAATATCCTCAGTGATGACTGAAAACCTTTTGGAAATCTCTAAGAAATGTGTTTACTATTTGTGAACGGAACAAATTTTTGTATGTGGAACTTTTTCATGGGAAGTCAGGAATGATGTATGCTATGGAAAACAGAATAAATTGTTGGCTGTAGAAGGAATCTTTCTAATGGCGAAGGGATGCCAGAGTAGTGCAGTGGGAAGGCTGTGTGGTCTAGAGGAGTAAGCGTTGGACTTTCCAGAGTCCTTGGGTTCTGCTACTGCTGTTAACTAGCTGTAAAACTTTGGTCAAGTTTTAAAACCACTTTGGTTGTGTCTTGAAACCTCTCTGGACCTTAGTTTCCAGGTAAGGAAAATGTGGATAGTAATTCTGGCTCTGCTTCCTCATGCTGTCAGGATAAATAATTGCTTCCTCACTTGTAAAATGAGAAGTTTTGATTAGAACAGTTCTTATCCTGGAGCTAGTCTGTGAATCCTCTTGGAACTATGCACATTTGTGTGTGTGTGTGTGTGTTCTTTTTTTGTGTGTGTGTATATGTACATCATGTATGTCTTTCAGGGTATGAAGTCCATAGCTTTGTACAGATTCTCAAATGGGCAAATGACCCAAAGAAGGTTAAGCAATACTGGATTTGAGAATCTCTAACATTCCTTCTGCTCTTAAATTCTAATTCCATTCTCAGTCTTTCTGAATAATAGATACGAAGGCACTTTGAAAGTGCTAAACAAATGCAAAGTATCATTCTCCATCTCTCTTTATGGGTCTAGTCTATGTAAAAGTCATAGCCATACTTGAAATAGTGATATTATATTATGGTGCATGGGTTATTGAATAAACATGTTGCCTGAGGGAATTGCTCAAGTACAAGGTTTCGTATTAGATCCCTAGGAGAATTAGAGTGTGTCACAGAGCCTCAGAGAAAGTAGAAAGAAAAGAAATTTAAGTGAGGGTGCAAAAAGATTTTAATAGAAGTTCAGTGTAGTTTAGTGGGCAAGCTTTAAACTAGTAATTATACTTGTATGAGGATATTGATCTAGTTCTATTGTGGGTTATGACAGTTATACTGGTACCTCAGTTTCCTCCTCTCTAAAATTACATTAGTAGGTTAAGTGCTTGGCTGCTAAGTGAAAAATCGGTGGTTTGAACCCACTAAAACACTCTGTGGGAGAAAGGTCTGGCAATCTGCTTCTGTAAAGATTACAGCAAAGAAGACCCTATGGATCCCGAAGCCCACTCTTCAGACAAAATTAGACTGGGCTATAAAACATAAAATAATACTCATGAAGTGTGTGCTTCTTAGTTCAAACAGATACCTGAGACCAAATGGGTGGCTCCTGTCCAGAGGCAGGATGAGAAGGCAGGAAGGGACAGGAGCTAGTTGGAGGGACACGGGAAACCCGAGGTGGAGAGGGGGTGTGTGCTGTCACATTATAGGGATTGCAACTAGTGTCATATAACAATGTGTATAAATTTTTGTATGAGAAATTAACTTGAGCTGTGAACTTTTACCTAAAGCAGGAAAAAAAAAAAAAAAAACCCTATGGGGCAGTTCTGCTCTGTCACATGGGGTCCCTATGAGTCAAATATCCACTTGATGATACCTAACAACAACAGCAACGACAACAAATTGATGCTTCACAGGATTGTGGGGAAGATTAGTTAACCAAATTAGATTAGTTAGTGTAGGGGAAAGTGTTTTTAGTTAATTGTATAACATTACACAAAAGCAAGGAATTCTCCATTCAAAGGAGGAAAATCCCACTATTAAGGACTTCCTAGTTGGGGATAGGGGAGGACCCTTAGATACTATAAGCTGGAATATCCTTAACCATAGTGAACAAAATCTACTGCATAGGAAGAATGTTTTTAATCTAATAATAGTTGACAGGGTTCTCAGTTACCTCTTCCTTCCTGGACTTACATCAGAGTGGAGTGAAAAATAACACTTGGTTCTAGAATTTGCTCTCACTCTTACTCAGGCTGAGTCTGAGTTTCCACATAGAAGGCAGATATTGGATCATATTCATTTTTATATCCACAGCCCAATGTAGGTGTTCAATAAAGTTTATACGTTGACTGCCCTTGGGCTGGTACTTACTTTCTCTGAGCAGTGTTTCCCCTATTATAGGAAGAGTAAGAAAAAAAAAAAAAACCAAAACTGAACCCATTGCCGTCTATTTGACTCATAGTGACCCTACGGGACAGAGTAGAACTGCCCCAGTTTCCAAGGAGCATCTGGTGGATTTGAACTAGTGACTTGTTGGTTAGTAGCTGTAGCTCTTAACAACTATGCCACCAGGGTTTCCAAAAACAAAACTCCCAAAACCCCAGTGTCGTCGAGTCGATTCCAACTCATAGCGACCCCATAAGACAGAGTAGAACTGCCCCATAGAGTTTCTAAGGAGTGCCTGGCGGATTCAAACTGCTGACCCTTTGGTTAGCAGTGGTAGCACTTAACCACTATGCTAAAATAAAACTAGCTACTGTTTATTAAAAGACAAGTACTCTACATGTGTTCTTTTGTTCTAGCCTCACAGTCCGCCGTTTTAAAGGTGAAAATTCTGAAGTCCACAGAAGAAAACTGGCCTACTTAAGGCCATACCCACCTTACAAATTTGTTGGGAAGATAAAATTATATAATGTACCTGTTAATGCTTTGAAAACTATTTGGGCCACATAGATGTAGTGACGCTGTTGCTGCTTTTTCACCATTTGTTCCTTTTTTCAGCTGCTCTAGTTTCAAAGATTTTACTTTATTGACTGCTGCCCGGTAGACGCATGAGAGTGCTTTGCTAGGAAAAAAAAAAGAAGATCCTGGAAATGCAGATTTGGTGATGACAGGAAATGGTTGCTGTAGGGTCTTTTTAATTGGGTTGGACATCTCTATTGTGTCACCAAGGAGCTGCTGCTGGGAATTGAAAGAGGAAGTAGGAATGTTTGGAGAGTAATACCCTTTGTAAATATTCTGCCTGTAGATCCTCTTACTCCTTCACCATTAAAATAGATTAGTGCCTAGATTAGATCACAAAAACCAAAAAATTCAGAATCTAAAGCCAAGATTCAAAGCTGGACTATCAACCTTAACTCAAGAGTGTAAAACTAGCCATCTCTGAGTGACCAAGACCAAGAGTTTGCTCTGACTCTCTTGATTTCCCTGGAGCTGAGATTCAGATTCACTGTAATATACAAAGTTGAGGTATTTTAAAACTTTGTAACATAACAAAGACAGGTTTATAGTGACCGAATGGGATAGTCTCCCAGTTGGTCATTGGAGGAGTGGTAAATTCAAGTTAGAGGAGAACTAATTACCATGGGGGAGTTACTTTTTATTTCCGAAAACTGTATTTCTCCTTGGTTTTAAAAATACTCTCTTATGGGTCAATTTGATTCTGGGAAATTTTTCTGCTTAAGAAATTTAATAGGAGACGTGATTTAGGAGTTTGATCATTTGTGGCACATTCCTACGCATTCACTAATAATGATGAAAGATTTGTTAGTTGTCTATTTTAACTGAGAGAAAGAGATGAGTCACACCATAAGAGAGGGTGGGGAATCTGGGCTCAGTGCCCAGGATTTTTCTTTGCTGTTTGGATCACTGTGTTTGCTAGAATATTTAATTAATCCCACTCTTGAAGGAATACTTATGGCTGCTGGCCATTGCTGAACTCAAATATTAAACCATATGTAATATTTCTTCAATAAAATTTAGATTTAAAAGCTCTAAATGATGTATGTGTTTGACAGTCCTTAATGGAAACTGATTAAAGGAATTTCAGAGGATAGATAGGCTTAATAGTAACAATTCTTTTCACTCATGTGGAAGGAAGTTCAGAATTATAACATGAAACATAAGGAGTAGGATGAAACATTTGTAGTAGGATTCTACCAAGTCTTCTTGGATGTATAGGTTTGTTGTTGTTGGTTCTTTATTTGTCAAATATTTGGCTCTTGCCCTGTGTTTCTGGTGAGGGCTTTTCCTGAAGTTCTTTAAGACAGTTCTTTTTGGACTTCAGTTTAGCCATAGTTAGACCATCAGGGGACTTTCTGATAATTCTGTTTTGAGTTCAACAGATGGCATGATTTTCTCTTACTATTGAACCGATGCCTCAGGAAAGGGTTAGAGGAATTCTGCTGTTAGTAGCAAAAATCTTGTGCCAAAGCATTAACCTTGAAGTTCTATACACTTTGCAGGTCAGGCAATTACCACAGTTATCCTATTTACTTATTTAAGGATGTGGCAAGGAGAACCTCCAAAAATTGGACTGATAAATGTGAGCGGAGGAAAAAAATCAATTTCTTTTTGAAAGGATAGATCCAGAATTGTAATGATGGAAAGAATTCTAAGATTCAGTTAAAATGTCCCTTGAACAGATCAGAAGAGACAGATAGTCTGATGCATTGGATTGTGCTTATGTGGTCAAGGGAGACAGAATATTTGATATGAGATAGTAGTTAAGAATTCAATCATGCTTAAGAATCCTTAAACTTCGTAAAGTGTTTTATGCAAACAAAATCTTATATACTTAATATGTAAAACATTTAAGGGAAGTTATTCTATGGGGCAGTTCTACTCTGTCCTATAGGGTCGCTATGAGTCAGAATTGACTCGAGGGCAGTGGGTTTTTTTATTCTTCTTAAAAGGTCCCAGTGTGGTGCAAATGGGTAAGCACTTTACTAGCTGAAAGGTTGGTGATTCAAACCCACCCAGAGGCACCGTGGAAGACAGGCCTGATGATCTGCTTCTGAAAGGTCATGACTTTGAAAATCCTATGGAGGAGTTCTCTGCACACATGGGGTCACCGTGAGTTGGAAATGACTTGAAGGCAATTAACAACAGCATTCTCCTTGAAGCCGAAAGAGTTTACGCCTGTTCATATGCTTCCCCTTCTTCCTTCCTTCTTGCATAGCTTGAAAATCACTTATTTAACCCAGCTCTTTCATTGGACATATAAGAGCATTCATTTTCAAGAGGAGTGAATGGACTGTATAACTAAAAAGCGTCAGGGCGACTCCCAGACCCTTGCTCTGCTCTATTATGTACTTTTACTTCAGACCACTTTCTGCTCCTTGCTTGGAATTCTGGAGAGAGAGCAACCCTAGAATTCTAGGAAAAAATAGGGCGTTCAGGGATTGTGAAGACAAGTAAGAAAAATGGGTCGCAAATACTATTCTCTCAGTTCCAGAGCTCAGTCCTTCATAGGATAAGTATTTATTAATCCTCTATAATAAAAAAAAAAAAATTATTATTTTTATTATTTTTATTTTTTTTATTATGGGTAAGGCATAGTTTGAGGCTAGGGAGAAAGTGCAGAATTCCAGAATGAAGGAAGAACTCATATCTTTACTATTCTTTGTCCTTGTATTCTCACCTTAAAAACATAAACAAAGTGATAATCTAGAGAATACAAATTACATGTTCACCATAGTGGTCACTGATATGGACTTTGGAGTCAGACTTCCTGGTTTTGAAGTCCAGCTCTGCTGCCTAACTTGGGCAAATTACTTAACTTCTCAGTGCCTCAGTTTCCTCATCCATAAAGTAGGAATAGTAATATCACTTTGTTGTTGTTGTTGTTAGGTACTGTTAAGTTGGTTCCATCTCATAGCAACCTTATGTACAACAGAACGAAACACTGCCCAGTCCTGCGCCCTCCTCACAATCATTGCTATGCTTGAGCCCATTGTTGCAGCTGCTGTGTCAATCCATCTCATCGAGGGTCTTCCTTTTTTTCGCTGACCCTCTACCAAGTATGATGTCCTTCTCCAGGGACTGATCTTTCCTGATAACATGTCCAAAGTATGTGAGACGAAGTTTCACTGTCCTTGCTTCCAAAGAGCACTCTGGCTGTATTACTTCTGAGACAGACTTGTTCATTCTTCTGGAAGTCCATGGTATATTCAGTGTTCTTCACCAACACCATAACTGAAAGATGTCAATTCTTCAGTCATCCTTATTCATTGTCCAGCTTTCTCATATGAGGCAATTGAAAACGCCATGGCTTGGGCCTGGTGTACCTGAGTCCTCAAAGTGACATCTTTGCTTTTATACTTTAAAGAGGTCTTTTGCAGCAGATTTGCCCAATGTAATACGTCATTTGATTTCCTGACTGCTGCTTCCATGGGCGTTGATTGTGGATCCAAGTAAAAGGAAATCCTTGACAACATCAGACTTTTCTCCATTTATCATGATGTTGTTTTTTGGCCTAGTTGTGAGTAATAACGTTACTTACCTCACAGAATTGTGGAAACCCTGGTGGCATAGTGGTTAAGTGCTATGGCTGCTAACCAAGAGGTCTGCAGTTCAAATCCTCCAGGCGCGCCTTGGAAACTATCAGGCAGTTCTACTCTGTCTTATGGGGTTGCTATGAGTCGGAGTCAACTGGACGGCAGTGGGTTTTTTTTTTTTTTTCATAGAATTGTTGTGAGGACTTAGTGAACATGTATTTATTCACTTAAAAAAAACCAGCTTAATACTCATAAAAATCATCATTTACATATATCATATTTTTACACAAATAAAGCGTGCCCTCTGTGTTTGTTTGCCAACTGTGCCCTCCCCCCACATGATATTTTTGTAAGTGGCTCTATGCTAATATTTTTTATAGCAGCATGTAAAAAAATTGGCATATCAAAATACCTCACGGGGGTGGGCACAACTGGCAAATAAACATAGGAGGTGCATGCTATTTGCATAAAAATACAGCCAGTGTGTATGTGTGTGTATCCAAACCCAATGTGGTCAGGTCAATTCTGACTCGTGGTAACCCCATGTATTACCAAATAGAACTACTCCATAAGGTTTTTTTGGTTGTAATCTTCACAGAATCAGATCACCAGGCCTTTCTTCTGCAGTGCCACTAGGCGGGTTTGAACTGCCAATTTTTAGGTAAGTAGTCGAGTACAAACCATTTGTACCACCCATATAGTACTTAGAATAGTGCCTAGCACATAGTATGTGCTATGTAAATCTTAGCTGCCATTATTATTATTATTATATCTTATGCCACTCACAGTGACACTTCAGGGGTCACCTCTGAATTAGTGTTTCGGTTTTCTACTTCTTACATATATTGTTAAACAAATAATATGTAAATTATATTTACCTATTTAAGTTATCAAAGCACTGCCAACTCAATTTGGTAATCTTCATTTCTTACGCTAGCAAATGGTATGTTTAACTTCCGTATATTCTAGGTTTAGTGATAGCTCTTACAGTGTTATTATATATACAATATGATATATTTCACTCACTTGTGCCTCCTAAGATACTTTGTACACCTGAATGGGAATCTTAAGACTCAGAAATATATGCCATTCACCAGCAATAGCCTTATGTCATTCCTTATTTTTTTCAATACATATTCTATCTCCTCAAATAAAAAGACAGACTTTGGGCATGGACAATGTCATATATATCTGTTTATGTTTCTAGAGTCTAGCCCTGCACCTTGTACACAGAAGGCAATCAGCAGGTGTTTGCGATGGGTTTATCATGAATTCCAAGGTTCACGACAACATCTCTTTTCAATTTCATTTTCTTTTCTAATTTTAAACTGTCAGCCTAATTATAACATCTTCTGTACTAAATTTTCTTTGTTTCAGTGGTGTTAAGGTTCATAAATTTGTTGAACTGTGTATGAAAGCAAAAAAGCTAGCACATGTAGGTAAAAGCCATATGTATTGCTTTAATGAATAGTCATCATGACATATGGAGGAGGACTGCCAGATTAATTATTGGGTTTGATGGCATTGCTGCCTGCCTGCATGAGTCAGTCCAGGGGCCAATTTATAGTGGCAAAATTCTGTGATGGGCTGGTCTCACCAATAAACAAAGTAAATAAATGAACCAAGTTGCTTCAGTAGCTGAGATAATTTGCTACATTGGCAAGAAGATATATTGCATCTTAACAAGAAGGTTTACACTCTTTTAGAAAGTATGTATAGTTTCATGGTGAAATCCCATTTACATGTATTTTCAGTAATTTAATAAATTTCCTCAGCACACATCAACAAAATATTTTTTTGTTTAGAGCCAGTCATGAGAAATGTGAGTCACCTTGGTAGTAAAATGAACAGGTGTTTTTTTAGACTAACTTTTAAAAATAATAAAAATAATGGGTACTTAGGTGAACAAAACCCTGCAGTATATAAAGTGATGAGTAAATATCCATTTCGTGTCACTCCTAACTCCCTAGTTCTTCTTCACCAACAGTAAATAGTGTTAAATTTTTCTTGGATATTGTTCCAGATATTTTTAATATATTCACACAAGCAGGACCATAGTTACCTATTTTACTGCAATTTTATGTTATTCCCTTAGCAAAATATCCTAGATCTCTTTGCATATCAGAATATATTGGTCTACCCCTTTAAAAAAAAAATTGTGCCGTATTATCCATGTAAATGTATAATAATTTAATGTCTTCCCTATTGACGGACAGTGTTTTGCTGTTACAATCAATGCTGCAGTGATCATTCTTTAAATAACTTCTTTGCACATTGATGTGATTTATCTGTAGGATAAATTTCTTGGAGTGGAATTAGGCAAAAAAAGAAATATGCATTTGAATTTTGATAGAAATTGCCTACTCGGAATAAAATAGGAGAATGTTGGTTTCCTTATTTGGTGTTTTGCCATTTGATAGTTTAAACAGAATTTTATTTTACCTCCTAAGAGATATTTGTTATTTTTCCTGCTCATTATTATTTCTGGAAGCAACCCAAATGTCCTTTGGAGAACCATTGCTTTTCCTTGTAGTTGGTAAGACTCCACCAAGAGTAGACCATCTGACTCAGTCTTGCCCAAACGGAGTACCAAATCATCCTAATAACATAATTGACTCAGGGGTGGACCCATGACCGAAGTCGTTCCAATGCCCAAGATGTGTATAGGAGCCATCAAGAAGACTCACTCTCTATTTTGGGGGAACTGAAACCTGGGAGGATGTAGGCCTGGAGTTGCTGAATTTCATGTTGTCTTCTTGTGGCACCTAAGAGTGCTACCTGTATGAGGAATAGTAAAGCTGAGGGATAGAGGGAGACAGTACCCCTAGATTAAGTTATGATGAAAGTTAGAAAAATTTACCTTTGCATTTTTCATTTATATGAGCTCATCAATTTCACTTTCAGCCGAATCTGGTTTGAGTTGATTTTTGCTCACTTGCAACCTTAAGAGTTTTATTGGATATATACCTCTTTCACCATGCCCCTATATACTAGACATTTTAAGTAATATTAATAATTCCCTTTTATTGAGCACCTGTTATGTGCCAGGCACTGAGTTAGGTGCCTTACATCCATTATCTCAATCCTCATAACGCTAGAAGGGCTTTATCCTTACTTTACAGAGGAGGTAGAAGAATCCCAGAGAGCTTAAATACCTTGTCAAAGCTAGACAGCTGGTAAGTAGTAGAGCAGAATTCAAATTTAAATATTCGTGGTTCCAAAGCCTAGCTTTTTTTCCCTCTCTGTGGCTCTTCTACCAAGTATTAGAAATTAGAAGCTTGAAGACATGCAGCATAAGTGCTGTGGATTATCTCATGTTTTATATAATATTCCACTTGCGTAAAACTTTATATTAAAAAAATTTTTATGTTCTTAAATATATTCAGATCTCTATTTATTTTCTACAAACACTCTGATGAGGTGCTTGCCATTTAGTAGCTACCTAGTGAATCATGACGCTCGTTAGGACTGATAGGACCAAATGTCTTACTGTGTCCAGATAAGTTAATGTTAAGAAAGTAATTCATGTGATGTGACCAAGAACAATTTTTTTAGGAAAAACTTGCTCAGTAAAGTAGAATTACGACTGTGTTAGACACTGATTACTTACACTTAGTATTATTAGAGAAAATATCAGAAGCATGATTTAAAAAAAAAGACAAACTCTAGAAGTATTTTTGAAAGAAGGTACACTGCTTCTTTTACTTCAGTTTTCATCCCTATACAAGTCCTAAAATGAGGAAGGCCCTCAATGAGATGGATTGACACAGTGGCTGCAAAGGTAGGCTCAAGTGTAACGGTTATTGTGAGGATGGCACAGGATTGGGCAGTATTTCCTTCTGTTGTACATACGGTTGCTATGAGTCAGAACCAACTCGATGGCACCTGACAACAACAACAGCATGTAAGTCCTACTTAGCTAACATTTCTTCATCAGCTAGTCGTAAATGTCTTTAGTTCACTCTGAATTTCTTCCTATAGCAAGAAGTGTATAGGACACTGCGTATATCTGTAGAGCTGCTTAATGTGCTTTCAACAGTGTCCAAATTAGTCTGCTCCTGCTATGTTTCACCTTCCAGGTCATTAGTTGGTGTTGAAAATTCTTCTGCTTCATAGTCATGGAACTTGAGATCTGGAAGAAATGCTAGCAATCCCTTAGTCTAGTATTTCTCAAAGTGTTTTCTGTTATACTCCTTCTACAGGATATTAATAACAGTATTTAATATTTTTGTTTTGAAGTTCCAATGCCTAAAATGATATAATTAGAACTTGGCATAGCTCCACTCTTTGACTCCGCCTTCCATTGTGTGGTTTTATTCTTAGACAAGCTCTCCTCTTGGACCAAAAATCTTCCAACAGCTTGCGGGGGTACATTCTTCTATGTGTGAATCCAGTGGGAAAGAATAAGCAGTTGTATCTGAGCATTCCCAGCAAAAGTCTTGCGATTCACTCTGACATTATTTTCTTAGGTTATATGCCCACCCCTGAATCAGTCACCGTCATCTGTTGTTGTGGTTGTTAGGTGCCAGTCAAGCCGGTTCCGACTCGTAGCGACCCCATGCACAACAAAACGAAACACTGCCCGGTCCTGCGCCATCCTTACAATTGTTGTTATGCTTGAGCTCATTGTTGCAGCCACTGTGTCAATCCACGTCATTGAGGGTCTTCCTCTTTTCGCCTGACCCTGTACCCTGCCAAGCATGATTTCCTTCTCCAGGGACTGATCCCTGCTGACGACATGTCCAAAGTATGTAAGACGCAGTCTCGCCATCCTCGCCTCTAAGGAGCAATCTAAGAGATTTGTTCGTTCTTTTGGCAGCCCATGATATATTCAATATTCTCCGCCAACATCACAATTCAAAGGCGTCAACTCTTCTTCCGTCTTCCTTATTCGTTGTCCAGGTTTCGCATGTATGTGATGCGATTGAAGATACCTTGGCTTGGATCAGGCGCACCTTAGTCTTCAAGGTGACACCTTTGCTCTTCAACACTTTAAAGAGGTCCTTTCCAGCAGATTTACCCAATGCAATGTGTTGTTTGATTTCTTGACTGCTGCTTCCATGGCTGTTGATTGTGGACCCAAGAAAAATGAAATCCTTGACAACTTCAATCTTTTCTCCGTTTATCATGATGTTGCTTATTGGTCCAGTTGTGAGGATTTTTGTTTTCTTTATGTTGAGGTGCAATCCACACTGAAGGCTGTGGTCTCTGATCTTCATTAATAAGCAAGGTTGTGTCGTCTGCATAACGCAGATTATTAATGAGTCTTCCTCCAATCCGGGTGCTCCGTTCTTCTTTATATAGTCCAGCTTCTCGGATTATTTGCTCAGCATACAGATGGAATAGGTATGGTGAAAGGGAATAACCCTGACGCTGTCCAGCCCTGCATCATCCTCTCTACTGCCAGCGTGTTCAAGTCCATCGTTTATAGCTACTGTGCCAAACCATCTCACGAAGAGTCTGCCATGGGGCAGAAGTCAAGTCCACAGATCTACACGGGCTGAGAGTAGGAGAAGGGTGGATCTCAACTGAATATCAGAGTTTATTGCTGGAAATAGGGTGAGTAGGTGCTGGGCAGTCAAAAACAATGAAACCCCATTTCATTATGTGCCTGGAGTTTCCAAGATGATAGATAAAGCAAGGTTTCTCAAACGCAGATACCTATGGAACTTTCCCCTCCCCACTCAGAGAATTTTTCCAAATACAATTTTGGAAAATGCTAATTCTATTCCAACTATCATATTTATCATGGAGAAACTGAGGCTCAGAGAGATTAAATGACTTGCTGAGATATTATATATGTTTACTTTGTTAGAGGAAAGGCGGTCACTTTCCGATGTGGGCTCTGATTACCTGCCCATGAAATCTTAATTTCTCTACTCAGGCTTTCTTCTGCTTTTCCTGAAAATGCACTTGTTCTACAAGACAGAAAAATCTCCAAGAAGACCAAAGGGATTTTACACATTTACAAGTGCATGGGACTTTTGCCTTTAAATCTAGATTTTTTTCTTCCTGTGATTATTTAATTTTTTTTTTTATGATTATTGTCAGAATACATGTTTTTTGATCCTGTATTTCCCCTTCTCATCCTGTTCCTTGTTTTAACCTATAGAGTCTGAACCGTTGATACCCTGGAGCCAAGTTTGCATGTCTGTTGTGTCACAAATGAATGATGTTACTTTAAATTCATCATTTCTCTTTCTCTCGCTTTCAGTTTCCCTCATTTGAAAAATTAAAGGAGAGAGGAGTCTAGATGTTGTCTAAGGTCCCATTCGGCACTGACATTCTCGTATTCCTGGATGCTGATCCCCTGGTGTGCCAAGCCCACTTATCTGGGTTTTCATCTTCTCTAACTTGCCCTTCCATCCAACTAACTAACCCATTGCTGCGAGTCAATTCTGACTCATAGCGACCTGACAGGACAGAGTAGAACTGCCCCACAGAGCTTCCAGGGAGTGCCTGGTGGATTCGAACTGCTGACGTTTTGGTTAGCAGCTGTAGCTCTTAACCACTACGCCACCAGGGTTTCCTTAATAAAGAGGGAACTGTGATTTGGAGTAGAGAAAATGCTATATGAAAGAAAATTTCTGCTCTTATGGTGTTGCAATATTATTTAACTTTGTACACGCAGCAATGTTGCTTTTTTGTCAGTAAGGTTAATCTCTTCCATCTAGGTCCACTGAATTTTTTTTTGCAATGTATTTTGATATTCTTATTTTTATTAGGAATATTAAGAACATCAAAATATTCCTAATAAAAATAAGAATATTAAAAACCTTGAATTACAAAAGCAACACTGCTGGATGTACAAAGTTAAATAATATTGCAACACGATAAGAGCAGTAATTTTCTTTCATATAGCGTTTTCTCTACTCCAAATCACAGTTCCCTCTTTATTAACAATTTTGTATAGTTTTTTTCATCATATATTTATTTTGTCTATTAGTGTCTTAGTTCTCTAGGACTGCCATAACAAAATACCACAGAGTGAGTGGCTTTAAAGAACAGAAATTTATTTTCTTATAGTTTTAGAGAAGTTCAAATCAGGGCATTGGCCATGTCGTTTCCTTCTGAGACCTTTGAGAGAGAAACTGTTACATGTTTTTCTTCCAGTTTCTAGATGTTAGTTGCTATTGAGTTGATTCTGACTCCGGGTGACCCCATGTGTGCTGAGAAGAACTGCTCAATAGGGTTTTCAAAGCTATGACCTTTTGGAAGCAAATCACCAGGCCTTACTTCCAAAGTGCCTCTGGGTGGGTTTGAACCACCAACCTTTCCGCCATAGTTGAGCACTTAAATGTTTGCACCACCCAGGGACTCCTTGGCTGCCAGCAATCATTGGCATTCCTTTGCTGCTTGTTGATACATCTGCCTTCATCATCACGTGGTGTCTGTCTTCCCCCTGTGTGACCGTTTCTGTGTCTGTCCTCTTTTTATAAAACACCAGTTATATGGGGTTAGGATCCACTCTTCTCTGATATGATGTCGTTAACTGATAACATCTGCAAAGAAAAACCCTATTTCCCCAAATAAGATCACATTCACAAGTACAGGGGTTAGGACTTCAACATAGTTTTTTTTGGGGGGGGGGTGGTGGGACACACAATTCATTCCATAACAATTAGCGTATCTCTTCTATATTCCTCCTGTTTTTCCCCTGGACTTTTCTATTTCTTATTTAGATCCATTGAATTTTTTGTATCTACCTGTTGGCTGTGTCCCCTCATCTTGCCCTACCCAGTGGAATATGTAATCTCTAAGTTCCTGCCTCCATACTTGGTTTTAGCTTGGTGTTTTACTTGACCCTTATTACTTTGTACTTGTCACTTTTCTTCAGGTTTCTTTTTTTTTTAACTTGAGTGCAGCTTCCAGAACTTACCAGGTTTTAGTCTGCTCTCACAGCTGTTCCCTGGCTTTCCGGAGCAGCCCAGTACAGGTAGTAAAAATGTGGTTTCTAGAGTCAGGCTGCTCATAGCTCCACCACTTACCGGTTGTCTGACCTTGAACAAATTGCTTAACTTCTCCATGCCTCAATGTCCTCCTCTGTAAAAAGGGGATAATATTAGAAACTACCTCATAGTCCTTGTTAGTGTTAAAGCAGTTTCACATGTAAAGCTTTCTTAGACTCATCACAACTTCCAGCCTTGGTTCAGATGCTGGCCAAGAGTAGTTTCTTAAAACTGTCAATACTTTTTGCAAAGCACTTCACATTAGCAAATTGAATAGTCTACATTGGTAGTTACAAAAACAACAATGAGGCCCAAAGAGGTTGAAATGACTTGCTTGAAATCATACAGACAGCAAATGACAGAGAGAGGATTCAAAATTAGATTTATTTTTTTTTTTTTGGCTTCAAATCTCTGTGTTTGCCATTACTCTTGACAGTGTTGCCCCGTATCTTATTTATTGGGTGTCTTTGATACTCTCCTGATGCCTTATAACATTCTGTCCTTGAACTTGTGACCTGGTTGGCTGGTTCTTTCTTAGACATGTCTTACTGAGTTTCCTCTACTAATGCCAACCCCTTCTGCTATGTAACCAAGTAAAAAGGTCCACCCCTTACCCCCAGGGGACTCGGCATAGTTTTAAATCTGGAGTTTACATTGATTTCAGAATCTTTGTTTTTCAAGGCACAATGGCTAGTGGAAAGGTATTGACTTTGGAGCTAGATGGTCTAGTTTTGAAGGTTGATTCTTTCTCTTAGTAGCCATGTGACCTTGCCCAACTCGATTAATTTCATTGAGCCTCAGCTTCTTTATTTGTCAAGTGGGGATGGTAATGTTAATAATATCTGCCTTACAGTGTAACTGTGACAACTGTAGATAAAATAAGGTAAGTGCTTGGGTATAGTAGACACTGTAGGTTATTATTATTATTAGTAGTAGTAGTAGTTACTTCAACTTTTGAGAAACTCAGCTGTTAGAGACCTGAAGAGATTTGATATTATTTTGGGAGCTGATATTTGAGTACACCATCTCTCCATTACGTTCTGGGGTAGGAGAGTAGCGTGGTGGGGAGGACACAGTGTTAGGATTTAGATAGGCCTGGGTTCAGATTGGAAACGCTGGTGGCACGGTAGTTAGGTGCTATGCCTGCTAACCAAAAGGTTGGCAGTTCGAATCCACCAGGTGCTCCTTGGAAACTCTGTCCTACAGGGTCACTATGAGTCAGAATTGACTCAACGGCAATGGGTTTGTTTTTTGCTGGTTTGAGTTCGGATTTGAGCCATGGCCATTGCCAGTTGTGCAAACAGACATATTGTTTAACCTTTTTGAACTTCAAGCTCCTCATTTGAAAAATAGGAATAATACCATTTTTATAGAGTTTTTTTTAGGATTAATTGGGATAGTATATACAAAGTATAGCAGTGATTTAAAAAATATTTGCTTTCTCTAGGACATTGTTATAGAATGTCCCAACATGTTTGTGTTGTCATATGCATCTTTGTGCCTCTAGCACCCAGTGGGGCCGTCACAAAGTAAAAATTAAAAAAAAATATTTGTTGAACTGAATGGGCTATTGAATTGAAAAGTGCAAATATTTTACACACAAAGTTTGATGGCTGAAATACTGCTCACTCTTGTGAGGCTGGAAATCCTGAGGAATAAAATGTTAAAGGAGTTTTTATGCCGAGTGTAACACCCAGGCCCAGGAGCTGGTGTGCCTAAGACCTCAGATTACTTTCTGGCTTTCAGTATGAGAGTCATGATTGTTTCCCTTGCGTCATCCACCTCATGTGGCTTTTCATCTTACACTCTGGCTTTGCTCCGGGAGACAACACACTGCCTTCTGCCAGGACCTGGTAAAAGGTCACACCCAGAATGATCAAACTGGGAGAAGCTCACTTAACACTGTGGGCGCTTAGCTAGCATTCCTTAGTGCTGCCTCTTGGCGGGGTAAAAGCGAGAGAAAAATTCCGAAGGAGCCTAAAATTAAAAAAATTGGTTTGATTGTATAGCTAGAAGTTTTTTTGTTGTTGTTATTGTTCTGAATTGCCATAACCAGAGAATGAGTGAGCTTATGTCTCCCTCCCCCTGCATAAAAATGATATTTTTATTTACAATAAGTGGTTGTGATCTGGACTTATTTTTTCCAGTCTATGAGACCCATCCAAACCTTTTACAGTTTCTTTAAATACAGCATGAGAGGCCTCAGTGTCCTCTGGAGGTTTTTGTAAATAATGCCAATGTAGCCTTTATTAGCCTGGGTTTGTATGTCATATAATTGCCTGTCTTGGCATACTTCTTCTAGACTCTTTGTTTGAACAAGGATACGATGAATTAAGGATTCTCTGTTGCAAATGCTGATTTTGGTGTTTATTTTTTGGTTGTTGTTGCTTCAACTTTATCTTTTTCCATGTTGTTCCTGAATTTCTTGAAGTTTTTTTTTTTTCATCTGTGATTATGTTTACTGAGGTTGATTGACCTCAGTTCAATTCAGAGTGCTTCAGCAAACGTTTGCTGAGCACCTATTCTATAACAAATCATGCTGGTGCTATTTTCCAAAGCTTCAACATAAAGTCTTTAGAGCTATAGCAGCCAATAAACTAATCATTTGCTACATGTATCTGTTTAAATTTAAATTCATTAAAATTAAATGAAATAAAAAATTTCAGTTCTTCAGTTGCACTAGTCATATTTCAAGTGCTCAACAGCCACACATGACTAGCGGCTACTATATTAGCACAGATATAGAACATTGCCATCACTGTGAAAAGTCCTATTTGTCTTTAGTCCTATTGGTGCTGCTATAGAGTTTCAGTTATTTGGAACTATAACTCATCAACTGTTTTTCATTTATAAGATAGTCAATAACGCCTGTCTCTCAATGAGAATTTTTAAACACAATTCAAATAACACATTGAATTTTATTGTTATCTATTATGGGAAATATAAAGACAAATAAAATATGTTGCTTGCCTTCAAGGAACTTAAACTGTACTGAGGAAAACTGACATATAAACCGATTGCCATTGAGTTGATTCCGACCCATGGCACTCCTATAGGATAGAGTAGAATTGCCCGATAGAGTTTCCAAGGAGTGCTTGGAGGATTCGAACTGCTGACCCTTTGGTTAGCAGCCATAGCATTTAGCCACTACACCACCAGGGTTTCCAACTGACATATAGCACAACTAAAATGAGATCACAAGGCAGGATATGAAAAGTGATGTAGTATGGGTATAGTCAAGGAACAATGGACTCATTCAAGGAGGGATTTATTTCTACTCTGCATCAGGACCTTCATGCTGAGGTGACATTGAGATTGGGCCTTCTAGGAAGGAAAGGTTGTCTGGATGGCAGAAAGTCATTCTAGATGCTGAGGGAATAGCGTGAGTAAAGGCACAGAACAAAGAGAGTAGCTCAGTCTAAGGAAAGTAATACTGCATAGAGATTAACAGCATAGCCTCTAGGGACAAACTGCCTAGTTTCAAAAACCTGGCTTTGCCTTTTGTTAACAAGTAAATTAATCTTTCTAAGCTTTTGCTTCTTCATCTGTAAAATGGTGCTAAAAATAGTAGCCACCTAACAGGGTATTTGTGAGGATTAAATGAGATGATGTGTTTAGAGATTTACCAAAGTGTTTGGCTCATTATCCTCCCTCTTGGGGAGGATCTGGGGGAAACAGGTTGTTACACTGATTATATATGTTGCGAATGGTTTTAGTTGCAAATAACAGAGTCACCAAATTTAGTGGCTGAAATAAGATAAAGATTAATTTATCTTTCAGTTAAAAATCTAGAGGTAGGCAATCCAGAATTGTAGGGTGGCTTTGTTCTGTGAAGTCCTCCAGGACCAAGTTCCTTCTAGTTTGCTTCACCCTCTCTAGGATGTGGCCCTTTTCCTCCTGGTCCAGAATGGAACTTCAATCATGACATTCATGCCGCATTCAACAGAATGAGGTTGCAGAAGTTGCGACCTGATGCTTCCATGTCATCCCATTGGCCTGAACTTAGTTACATGGCCACATCTAGCTGAAGGGGAAACTGGGAAATGTAGTCTTTATTCTGAGTGGCATGTTTCTAGCTAAAATTTTTATTACTAATGGAAGAAGGATAAAAGGATATTGGAGGAAACTAGCAATCTGTTACAGAGAGAGACAAGACTGGAGCCAGATTAAAGAGGTCTGTAATGCAACCTAAGAAATTTGTACTTCCTTGGTTGGGCTCTGCAGAGCTATTGAAACACTTAATGTAAGGAGTTAATGTAATTAGGACCTGTTCATGGAAATGGGCTCTGATATGGTTGTTCAACCCAGCAATATTCACCTCAGCAATACTCAGATATTTTCAATTAAAAAAATTTTTTTTCCTAATAATCCAATATTCTTAACCCACGGTCACTCCTCTTTAAGGGAAAAGGTATCCTGAGGGGAGGAAATGTGAGAAGACAACCTTTCATCCTGGCAACTCTCCACTGGACTTCCTCCAGTGTATCAATGACTCTCTAAAAATGTGCCAAGACTGGAAATCAGTTTTTCATATGGGGTAGCACCACCACCGGCTGCTGTCTAGTCAATTCTGACTCCTGGTGACCTCACATGTGTCAGAGTAGAACTGCTCTCCATAGGGTTTTCATGGCTGTGACCTTTTGGAAGCTGGTCACCAAGCCTTTCTTCTGAGGCTCCTCTGGGTGAGTTTAAACTGCCAACCTTTTGGTTAGCAGTTGAGCTCTTAACCATTTGCACCACCCAAGGACTTCATATGAGCACCTGGTGGATTTGAACTGCCTACCTTTTGGTTAGCAGCCGTAGCTCTTAACCACTACGCCACCAGAGTTTCCTCATATGGGGTAGGTAGTGGGAATTTAGAGTAAAGGGAATTGGTACTTTTTTTTTTTAGGATACTGTGCTCCCTCTCCCTGAGCACTTTGTACTTACCTCAGACACTGCACTTACTACACTGCACTCCATTACTGACTGTGATAGGAAGCAATTTGACGGCAGAGTTCAGGTCTTACTTGAATGTATATTCTCTGTAGTTACCACAGTGCCTGGTGCAAGGATATATAAGTTTATTGAATGTCTGGATGTGTGCTGAATGTGTGAATGCTGCCTGAGATTGCGTTGGCTTTTAAACCGTGGCACCAGAGCTTAAATCCTCATGTTGTTGATTATTGCTGAGCTTGTGGTGAGAGTGTTGCAGGCAAAGCCTAAGAGAAGGACTTGTGTAAGGTAAAGAAGTACAATAGTTGTGTTCACCTAGAACATTGTTCTGTTTAGAGTACACGAGACAGTGAAACAGTGAGATTATGTCAAATAATATGTGTTAAATCCTGAAAGACTATCTTCTTTTTCCTTATTTTGTCTATGTTATTCTGGGCACTGGTTTACTAAGACAGTAAAAAGTACACTGAATGCATGCGTTTATGAAATGTATCCCAAGTTATGCCCCTCCAGCAAGATTTTTTAATCAGCACGTATTTACCGAGTTCCAATTATGTCTAAAGCATTAAGATAGGGACTGTGACGAATAAAAATAAAGAAAAAACAAATCCTTGCTTTGAAAGTATTTACAGTCAACAAATGCTGTGCTAGGTTGTAGGAACTCGAATATGGTTGACTAGGCTCTTACCCTTGAGGGTCTTGCAATAGGGAATGGAAAACAGACAAATAGATGATTAGATATATTGTGATCTAGTTGTTTGGGCCTTTCTCGGGGCCAAATGTATGCATCTTGGTTCAAAGTTTGATGAAAGTATTCATTTCATATTTTGTAAAATCTGCACATGCATTCAAGTTAACTAGCATATAAGATTTTTTCAGAGAGTTGCATATATTTCAGGAGTGGCAGTGATACGATATGTAACCAGGAGAGAGAGAGGAGTGAAAAAAAAAAAAGAGGGTTGATCATTTTGAGATGACATTAAATTATCTTTTGACACCAGCTGTATCTTTTTTATAACAGAAAATGGAAACAACTCTGTCCTTGACCTTCAAAAAGAAATTGACTTACCTAGCTTAACTATTCAAACAAACAACTGTGTACTCTCCTCAATTCCTATGATGATTTTGATTTACTGTAAATGACTGAATTTAATGAACTAAATTATGCTATTTAAATGCATTTTGTGAATGGTATTGTAGTTTGTTACAAAGCATTATGTCTATGCTAAATTGTGCTGTAAATGATATGGTATGGAACATATGTGCTGTATTCATAGTTTAACTGTTGCTGTGGAGTGCCTTCTTGGATAGGACACACTGAGAAAGGAGTCTTTATTTACCTGGTGAAATGAAGGTGATATCTCAGCAAATCACTAGGTCTTACTGACCTTGGCAGAATTACAGTGCTAATATTTTCACATGGATGAACTGTTCTCGAACAATTTCTCTAATGTATATGGCAGAAATAGGCTTTCCATTAAAACTGGGTATATATGGTATATCTTCTCCTTCCATTTTTTTCCCCTTCAACAAACATTTACTGCAGTTGCTGCAAGGATAATTCCATCTCCACTAAGGTTCATGTTTTCTCCTGGCTTCTCAAATGGTAGAGATGATAGAATACAGGAGCTTGTCCTGCAGTTAGGCTGTTAGGTGGTCTCTAAATGGACCTGCGTTAAACAGTCTCTTTTCTTCTTTTCTGAACAATTCGAAGGAAAAAAAAAAAGAGAGAGAGATACCACCTTTATTACTAACACAGACTAAGCTGGCTTCGTATGAGATCCAAACAGGCTTTCTACCTGAATCCTGGCATTAGGTACAGTTACCTACTAGGTCCAGAATCTCATATGTGGAAGGACTGACCGCGCAGGTACAATTCATAACATGGAAGAGCAAAGAATTTGTACTTTCTGTGGACAGGCTCATCTCAAGAGAAGGAATAAAGTGGAAAATGCCCAGTTATTCTTTACCAAATTTACCAGGAGATTAGAATGAGTGAGGAGTCCCGGGATAGCACAGTTAAGCGCTGAAGGGTTGGCAGTTCAAACCCACGCAGAGACATCTTGGAAGTAAGGCCTGTGGATCTGCTTCCGAAAAGTCCAAAACCCAAACCTGCTGCCATCAAATTGATTCCTACTCATAAGCAACCTTATAGCCCCATAGGGTTTCTAAGGCTGTAAATCTTTATGGAAGCAGACCACCACATTTTTCTCCCGTGGAATGGCTGGTGGGTTTGAACTGCCGACCTTTTGGTTAACAGCTGAGCACTTAACCACTATGCTACCATGGTTCCTTCTCCAAAAGGTCACAGCCTTGAAAACCCTATGGAGCATAATTCCACTCTGCACGCACAGGGTCACCATGAGTCTGAATTGACTCCATAGCAACTAACAACAACAATATAGAATGAATACAGAGGTAGCAAAAGGCCTGAGCTCTCTTTGTAGGAAGGAAACATCAGGCATAAGAAAAAAAAATTCTCAGTAACAAGTGAATTAAAGAAAAATAAAAAAGTAGTTATTTTCACATGAAAACCTCGTTGCTAGAGAGAATTCCACAGATTTGTTACACATTTATGACGATGCTTCTGCTTTTCCTCTCTGAGGCATATCTTCATGATAACAATATTTTTATTATTTGATGGAATGAAGAGACAGCAACTTTTGGAGGAGGGGCAGCCGCAATTATAGGTTCAAGAAAAATTGCTTGAAATTTAAGTGATTGTTCTCAGTGGTTCAGTGCTGGCCACTTACAGTGACCTAGCACAAGAAGAAGAGTCAAGACACTTTGGTTTTAGGAGACATTTCACGATTATTGGCTTGACCTGGCAAGTGATTTCTGTTCCATTTTCCCTTCCTGTAAATGGCAGTTCATGCCTTCTGCTACCTCATAAGGTTACTAGTATATCAAGTGAAATCACGGACATTAACACTTCGAAGTGTTTAAAATGCCATACACATGCCATCATTTTTATTAATTTCCGAATCTAATAGTAGTAGACTTTTCTGGTTATTTAGCCATCCTTACTTCTTTTTCTCTTACCTGGGCGTTTCTTGGTAGCAGATAGAGAAGTTGGGTAATACCTGATTGTAGTCTCACCCCTTTAAGAAAACATCTTTTGGAGGCAGAGAACAGCATGAAGTGGGCATTGCATGACAAAAATTGTTGATTTTTTTTTCCATAATGACTTGAAACGTTCATCAACTAAATTTCACACCCAGCGAATCCTGTCGCAAGAAATCAGACTTCAGTTTTATTTTGAAGATGTTTCTGAAGTGGTGTTTTTTCCACACTTAACATCTTGAAGGTTCAGAGAGGAAATCTATGAAGGTCCATGTCTAATTGAATTGCAAAAGAATATCATGATCTGGACACTACACCCATTGCCGCCCAGCCGATTCTGACTCATAGCGACCCTAGACGGAAAACGAAGCCAGTGGGAGAGTTTTCTCAATTTCACTAGATTGCTACTGAATTTGGCAATCTAGAGTTGTTGTTGTTAGGTGCTGTCAAGTTAATTCTGACTCATAGCAACCCTATGCACGACAGAATGAAACACTGCCTGGCCCTGTGCCATCCTCACAATTGTTGCTATGCTTTAGCCCATTGTTGAAGTCACTGCCTTAATTCATCTTGTTGAGGATCCTCCTCTTTTTTGCTGACCCTCTACTTTACCAAGCATGATGTCCATCTCCAGGGACTGATCCCTCCTGATAACATGTCCAAAGTATGTGAGACATAGTCTCACCATCCTTACTTCTAAGGAGCATTCTGGCTGCACTTCCTTCAAGACAGATTTGTTTCTTCTTTTGGCAGTCTTTGTCTCTTGATCCATGTACAGATTCCTCATGAGCAAAATTACCAAACCAAAAAACCCGTTGCCATCGAGTCAATTCTGACCCATAGCTACCCTATAGGACAGAGTAGAACTGCCCCATAGAGTTTCCAAGGAGTGCCTGGTGGATTTGAACTGCCGACCTTTTGATTAGCAGCCGTAGTTTTTAACCACTACGCCACCAGGGTTTCCGAGTACAATTAAGTGTTCCGGAATTCCCATTCTTTGAAATGTTGTCCATAACTTGTTATGATCCACACAATCGAATGCCTTAGCATAGTCAATAAAACATAGGTAAACATCTTTCTGTATTCTCTGCATTCAGCCAGGATCCATTTGACAGCGGCAATGATGTTCCTGGTTTCATGTCCTCCTCTAAATCCGGTTGAATTTCTGGCAGTTCCCTATTGATACGCTGCTGCAACCACTTTTAAATGGTCTTCACCAAAAATATTTATTTTGTTTAAGTAGCTGTAAATGACACAACTAATATTTAAATTATAATGGCAAATGCATATTTAAAATTTAAAACTGGAACTCATCTATTTGCTTCTTCCTGAAGATACGGCACAAAGAGTGGCTTAGGAGCCGGGGCAATATGATCCTCATCAGGAATGTGAAAGTGGCAGTGCAGTCTGCAAGGTGAAATTTGAGCTAGCATGTGAAGGGCATTGATAACTAGAGAAGCACCCAGGTCCTTTGTTTGTGATTGGCCATCATGAATGAGTGGAACAAAAAGGTTGAAATCACATAGCATTTCCTGTTTCAGTGGCATGGAATTATAATGCCAGAGATTTGCATTTCTCTGAATACCAAAACCATAGTACTTTAGCTGGTTATTTTAGCAAGGTGCTAGGCTGACACAAAGTAAAGGTCGGAGACTTGGAGAATCGAAGTCTATAAAGTGCCAGTAGCTCATGAGACATATTTTAAGAGTCCCCAGGCCACACTAATTACATCTTTGGTCAATGTATGAGTTAGAATGCTTTCAAGGGCAAGAGGTGGAAAACCTGGCTCAAAATGACTTAGTTTAAGGTATTTATTGGCACCCATAATTAAAAAGTCCTGAAGTATAATGGCTTCATATGAGATTTGATCCAGTGACTCAAACCATATGATCAGTATTCCATTTTTCTCTCCCCATTTCTTGACTCTGCTTCCTTTCACTTAGGTTTTGGTGGCCTGCTTCTTAGTGGTCCATGAATCTCATCCAAGAGGTCTTGGGGCTCTCTGCTAACTTGTTCGTTTTTATTAGCATATACTGGCAATCCAGCAAAAGTCCTGAAGTTCACTCTGTTGGGTCTGCTTAGGTCAAATGCCCATTCCTGAGCCAATAACTGTGACCATGGGATAGAATATGATGATAGACTTAGTTCACACTGGGTAAGAGTAGACGATGGGTAGTTATTGCAATAGTTGTTGTTAGGTGCTGTCAAGTTGGTTCTGACTCATAGTGACTCTATGCACAACAGAATGAAACACTGGTCCTGTACCATCCTTACATTTGTTGCTATATTTGAGCGCATCATTGCAGCTGCTGTGTCAATCCATCTCATTCAGGGTCTTCCTCTTTTTCGATGATTCTCTACTTTACCAAGCATGATGTCATTCTTCAAGGACTAGTGCCTCCTGATAACATGTCCAAAGTATGTGAGATGAAGTCTCCCCATCAGTGCTTCCAAGGGGCACCCTGGCTGTACTTCTTCCAAGACAAACTTGTTCGTTCTTCTGGCAGACCATGGTATATTCACTGTTCTTCACCAACACCATAAGTCAAAGATCAATTTTTTGGTCTTCTTTATTCATTGTCCAGCTTTCACATGCATATGAGGTGATTGAAAATATCATGATTTGGGTCAGGTGCACCTTAGTCCTCAAAGTGACATCATTGCTTTTGAACACTTTAAAGGAGTCTTTTGTGGCAGATTTGCCCAGTACGGTAAGTCATTTGATTTCTTCACTGCTGCTTCCATGGGTGTTGATTGTGGATCCAAGTAAAATGAAATCCTTGACAACTTCAATTGTTGTTGTTAGGTGCTGTCACATCGGTTCCAACCCCATGTACGACAAAATGAAACACTGCCTGGTCCTTTGCAATGCTCACAGTAGTGGTTTGCTTGAGCCCATTGTTGCAGCCACTGTGTCAATCCATCTTGCTAGGGTCTTTCTCTTTTCTGCTGACCCTGTGCCTTACCAAGCATGATGTCCTTCTCCAAGAACTGATTCTTCCTGATAACATGTCCAAAGTATGTAAGGTGCAATCTCTCCATCCTTGCTTCTACGGAGCATTCTGGTTGTACTTCTTCTAAGACAGACTTGTTTGTTCTTTTGGCAGTCCATGGTATATTCAATATTCTTCACCAACACCACAATTCAAAGGTGTCAATTCTTCTTCAGTCTTCCTTACTTATTGTCCAGCTTTCACTTGCATATGATGCGATTGAAATTACCATGGCTTGGGTCAGGCACACCTTAGTCTTCAAGGTGATATCTTTGCTTTTCAACACTTTAAAGAGGTACTTTGCGGCAGATTTGCCCAATGCAATGTGTCTTTTGATATCTTGACTGCTGCTTCCATAGGTGTTTATTGTGGACCCAAGTAAAATGAAATCCTTGACAACTTCAATCTTTTCTCCATTTTTCATGATGTTTCTTATTGTTCCAGTTGTGAGAATTTCTGTTTTATGTTGAGGTGTAATCCATACTGAAGGCCATGGACTTTGATCTTCATCAGTAAGTGCTTTGAATCCTCTTCAATTTCGGCAAGCAAAGCTGTGTCATCTGCATGACGCAGGTTGTTAACAAGTTTTTCTCCAGTTCTAATGTCCTGCTTGTCTTTGTATAGTCCAGCATCTTGGATTATTTGCTAAGCATACAGATTGAATAGGTATGGTGAAAGGATACAACCCTGACACACATCTTTCCTGACTTTAATCCATGCAGTATCCCCTTGTTCTGTCTGAACAACTGCCTCTTGATCTATGTGCAGGTTCCTCATGAGCACAATTAAGTGTTCTGGATTTACCATGCTTTACTATGTTATCCATAATTTGTTATGATCCACTCAGTCAAATGCCTTAGCATGGTCAATAAAACATAGGTAAACATCCTTCTGGTATTCTCTGCTTTCAGCCATGATTCATCTGACATCAGTGATGATATTCTTGGTTCCTCATCCTTTTCTGAATCTGGCCTGAATTTATGGCAGTTCCCTGTTAATATACTGCTGCAGCTGTTTTTGAATGATCTTCAGCAAAATTTTGCTTGCACATGATATTAATGATATTGTTCGATAATTTCCGCATCAGGTTGGATCACCTTTTTTGGGACTAGGCATAAATATGGATTTCTTCCAGTCGGTTGTCCAGGTAGTTGTCTTCCAAATTTCTTGTCATAGACAAGTGAGCACCTCTAGCACTGCATTCATTTATTGAAACACCTCAATTGACATTACATCAATTCCTGGAACCTTGTATTTCCCCAATGCCTTCGGTGCAGCTTAGACTTCTCTCTTCAGTACATCGGTTCCTGATCATATGCTACCTCTTGAAGTGGTTGAACATCGACCAATTTTTTTTGGTATAATGACTGTGTGTATTCCCTCCATCTTCTTTTGATGCTTCCTGCATCTTTTAATACTTTCCTCATTGAATCCTTCACTACTGCAACTCGAGGCTTAAACTTTTTCTCTGATTCCTTCAGCTTGAGAAATGCAGAGTGTGTTCTTCCCTTTTGGTTTTCTAGCTCCACTCTTTGCCCATGTCATTATAATACTTCACTTCGTCTTCTTGAGCCGCTATTTGAAATCTTCTCAGTTCAGTTCTTTTCCTTCATCATTTCTTCCATTTGCTTTAGCTGCTCGAAGTCCAAGAACAAGTTTCAGAGTCTCTTCTGACATCCATTTTTGGCTTTTCTTTCTTTCCTGTCTTTTTAGTGACCTCTAGCATTCTTCATGTATGATGTCCTTGATGTCATTCCACAACTCCTCTGGTCCTCGGTCATTAGTGTTCGACGTGTTGAATCTATTCTTGAGATGGTGTCTAAATCCAGGTGGCATAAGGACTTGTTCTAATTTTCTCCAGTTTCAACTTGAACTTGCATCTGAGTAATTGGTGGTCTGATCCACAGTTGGCCCCTGGCCTTGTTCTGCCTGATGATACTGAGGTTCTCCTTTGTCTCTTTCCGCAGATGTAGTCAATTTGATTCCTGTGTATTCCATCTGGTGAGGTCCATGTGTATAGTCACTGTTTATGTTGGTGAAAAAAGGTATTTTGCAGTGACAAACTTCAATATTTTCTCCATTTATTGCGATGTTGCTTATTGGTCCAGTTTGTTTTCTTTATGTTAAGGTGTAAGCCATACTGAAGGCTGTGGTCTTTGATCTTCATCAGTAAGTGCTTCAAGTCCTCATCACTTTCAGCAAGCAGGGTTGTATCATCTGCATATCACATGTTGTTAATGAATATTCCTCCAATTCTAATGCCCCATTCTTCTTCGTAGAGTTCAGCATCTTGGATTATTTGCTTAGCATACAGATTGAATAAATATGGCTACAAGAATACAACCCTGATACACACCTTTCCTGACTTTAAACCACATAGCATCCCCTTGCTCTGTTCCAACAACTGCTTCTTGGTCTAAGTACAGGTTCCTCATGAGCACAAGTAAATGTTCTGGAATTCCTGTTCTTCGTAATGTTATTCATAATTTATTATGATCCACACAGTTGAATGCCTTTGCATAGTCAATAAAACACAGGTAGACATCTTACTGGTAATCTCTGCTTTCAGCCAAGATCCACCTGACATCAGCAATGATATCCCTTATTCCACGTCCTCTTGAATTTCTGCTTGAGCTTCTGGCAATTCCCTGGGGGTGTAGTGCTGCAACTGCTTTTGAATGATCTTTAGTAAAATTTTGCTTATATGTGATATTAATGATATTGTTTGGTAATATCTGCTTTTGGTAGGATCACCTTTCTTTGGAATGGGCACAAATTTGAGTCTCTCCACATCAACTGCCCAAGTAGCTATCTTCTAAATTTCTTGGCATAGATGAGTGAGCACCTCTGGTGCTGTATGGTTTGTTGAAACATCTCAGTTGGTATTCTGTCAATTCCTGGAGCCTTGTTTTTTTGCCAGCGCCTTCACTGGTCTTGCAAAATTCTATCATGTGATCTCTGGCTTCGTTTTTATCACCAAGGCCATATTTTCCACTATGGATCCATCTTCTCTTTTTTTCCAACTTTCACATTCCAGTCACCAGTAATTATCATTGCATCTGGATTGCATGTTTGATAAATTTCAGACTGTAGAAGTTGGTGAAAATGTTCAATTTCCTTATCTTTGGCATTAGTGCTTGGTGAGAAATTTGAATAATAGTCATATTAACTGGTCTTCCTTGTAGGCGTATGGATGTTGTTCTATCACTGACAGTGTTGTACTTCAGGATATATCTTGAAATGTTCTTTTTGATGATGAATGTGACACCATTTCTCTTCAATTTGTCATTTCTGGCATGGTAAACTATAAGATTGTCTAATATCTAGGATATTGATCTTTATGTGTTCTGTTTCATCATTGATGACTTCCAATTTTCCTAGATTCATACTTTGTACATTCCATATTCCTATTATTAATGGATATTTACAGTTGTTCTTATTTTGAGTCGTGCCACATCAGCAAATAAAGGTCCTGAAAGCTTTACTCCATCCATGTCATTAAGGTCAACTCTACTTGAGGGAACTATATGGTTGCTATGAGTTGGAATTTACTCGATGGCAACGGGTTTGGTCTACTTGAATAGGCAGCTCTTCCCCAGTTGTATTTTCAGTGCCTTCCAACCTGAGGGGCTCATCTTCTAGCACTGTATTAGACCATGTTCTGCTGCTATCCAAAATAATTTCACTGGGCAACTTTTTCAGAAGTAGATAACCAGGTCTTCCTTCCTAGTCTTTCTTAACCTGAAAACTCCACTGAAACCTGTCCATCGTGGGTGACCCTGCTGGTATTTGAAATACCTGTGGCATAGCTTCCAGCATCATAATAATCCACAAGCCGCCACAGTATGACAACTAACATGCGTGGTGGCAGCTTCAGACATTTGGTGTATGTGCTTGTTTGAGGAGCCAGTGGGGCAAAGTTACCATCTGTGAAATTATGACTGAACACCTCTAAATCAGAATCCCCCCCACCCAGGAGGAATGAATGCAACAGAAATCAGGATAGTGTAACCAAGAGGAAGGGAAAAAGATGCCTTATGGGACAACAACTAGATGTCTACTACGGTCATCTTGAAAAGAATCAGATTTTGGAATATGGGCAAACATGGGAAGTTTTGCCATTTCTTTCCAGGTGAAATTAGGCTAACTCAAGTAAAACAATAAACCTTAAAAGAGAGACATCACAGGAAAGCAATATTTGTTTTGAGGCTTACCTGTAGAAAGAGAAAGGTACCGGTCCAGCTTTTGACCTTAGTGATGATAATTACTTCTGATTCCTGGATGTTTTGTGTTTTCCCACATCTCAGTAGAGGACCTGCTGTTACCTTTATCTTAAATACCTTCCTTCTCTTTTCTTCTTTGTTCAATTCATACTATCATTCAAGAATTATGCTGATTGCCACTTCCTCCAAGAATCAGTTAAGCCACTTGTTGTCAAGTTGATTCTGACTCATTGTGATCCCATGTGTGTCAGAGTAAAACTGTTGCTCCATAAGATTTTCAATGGCTGATTTTTCTGACATAGATCATCAGGCTGTTCTTCTGAGGCTCCTCTAGGTGAGCTCAAACTGCCAACTTTTCACTTAACAACCAAACATGTTAACCATTCGTACTACCCAGGAACTCCTATCTCTAGCATACTGCCTAACATATTGTGTTGTAATTTTTGGGTTTCTCAGGTGTTTACTAGAGTGTGACATCCCAAAGACAACATTGTGCTTTTTTTTATGTATATGCTGTGCCTACAGCCCCCAAACAGAACCCGTTGCTATCGAGTTGATTCCAACTTATTTTGACCACATGTGTTACAGAGTAGAACTGCTCCATAGGGTTTTCTTGACTGTAATCTTTATGAAAGCATATCACCAAGCTTTTCTTCTGTGGCATCTCTGGGTGGGTTCAAATTGCCAACCTTTAGATTAGTAGCCAAGAGCAAACTGCACCACCCAAGGACCTCTTTGCCTATAGTAGGAGTTCAATAAATGCCAACTGAATGAATGAATGAAGCGTATTTGCATAAGGGCTTTTTATTTTTAACATCATAGGTAGAACTAGTTCCTTAACTTCCACTGACAGCCTGTTTGCCTCATTGCTTAGTACAGATGTTCTTCTTTCCTATTTACCTTACAAAGAGAATTGAATAGAGGCCCCCATCCCTTTTTTTTTTTTTTTGGTAAAAGTTATTTATCCAGTTTCCCATAATGAGGAGAAACATCTTGTTTACTTCTAATGAAATTTTAGGACTTTGGGAGGTGATCTCAAACAGTAGAACTTTGAGAATCTGAGAGCTGGAAATGGTCATAGAAATCATCTTCTTCAAATTTCCCCTCTTGCAAGCAACAAAAGCAAGACCAAGAAAGGTTAAGGGATTTGTTTAACGTCATTCAAGAAATTAGTGATGGAGCCAGGACTACCGTATTTCCTCTTCCAGTCCAATATTTTCTATATGCAAGAAAGGGACAGGTACTATAGACATCACATGGAAAAACTTAAGGCAATGGAAGCTCCTTGTATGACTACCAAAGCATTTAGGATCCTAGACTCAGATCACCATGTTAAATGTTATCTAATCCAATCTTCTATCCAACACTTACATCCAATCTACAAAATTCCTTTCAAATGGTCAGTCTGTTGATGATTTCATACTTACAGCGATAGGAAATTTACCACTTCTCAAGGCCTCTCCTTTCATCTTTGGTTAGTTCAGAACGTTAGAAAGCTTAGTCTTACATTGGCCTAATCTGTCTTCCTATGAATTCAACTCAGAGGTCTCAGCTCTACCATCTGGTGATTCAAAAGTCATGCAGTTAGTCATGTTGTTGTGAGCTGTCTAGTTGATTCCGACTCATACGTATAGGACACAGTACAGCTGCCCCACAGGGTTTCCTAGGTTCACTGGTTAAGTGTTTGGTTGCTAACCAAAAGGTCGGCAGTTCAAATCCACCACGCTGCTCCTTGGAAACCCTAAGGGGCAATTCTACTCTATCCTATAGGGTCACTATGAGTTGGAATCAATTTGATGGCAACGGGAATCTTTACAGGAGCAGGTTCCTAGGTCTTTTCTCCTGTGAAATGGCTGGGGGGTTCAAACCACTGACCTTTCAGTTCACAGCCAAGTACTTAACCCCTGTGCCGCCAGGGTACCTTGCAGTTAACTGTGGGAGTATATTATCCTTTACCCTCTTTCATGTGTATTGCCCTTCCCTTTCCTTACTTTCGAAGCCCTATGTTTTAGTAGGACATGCTCAAATAAGGGTAATGCAAGGGGACCTAGAGTTTAAAAAAAAATTTTTTTTTTTTTTTTTACTGTAACTCATTTAGGCCAGCTGCTTTATTTCCTTTAGGTTCCTTACAAATGCTGATTTTCACATGGGTCTCACAATGACTAATATATTGGGGCCAGATTGACTCAACTCATTTTCTAAGGATCGTTGTCTGATTTGCTATCTCTGTGTATCTTTGTGATGCTGACATTTTCTAGTATCCATGGATAGTACTCAACAAATTATGTAAGCTATCCTTTTACATGATAATGTACTTTGCTAACAGTTTAGTTTTGTGTACCTTGTTTTAAGAAAATTTGATACATAAAAATCAGATTTAGACAAAAACAGTCAGAATATTATTCCTCCATAGAATTCATTTCCTCAAATGCCCTTTTAAAGTGTCATTATGTTGAAAAAGTTCTGCTTTGACCCAAAGATTTCTGGAATTTGTCAGTTACATAAAGCAAGATACAGACATTTGAAAACTCCACAAGGAGGAATAGAATCACGATAATAAACTGATACATAAACACATAGAAATGGGGAGATGAAATTCAACACAGAAGGGTTATCACAATATTCCCATATCTTTAGGCATACAGACCTACTTTAAGCTATACCGTTTGAGGGCTGGTGGAGCCTGAAGTTCAAGAAGTTTAAGCATCGTATCAACCAATCAAATGTTCACAGATATGTAAAAATAGACAAGTTGTCAGCTGTATGCCAGGTTTTCCTAGGATTGTATCCAAGCCATCTAATCACAACAGCCTGAATTAAAAGGCCTCAGCTGAGAAAATTCCACTATTTTTGTTTTTAATCCATTTTATGTCAGGAAATATTTCCTTATAATCTTAAGCATCTAGTTTGATTCTTACGGAAGAAGATGATACTGCTGGTCAGCACCTACTTTGTAAGAACACTCCATGTATGTAGCCTCCATTCTTTTTGAACTGGGAAGACCTGAAATAGTCATGGTGATATTGTGAGGAACTGACAATGGGGGGAACCTCTTACGGGTCATATGCCCTATTTTGACCAAGTGATTGAGAACAAATTAAGGGATAGAGGCAGTGCTTTCCAGCACTTATCTGGTTCGAGCTTTTGCCTCTGGCAATGGCTAGGGCTTAATATGGTAGTATTTTACAGGAATGTTTCAGAGCCCTGGTGGCACAGTGGTTTAAGCACTTGACTGCTAACTGAAAGGTCAGCAGTTCATACCTACCAGTTGCTCCGTGGGGGAAAGATGTGGCAGTTTGCTTCCATAAAGATTACAGCCTTGAAGACCCTATGGGCAGTTCTACTCTGTTGTGTAGGGTCACTATGAGTTGAAATCGACTTGACGGCAATGTTTTTTACTTTGTTTTTAGGACATGAAGGCCAAGTAGACTTATAATGATAATAAAAATTGGAAATATCTATTAATAAAGTCAATAAGTAAAGAATAGAGTTCATTATAAGAACTCCTGAAATATCTCTCATACTCAGTGGTAAAATTAATCATTTTCATTAGGTTGAAAATTTCTCATGGAAAATGTTATGAGCCAGTGTCATAGGAACCAAGCATGACACTGACTCTGGATCAAGTTTGGACCAATATATTTTGTGTTTTGCTGGAGACATTTAAGATGTATTTAAAAGTCAGTGGTGGTTTACCTGAAGACATTATACTGAGTGAAATAAGTCAGTGACAAAAGAACAAATACTGTATAGTTTCAAATATATAGAAATCAAAGCTTATTAGTGGTTCTCAGGGGTGGGAAAGAGGTGAAAAGGGGGAGTTACTGTTCAGGGGTGTTGAGTTTATGTTAAAGGTAGTGGAATTAGTAGAAAAAGAATAGTCAAATTGTTGTATAACATGAAGGTTGTAATCAATGGTGTCATTGTACGCATGTAAAATACACGTAAAAATTGTTGAATTTTGTTATTTACCACACACGCGCGCACACACACACACACACGTGGTTTAGTGGTAGAATTCTCCCTTTCCATGCAGGAGACCAGGGTTCAGTTCCCAACCAGTTCACCTCATGAGCGGCCACCATCCGTTTGTTAGTGGAGGCTTGTGTTTTGCTCTGATGCTACTTAGGTTTTGGTGGAACTTCTAGACTAACCCAGACTATGGAGAAAAGCCTGGCAATCTACTTCTGAAAATCGACCAATGAAAATTGTATTGATCACAAAGAGCCACAGCATTTTGTTCCACTGTTCAGGGATTGCTATGAGCCAATGGCTCCCTCAGTGGCAGCTAACAACAACATATTTTAGGCTATTTGATTTACCATATGCCTTTGTGTAGCTTTCTTCATGTTTCTTGGGTTTATAGTTTTTGACAAAAATTTTTTGGCCATTATTTCTTCAGAATTTTTTTCTTCTCTTCTTTTCTCTCCTTCTGGGACTCCAGTTACTCATGTATTAGGCTGCTAGATGTTGTCCCGCAGCTCATCGAATTCTCTGGCCATTTTTCCCCCAATTTGCAGTGTTGAACTGCTAATTAATTCTATCTGGTGTATTTTTCATCTTAGACATTGTACCTTTTATCTCTAGAAGTTTGATTTGGGCCATTTTTGTATCTTCCATGTCTCTCCTTAACATGCTCATTCATGCCTTTTATCTTCTTGAACATAGGGAGTACATTCATATTAGCTATTTTAATGTTTTTGTCTCCTAATTTATCATCTGTGTAATTTCTGGGTCTATTTCTATTGATCTTCCTCATCATTATGGATGATACTTTCCTGCTTCTTTTATGACTGGAAATTTGGGTTATTTCTATGCATATTTTTGAAATTTGTTCTGGTGCTTTCAAATGACTTGAAAATTGGTTGATCCTCTCAAAGTTTGCTTTTAAAGTTTGTTAGGTGGGACAAGGGCAACCGCTAGTCTAGAGTTACTTTGCTCCACTACTGAGGCCGTATCTTTCTGAGCTTTCTACTCATTGTCTTAGGTATTTTGAGGTTTCATAACTCTGGCTGTTGAAAATGTGAACTGTTCTCAGCCCTGTGTGAGCTCTGGAGATTATTCCATCTGTTCCTTTCCCGTGGTTCTTTTCCAGCCTTGAATAATTTCCTCATGTGCATGCATTTGCTGATCAACTCAGTTGGAGAATTGAGGGGTACCCTCTTCAGATCTCTGTTGTCGTTGTGTGCCATCGAGTTGATTCCAACTCATAGTGACACTATATGACAGAGTAGAACTGCCCCATAGGGTTTCCAAGGAGTGGCTGGTGAATTCGAACTGTCAACCTTTTGTTTAACAGCCATACCTCTTAACCACTGCATCTTCAGGCCTCTTTCAGATCTGTAGAGCTTTCCTTCTTTGTATCTCCCTTCTCTCCGGTACTCTGCCCTTGGAATTCTAGCTGTCTTGGCTTTCCTAAATTCTCAACTGTTTCCTCAACTTCAGGAGACCACCTCATTTTTATTTCCCTTCCTTCAGGGATCATTCTCCTGTACTGCTTGTTGTCCAATGTCTGAAAACTGTTGTTTTGTATGCTTGTCTGTTTTTTTTAGTTATTCCATTCTAGCCAGAAGTAGAATCTTATAAGTCGGTATATTTTAGAGCTCTTCTGTGAGAAGAATGATTTCCAACTTCTATTAGTACAACCTAATGTTTAATACACAATATTTAAAGGCATTTATATAAACAATTGAAATCTTTCTTTGGGGAAATTAAAACAACAAAGCTTGATTGCATGATTTCATATTTTGCAGATGTTAATATTTAATCATATGCAGAGCCATTTAGCTTAAGTGCATTAATGTAACTCATTTAAAAGAGGCCAGTAATTGTCCTATTAACTCCCAGTCTGGATGTTATCTGCTCTGCCCTGCTGGTAAGGCCAGAGGGAGACTCTTCTATTGGCACCCACAGAGATTGCTCTGATCTGTTGAAAATCCTGTTAAAATCTAATTACTTAGGAGAATCAGCCAGGGAATATCTAATGAGCTCTAGGAAACCCACTAGAAGAAGTTCTGTGTTACTAACAAATGAAATTTCTTATGTCTTTCAATTATACTAGGACCACATGAACATAATTGCTGCCTTATAAAATGTGACTCTTGTTTGTTGGTTTTTAATTGTATATCAAGAATTTTTTTGGTCATGTGAAATAACTTAATTTCCTATGGGGGAGAAATGATGGTGTAAAGCTTAAATAAGTTTACTTCATTTCCTCACAAATATTTGACTCTCTTTATCAAATGCTTAAAAAATGCATGTACATTATTTAGTGAAAGCATTACCCAGGTGTGAAAAACTTGCCGATTAAAAGAGCCTTGAATTTTTAATCAAGAATGAAACACGTGTTAATTAAGAAACTCTGAAAAGGAGAGTTCCCTGCAATTTTCTTGAAAATATTGCCCAAAGAAATGGATTTATTAAAAACGAAAATTAATTTGTCTCACATATTTTGTAAATATATTTTTGAGACTCTTAGTTCAGTTTATATTTTTTCTCTCTTTAATGATTAGTGATTTTTAAAAATCCAACCTAATCCTTTCAACTTTGTTCATTTTCTCCTCCTCTCTAGGTAGGACTATTTTCTAAAAGTAGGTTGGAGCACAGGTTAAGAGCATGAGTTTTGGAGAGAAATAGGTCTAAGGTGTTCAAATACTGGCTGTTCTATGTATAAGTAATTTCTTAATCTTCTGAGTCTCAGTTTCCATTTCTATACAGTGGGGATACTAACTGATATATACAATTAATACATCATGCACAAGATTGTTGTGAGAGTTGAGTGAAGTAAAGCATGTAAAGTGCTTAGCACAGTGTCCTGCACATTGTAAGAGCTCAAAAGCTGGTAGTTATTATTTTTGAAGACTAATTAAATTTTGGCATATGAAAGAATTGTGATATCTAAGATTCATTAAACACTAATGTAGGGTGAATTTCTATTATCCTAATGTACTTCTATCACCATATTCATATTAAATTTGTTGAAGAAAATTAAAATGGGTCTATTTTTAGTAGCATGTCGGTGAAGTTCATTCCAAAGTTTATCAAGTTTTTAGCCAATGTATCATTTTACAACATGGATTGATTTCAGCAAATGACACCAGAAACAAAATGTGGTTTGGTGATACATTACTTAGAAAAATACCTGTCTTAGTGATAAATTGTAATTGGAATATTATATAAGATTTTAATGATTGAGGAGAGAAAAGGGCTATTACATATTATTTCAACAATTAACAATGTAACTATTATTTAAAATTATTATCTAGCCTATAGAACTCTTGCAGCTGAGATGCTTGAGTTGATGGTGGTTTTTATTTTCAATCATTTGATAGTGTGTTAAAATTAGGTTTTCCCTTTTGCCTAATATATGTGATTAAAACACTTTTTAATTAGACTGTTTTGAAGTTAACATACAAATTGTCCTATGAAGTTATTTTACGCATTGTAATTGGACAAGGAAGTAGAATTACAATAATAATGTTTTCACTTAAAATAGGCTCTTTTGTATTTAAAATTCCTTTCTTGTATAATTCATTCATTCTTTCAGTAACAGTAACTTTATGACTGTATTGCATGCAGAAAAATGAAACAGAATTTTTGTATACATGTAGCCCTGATTACATTTCATAAAGAGAGGATTAGATCATCTGTAATAACATATAAATTATTGTTTTAAAAAATAATATTTAAATGTTTAAAATAATTTGTTAATGTTTTTAGCTTAATGCTTTACATGAATTTGATTTTCTTCTTGAAAACAATCTATCATTTTGAGGAATAATGGTGCTATTTGTAGGAGAAGATACTAAAATTGAATTTATGGTGACTCACTATTTGTTAAAAACATGAAAAATAAGCATTGTGAACTGATTTTATCTAGCAGGAATTATCAAGGACTAAACATCAGCTAATTTCCTTATTCAACAAGTATTTATTAAGGGCTTATTATTTGCCAAAATGGGAATGTAGTGTTGAACAAGACAGGCAGGAAAGAGGAATTAGCAGATTCATTATAAAAGCTAATATTTTGCCACGATGTCAGTTCATGAAACTGTTCACTCAGCCTAAGTCCCTGCCAGAAAGTGCTTTGACTGCTGATATTAGCATGTGAAACCACTGGCTAAGCCCAGTCTTGCTGGGGAGTTCATATCCATAACTTAATCAAATTAGCACATCTTTATTAAACCAATCTGTTGACAACAGAAAATGAACACTTCACTTTGACAAATAAAATAAAAGCAAAAAAGAGGTAGCCCTAGTTCTTTCCCTGTTCCTTTCTGAGGTTAATACTCTGCTTGTCAAACTTCAGGGTTCAGCTTAATGCCCAAATCTCTGTGAACATGTGACGCTGCGCCCCCATCCTCTGCTTCCACAACTTGGTATATCCCTATTGTATCGTACTTTTCTATTTACATGTGTCTCCCACCAGATAATGTGAGATTTTTTTAATTTTTATTTTACTTTAGATGGTTTATAGAGCAGACTAATTTCTCACTACATAGTATACATATTGTTTCACGACATTGGTTAACAACCCCACAACATGTCAACACTCTGCTCTCTCGACCTTGGATTCCCTGTTACCAGCTTTCCTACCCCCTCCTGCCTTCTAGTTCTTGCCCCTGGGCTGGTGTGGCCCTTAGTCTCATTTTGTTTTATGGGCCTGCCCAATCTCTGGCTGAAGAGTGAGCCTTGGGAGTGACTTCATTACTGAGCTAAAAGGGTGTTCAGGGCCATACTCTCAGGGTTTCTCCAGTCTCTGTCAGGCCAGTAAGTCTGGTCTTTTTTTGTGAGTTAGAATTTTGTTCTACACTTTTCTCCTGCTCTGTCCAGTGCCCTCTATTGTGATCCCTGTCAGAGCAGTCAGTGGTGGTAGCCGGGTACCATCTAGCCGTAAAGGACTCAGTCTGGTGGAGGCTATGGTAGATGTGGTCCGTTAGTCCTTCGGACTAATCTTTCCCTTGTATCTTTAGTTTTCTTCATTCTCCCTTGCTCTTGAAGGGGTGAGACCAGTGGAGCATCTTAGATGGCCACTCACAGGCTTTTAAGACCCCAGATGCCACTCACCTAATGTGAGCTTCTTGAGAAAAGGGATTGAGTCTTATTTTTCTTTAAATATTAGCACTAAGAACAACACCGGATACATGGTAGGTGCTCAAAGAGTGTTATTGAACTAATTCTAATAATTCTGTTGTTCTATTGGATTGTATTCATAGCTCTTTTGTTGATTCCTTTATGGTAATCTGGCATAGAGACAGATCATAGGATCCTTTAATTTTCCTGCATAAAAATGAGTATTATGTTTTCTAAAAAAACTAAAAATATACTGAGGATTCTGAGATATTAGTTGAACTATGTGAACTTGATGATGTTTGATCATTTTTTTTAACCTACAAAAACAGAAATTTCATGATTTAACCTTATGTTTTTTCTAGGTTTTTTAGCTTGACTAAAAATGTAATATAATTATCAAAATACCCATGACTCCAAATATGTTAATTCATCACTGCTTATCATTTTCTTCTTCCTTTCCATTTCACCTTGATTGCTGATTTTGGCCTTTCTTTCATCATTGAATCATATTTTACTACCAAAAAATTAATTGCGCGATATACCTGTCACTCCAAATTCTAAATTATATATTTTTTAATGTTAATGAGTCTAGAGTCCAGTAGGCTAGATCTAGCAAGCAGTATTATTTGACTTCTTTAAGGGCTTTAGGTATCAAGGGATAGTGGGCAATGTTTAATTTCCAAGTTTAGTTATAGTTTTAAAAATACTGATTTTTCTTTCAGTATTAGTACATATAAAACTAATTTTCGTGATTTCTGATAAATTAGAAGATTTCATTAATTTATAATTTGAAAATTACTACTGTGTTTACTCTATAAACTAAAATTTCAAGCCCTGGTACACTCATTTCTGATTTAATCTGATAGTGCTGTGTAATAATCTTATAAACTTCTCAAAATATAACCCAGAAGGACCAAACCCACTGCAACTGAGTTGATTCCTACTCATTGCCATCTCAAAGGGTTTCCAGGGCTGTAAATCTTTTTGGAAACAGACTGTCACACCTTTTTCCTGAGGAGCCCCTGGTGGTTTCGAACTGCCGACCTTGCAGTTAGCCGTTGATCGCTTTACCTGCTGGACCACCAGGGCTCCTTTCTCAAAGTATAGTTATCACCAAATGAAATCTTCTCCAGAACTTTATGACTCTGAAGAAAATGGAATATAACGAAAGGTTTTTTTTTTTTTTTTTCTGGAAAGGTCACAGATGGTCATATTTTTTTTTTCTTTTAAATAAGAAACGACCCCATTAAATGAGTTGTAGCTAAAGCTCCCTGAAGTTAAAGTCTAAGCTGCTCTTTGTTTCGTATCTTTTGAGTAAAGCCAATATAATTTAATTTGCCTAATATAGAGCTTTTGGAAAAGAGGGCTGGAGAAGAGAGTGTAACCTGGCTCTTTGTGCAAATACTGGAAAGCCCTTATGGCTACTTGGCAGTTAATGTAAGACCTGAGCAAGTTACTCAAGCCGGTGGTCCCCAGATTTGGGGGCTGTGACAAGGCTTTCACTGTTTAACAGTAAAACAACTAAGGACGAAGTAAATTTTCCATAAAGCAAAATTTATTGAAGTGAAAGGACTGTCCTCTCTTCTGAGTTTATATCCTTTCTCCTTTTATTTATTTTTTGTTGTTAATGTAGTTTACCTTTTATGAAATTATAGTAGATGATTTTTTTTCAATGTTCCTATATGCTAAAATACACACTTGGCAATTCTGTGACTCCCCGAAATATTTTTTTGAAATGTCACTGATTCTTAAAATCTGAAAGTCTTGGAACCACCTATTACTTTTACAGTAAAACCTATGAAAACTGAAAACTATGTAAGGTAGAAATCTGTCAGAGAAGCGTCATAGAGCAAAATGGCAGTCTGGTTGAAATTTAAAGTAAAAAGCTTTGATTGAGAGGCAAGGCAATTTGCAAATTGAGAATAACAAGGTACAGAGGATTCAGAACTAAATGATTCCAGGAGGAGACAGTTTAGGGTGTTTTTATACGAAAATACAAGCAACTTTGGTAAAAATTCAGTGATTGGTTGATATTTAGGCAATGGTTACAAAATTGGGTGAGGGTACATCTGACTGGGTTTCTAAAATTGTTTTTTTTTTTTTTTTTTGAAGTTATCATTAAATTGGATGTATATGGCCTTGAAACAATCATGAGACCCTCCTTGTATGACTGCAGGGAGGACAAGTGCAATTCTAAAGTTTATCCTGAGTGAGCATGTGTTTTGAGAATTGTTTTGGACCCAGTTTCCTGAGCAGGGTGTGTTCTTAAGCAAAATTCTTAAGCAAGAAAAATCACATTCTTCTCTAAAATTGTTTACCAAGTAATTTTTTCAGGGTACAGTGGAGAGTTATAGAAATGACAGGCTGCATTCTTGGTGCAGAAGTTACTTTTGATTCAAAATGGAGTTTTGGCCCCAGACCTTCGCATAGCCACCATCTAATGTCAGGAGCCCTAAATTAATGTGGGATGCTTTTAATCTGAAGGAAAACTCATGTATTTTCCACTAATTGAGAGCAATAAAAAAGCGGTAAGTCTACACTCTGTCAAAGGCAGAACGCTCGTGAGACCCAGAAAACCAAGGCAGTTCCATTGAGTTCTGGCTCTCACAGGTTTCACTGTATATGCCTGTTTTCTCACCTGTTAAGTGGAGGTAACAATCTTTATTTCATTGGGTTATTGTGAATATTGTGACGTACATAGGCAGAAGTGCCTAGGACTGTACCTGGGACTTTATGAGTGCTCCCAACATTGGTCTAGTCTGAAACTCTGATATAGGTTCCAGGGTTTCATCCAGTTTTCATTTGTGCAGAGTGAAGTTAATAAGTTCAAATTGGGACATGGTGCATAATAGGGGCCAAATATTTTTTCGAGTCTGTGATACTAAAGTAGAGCAGTCTTGTAGGCAGAAAGTATGAGGGTCAGGAGTTCAAACTGAGTTCTTAACAGGGAATCATTAGTGCATAGATGGTATTGAAATCATGAAAGAATGAAGACAAGAGGACCTGGGACAGACTGTCATGATTCTATGGCCCATGAAGCCACGTTGCTTCCCCAACACACATGCAAAGGAAGCATAGGGGTATAGGACATCTCACAACAATCTCATAGCAGTGGTTCTTACCCTGTCCCTATTCATTTTTTGCATCTTAGATGAACATCTGAAAATCTTCGGACTCCTTTTGTTGAAGCTTTAATTCCAGAGGTTGTGCCTCTTTTCCTGTAAGGCTTGGACACTCTGCGTGCTGTTGGCACTAGAGATAATCCTTTAGTGGGAAACATGTCAGAACTAAGAGATTATATAACAGGCTCTTGAATGGGACCATTCCCTGATAAGTACACTTGCCTTTGAAGAATGGTCCACCCTATTAGAGAAGGATACCTTCTTTGACAGAGCAGGCAGCTAGAGAAGAGATGCGCATGGAAAGGTAAGGCAGGAAGGAGAACTTAGCCTAGCCAGCCAGAACTAATGAAGCCAGCCTGGCATTCAATGGAGTGACAGATGTTGCAGCCAGATCACTCTCACACCCAGAAGAGATGTATGGTTTTCTTACCCATGTGCAAAAGGGCAGCCAGAAAGACCTTTGTGCAGCCGGGCCTTTGTTACCAGCTGTCTGACTGTTGGTAAGACTTGCCTCTGTTCATGGTACCCTCCGCATCTCATCCCAAGGGACACATTTATTCCATAAGCCCCATTCTCATGTGCTGGGTCAGTTTGTGCATTTGAATAGTTCTAAAGTTTTCTTGGCCTGATTTTAATTCCTGGGCTTGTTCTTACTGGGATTGGGCCTCCTGCTAAGTTGTGAAGTTGGCAAAGTTCACTGTCTACTACTCTGTGATTCTTTCTGTGGCCTTCTTTCCCCAGCTCCCTGGTACCCTTTCCCTTTCAAGGGACCATACACTATACTTACATGGTCACTGCCTTCAGGGAAATTGGGGAGATAGTTTGATAAATCAACAAATTACAATATTTATGGTTAAGGCAACTTTCTTAGATCCCTAAGAAACTAATCTGCTTCCACGCCCACTCTTTTCTTCTAGTTTCAATGTAAAGAGCCAAAAACCAAAACCAAACCCGTTACTGTCAAGTCAGTTCCTACTCAGAGTGACCCTATAGGACAGGATAGAGCTGCCTCATGGGGTTTCCAAGGAGTGGGCGGATGGATTCGAACTGTTGACCTTTTGGCTAACAGCCACAGCTCTTAACCACTGTGCTACCGGGGCTCTGTAATATAGGGGACAGTTCTCCTTAAACCTAAGGCTGTTCCCTCTGTTTGTGCCCTGGATCTCATTTCCTCTTCCTGCCTTATGTTCCTTGCTTTACCAATGATCTCCTTTCTCTCTTTTTCTCCCATTCTCTTCCTGCCTTAGAATACCTGAGTTCTAACTTTGGTTTTGCCACTCACTTATAGTGTGAACTTGGGCAAATGCTTCCACCTCCACGGGCCATAATTTTCTCATCTGTAAAATAAAAGGGTTGGACTAGATGATCTCTAAACTCCTTTCCACCTCCAACTTTCTGATTTGAAGGTATAAACTCATGAGACTGAAGTTTACCTTTACATCCTCACATACTGAGCTGCTTGTCTTAGTGATAAATTATGATTGGAATATTGCATAAGATTTGAATGATTGATGAGAAAAAGAAGACTATTACATATTATTTCAATAATTAACAATGTAACTATTATTCAATTATTATCTGGCCTGTAGAGCTCTGGCAATTGAAATACTTGATAGCACCTTTCAGGTTCTCAGTGCTTTGATATTGTTCTGGTTCTTCATTTTAGAAAATAAAATAATTTTGTAACTCAGTTTAGACTGAGGTGTTGTTGATTTTTTTTTTTAACGTATTTTCTTAGTCATCTAGTGCTGCTATAACAGAAATACCACAAGTGGATAGCTTTAACAAAGAGAAATTAATTTTCTCACAATCTAGAAGGCTAGAAGTCCAAATTCAGGGTGTCAGCACCAGGGGAAGGCTTTCTCTTTTGGCTCTGGAGGAAAGTCCTTCTCATCAATCTTTCCCTGGAGTAGGAGCTTCTCTGCACAGGAACCCTGGGTCCAAAAGACACGCTCTGCTCCCAGTGCTTCTTTCTTGGTGGTATGAAGTCCCCCTTGTCTCTCTGCTCACTTCTTTCTTTTGTATCTCTAGAGATTGCCTCAAGACAGAATTCAGTCTTGTAGATTGAGTCCTGCCTCACTAACACAACTGCGCCCCTTCATCCCTCAATAACATCATAGAGGCAGGATTTACAACATATAGGAAAATCACACAATACCGGGAATCATGGCCTAGCCAAACTGATACACACATTTTTGGGGGAACATAATTCAATCCATGACGTGTATTTTCTCTTGTTAGTCAAATTTCTTCTTGTTGCAAGAGAGTGAAACCCAATTCAAACCAGCATAAGCAAAAGGATTTCTTAGGGGAGTAGCTAGCTAGCTTCAAGCCTAGATTGCTGTATGGACTCAATGTCATCAGGGCTATGGATTTCACATTTAACAGAGTAGACTAAATTCTATTACAAATAATCCCGAAATCTCAGTCACCCAACACAATAGAAGTTTACTTCCTGTACACATAATAGTTTAATGGGGATGTTTGGTAGGTGGCTTCAATGTGGTGATTTAAGACTTCAAGCCCATTCCACCTTGTAACTTGCTACTCTCAGGGCCCTGGAGTCCTCTGCTGGGTCTGCTACATCTAGTCAACAGATTGGGGTGGGGTGAGAGGAACATGGAGGATCACTTCCACCGGCCAAAGCTCAGGCACATGGCTACAATTTTCTGCAAGGGAGCCTGAGAAATGCGACCAGAGGAAAGAGAAACAAGTTTTAGTGAGCACATAAAAGTCTCTGTCACATCTTCTTTCTTCCTTTTTTTGTGTGTTTGTTGTTCCGTAGCGGTTAAGAGCTCAGTTGCTAACGGAAAGATTGATAGTTCGAATCCACCAGCGACTCCTTGGAAACCCTATGGGGCAGTTCTACTCTGTCATATAGGGTTGCTATGAGTCAGAATCAACTTCATGATAACAGTTCAGTTTTTTTGGTATTGTTTCTCCTGTGTCATTATTCACCAAGTTCTTTCCATGTGGAAGCAAAAATAATTGCAGGTAGCCACAAAATCAATCCTCCTGCCTTCGTGTTCTCTAGAGAAACAGAACCAGTGGTATATATGCATATATGTGTGTGTACATACATACACATATATATGTATATATATGACAGAAACAGAGATTTACTTCAAGGGATTAGCTCATGAGATTGTGGAAGCTGGCAAGTCCAAAATTTGCGGGTTAGGTGGCAGACTAGAGACTTTTGTAGGATTGCACCCCAAGATCCATAGGTCAGGTGATGGAAAGAGTGCAGAGTAGAGAGAGAGCGTGCTCTGTCAAAATATCCGTTTATAATCTGAAGCCAGAATCTACCTTCAGGAAACTCCCTTTTTGACTGATTGATTGCATTATATTACATTAGCTTACACTATGGAAGGTAATTACTTTACATTAGATTACATTGTGGAACAGCAGCTAGTCTAGTATTTGGTCAAACCACTGGAAACCATCAAACCTCCTAACTTAGCAACCTCAGTGAAAGAGACCTTCCTCCTTGTTAGCTCCAGCAGAAAAGTCCCACCCCTGGGCCAGTAATGAAGCTAGTGGAATAGGTCACCCCAGTTGGCCAGGCCTGAGTTACTTGCCCCTCCAGAATCATATCTACCTGAACTGCATGAGTGGGTTACCCTAGAAAGAATGGATTATGTAACCAAAGAAAAGTTGATAAATACCAAGAAATGTATACTACCCTCCTCTTAGGAACAGTGTTTATTTTTATTTTGTAAAAAAAAATCAGTGCTCATGTCTTGATAATTTGTAAAGTGACTCATTTTCTCTCTTGTTTGGAAATGGGCTATGATCTGAATGGATCCTGAAAGAATGGGATAGCTGGATGAGGGAGGGAGGGTTTTCACTCATTTACCAAGCATGTATTGAGCATCTATCAGAAGCAACTGTGATTAAGAGTTCAGGCCTTAGAGTTAGATACTAAAACCAAACCCATTGCCATTCAGTTGGTTCTGACATAGCGACCCTATAGGACAGAGTAGAACTGCCCCGTAGGGCTTCCAAGGCTGTAATCTTTACGGGAGCAGAGTTACCACATCTTTCTCTTATGGAACAGCTGGTGGGTTCAAACCATCGACCTTTCAGTTAGCAGCCGAGTGCTTTAATGACTGCACCACCAGGGCTCCATGGAGTTAATAGTATGTGTCTTAGGCTGGGTTCTCTAGAGAAACAAAACCAATGAAATGTGTATATATATATATACATACACACATGTAGATATATAGAGATTTATCTCAAGGAAATTGCTCACACAGTTATGGAGGCTGGAAAGTCCAAAATCTACGAGTCAGGCATCAGGCTGGAGGCTTCTTCTGACATATGTGATCACAGGGGCTGACAAATTCAAAATTGGCAGGTAAGGCAGAAGGCTTCTGGTTCACAGGATTGCAGAAGCTGGTGAATCCCAAGATCTCCAGGTCAGATGGCAGTTTGCTGACTCACACCCTAAGAATTGGAGGTTAGAGGATGACGAGTTGGATACAGGATTCAAAATGAGAGTGAGCCTTGCTGGAACATCCATTTATATATTGGGCGTAGGCCACACCCCCAAGGAAACTCCCCTTTCAACTGATTGGCTGCTCATATCAGATCTCATCATGGAGGTGATTACATTATATTACATTATGGAAGAGAATCAGTCCAATGTCCGCCAAACCACTGAGAACTATAGCCTAGCAAGATGACCCATAATGTTAACCATCACAGTATGGATCTAATCCTAACACTTCCACTTACTGGCTGTGTGCCCTTTGCAGGTTTTTTTACCTCTTGTATTCTTTTTTTTTATTGTGCTTTAGGTGAAAGTTTAAAGCTGAAGTTAATTTCTCATACAAAAATTTATATAGTCATCGTTATGTGAGCCTAGTTGCTATTCCTATAATGTGACAGCGCACTCCCACTTTCCACCCCAGATTTCCTGTGTCCATTCAACCAGCTCCCATCCTTTTCTGCCTTCTAATCTTGCCTCCGGACAGGAGCTGCCCATTTAGTCTCTTGTATCTATTTGAACTAAGAAGCACACTCTTCACAAGTATTATTTTATGTCTTAAAGTCCAGTCTAATCTTTGAAGAGTTGGCTTTGGGAATGGTTTTAGTTCTCGGTTAACAGAGAGTCCAGAGGCCATGTTTTCTGAGGTTCCTCTAGTCTCAGTCAGACAGTTCAATCTGGTCTTTTTATGTGAACTTACATTCTGCACCCAACTTATTTCCTCCTCCATCAGGGACTCTCTGTTGTGTTCCCTGTCAGGGTGGTCATTGGTGGTAGCCGGGCACCATCTAGTTCTTCTAGTCACAGGCTAATGGAGTCTGGTTTATGTGGCCCATTTTGTCTCTTGGGCTAATATTTTCCTTGTGTCTTTGGCATTCTTCATTCTCCTTTGCTCCAGGTGAGTTGGGACCAACTGATGCTTCTTAGATGGCCACTAGAAAGCTTTTAAGACCCAGACACCTCTCACCAAAGTGGGATACAGAACAGTTTCTCAATAAACTTTGTTATGCCAGTTGACCTAGATGTCCCCCGAAACCATGGTCCCCAGACCCCTGCCCCTGCTACTCTGTCCCTTGAAGTGTTTGGTTGTGTTTAGGAAATATCTTAGCTTTTGGTTTAGTCCAGTTGTGCTGACTTCCCCTGTATTGTGTGTTGTCTTTCCCTTTACGTAAGATAATTCTTCTCAGTGAATTTCCCTCTCCATCTCTCCCCACCCTCGTAACCATTAAAGAATTTTTTTTTTTCTGTGTTTAAACCTTTTCTTGATTTCTTACAATAGTGGTCTCATACAATATTTGTCCTTTTGCAACTGGCTAATTTCACTCAGCATAATGCCTTCCAGGGTCTTCCATGTTATGAGATATTTCGTGGGTTCATCTTTGTTCTTTATCATTGCATAGTATTCCATTGTGTGAAGATACCATAATTTGTTTATCCATTTGTTGTTGATGGGCACCTGGGTTGTTTCCATCTTTTTGCTGTTGTGAACAGTGCTGCAGTGAACATGGGTGTGCATATATCTAGACGGCTCTTATGTCTCTAGATATATTCCAAGGAGTGGGATTGCTGGATCATATGGTAGTTCTATTTCTAGTTTTTTAAGGAAGCCCCAGATCGATTTCCAAAGCAGTTGTCCCATTTTACACTCCTACCAGCAGTGTATAAGTGTTCCAGTCCTGCCACAACCTCTCTAATATCTTTTTTTTTTTTTTTTGGATTAATGCTAGCCTTGTTGGGGTGAGATGGTATCTCATTGTAGTTTTGATTTACATTTCTCTCATGACTAATGATCATGAGCATTTGCTCATGTATCTGTTAGCTGCCTGAATGCCTTCTTTGGTGAAGTGCCTGTTCATATCTTTTGTCCATTTTTTAGTTGAGTTGTCTTTTTGTTTCTTTTTCTTGCCTAATTGCTCTGGCTAGTACCTCCAGCACAACGTTGAATAAGACTGGTGATAAAGGGTATCCTTGTCTGGTTCCCATTTTCAAGGGGAATACTTTCAGTTTCTGTCCGTTTAGGGTGATGCTGGCTGTTGGCTTTGTATAAATGCCCTTTATTATGTTGAGAAATTTCCCTCCTATTCCTACTTTGCTGAGAGTTTTTATCATGAATGGGTATTGGACTTTGTCAAATGTCTTTTCTGCATCAATTGATAAGATCACGTGGCTTTTGTCTTTTGTTGTATATATGTGATGGATTACATTGATTGTTTTTGTAGTGTTGAACCGTCCTTGCATACATGGTATGAATCCTACTTGGTTATGGCAAATTATTTTTTTTTTTGATATGTTGTTGAATTCTATTGGCTAGAATTTTGTGGAGGATTTTTTGCATCTAAGTTCATGAGGGATATAGGTCTCTGATTTTTTTTTGTGTGTGTGTCTGTACCTGGTTTTGGTATCAGGGATATGCTGACTTCATAGGATGAGTTCAGAAATATTCCATCCTTTTCTATGCTCTGAAATACCTTTCCTACTAGTGATGTTAACTCTTCTCTGAAAGTTTGGTAGAATTCTCCAGTGAAGCCATCAAGGCCAGGGCTTGAGTAGACTCTCCACCACTCAGTTTCTCCCAATATTGAAAATGCATCCCAAGTGCTACTGCTTGCCTCAGCCTGAGCTTGCCAGCTGATCCAGCCTGTAGGGTGCCGGCCATGTTAGGTCTGGCAAATCCTCACTGTTTCTGAACTGTCTCTCCCTCCCCCTGCCACTCAGTCTGACTCCTCAACTTTGTCTTTGATGTTCAGGGCTCCTAGATTGTCATATATAATTGATTCACTTGTTTTTTCAGGTCTTTGTTGTAAGAGGGACTACAGGAAGCATCCGATTACTTGCCATTTTGCCCCAATTCCACCTCTTGGATTCTTAATTTCTTTAACTGGCAAATGATGATCATAATAGTACCTGTCTCATAGGGTTATTGAGGATTAAATGAGATGATAAATGTAAATTGCTTAACACAATGCCTAGTACATGGCAGACATTCACTAAAAGATAGTTAATATAGCATGGTATTTATGATTATGGACCCCGGAGCTCTGTCTAACTTGCTGTATGTCTTTGGGCAAATTTCTTAACCTTTCTGTACCTTAGTTTCCTCATCTGAAAAACGGCAGTGAAAATAATACTACCTAAGGTAATTGTGAACCAGAATTGACTTAACAGCAACTGGCTTGCGTTTTTTTGGTTTTACTCCTAGATTACTTAATTTATTTTATTTTGTAGTTTTTAGTTATCATTTGTGTAGCACTTACTATTGTCAGGCACCATTCTAAGCACGTTACATATTTTAACAATAACCTCATTGCTATGAGGATTAAATGAATTAATGGTAATGTGCTTAAAGAAGGGCTTGACATATACTAAGTATTCAATATATATTAGCTGTATATGTTATGATTATCATTTACTCTGTCCTAGTATATGTGGTAGGCAATTGAAAAGAGAAATGACTAAGTTATAGAGTTATAGAGACTCTTCTCAAGGAACTAAGAGTTTATTGAAGGGAGACAAGTAAAAACATATTTGCAATATAGTGAGACAAGCATTTAGACAGAGATAATCCTAATTTTATTTTCTCTTCACCTAAGTTACCTATTTTTCTTATCCTTTTGTGTTATATATGTCAGCCATATAGCCAAACCCTTTCTGGAAGGAGATGGGTATAAACAAAAGAACAAAAAACCCCAACACATTAAAATATGCACAGAGACTGTGGGAGCCATGGAGCTGTCTGTTGAGTCCAGTCGGGGATAGAATTAGTGATGACTTCACAGAGAACGTAATGCCTGAGCTGACTAGGAGGTTTGAAATTAGCCAGACAAGGAAGGAAGTGATGGGCAGAGAGATCAGTATTACAACGATGGAGCATGGCACAATTGGGAATTAGAAGAAGAGGGAACACTTCCTATCTCATTCTATGAGGCCAACATTACCCTAATACCAAAACCAGACAAAGATAGCATAAGAAAGCTATAGACCAATAACCCATTAAAGTATAAATGCAAAAATCCCCAACAAACAAATGAACAAACTAACAAATCCAACAGTACTTTAAAAGGATTATACATCATGACTAAGTGGAATTTATTCCAGAAATACAGGGGTGGTTCAACACCGGAAAATCAATCAATATAATTCATCACATTAATACAATGGGAAAGAACCACATGATAATCTCAACCCAAGCACAAATGGCATTTGACAAAATCCAACACCCATTCATGATAAAAGCACTCAATGAACTAGGAATAGAAAGATAATTCCGCAATATGATAATGGGCATTTATAAAAAACCCACAACTAACGTACTCCCCACACATCTGCCAGTTTGACGTACTGTGGTGGCTTGTGTGTCACTGTGAAGCTGGAAGCTCTGCCACTGGTATTCAAATACCAGCAAGTTCCCCCCAGGTGGACAGGTTTCAGCTGAGCTACCAAATTAAGACAGACTAGGAAGAAGGGCCTGGAAAAAAGCAGCCAGTGAAAATCTTATGAATGGCAGCAGAATATTGTCTGATCCAATGCTGGAAGATGAGCCCTTCAGATTGGAAGGCACCCAAAATATGATTGGGAAAGAGGTACCTCCTCAAAGTAGGGTCAGCCTTAATGATGTGGATGGAGTCAAGTTTTGGGGACCTTCATTTGCTGTTGTGGCACAACTCAAAATGAGAAAAAAACAACTGCAAACATCCATTAGTAATAGGAATGTGGAATGTACGAAGTATGAAATTGGAATTCATCAAAAATGAGATGGAATGCATAAATATCAATTTCCTAGGCATTGGTGAGCTGAAAGGGACTGGTATTGACCATTTTGAATCTGACAATCATATGGTCTACTATGCTGGTAATGATAAATTGAAGAGGAATGGGGTCGCATTCATCGTCAAAAAGAACATTTCAAGATCTATCCTGAAGTACGACGCTGTCAGTGATAATATCCATATGCCTACAAGGATGACCAGTTAATACAATGATTATTCAAATTTATGCACCAACCATTAAAGCCAAAGGTGAAGAAATTGAAAATTTTTACCAACTTCTGCAGCCTGAAATTGATCAAGCATGTGATCAAGATGCGTTGATAATTACTGATGATTGGAACACGAGAGCTGGAAACAGAGAAGAAGGATTGGTAGTTGGAAAACACAGCCTTGGAGATAAAAACGAAGCCAGAGATCATGTGATAGAATTTTGCAAGACCAACTATTTATTCTTTGCAAATACCTTTTTTCACCAATGTAAATGACTATATACATGAATCTCATCAAATGTAATACACAGGAATCAAATCGATTACATCTGTGGGAAAGAGATGATGAAAAAGCTCAATATCATCAGTCAGAACAATGCCAGGGGCCAACTGTGAAACAGACTATCAATTGCTCATATCCAAGTTCAAGTTGAAGCTGAAGAAAATTAAAACAAGTCCATGAAAGCCAAAGTACGACCTTGAGTATATACCGCCTGAATTTAGAGTCCATCTCAGGAATAGATTAGATGCATTGAACACTAATGATCAAAGACCAGTCAAGTTGTGGGATGACGTCAAGGACATCAGGTATGAAGAAAGCAAACCAAAACAGAAAAAACCAAACCCATTGCTGTTGATTTGATTCTGACTCATAGCAACCCTATAGGATAGAGTAGAACTTCCCCATAGGGTATCCAAGAAGTGCCTGAAGAAAGCAAGAGGTCATTAAAAAGACAGGAAAGAAAGAAAAGACCAAAATGAGTGTCAGAAGAGACTCTGAAAGTTGCTCTTGAACCTTGAGAACTAATGTGGAACAGAAAAAATCATGAAGTAAAAGCTGGACAGATTTCAAAGGGCAGCTCGAGCAGACAAAGTAAAGTATTATAGTGAAATGTGCAAAGACCAGACTTAGAAAACCAAAAGGGAAGAACACACTTGGCATTTCTCAAGCTGAAAGAACTGACAAAAAAAATTCAAGCTTTGAGTTGCAATATTGGATTCTATGGGCAAAGTATTGAATGACACAGGAAACATGAAAAGTAGATGGAAGGCATACACAGAATTACTGAACCAAAAAGAATTGGTCAACATTTAATCATTTCAGGAGGTAGTGTATGATTAAAAATCGATGGCACTGAAGGAAGTAGTCCAAGCTGCACTGAAGGCCTTGGCAAAATATAAGGCTTCAGGAATTGAAGGAAATCAATGGAGATGTTTCAACAAACGGATGCAGCACTAGAAGTGCTCACTTGTCTGTGCCAAGAAACTTGGAAGACAGCTACCAGGCCAACTGACTGGAAGCGGTCCATGTTAATGCGTATTTGAAAGAAAGATGATCCAACAGAATTTGGAAATTATCAAACAATATCATTAATATCACATACAAGCAAAATTTTGCTGATGATCATTCAAAAGTGGCTGTAAGCAGTATATTGACAGGAAACTGCCATAAATTCAGGCCAGATTCAGAAGAGGACATGGAATCAGAGATATCATTGCTGATGTCAGGTGGATCATGGCTAAAACCAGAGAATACCAGAAGGATGTTTGCCTGTGTTTTATTGACTATGCTAAGACATTTAACTGTGTGGATCATAACAAATTATGGATAACATTGTGAAGAATGGGGATTCCAGAACACTTAACTGTGCTCATGAGGAACCTGTACATAGACCAAGAGGCAGTTGTTTGAACAGAACAAGGGGATACTGTGTGGTTTAAAGTCAGGAAAGTTGTGCATCAGGGTTGCATCCTTTCACCATACCTATTCAGTCTGTATGCTGAGCAAACAATCCATGAATCTGGACTATATGAAGAAGAATAGGGCACCAGGATTGCAGGAAGACTTCTTAACAACCTACGTTATACAAATGACACAAACTTGCAGAGGATTTGAAGTACTTAGTAATGAAAATCAAAGACTATAGCGTTCAGTATGGATTTTACCTCAACATAATGAAAAAAAAAATCCTCACAACTGGACTAATAAGCAACATTATGATAAATGGAGAAAAGATTGAAGTTGTCAAGGATTTCATTTTACTTGGATCCAAAATCAACACTCATGGAAGCAGCAGTTAAGAAATCAAACAATGCATTGCATTGGGCAAATCTGCTGCAAAAGACCTCTTTAAAGTGTTAAAAAACAAAGGTGTCACTTTGAGAACTAAGGTACACCTGACCCAAGCTATGGTATTTTCAATTGCTCATATGCATGCGAAAGCTGGACAATGAATAAGAAAAACCAAAAAAGAACTGGCGCCTTTGAATTATGGTGTTGGTGAAGAATATTGAATGTACCATGGACTGTGAGAAGAACAAACAAATATGTCTTAGAAAAAGTACAGCCAGAATGTTCCTTAGAAGCAAGTGTTGTGAGACTTCACCTCCCATACTTTGGACATGTCATCAGGAGAGACCAGCCTCTGAAGAAAGACATCATGCTTGGTAAAGTAGAGCATCAGTGGAAAATAGGAAGACCCTCAATGAGATGGATTCACACAGTGGCTACAACAATGGGCTCAAGCAAAACAATGATTATGAGGGTGACGTAGGATTTGGCAGTGTTTTGTTCTATTGTACATATGGTCACTATGAGTTGGAACTGACTCGATGGCACTTAACAACAAGATCATATTCAATTGAAAAAGATTGAGAGCATCCCCTTAACATAAAAACCAGGACAAGTATGTCCATTCTCACAACTGCTATGTATTATTTGACTGAAAGTCTTGACTAGAGCAATTAGGCAAGAAAAAGAGATAAGAGGTATTCGAATTGGGATGGAAGAAATAAAACTATCCCTAGTCATAGGAGACATGAATATACATGTATATATCCCAGCAAATCCACAAGAACGTTCCTAGAACTAATAGATGAGCCAGCAAATTTTCAGGGTACAAAACAACACACAAACGTCAGTTGGGTTTCTATATCTGAGCATTGAACAATCTGAAAAGGAAATTAAGACAACTAAAATAAAATAAAGGAAACCGTTGTGGTGTAGTGGTTAAGTGCTACGGCTGCTAACCAAAATTTCGGCAGTTTGAATCCACAAGGCGCTCCTTGGAAACTCTACGGGGGCAGTTCCACTCTGTCCTGTAGGGTCGCTATGACTTGACTTGATGGCAGTGGTGTGGGTTTAAAATAATGAAATACCTGGGAATAAATTTAACCAGATACACTGAAAACTATAAAACATTACTCAAAGAAATTGGAAACCTAAATAAATGGGAAGACACCCCATGTTCCTGGATTGGAAGACTTAATATTGTTAAGATGTCATTACTACCAAAGGTGATTATTATAGATTCAACAGAATCTTTATCAAAATTTCAACAGCTTTCTTTGCAGAGATGGAAAAGCCAATCCTCAAATTTATATGGAATTGCAAGGGGCCTCAAATGGCCAAAGCAACCTTGGAAAAGAAGAACAAAGCAGGACTCACATTTCCCAATTTCAGAATGTACTCTAAAGCTACAATAATCAAAATAGTCTGATAGTGGTATAAGAATAGACATGTAGGCCAATGGAATGGAATTGAAAGTCCAAAAATTAACCCATACATTTGTGGTCAATTAATTTTCCTTAAGGATGCTAAATCCATTCAATGGGGGAGAGAATATTCTCTTCAATAAATGATGCTGGGACAAGGGATGGGAGGAGGAGGAAGGGGCAATCACTTACTAGATAGTAGACACTTGCTATTTTTGATGATAGGAAAGGCAATACCCAACATGGGTGAAGTCTGCACAACCTGACCAAGGTAAATGAAGACACTAAGAAGTACACACGAATAAGGGACAATTTTGGTAAAGGCTTTAACATATACAATTTTTCAACAACAGTAATAATGACCAAAAACTAAATGTGTGGTTGCATACATGTGTATAGGAAGGCATATGTGAGTATATGTACGTGCCACGTATAGGCGTATCTGTAGACATATGTATATACATGTGTGTGTTGCATGTATATTCATATATATATAATAATGCACATAAGGGGCACAGTTATGGTTTCTTCTTAAACATAACCAGATACCTTGCAGGATTGGTTTACTGGGTTTGAAGGCTTAAGACCATAGTCTCATGGGATGACTCAATCGATTGGGATAACATAGTTCATAAAGATAATGTTTTACATCCTAGCCTGGTGAGTAGCATTTGGGGTCTTAAAAGCTTGCGAGTGGCCTTCTGAGATACAACTATTGGTGTCTACTCATCTGCAGAAAAAGAGAATGCAGGAAATCAAAGACTTAAAGAAGAAACTAGTCCATAGGACTAATAGCCCACACGAGCCATGGCCTCTTCTAGCCTGAGACCAGAACTGGATGGTGCCCAGCTACCACTACCCACAGTTCTGACCAGGGACACAATAGAAGGTGCCAGATAGATGGGAGAAAAATGTAGAATAAAACTCAGATTCCTAAAAAAGCCCAGACCTACTGGACCAATAAAGACTAGAGGAACCCCTGATACTATCACCCTAAGCTAATATTTGAACTTGGATTTGAAGCTATTTCTGCATGTCATCTTTCAGCCAAATAATAGATTGGCTTTTATAACAAGCAATATGACCCATGAGTAAAGTGCTCCCTTAAACAATCAACTGTATGAAACCAAACTGTCAACATTTAAGCAAAAGCAAAGATGAGAAGGCAAGGAGGGACAGGGAAGCTAGATCAATGGATAGAGCAAACAGAATGGAAATAATGAGAATGCTGATACATTGTGAACATTGTAACCAATGTCACAGAACAATTAAAAAAATTTTTCAGTGGAAACCTAATTTGTTGTGTAAACTTTCACCTAAATACAATAAAATATTTATATGTATTAAAAAAAAATGATGCTGGGACGACTGAGTCTCCATATGCAAAGGAAAGAAGCTAAATCAATATTTCATACCATATAAAAAATTAACTCAAAAGGGTTCAGTGATCTAAATATAAAAACGAAAGCCATAAAATTGTTAGAACAAAGCATCGGGGTAATGCTTCAGGACCTAGATTTCAACAATAAGGCTCCTAGATATGACACTAGAATCATGAGCAATAGAAGACATAATAAATAGGACTTCATTAAAATTAAAAACTTTTGTGCATCAAAGGACTTATATCAACAGAGTGAAGAGAAAACTTACAGAACGGGGGAAAATCATTTATGTGATAAGTGTTTATTATCCAGAATATATGAAAGACTCCTACAACTCAGGAACAAAAAGACAGTCCAATCAAAACTCAGCAAAGAACTTGAATAGCCATTTCACCAAAGAGTGTATACAAATGGCCAATAGGCACATGAAAGCATGCTCAGCGTCATTAATCATTAGGGATATTCAAGTCAAAACCACAATGAGATACCTCTTTACCACCACTAGGATGGCTATTATCAGAAAAACGGAAAACAACATATGTTGGCAAGGCTGTGAAGCAATAGAAACCTTCATATATTGTTCGTGGAATTAAAAAATTGTACAGTTGCTGTGGAAAACAGTTTTTCAGCTCCTCAAACAGTTAAACACAAATTACCGTATGACCAAGCAATTCCACTCCTGGGTATATACCCCAAAGGCTTGAAAACAGGAACGCAAACAGATTCTTGTATACCAATGTTCATTGCAGTACTCTTCAAAACAGCCAAAAGATGAAAATAACCCAAGTGTCTGTCGACAGATGAATGGATAAAGAAAATGTGGTATGCACATACAATGGAATATTGTTCAGCCATAAAAAGGAATGAAGTTCTGATACATGTTATAATGTGAATAAACTTTGAGTGAAATAAGACAGACACAAAAGGACAAATATTGCCTGATCCCACCTTTATGAAATATCTAGAATAAGCAAATACATCGAGATCAAAGTTATTAGTGGTTACCAAGGGCAAGTGGGAGAGGGAAATAGGGAGTTATTACTTAGAGGGTATTGAGTTTTTGTTAAGGGTAATGAAAAAAATTAGGAATGGATGGAGGGGGTAGTTGTACAACATGGTGAACATAGTTGTCACTGACGTGTACGGGTAAAAATGGTTGAAATGTCAAAAAAAATTTTACATATTTATTATCATAATAAAAATGTGCCAATTATTAAAAAAATAATGAACTAAAGATTCAACTCAAGAAGTTAGAATCAGGATAAACCTCAAAAAAGGAGAAGGCAGAGATGATAAAGATAAGAACAGAAATTAAAGAGGAAATAAAAATAGAAAAATCTATAAAACCAAAATTCTTTGATTCTTTGAAAGGGTCACCAGTTGCCATTGAATCTATTCGGACTCATGGGACCCCATATGTGTCAGAGCAGAATTTTGCTCCATGGTGTGTTTTCACTGACTGATTTTTCTGAAAGTAGTTCACCAGGCCTTCCTTCCAAGGCATCCTGGGGTGGACATGAACCTTCAACATTTTGTCTAGCAGCCGAGCACATTAACTATTTGCACCGCCCAGAGACTACCAGCATACCTCTGGATAGATTTTTTCAAGAAGAAAAAATAACACAAATGACAGAGCAGGGAGTGGTTTATTGAGTCAACCACCTCAGAGATGTCTAATAAGATAAGGTGTCTTTCTGAATCAGCAAGCAGTGTGGAATGGCAAGGGCAGTCTCAGCAGAGTGGTAAGGTCAGAAGCTTCATTCACTGGTTTTTGAAATGAATAAATTAGGAAGAATTAGAAATATTGAGTGTAGATAATTCTTTCAAGAAACTTAATTATAAAGGAAAGGAGAGGGTGTGAGAGAGCAAGAGAATGAGTGAGAGAATATGAGCGTGAGAGGAACATAATTGCTCTAACATTCATGGCTGAGAGATTTTTCTCCTGTAGTGTTCAGCAACCTGTGTGAAAAAAGGAAAGAAATAGGTATAGGATAATGTTTAGGATTTCTGCCCAGTTTATAGTCTGCTTAGGTATAAGACTTAGCGGCCATATTTTTATCCTTTGATCCTACCCTTCTCTAGTCACAGCTAGTTAGTGGAGGGTACAGATTCTCTCAAGAATTTGTGCTAGGAGACAGATTGTAGCCTATTGGTGGTAGGTTCTGGAATTTTAAGTTCATATAGACTTAGGGTTGACAGCCATGCAGGGGTTTGTGCACTCAGAGGAAGCTTATTGAGAGAAGCTCATTGAGATAGAGACACAGAGAGAGAGAGAGACTGAGCGGGCAGGAGAGGGAGGGGAAAGGAAGGAAAATTAAAAATCGAAAGAAGAGGTGAGAAAGACTATGGGGCCTCTAAGAGAGACAGTTTAAGAAAATTTTTTTAAAGCTTTCTTTGTTGCAGTTGTTTCCATTAAGCCTGGCTCTATCAATTTCTGGGTTAGCAAAACTGCCCTTTTAAAACCTTAAAAAATAAAGCCTAAACTAATTGAACTAGATTTAGTAAATATCTATCCCTTGCAACAAAAACAGCTTGACAAATATGGTATTATCGTAGGCAGTGAAATAGCATAAATAAGGCCATAGGGGTCATAATTAAAATGCAGTTGAACCAAGAAAAAAGCGTCATGGAAGTGGTACCCAACAGCAATGAAATTTAAAATTACTGGACTCAGCTACCTCAGGTCCATAGTAGAGGGAAAGTGAGGTATTAGTCAACCAACCAGCTCAGCCAACCAGCTAACCAATTGACTTGTCAGTTAATCTCAGTCCATAACTTTCGCCAACATGTCATCTGTTTTCTTACCAAATCAGGCTTTTCCTTTTATTTAAAAGCAGTTGAATAAAATTCTTTGAAGGAGGTGCTTTACACAAGACTGCAAGTAAATGTCAGCTGCAATTAATAGCAGGTTTAGAAGAAAGGAATGGAATAAGATGAAGCGTTTGGCAGCAAGAGACACATTGTATCTCTCTCCTTGCTTGTGGCATATTATGTTTTCCAAAGATGGTCACAGCAATATATATATCTCATTCCACATGTTATTCTTTCCTTCTTATGTGACATTGACATTGAAAAGTGCGATCTATGTTCCCTCCACTTGAAACTGAGGACTTTGTAATTGCCTTGACCAAGGTTCTGAAGTTGGTCGTAAAAGTCATACAAATTTCACCTGGGTCTCTCTTTTGAGTTCCTTGCTCTTAGAACCCTGCTGCTATGTTGTGAAGAAACCCAGGCCACAAGGAGAGGCCACGTATGGGTGTTTTTGCTGGCATCCTCAGCTTGACCTTCAGCCAACAGCCACCATCAACTATGGGTAAAGGAACCTTCCAATGATTCCACATTTCAAGTCTTCTAGCTGAGGCTGCAGAAATCATGGAACAGATGCTGTCCCCACTGTGCTGGGTCTAAATCTTGACCCACAGAAACTGTGAGAGATGATATATGATTACTGATGTTTTAAGCCACCAAAGTTTTGGAGTAATTTATTATGCTGCAACAGGTAACTGATACACTGCTCACATCATAAACCCAAACTGTAAAGCTGATGCTGAATAAGACAATGCCAAACTTTCTTGAAAGAAATAAAAGTATTTATTATTATGCATAATAAATGGAGACTATACACATGGACCTCGCCAGATGGAATACACAGGAATCAAATTGACTACATCTGTGGAAAGAGACGATGGAAAAGCTCAGCATCATCAGTCAGAACAAGTTGGAACAGACCATCAATTGCTCATATGAAAGTCAAGTTGAAGCTGAAGAAAATCAGAACAAGTCCATGAGAGCCAAAGGACAACCTTGAGTATATCCCACCTGAATTTGGAGACCATCTCAAGAATAGATGTGACACGTTGAACACTAATGACTGAAGACCAGACAAGTTGTGGAATGATGTCAAGGACATCATGCAATAAGAAAGCAAGAGGTCATTACAAAGACAGAAAAGAAAGAAAAGACCAAAATGGATGTCAAAAGAGACTGTGAAAGTCGAGTAACTAAAGCAAATGGAAGGAATGATCATGTAAAAGAGCTGAACAGAAGATTTCAAGCAGCTTGAGAAGACAAAGTAAACTATTATAATGACATGTGCAAAGACCTGGAGTTAGAAAACCAAAGGGGAAGAATGCACTCAGCATTTCTCAAGCTGAAAGAACTGAAGAAAAAATTCAAGCCTCAAATTGCAGTAGTGAAGGATTCTACAGGGAAAATATTAAATGACGCAGGAAGCATCAAAAGAAGATGGAAGGAATACACAGTCACTATACCAAAAAGAGTTGGTCAACATTCAACCATTTCAGGAGGTAGCGTATGATCACCAACTAATGGTACTGAAGGAAGAGGTCCAAGCTGCACTGAAGTCACTGGTGAAATACAAGGTTCCAGGAATTGACAGAATACCAACTGAGATGTTTCAACAAGCGGATGTGGTGCTGAAGTGCACACTCATCTATGCCAAGACATTTGGAAGGCAGCTGCCTGGCAAACCAACTGGAAGAGATCCATATTTATGGCTATTTCAAAGAACAGTGATCCAACTGAATGTTATCAAAATTATCAAACAATATCATTAATATCACACACAAGTAAAATTTTGCTGCAGATCATTCAAAAGTGCTTGCAGCAGTATATTGACAGGGAACTGCTAAAATTTCTAGCCAGATTCAGAAGAATATGTGGAATGAGGGATATCATTGCTGATGTCAGGTGGATCCTGGCTGAAAGCAGAGAATACCAGAAAGATGTTTTACTGACTATGCAAAGGCATTTGACTGCGTGGATCATAACAAATTATGGATAACATTGTGAAGAATGGGAATTCCAGAACACTTAACTGTGCTCATGAGGAACCTGTACATAGATCAAGAGGCAGTGATTTGGACAGAACAAGGGGATACTGATTGGCTTAAAGTCAGGAAAGGTGTGCTCCAGCATTCCATCCTTTCACCATACCTATTCAATCTGTATGCTGAGCAAATAATCTGAGAAACTGGACTGTATGAATAACAGTGCATCAGGATTGGAGGAAGACTCATCAACAACCTGTGTTATACAGATGATACAACCTTACTTGCTGAAAGTGAAGAGGACTTGAAGCACTTACTGATGAAGATCAAAGACCACAGCCTTCAGTATGGATTACACTTCAACATAAATTAAAGAGAAGTCCTCACAGCTGGACCAAAAAGCAACATCATGATAAAGGAAGAAAAGATTGAGGTTGTCAATGATTTTATTTTGCTTGGATCCGCAGTCAGCACCCATGGAAGCAGCAGTCAAGAAATCAAAAGATGCACTGAATTGGGCAAATCTGCTGCAAAAGACCTCTTTAAGGTGTTAAAAAGCAAAGATGTCACCCTGAAGACTAAGGTGCGCCTGACCCAAACCATGGTGTTTTCAATTGCCTCATATGCATGCGAAAGCTGGACAATGAATAAGGAAGATCAAAGAAGAATTGACACCTTTGAATTATGGTGTTGGCGAAGAATATTGAATATACCGTGGACTGCCAAAAGAACAAACAAACCTGTCTTGGAGGAAGTACAATCGGAATGCTCCTTAGAAGCAAAGATGGCGAAACTTCGTCTCACATAATTTGGACATGTTATCAGGAGGGACCAGTTCCTGGAGAAGGACATCATGCTTCGGAAAGTAGAGGGTCAGCAAAAAATAGGAAGACCCTCAATGAAATGGGTTGACACAGTGGCTGTATCAATGGGCTTGAGCATAACAACAATAGTGAGAATGGCACAGGACAGGGCAGTGTTTCGTTCTGTTGCACATAGGGTCACTATGAGTCGGAACCGACTCGACGGCACCTAACAACAACATTATGCATAACTACTTAAGTTTTAGTGACATTGCTGTCTAGTTTGCTTTTGGGGAATAAAAAGATGGTTTGTTATTTTGACCTAGAAAATCAGTTTCTATTAGAGCCCTTTCTGACAGAATCCTGAATCTAGACGATCGTCACTGATGCAACATTGACATCTCAGTGAATTACTGGCCTTCTTTTATTTCTGTATTATAAGAATCTCACCTAATATTTGGCACACAGTAGGTGCATAATAAATACTGAAGTGAATTGAGGTTTTCCATAGAAAGCACATCATTTTATGGGGCACTGGTAGTGAAAATACCAGGATTCCTGAGAGAACGAAAGGACTGTAAAAGAAGCCATCAGAAAATAACATTTTGAACAATATCATTGGTGGCAGCAAAAGAGTTGCCTGGGGTGGCACTAAAGCCCATCTTTCATAATGTCTATTAGACAACCCCCCAAATGCAATTTAATTAAAAACAATCTGCTGCTTCTGCAAATGTACCTGTAAAATAAGTTTTCTGGTGCTACCTCCTCCTCCAACCAGATCACCAACCCTCAGCCCTCTCAGTATAGATATTCGGGAGCTACTACAGACTTTTTGGCTTCACACTATAAAGTTAATTTTTCTTCCACTGTTGCACATGCCCCTTTCAAAATTCTACTTTAGCCTGTGTGAGCCCAGGTAAATATTAAAGAGAAAGGAATCTGATTAAATAACACTATATGACAGCCCTGACTGTAGCTGACACAGCTTTTAACACATAAAATCACTTGTCTAATAGCTAGCATTCATTGTACTCTTAATGTTTGTACTAAGAACTTTACAGGCATCTCAGTGAATTCTCACAAGTACCCCTAAGAGTAGATATCAATATCTCCATTGCATAGACAAGGCAACTAAGAGGAAGATTCAGTGAATCAATCGGTCAAGGTCACACGGTTAGTGATAGAATTCTTATGCACCCACTACGCTTAATCCTTACACTTAAGGTTTCTCCAAGGGCAAAAAGATACTATATTTTGGTGTGATGGGCGTTCCCCATTGAATTCTGTATAAGGACTGGTAGGTGAGAATTTTCACAATACAAATTGGATATGTGGAGGTAATTAGGGAACATGACTCGTATTGCACACACTGCTATTGCTTACACATTAGTTGCAGGAGAAAGGTGGTTAGTCTTTGGGAACACATGCCTGTTTTGAGTGGCTGGCTGTTCGTTTGGCAACCTATTCTCTTTTTGGCAATTATGAACTGTGCTACTGTTTATTTTGATTCTGTGCTTTGCGAAATACCAATTTGTTAAAAATTTCTACTTTATTTCTCATCTGATAACAGGCTTAAAAACTCATTGATTCTGATCCAGTCTTTGTGCTGTCCGGGAATTGCTTAATGATGATTCTTGTTAGTTTTGATTAACTAATATGTTTTTAACTTTCAAAACTAAAATATTCTTTTGTGTTACAGACCCTGTTACTGCTCCTTATTGCTAGGTACCCGAAACTCTGCAGGTGATAAACCCTTCTTCTCACTGACACATTGTTTTTACAATGTACAGAGAAGTGCAAGTATTGCATAATTAAACAACAGAAACTGTACTTCAGGACAGTGCACATCTCGTTGAAGAGGAGAAAGACCTCCCATCTTGTGAAAACCATGAAAGATTCTTCTCAGAAATCTTTCTCAAAGTCACTAGGTTCAGAGATATGGTAGAAAACCTTATTCTAGTTCTGGTTCCTTGATATCTGATAGAGGAAAGAATAGCAAAGTTGGGAGTCACAGAGGCCTAAATTTCAAATCATGTCTTTATCATTTACTAAAGCCAGTGCTGTCAAGACAATTCTGACTCATAGCGACCCTATAGGACAGAGTAGAGCTGCCCCATAGAGTTTCCAAGGAGCGCCAGTGGATTCGAACTGCCGACCCTTTGGTTAGCAGCCATAGCACTTAACCACTAAGCCAGCACGGTTCCCTTATCATTTACTAGCTCTATGAAAGCCTGAAACAATTTTTCTGTGAACTAGGAATGATGATACCGCACAGGATTTTTGTGAAAATAGAGATAACACACACACAAAGCACTTGACACATAAGTGCTCAGCAAATAAGTTTTCTGGAGTAATTTACCTTCCATATAAATTTCCTGTTCTTGAAGCTATTTTCTCATTCTTTATTTAGATTGTGAGAGGAAAAATAAAATCACTTTGCGTTGAAGCCAAAATCAGAAAAATGGAAGGATATGCTCCAAAAGTAAATTAGAAAAATGTGGAATGAGCAATGAATACTAATACTGACATTGTATCCTATCAATACATTGGTTTGAATTTAATTAATTTACATGGACTCAGAATCCTAAATAATGAGATCATTTTAATAATATTTATGTAAAATATGAAAAATATAAATAATAGTTTTGGACCAGCTATGCTAATTGATATTTTAGAGCCTTATGTGGCTGTCTTAAAAACATATTTTAAACTTTATTCTGTTTAATAGTTTATAGAAGAATCCATCACTGAACGCACTCTGCCATTGTGAAGGTTGTTCCCCAACTCATTTGTACACTAGTAAATGTCTCCTAAAAACCTACTGCTGTCCAGTCGATTCCGACTCATGGCGACCCTGTAGGACAGAGTAAACTTCCCCATAGGGTATCCAGGGAGGAGGTGGTAGGTTTGAACTGCCCACCATTTGGTTAGCAGATGAGCTCTTAACCACTGCACTACCAGGGTTCTCTGGCGTCTCCTAGGTAACCTTATTCAGGAAAGAATGCTGTTCACCAAAATTGAGTATCAAGCTTTCAATATTTCTCTTTGATTCCAAATATACAGAGTGGGACCCCTGCTCCACCAGTTTTGTCCTTAGTTCTTTAACCTGGGAGCTGTCTCAAATGCCTCATTACACATTCCTCCTTTACACTTAAGCTTTTGTTCTGGTTCTAAGTTTTTGAGTTTTGGCCACTTCTCTCTGTGCCTTGTAGTTCCCAGCATTCTTGTGTTTCAAAGTGAAAGAAAGAATGTAAATAGTTATGATAGATGATCATAAAGAGGTGGGAAAGGAATAAAGAAGAAAGGTCATGAGCCTTTAGGGGTTTTTCTGTAATGACCAGCACAGACGGACTGACTGTTCTATGACTTCCTAAACACAATGCCTGGGCTGGTGAAAAATGCTAACTTGATTCTGCTGATCTAGATGGCCCTTTACAGTTTACATGATGTCCTTTGATTCCTACACTAACCCAGTAAGGAAGCCAGAACAGGTATTATTATTATCTTCATTTTTGGAATAAGGAAACAGAATCTCAAAGAAATGATTTAATTTTCTCAAGGTCAGCCAGCAAGGATGTGGTTGTGTTTAGGATTTCAGTGAATTCCCTTAATAAAGTTGACACCTAGTAAATTAAATAAGTTAAAGAAGAACATGTAGTAAGTCTTGCTATGTGCTTCCGTAATTCCTTGAGCTTGGCCATATTTTATCTCTTCATTCATTCATTTATTCAAGAAATACTTCATGAACGCCTATTACGTGCCAAGCACTATTCTGGGCACTAAGAATACATCAGTGGACACAAGAGACAAAACTCCTGCTTTTTTGGAGTTTATATATTTAATGAGATATAGTTGCCTGCTGACTTGCTTTATCTATTACTAGAAATAAGTTGATTAATATACTCATTTTGTTGATAAATATTGAGTAGCTAAAGTTGTCAGATGCTGTGATATGTGCTGAGGATAAATAATGATGAGCAAAAACAGGCACAAATCTTGCTCTCATGGAGCTTATGGTTCATTGAGGGGAGATAGGCAATTAAATAATGAGGGTTGAGTGCTAAGGAGATGTTCATGGTTCTATGGGAACATATAAAGGGAGATTTGACCAAGGGAGGACAAGGAAGGCTTCTCTTAGGAAATGACAATTGAGCTAAGGTGAGTAGGAGTTAACTAGGTGAGGAGCTCCAGGTAGAGGGAACAGCATGTGGAAAGGCCCTGTGGTAGTAGGAGTGACCACTGGTACTTAAAAAGAATCTCAAAGACGGTTAATGTGGCTGAAGCACAGAGAGGAAGGAGATTGAGGAGCCTGGAGAGGTATGTAGGGCCAGACCATGCAGGCCTTTGCAGGCCATATCAAAAAGTTTATTCTTTATGTTTACAACAATTGGGAAGTCATTGATGTATTTTAAGCCTGAGGGGCAACACGACCAGATTTGGGTTTTGAAAAGATCACAGTTATTGCAAGGATCAAGGGTGGAATGTAGGCAGTGCCATCAGCAGGTAATGATAGTAGTCTATGCAAGAGATGATGCTATCGTAGATCAGCATGGTGGCAGTGGACACGGAGACAAGTGAATGGATTCTACAGGATTTAGTGTTGTTTTGGATATGGGCAGTGATGGAGAAGAGGTGTCAACGATGACTTCCTTGAGAATGAAGCTAGATCTTTTTCACTGAAGTAGCTCCAGCTGCTAGCACAATGTTTGGCACATCGTAAGCACTGGTAGTAGAACTGGGACTAGAATGAAGTCACATAACTCCCAATGTGATCTATTGCTCTTCCCCTACCATTGGAGTTTCATGCTTTTGTGGTTTTAGAACAGACTTAAGTGAAACAGAGTACTCAAATCTCTGCATTACTGGGGCTGGTGGATGGCCTAGGTGAGGGTGCAAGTCAGGGGTGAGTGTGGGTGAGTGGGAGGGGTGTGGAATCACGAAAGGTTGCTTTTCAGTAAAAGAGGCTCTTTCTGTAGATTTTCAGGGCTTAACATGTACATTTAATTCTTAAACCACTTACTATTAAGCAGAAGGAACTGGTGTTTTATTTTGAAATGCTTCCCTCTAAATATCTAATTTGAGCTTTATAATGACCCTAAGGGAAACCCTGGTGGCATAGTGGTTAAGTGCTACGGCTGCTAACCAAAGGGTCGGCAGTTTGAATCCGCCAGGCGCTCCTTGGAAACTCTATGGGGCAGTTCTACTCTGTCCTGTAGGGTCGCTATGAGTTGGAATCAACTCGACAGCACTGGGTGGTTTGGGAATGACCCTAAGGGATGGGTAGGCAAGGATTATCACCTCCCATTTTCCAGTAGAGGAAATTGTGGCTCAGAGAGTTGTAGTGTCCTGTCCACTAGTAAGTGGAACTTGAATCCGTTTCTTTGACTTTCGAGTTCAATGTGTTTTTCTACTAGGCTATAAAAAAAAAAAAAAAAAAAAAAAAGGCTATACCCAGTATAAAATCTTACTGCATTTGGTGTGTTTAAACTTGGAAGTAAATTTATTACTGGAATATTAAGGATAATTTGTTAAAATTTGAATGAGCCTATAAAGGCCTAGGGATTATCATCCCAAATAATGTGAAATTATGTGTTCATATTCCCCTCGGAGGCGATTTAGATTTTTCAGAAATACTAGTTGATTCTCCCAAGCAGCTCATTTGCATGGTGTGTTGTGAGTATACCAGCTTTCCAAATAGACTCTTGTAGAGCAGATTATTTGGCTGTCATTGAAAGTTATCAGATTCAGAAATTCTCTTCTAAGCAGACATAACTCTGAGGTGAAAGGACCAAGGTGGTACGATCGGGAGACAAAGGACCTTTGGCAAGCTTTCTGCTTCCGCAGACAGTGCTGTACCTTGCTATTGCCCCCTCCACACCCCCGTCCCCGTTTCTCCTGATGAGCTTTCTATAGCCGACTGACCTTTCTCCTGGACAAGGCAGTCTGCTGTTCCCTAGCATCTGCCGCCTTCCAGGACTGGTAGAGGTTGGAAGGCTGTAGATTTATTGTGATGAATTGAACCTGTAAGTGTGTTAGCAACTCAGTCTGCTGTCACCAGGAGATCCACACGTTTTAATTATGAGTTTAGTTTCTTAGGCTTTGGAATTTTAGGATCTGCGTGTATCCCTGTTTTACACGTTTAGGAATGTGTTCTCATTTCAGTTTGTGAGAATTTATGTGCACAATTCCCATTAGCATTAATGGGAGTTGCATATATAAATCGCTGAACGTCAAAATGAGAATATACCCTTTAGTCTCAAGGATGAATTAGTCACGTCTCTCTTTCCAGCTCTTCTTACTAGGTGATATTCAGAATTTCTTTGGCAATTTTTTGACTACCTGATAGTTGGCTTATGGGTAAGTCCGAAATATAGCACAAAATCATTTTATTTTACCAGTTATATAAAAAAAAGATATTTCAATATATGCATAGAATTTTTTTTGAACATTTTATTGTGCTTTAGGTGAAAGTTTACATAGCAAATTAGTTTTCCAATCAATGATTCTTACACAAATTGTTCCGCGACTTTGGTTGCAGTCCCCGCAATGTGTCAGCATTCTCCCCATTTCCTTCCTGGGTTGCCCGTTGCCATTAGTCTGCTTTCCCTGTCCCTCGCTGCCTTCTCATCTTTCGTTTTTGGCAAATGTTGCCCTTTTGGTCTCTTATAGTTGATTGTTCTAAGGAGCATCTTCATGGGTGTTATTGTTGATTTTATAGCCCAGTCTATTATTTGGCTGAAAGGCAGCCTTCGAGTTAGAAGGTTGTTTTAGGGCAGTAGTCTCAGGGGTTCCTCCAGTCTCGTTCAGAAGGGTAAGTCTGGTCTTTTTTTTTTTTTTTTAATTTGAATATTGTTTTACATTTTTTACCCATTCTATCTGGGACCTTCTGTTGTGATCGTGGTCAGAGTGGTTGGTGGTGTTAGCTGGGCACCATCTAGTTTTTCTGGTTAGAGGAGGCTGTGATTCATGTGGGCTCTTAGTCCTTTGGACTAATTTCTTCCTTGAGTTTTTGGTTTCCTTCATTCTCCTTTGCTCCAGGTGGGAAGAGACCAATAGTTTCTTCTTAGATGGCCACTGGAAAGCTTTTAAGACCCCGGATGCTTACTCACCAGGCTAGGATGAAGAACATAATCTTTATGAACTGTGTTTTGCCAGTTGACCTAGATGTCCCCCGAGACTATGGTCTTTAGCCTTCAACTCCAGTAGTTCAGTCCCGATGCCTAAGTAGTTTCTATAATGGTGCCTCCTATGTACTTTATTACATGTATGAGTATGCATGCAGCTTTTACAATCACGTATATGGGAATATCCACAACCATACCTATATGCGTACATGGATGTACTCCCATACGACCTCCCTCACCTATTTAGCATACATACTAGCTTATGTAGCAACTCACAAATTTATTGTTTGTTACTACTGTGGTTGCACGATTATATATATTATAGCATTTACCATGTTGCTGTTGTTACGTGCCGTCAAGTTGGTTCCAACTCATAGTGACCCTACGTACAACAGAGCAAAACACTGCCTAGTCCTGCGCCATCCTCAGAATTGTTGCATTTACCGTAGTTACCCTTTATTCTTGTGTACCTCACAGTGTCTTCTTTTGCCATGGTGCTGACTTCCCAGATGTTGTGTATTGCGTTTGCCTTCACCAAAATTAACACTTGTCTACTATCTAGTTAGTGATTCTCCTTCCCTCTCCCCCCACCCCGGTAGCCATTAAAGAATGTTGCTTTCTATGTGTAAACCTATTCTTGACTTTTTATAATAGTGGTCTCATACGATATTTATCCTTTTGTGATTGACGTATTTCACTCAGCATAATGTCCTCTAGATTCATCCATGTTGTGAGATGCTTTGAAAATTCATCATTATTCTTTATTGTTGTGTAGTATTCCATTGTGTGTATGTACCAGTTTGTTTACCTGTTCACCCACTGATGGGCATTTAGATTGTTTCCATCTTTTTGCTATTGTGAATAATGCTGCAGTGAACACGGGTGTGCATGTGTCTATTCATGTTATAGCTCTTATTTCTCTAGGATATGTAGCTAGAAGTGGGATTGCTGGATCATATGGTAATTCTTTTTCTAGCTTTTTCAGGAAGAACCATGCTGTTTCAATAGTGGTTGTACCATTTTGCATTCCCACCAGCACTGTATAAGAGTTCCAATCTCCCCACAACATCACCAGCATTTGTTTTCTGTTTTTTTGATTAGTGCCATTATCGCCCGGATGAGATGGTGTCTCATTGCAGTTTTGATTTGCATCTCTCTAATGGCTAATGATCACAAGCATATCTTTATGTGTTTGTTAGCTGCCTGAATGTCGTCTTTGGTGAAGTGTCTGTCCACGTCCTTTGCCCATTTTTTAATTGGATTGTTTATCTTTTTGTTGTTGGGGTGTTGAAGTTTTCTATAAATTTTAGAGATTAGACCCTTGTCAGATATATCATGAAAGTTTACATAGCAAGTTAGTTTCCCAGTCTGTAGATTCTCTTTTTACTCTTTTGGCAATATCTTTTTTTTTTTTTTAATTTTTATTGTGCTTTCAGTGCAAGTTTACAAACCAAGTCAGTCTCTCATACAAAAACTTATATACACCTTGCTTTATATACTCCTAGTTGCCCTCCCTCTAATGAAACAGGACACTTCTTCCCTCCACTCTCTATTTTCGTGTCCATTCAGCCGGCTTCTGACCCCCTCTGCCCTCTCATCTCTTCTCCAGACAGGAGCTGCCCACATAGTTTCACGTGTCTACTTGACCCAAGGAGCTCACTCTTCACCAGTATCATTTTCTATCCCATAGTCCAGTCCAATCCCTGTCTGAAGAGTTGGCTTTGGGAATGGTTCCTGTCTTGGGCTAACAGAAGGTCTGGGGACCAGGACCTCTGGGGTCCTTCCAGTCTCAGTCAGACCATTAAGTCTGGTCCTTTTGCAAAAATTTGAGGTCTGCATCCCACTGCTCTCCTGCTCCCTCAGGGGTTCTCTGTTGTGTTCCCTGTCAGGGCAGTCATCGGTTGTAGCCAGGCACCATCTAGTTCTTCTAGTCTCAGGATAATGTAGTCTCTGGTTTACGTGGCCCCTTCTGTCTCTTGGGCTTATAATTACCTTGTGTCTTTGGTGTTCTTCATCCTCCCTTGCCCCAGGTGGGTTGACACCAACTGATTCATCTTAGATGGCCGCTTGCTAGCATTTAAGACCCCAGACGCCTCTCTTCAAAGTGGGATGCAGAATGTTTTCTTAATAGATTTTACTATGCCAATTGACTTAGATGTCCCCTGAAACCATGCTCCCCAAACCCTCTCCCCTGCTACACTGGCCTTCGAAGCATTCAGTTTATTCAGGAAAATTTTTGCTTTTGGTTTAGTCCAATTGTGCTGACCTCCCCTGTATTGTATGTTGTCTTTCCCTTCACCTAAAATAGTTCTTATCTACTATCTAATTAGTGAAAACTGCTCTCCCTTCCTCCCTCCCCTCTCTTGTTACCGTCAAAGAATATTTTCTTCTCTGTGTAAACTATTTCTCGAGTTCTTATAATAGTGGTCTCATACAATATTTGTCCTTTTGCAACGGACTAATTTCACTCAGTGTGATGCCTTCCAGATTCCTCCATGTTATAAAATGTTTCACGGATTCATCATTGTTCTTTATCGATGCGTAATATTCCATTGTGCGAATATACCATAATTTATTTATCCATTCATCCGTTGATGGGCACCTTGGTTGCTTCCATCTTTTTGCTATTGTAAACAATGCTGCAGTGAATGTGGGTGTGCATATATCTGTTTGTGTAAAGACTTTTATTTCTCTAAGGTATATTCCAAGGAGTGGGATTGCTGGATCGTATGGTAGTTCTATTTCTAGCTTTTTAAGGAAGCACCAAACAGATTTCCAAAGTGGTTGTACAATTTTACATTCCCACCAGCAGTGTATAAGTGTTCCAGTCTCTCCACAACCTCTCCAACAATTATTATTTTGTGTGTTTTTTTTTTAATTAATGGCAGCCTTGTTGGAGTGAGATGGAATCTCATTGTAGTTTTGATTTGCATTTCTCCAGTGGCTAATGATCGCGAGCATTTCCTCATGTATCTGTTAGCTACATGAATGTCTTCTTTAGTGAAGTGCCTGTTCATATCCTTGGCAAAGTCTTTTGATGAGCCTAAATATTTAATTTTTAAGAGATCTCCATTATCTAGTTTATCTTCTGGTGTTTGTGCATTTTTTAGTTACATTTGGCATTCTATTTATGCCATATAGTAGGGCCACTAGTGTTGTCCCTATTTTTTCCTCCATGATCTTTATAATTTTAGGTTTTACATTTTGAGTTAGTTTTTGTGTGTGGTGTGAGGTACAGGTCTTGTTTCATTTTTCTGCAAATGGATATCCAGTTTTGCCAGCATCATTTGTTAAAGAGACTTCTTCTTCCCCATTTAATGGACTCTTTGTTGAAGATCAGCTGTCCATAGGTGGGTCAATTTACTTCTGTATTCCCAATTCTGCTCCGTTGGTCTGTGTATCTGTCATTGTACCAGAACCAGGCTGTTTTGACTACCATGGCCGTATAGCAGGTTCTGAGGTCAAGGAGTGAAAAGTAAGGCCTCCTATTTTTTTTTTTCTTCTTCAATAATGCTTTCTTTATCTGAGGCCACTTTCCTTTCCATATAAAGGTGGTGATTAGTTTTACAATCTCATTAAAGAATGTTGTTGGAATTTGGATCAGGATTGTATTATATCTGTAGGTACCTTTGGATAGTATTGACATTTTCACAATGCTAAATCTTCCTATCCATGAGTGTGGTATGTTTTTCCACTTATGTTAGTCTCTTTTGGTTTCTTGCAGTTGTGTTTTGTAGTTTTCTTTTTATATCCCTAGTTAGATTTATTCCTAAGTGTTTTATCTTTTTGAGGGCTATTCTTGATTTCCTTTTCAGAGTTCTCTTTGTTAGTGCAGAGGAATCCAACTGATTTTTGTATGTTATTCTTGTACCCTGGCTCTTTGCTGAATCTTTCCATTACCTTTGGTAGCTTTCTTTTGGAGTCCCTGGGATTTTTTATGTATATATGATCATGTCATCCTTGAATAGGGATAGTTTTACTTTTTCTTACCAATTTGTATCCTCTTTATTTCCCTTTCTTGCCTTATTACTCTAGCTAGGACTTCCAGCGCAATATTGAATAAGAGCGGTGATAAAGGGCATACTTGTCTGTTTCCTGTTCTCAGAGGGAATACTTTCAGTCTCTCTTCATTGAGAGTAAAGTTGGCTGATGGTTTGTATATATGCCCTTAATTATGTTGAAGAATTGCCCTTTTGTCACTATTTTATTGAGAGTTTTTATCAGGAATTGGTGTTGGACTTCATCAAATACCTTTTCTGCATTGATTGAGATGGTCATGTGATTCTTGTCCTTTGTTTTATTTATGCGATGGATTATGTCGATTGATTTTCTAATGTTGAACCATCCTTGCATCCCTGGTATGAAGCACTCTGGGTCATAATGTACTATTTTTTTTGATATGCTGTTGAATTCTATTGACCAGAATTTTATTGAGAACTTTTGCACTTCTATTCATGAGGGATATTCTTCCGTAATTTTCTTTTTTAGTGGTGTCTTTGCCTGGTTTTGGTATCACGGTTATGCTGGCTTCATAGAATGAGTTCAGGAGTATTCCTTTCACTTCTGTGTTCTGAAATAGTTTGAGTAGTATTGGTGTCAACTTGTCTCTGAATGTTTGTTAGAATTCTCCAGTGAAGCCATCTGGGCGAGGGCTTGTTTTTTTGTTGGGAAGGTTTTTTTATAACCTCTTCAATTTCTTTTGTTATGAGTCTGTTCAGATTTTCTACCTCAGTTGGATAAGTGGTGTGTTTCTAGAAATATGTCCATTTCTTCTAGGTTTTCAAATTTGTTGGCATATAATTTTTCATAATATTCTGTTATGATCCTTTTTATTTCAGTTGTTCTTGTTGTAATATCACTCATCTCATTTCTCATTTGGGTTATTTTTGCCTTTTCCTTTTCTTTTGTCAGTTTGGCAAGTGGAATGTCTATTTTATTGATCTTTTCAAAGAACCAACCTCTAATCTTGTTGATTCTTTTGATTGTTTTTCTGTTTTCTGACTCATTTATTTCTGCTCTAATCTTTATTATTTCCTCTCTTCTGCCAGCTGTGGGATTCTTTTGCTGCTCTTTTTCTTTTTGTTTAAGTTGTAGGTTTAAAGTATTGATTTTGGCCCTTCTTTTTTGATCTGTGCATTTATTGCTATAAATTGTCCTCTGAGCATTGCTTTTGCTGTGTCCCAAAGGTTTTGGTATATTCTGCTTTCGTTCTTATTTGATTCTAGCAATTTTTAAATTTTATCTATTACCCAGTGGTTTTCAACCAAGGTATTATTCAGTTTCCATGTATTTGATTTTTTCCCCTTGTTCTTCCTGTTACTGATTTCTAATTTTATAGCATTGTGATTAGAGAAGCTTTGTAATATTTTGATACTTTTTAATTTATTGAGTCTTGCTTCGTAGCCTAAAATATGGTCTCTTCTGGAGAATGATCCATGTGTGTTGGAGAGGAATGTGTTGCTGTTGAGTAGAGTGTTCTGTATATGTCTGTGAGGTCAAGTTGATTGATTTTGCTGCTTAGATCTTCTGTATCTTTGTTGAGTTTTTTCCTAGTTGTTCTTTCCTTCATCAAAAGTGGTGTGTTAAAATCTCCTACTATTATTGTGGAACAATCTATTTCTCTTTTCAACACTGTTAGGGTTTGTTTTATGTATTTTGGAGTTCCGTCATTGGGTATGTAAATATTCATTTTTGGTTATGTTCCCTTGGTGAATTGAACCTTTAATCATTATATAATATCATTCCCTATTATTTTTATAGTAGATTTTTTCTTAAAGTCTATTTTATCAGAGATTAATATTGTCACTCCTGGTCTTTTTTTAGTTACTATTTACTTGTTATATTTTTTTCCATACTTTGATTTTTAGCTTATTTATATCTTTGTGTCTAAGGTGTGTCTCTTGAAGACAACATATTGATGGGTTATTTATTTATTTTTTTATCCATTCTGTTACTCTCTGTCTCTTGACTGGTACATTTAACCCACTTATGTTCAGTGTGATTATTGATAGGTATGAATTAACTGCTGACATTTTGTTGTGCTTTTTTTTTTTGTGTGGTGTTGATGGTTTCTTTGTTCTGCTTACTTTTTATACTGAAGTCTGTTTTGTTTATGGAGTTTCATTTCCTGCATTTTGTGTTTACTAAGTCTTTATGGTTTTCTTCTTTTTTATTTTGGTGAGTAGGTTTATTAGTTTTCTTTGTGGTTTCTGTGAAATTTACCTTTATCTTCCTAGATTTAAAACAATCTGTAATCATTGCCTTGATTTCCTCTCCATATAGAATATCTGTAACTACACCATTTATTCCCTTTTTTAAATTTTGAAGTTGTTGTCATTTACAGATTGATGTCTCTGGGTCTTTTTTTTCAGTCTTGTAGCTTTATTTTATTTTCGAGAATTCTTTATCTTGGTCAGTATCTGAGTAATACTACCATGTGTCTTAATCTCAGGGTGCTGTCTGGTGTTGTTGTTTCTCTATCTGAAGAACTGCCTTCAATATTTCTTGTAAGGTTGGTCCAGTTTTTACAAATTTCCTTAATTTTATTTATCTGGAAATGTCCTAGTTTCACCATTGTATTAGTGAGACAATTTTCCTGATATACTTTCTTCTCACATACTTTGGACATGTTATCAGGAGGGACCAGTTCCTAGAGAAGGACATCACGCTTGGTAAAGTAGAGGGTCATTGAAAAAGAGGAAGGCTCTCAATAAGATGGATTGATACAGTGGATGCAACAATGGGCTCAAACATAGCAATGATTGTGAGCATGGTGCAGAACCAGACAGTGTTTCGTTCTGTTGTACATAGGGTTGCTATGAGTCAGAACTGACTCGATGGCACCTAACGACAACAACATACAGATATATATCTATATGTATGATGCCCTTGATATTGTCCCAAAGCTCATCTGGTCTTTGGTCATTAGTGTTCGATGTGTCAAATCTGTTTTTTTTTTTTTTTTAATTGTACTTTAAATGAAGGTTTACAGAACAATTAGTTTCTCATTAAACAATTAATATACATATTGTTTTGTGACATTGGTTGACAATCCCATGACATGTTAACACTCTCACCTTCTCAGCCTTGGGTTCCCCATTACCAGCTTTCCTGTCCCCTCCTGCCTTCTCATCCTTGCCCCTGAGCTAGTGTGCCCATTTATTCTCATTTTGTTTTATGGGCCTGTCTAATCTTTGGCTGAAGGGTAAACCTCAGGAGTGACTTTAGTACTGAGTTAAGCATCAAATGTGTTCTTGAGATGGTCTCTAAATTTAGGTAGGATATACTGAAGGCCATAGTTTGACTCTTGTGGACTTGTTTTAATTTTCTTCAGCTTCAACTTGAATGTGCTTATGAGCAATTGATGGTCTGTTCCGCAGTTGGCCCCTGGTCTTGTTCTGACTGATGATATTGAACTTTCCCATTGTCTCTTTCCACAGATGTAGCTGATTTGATTCCTGTGTATTCCATCTGGTGAGCTCCACGTGTATAGTCACCATTCGTTTTGTTAAAAAAAGGTATTCCTAATGAATAGGTCATTGGTCTTACAAAATTCTATCATGAGATCTTTGGCTTTGTTTCTGTCATGAATGCCATATTTTCCAGATACTGATCCTTCTTTGTTTCCAATTTTCCCATTCCAATCACCGGTAATTATCAATTATTTACACACACACACACCTAAAATAATGTGCCGCATAATGTCTGTGTGGGCAGCATCTGACCGCATATATGTCCATGGCCCCATAAGTTCAGAAATCCCAATCAGAGAACAGAACATACCAGATATAACTGGATTTAGTGAGTACAACAGCTTCCCTCATGCAACATGTGTATCTCATGTCTCTTGTAAACAAAGTGATTGTGCTATCAGGCACACATTTGTTATTATGAATCATTGTACATCCTGTGCAGTTTTAATATAGTAAGCTTTACAGTGGTTGGTTCATAACTATGGGTTGTATGTAAGCTACATATTCATAACTAGAAGGACTTCCTATATATAATATGGTGTTTGCACAACATCCAAATGACATAAATGTCCTATTTCATAGACTATATTGTGGATGTTAGGCAAAGCGTGAGAGTGTGTGTGTGTATGTGTATATATATGTATATATACACATATATATATATATAGTCATTGTTGTTAGGTGTCGTTGAGTTGGTTCCAGCTCATAGCAACCCTACGTACAACGGAATGAAAAATTGCTGGATTCTGTGCCATCCTTAACAATTGCTGCTGTGTTTGAGCCCGTTGCTGTAGCCACTGTGTCTGTCCGTCTCATTTCTATTTATCTATTTTACTCTACCAAGCATGATGTCCTTCTCCAGGGACTGATTCCTCCTGATAACATGTCCAAAGTACATGAAATGAAGTCTCACCATCCTTGCTTCCATGGAGTACTCTGGCTGTACCTCTTCCAAGACAGACTTGTTCATCCTTCTGGCAGTTCATAGTATACTCAATATTCTTTGCCAAGACCATGTATATCTATATATATAATACTTTTTTTTGCTAACATGAATGGCTATAATACACATAGATCTCACCAGATGGGACACACAAGAATCAGATTGACTACATCTGTGGAAAGAGACAATAGAGAAGCTCAATATCATCAGTCAGAACAAGGCCAGGGGCCGATTGCGAAATAGACCACTAATTGCTCATATGCAAGTTCAAGTTGAAACTGAAGAAAATTAGAACAAGTCCTCAGGAGCCAAAGTATGACCTTGAGTATATCCCACCTGAATTTAGAGACCATCTCAAGAAAAGATTTGATGCATTAAACACTAATAACCGAAGACTAGACGAGTTGTGGAATGACATCAAGGACATCATACATGAAGAAAGCAAGAGGTCATTAAAAAGATAGGGAAGAAAGAAAAGACCAAAATGGATGTGAGAAGATTCTCTGAAACTCACTCTTGAACGATAAATAGCTAAAGCAAAAGACAGACCTGGTGAAGTAACAGAGCTAAACAGAACATTTCAAAGAGCAGCTCGAGAAGACAAAGTAAAATATTAGAATGACATGTGCAAAGACCTGGAGAAAGAAAACCAAAAAAGAAGAGCACGCTCAGCATTTCTCAAGCTGAAAAAACTGAAGAAAAAATTCAAGCCTCGAGTTGCAATAGTGAAGGATTCTATGGGGAAAATATTAAGCAACGCGGGAAGCATCAAAAGAAGATGGAAGGAATACACAGAGCCACTGTATGAAAAGAATTGGTCAACATTCAGTCATTTCAGAAGGTAGTATATGATCAGGAACCGATGGTACTGAAAGAAGTGGCCCAAGCTGCACTGAAGAAATTGGTGAAAAACAAACCTCCAGGAATTGATGGAATACCAATCGAGATGCTTCCACAAACAGATGCGGCGCTGGAGGTGCTCAATCATCTATGCCAAGAAATTTGGAAGACAGCTACCTGGCCAATTGATGGATAAAGTTTAATACATATATGTTCTTTTTGTTGTTGTTAGATACCATCAAGTTGGTTCAGACTCATATTGATGAAACACTGCCCAGTCCTGTACCATCCTCACAACTGTTGCTATACTTGAGCCCATCCTTGCAGCCACTGTGTTAGTCCATCTATTGAGGGTCTTCCTGTTTTTCACTGACCCTCTACTTTTCCAAGTATGATGTCATTCTCCACAAACTGGTCTCTCCTGATAATGTGTCCAAAGAAGTGTGACTAAGTCTCACCATCCTTGCTTCTAAGGAGCAGTCTGGCTGTACCTTTTCAAAGACAGATTTGTTCATTCTTCTGACAGTCCATTGTATGTTCAATGTTCTTTGCCAACACCATAATTCAAAGGCTTCAATTCTTCTTCTATCTTCCTTAGTCTTTGTCCAGCTTTTGCATGCAAATGAAGTGATTGAAAATACCACAACCTGGATCAGGTGCACCTTAGTCCTCAAAGTGACTTCTCTGGTTTGAAGAGGTCTTTTGCAGCAGATTTGCCCTATGCGATATGTTGTTTGGTTTCTTGACTACTGCTTTCATGGACGTTGATTGTGGTTCTAAGTAAAATGAAATCCTTGACAACTTCAATCTTTTCTCCTTTTTTCCTGATGTTGCTTATTGGTCCAATTGTAAGGATTTTTGTTTTCTTTATGTTGAAATGTGATCCATACTGAAAGCTCTACTCTTTGATCTTCATCTGTACATAGACTAAGAGGCAGTTGTTTGAACAGAACAAGGGAATACTGTGTGGTTTAAAATCAGGAAAGATATTCATCAGGGTTGTATCCTGTCACCATACTTATTCAATCTGTATGCTGAGCAAATAATCCGAGAAGCTGTATTATATGAGAAGAACGCAGCATCAGGATTGGAGGAAGACTCATTAACAATAATACATACATACATAAAAAAATACGCAAATCATAAAAACTTACTCCAACATTGAAGAAGAGCTGGATGACCTTGGCATTTTACCAGTTACACTAATCATTCCACTTGTGGAAGGTTCCGGATCATTTGGATTATTCCTGGGAATGGGGATGGCATTTCTAGTCAGAAAATCAGTGAGGGTTGTCTGTATGGTCCTTTTCTTTATATATTTTGGGGTAACATTTCACTGCTTCCCAATCTGCCTATTGACTTTAGCAAAGCAATAACATTTGGGTCCATGCTTTCAAGCAACTGAAGCCCCTGATTTAGTTTAGAAAAAGTTTCAGCTAATCCTTTCACTGTAAAATTACTAATGATAAGATGTACCCAAAAATAATAATAATAATAAGAGACAGTTGTGGGTGCGGTTCATCATAACTTGAATATGCAGTAAATTGGGGACTACCTGTATATATGTTGTTAGGTGCCTTTGCACTGATTCCAACTTATAGTGACCCTATGTACAACCTAATGAAACATTGCCCAGTCCTGTGCCATCCTCACAATCCTTGTTATGCTTGAGCCCATTGTTGCAGCCACTGTGTTAATCCACCTTGTCGAGGGTCTTCCTGTTTTTTGCTAACCTTCCACTTTACCAAGCATGATGTCCGTCTCCAGGGACTGATCCCTCCTGTAAACACGTCCAAAGTAAGTGAGACATAGTCTCGCCATCCTTGCTTCTAAGAAGCATATATATATATGTATATATTCTGTGTGCATATATCTTTATATATTTTTTATTTTATGTGTGTATCTTTATTGAGGTAAAATTGACATAAAATAAACTATACACATTTAAGGTACACAATTTGATAAATTTTGACGTATGTATATACCTGCGGTGGAGCCCAGGTGGTACAGTGTTAAAGAAATTGACCACCAACCAAAAGGTCTACATCTCGAATCCACCAGCCACTCCTTGGAAATCCTGTGGAGCAGTTCTACTCTGTTGTATAGGGTTCTATGAATCAGAATTGACTAGACGGCAGTGGTTTTAAAAAATTTTTTTGGTTTTATATACCTGTGAAATCATCACCACGATCAAGATTATAAGTATATCACCTACCAAAAGTTTCTTTGTGCCCCTTTATAGTTCCTCCTGTCTGACCACCTCATCTCCTGCCACCTCTGTGCTCCGAAACCACATATTTGCTTTCTGTCAGTATGGATTTGTTGAAGTTTTCTAGAATTTTATATAAATGGAATCGTACAGTATGTATTCTTTTATCATTCAGCATCATTGTTTTGAGATTCATCCATTCTGTTATGTGTATCAATAGTTTTTTTTCCTTTTTATTGCTGAGTGGCATTCCACTGTATGATATATCACGATTTGTTTATCCATTCACCTGCTGAGGAGCACTTTGGTTGTTTCCAGTTTTGTGCTATTATGAATAGTGCTTCTATGAATACTCATGTACAAATTTTTGTTTGGGAACATGTTTTTATTCCTCTTGGGAATATGCCTAGGAATGGAATTGCTAAGTCATATGGTAACTCTACATTTAACATTTTGATGAATTGATGGACTGTTTTCCAAAGCAGCTGCAACATTTTACATTCCCCTAGTGTATGAGGGTCCTGATTTCTCCATATCTTCACCAACAACTGTTATTATCTGTCTTTCTAATTATAGCCATAATTAATGATAATGATGTTGAGCAGCTTTCCATATGTTTATTGGTCATTTGCATATCTTTTTTTTTAATAAAATGTCTTTTCAGATTCTTTGCCATTTTTAAATTGGGTTGTCTTCTCATTGTTGAGTTGTGAGTATTCCTTATATATTTTGGATACAAGTTCCTTATCAGAGATATGATTTGCAAATATTTTATCCAGTTCACGGGCTGTCTTTTCACTTTCTTGTGTCCTTAAATAACAAAAGTTTTTAATTTTGATGGAGCCTAAATTATCTATTTTTTTCTTTCATCACGTGTGCTTTTGGCATCTATAAGAAACCATTTCCTATAGTCACAAAGATTTACACCTATGACTTCTTCTAAGAATTTTTATAGTTTTAGCCCTTGCATTCAGTTCTATGATCCATTTTGAGTTAATTTTTTATATGGTATACGGTAGGTGTCCGACTTCATTCTTCGCATATGGATATCCAGTTGCCCAGGATCACTTATTTAAAAGACTGTTTTTTGCCCACGGAATTATCTTGTCATTCTTGTTGAAAATCAATTCATCATAAAGTAAAGGTTTCTTTCTGGGATCTCCATTCTATTCTATTCATACATAAGTCTGTCCGTATTCTAGCATCACACTGTCTTAATTACTATAGCTTCATAATAAGTTTTGAAATCAGTAAGTGTGAATTCTCCAACTTTGTTATTCTCTTTTTAAGATTGTTTTGACTATTCTAAATTTCTTGTATTTCCACATGAATTTTAGGATTAGCCTGTCAATTTTTTAAACAAAATAAGCGCACTGGAATTTTGATAGGGATTGCATTGACTCTATAGATCAGCTTGGGGAATATTGCCATCTTAACAGTATTAAGTTTTCAATTCACGAACACAGGATGCCTTTCTATTCACTTAGGTCTTCTTTAATTTCTTTCAGTAATGTTTTATAATTTTTAAGATACCTGGTTAAATTTATTCCTAGGCATTTTTTTCTTTTCGATATTATCATAAACACAATTGCTTTGTTAATTCCCTCTTCTGATAGTTCATTGTGGGTGTATAGAAACCCAACTGATTTTTTTTTTTAGTAATTGTGCTTTAAGTGAAAGTTTACAAATCAAGTCAGTCTCTCACACAAAAACCCATATACACCTTGCTACACACTCCTAATTACTCTCCCCATAATAAGATAGCCCGCTCTCTCCCTCTACTCTCTCTTTTTGTGTCCATTTCACCAACTTCTAACCCCCTCTACCCTCTCATCTCCCCTCCAGGCAGGAGATGCCAACATAGTCTCAAGTGTCCATCTGATCCAAGAAGCTCACTCCTCACCAGCATCCCTCTCCAACCCATTGTCCAGTCCAATCCACGTCTGAAGAGTTGGCTTCTGGAATGGTTCCTGTCCGGGGGCAACAGAAGGTCTGGGGGCCATGACCACGAGGGTTCTTCTAGTCTCAGTCAGACCATTAAGTCTGGTCTTATGAGAACTTGGGGTCTGCATCCTACTGCTCTCCTGCTCCCTCAGGGGTTCTCCGTTGTGTTCCCTGTCAGGGCAGTCAACGGCTGTAGCCGGGCACCATCTAGTTCTTCTGGTCTCAGGATAATGTAGTTGCTGGTTCATGTGGCCCTTTCTGTCTCTTGGGCTCGTAATCACCTTGTGTTCTTCATTCTCCTTTGATCCAGGTGGGTTGAGACCAATCGATGCATCTTAGATGGCTGCTTGCTAGCATTTAAGACCCCAGACGCCTCTCTTCAAAGTGGGATGCAGAATGTTTTCTTAATAGATTTTACTATGCCAATTGACTTAGATGTCCCCTGAAACCATGGTCCCCAAACCCTCTCCCCTGCTACGCTGGCCTTGGAAGCATTCAGTTTATTCAGGAAACTTTTTGCTTTTGGTTTAGTCCAATTGTGCTGACCTCCCCTGTGTTGTGTGCTGTCTTTCCCTTCACCTAAAGTAGTTCTTATCTACTAATTAGTGAATGCCTCTCTCCCACCCTCCCTCCCTCCCCTCTCTCATAACCACAAAAGAATGTTTTCTTCTCAGTTTAAACTATTTCTCAAGTTCTTATAATAGTGGTCTTCTACAATATTTGTCCTTTTGCAACTGGCTAATTTCACTCAGCACAATGCCTTCCAGGCTCCTCCATGTTATGAAATGTTTCACAGATTCCTCACTGTTCTTTATCGATGCATAGTATTCCATTGTGTGAATATACCATAATTTATTTATCCATTCATCCGTTGATGGGCACCTTGGTTGCTTCCATGTTTTTGCTATTGTAAACAGTGCTGCAATAAACATGGGTGTGCATATATCTGTTTGTGTAAAGGCTCTTATTACTCTAAGATATATTCCAAGGAGTGGGATTGCTGGATCGTATGGTAGTTCTATTTCTAGCTTTTTAAGGAAGCACCAAATGTATTTCCAAAGTGGTTGTACCATTTGACATTCCCACCAGCAGTGTATAAGTGTTCCAATCTCTCCACAACCTCTCCAACATTTATAATTTTGTGTTTTTTGGATTAATGCCAGCCTTGTTGGGGTGAGATGAAATCTCATTTTAGTTTTGATCTGCATTTCTCTAATGGCTAATGATCGTGAACATTTCCTCATATATCTGTTAGCTACTTGAATGTCTTCTTTAGTGAAGTGTCTATTCATATCTTTTGCCCATTTTTTAATTGGGTTATATGTCTTTTTGCAGTTGAGTTTTTGCAGTATCATGTAGATTTTAGAGATCAGGCGCTGATCAGAAATGTCATAGCTAAAAACTTTTTCCCAGTCTGTAGGTAATCTTCTTACTCTTTTGGTGAAGTCTTTGGATGAGCATATGTGTTTGATTTTTAGGAACTCCCAGTTAACTAGCTTTTCTTCTACATTCTTTATAATGTTTTGTATACTGTTTATGCCATGTATTAGGGCTCCTAACATTGGCCCTATTTTTTCTTCCATGATCTTTATTGTTTTAGCTTTTATATTTAGGTCTTTGATCCATTTTGAGTTAGTTTTTGTGCATGGAGTGAGGTATGGGTCTTGTTTCGTTTTTTTGCAGATGGATATCCAGTTCTGCCAGCACCGTTTGTTAAAGAGACTGTCTTTTCCCCGTTTAACTGTTTTGGGGCCTTTGTCAAATATCAGCTGCTCATATATGGATGGATTTATGTCTGGATTCTCAATTCTGTTCCATTGGCCCATGTATCTGTTGTTGTACCAGTACCAGGCTGTTTTGACTATTGTGGCAGTATAATAGGTTCTAAAATAAGGTAAAGTAAGGCCTCCCACTTTGTTCCTCTTTTTCAGTAATGCCTTATTTATCCGGGGCCTGTTTCCCTTCCATATGAAATTGGTGATTTGTTTCTCCACGTCATTAAAGAATGTCCTCGGGATTTTGATCGGAATTGCATTAAATGTATAGATCGCTTTTGGTAGAACAGACATTTTTACAATGTTAAGTCTTCCTATCCACAAGCAAGGTGTGTTCTTCCACCCAACTGATGTTTGTATGTCGCATTTGTACCCTGCAACTTTGCTGAATTCGTTTATTAGCTCTAGGAACTTTCTTCTGAATTCTTTAGGATATCCTATATATATAGGATCATGTAGTTTGCAAACAGGGATAGTTTTACTTCTTCTCTTGCAATTTGGAAGGAAAAAATAGATAATTTGAACTTCACCAAAATTAAAAACTTTTGTTCTTTGAGGACACCATCAAGAAAGTAAAAAGACAACCCATGAATGAGAAAAAATATTTGTAAATCATATCTCTGATAAGGGACTTGTATCTAAAATCTATAAGGAATTCTTACAACTCAGCAACAAGAAGACAAATAACCCAGCTTAAAAATGGTCAAATAGTCTCTTCAATAAATGATGCTTAGACAACTGGATCTCCACATGCAAAGAAAAACTGAACCCATAGCTCATACCATATATAAAAATTAACTCAAAAAGGATCAACTACCTAAATGCAAGAAGTAAAACCATAAAAGCATTAGAAAAAAAAACATAATGGTAATGCATTGGGACCTAGATTTTGACAATTGATTCTTAGATATGGCACCAAAAGCATGAGCCACAAAAGACAAAATAGATAAATTGAGCTTTATAAAAATTAAAACTTCTGTGCATCAAAGAACTTTATCAGCAAAGTGAAGAAACAACCTACAGAACGAGAGGACATAATTGGGAACCATATATCTGGTAAGGGTTTAATATCCAGAACATATAAAGAACCCCTACAACTCAATAACAGAAAGACAAACAGCCCAATTAAAAACTGGGCAAAAACTTGATAGAAATTTCACCTAAGAAGATATGCAAATATATAATAAGCATCTGAAATGATCCTCAACTGTCATTAGTCATTAGGGAAATGCAAGTCAAAATCACAATGGGATACCATTTCACCTCCCCCCTCCCCTACTAAAAAAAAAAAAAAAACTAGGATGGTTATTATCAGAAAAATGGAAACTAACAAGTGTTGTCAAGGATATGGAGAAATTGGAACACTCATCCATTGTTGGTGGGAATGTAAAATTGTGCAGTCTTTGTGGAAAATAGTTTGCTGGTTCCTCAAAACGTCAAACATAGAATTACCATGTGACCCAGCAACTCTACTGTTGGGTATATACCCAAGGACTTGAAAGCAGGAAAGCAAACAGAAACTTGTACACCAATGTTCATCGCAGCATTTTTCACAGTGGCCAAAGGGTGGAAACAAGACAAGTGTCAATCAATGGATGAATGGAAAACAAAATGTCAAATACACATACAATGGTATATTATTCAGCCATAAAGACAGATGTAGTTTTGATACATGCTACTACATGGATGAACCTTGAAAACATTATACTAAGTGAAGTAAGACACAAAAGGAAAATCGTGTATGATCCCACTTATGAAATACCTAGAATAACCAAATATATAGAAATCAAAATTTATTAGTGGTTACCAGGGCCAGGGAAACCCTGGTGTTGTAGAGGTTAAGTGGTACAGCTAACCAAAAGGTCGACAGCTCAGGTCCACCAGGCACTGCCTGGAAACTCTATGGGGCAGTTCTACTCTGTCCTATAGCATCACTATGTGTTAGAATTGACTCAACGGCAATGGGTTTTGGTTTACCAGGGGCAAGTAGGAGAGGGAAATGGAGAGTTACTGCTTAAGGGGCACTGAGTTTCTGTTAAGAGTGATGAAACAATTTGGAAGCAAATAGTGCTGATATTTGCACAACATGGTGAACGTAATTAATGACATTGAATTGTATAGGTAAAAAACGGTTGAAATGGCAAATGTTCTGTTACATGTATTTTACTACACACACACACACAAGATTCACTTTGGCCGTCCTTTGTAGGATTAAATGTAAGGTGCAAAAGTAGAAGAGGGAGAACATTTAGAAGACTACTACAAAGGCCAGATAAGAGATGATGGTGACCTGAACTATGGTAGTGGTGATGAAAAGAGAAATTGAAATTGAAAGTTATGATCTGGTGTCTATTTTGAAGGTAGAGCTGGTAAGATTTATTCAAGAATTGAAAATGGGAGAAAAAGAGAGGAGTCAAAGAGTGACCCCAAAGTACTGACCTGAGCAACTAGGAGGATAGAGTTGCCATTTATTGAGATGAGGAAGACTGAGAGGAATGTGTTTGTGGTGATGGGGAGGGGGACTATCAAGTGTTCAATTTTAGATGTTTTAAGTAGGAAATCTTGTCTGTCAGTTTGTCGTACTGTGGGGTCTTGCGTGTTGCTGTGATGCTGGAAGTTATGCCGCCAGTATTCAGATACCAGCAGGGTCACCCATGGAGGACAGGTTTCAGCTGAGCTTCCAGACTAAGACAGACTAGGAAGAAGGACCCAGCAGTCTACTTCTGAAAAGCATTAGCCAGTGAAAACCTTATGAATACCAACAGAACACTGTCTGATATAGTGCTAGAAGATAAGCCCCCCTGGTTGGAAGGCACTCAGAAGATGACTGGGGAAAGCTGCCTCCTCAAAGTGGAGTTGACCTTAATGACATGGATGGAGTAAAGCTTTCGGGACCTTCATTTGCTGATGTGGCATGACTCAAAATGAGAAGAAACAGCTGCAAACATCCATTAATAATCAGAGCCTGGAATGTACAAAGTATGTATCTAGGAAAATTGGAAATCATCAGAAATGAGAAGGAATGCATAAACATCAATATCCTAGGCATTAGTGAACTGAAATGGACTGGTATTTGCCACTTTGAATCAGACAATCATATAGTCTACTATGCTGGGAATGACAACTTGAAGAGGAATGGTGTTACATTCATTGTCAAAAAGAGCGTTTCAAGATCTATCCTGAAGTACAATGCTGTCAGTGATAGGATAATATCCATACACCTACAAGGAAGACCAGTTAATATGACTATTATTCAAATTTATGCACTAACCACTAGGGCCAAAGATGAAGAAATAGAAGATTTTTATCAGCTGCTGCAGTCTGAAATTGATCGAACATGCAATCAAGATGCATTGTTAATTACTGGTGATTGGAATGTGAAAGTTGGAAACAAAGAAGAAGGATTAGTAGTTGGAAAATATGGCCTTGGTGATAGAAACAATGCTGGAGATCGAATGATAGAATTTTGCAAGACCGACGACTTCTTCATTGCAAATACCTTCTTTCACCAACATAAACGGTGACTATATACATGGAACACACAGAAATCAAATTGACTACTTCTATGGAAAGAGACGATGGAAAAGCTCGATATCATCAGTCAGAACAAGGCCAGGGGCCGACTGTGGAACAGACCATCAATTGCTCATATGCAAGTTCAAGCTGACTGAAGAAACTCAGAGCAAGTCCACGAGAGCCAAAATATGGCGTTGAGTATATCCCACCTGAATTTAGAGACCATCTGAAGAACAGATTTGACGCATTGAACACTAGTGATGGAAGACCAGACAAGTTGTGGGATGACATCAAGGACATCATCCATGAAGAAAGCAAGAGGTCATTGAGAAGACAGGAAAGAAAGAAAAGACCAAGATGGATGTCAGAGGAGACTCTGAAACTTGCTCTCAAATGTCGAGCAGCTAAAGCAAAAGGAAGAATTGATGAAGTAAAAGAACTGAACAGAAGATTTCAAAGGGCGTCTCGAGAAAACAAAGTAAAGTATTATAATGACATGTGCAAAGAGCTGTAGATGGAAAACTAAAAGGGAAGAACATGCTCAGCATTTCTCAAGCTGAAAGAAGTGAAGAAAAAATCCAAGCCTGGAGTTGCAATAGTGAAGGATTGTATGGGGAAAATGTTAAACGAAGCAGGAAACATCAAAAGAACATGGAAGGAATACACAGACTCATTATACCAAAAAGAATTCATCCATGTTCAACCATTTCAAGAGGTGGCATATGATCAGGAACCGATGGTACTGAAGGAAGAAGTCCAAGCTGCTCTGAAGGCATTGGCAAAAAACAAGGCTCCAAGAATTGATGGAATATCAATTGAGATGTTTCAACAAACAGATGCAGTGCTGGAGGTGCTCCCTCGTCTATGCCAAGAAATATGGAAGACAGCTTCCTGGCCAACTGACTGGAAGAGATCCATATTTATGCCTATTCCCAAGAGGGGTGATCCAACTGAATGTGGAAATTATAGAACAATATCGTTAATATCACAAGCAATCGAAATTTTGCTGAAGATCATTCAAAAACGGCTGCAGCAGTATATCGACAGGGAACTGCCAGAAATTCAGGCTGGTTTCAGAAGAGGACGTGGAACCAGGGATATCATTGCTGATGTCAGATGGATCCTGGCTGAAAGCAGAGAATACCAGAAGGATGTTTACCTATGTTTTATTGACTGTGCAAAGGCACTTGACTGTGTGGACCGTAACAAATTATGGATAACATTGCGAAGAATGGGAATTGCAGAACTCTTAATTGTGCTGTTGAGGAATCTTTATGTAGATCAAGAGGCAGTTGTTCAGACAGAACAAGGGGATACTGATTGGTTTAAAGTCAGGAAAGGTGTGCATCGGGGTTGTACTCTTTCACCAGAGCTATTCAATCCGTAAGCTGAGCAAGTAATCCGAGAAGCTGGACTATATGAAGAAGAACGGGGCATCAGGATTGGAAGAGGACTTATTTACAACCTGTATTATGCAGATGACATAACCTTGCCTGCTGAAAGTGAAGAGGACTTGAAGCACTTACTAATGAAGATCAAAGATCACAGCCTTCAGTATGGATTGCACCTCAACATAAAGAAAACAAAAATCCTTACAACTAGACCAATGAGCAACATCATGATAAACGGAGAAAAGATTGAAGTTGTCAAGGATTTCATTTTGCTTGGATCCACAATCAACAGCCATGGAAGCAGCAGTCAAGTAATCAAAAGATGCATTGCATTGGGTAAATCTGCTGCAAAGGACCTCTTTAAAGTGCTGAAGAGCAAAGATGTCACCTTGAAGACTAAGGTGCGCCTGACCCAAGCCATGGTGTTTTCAGTCGTATCATATGCATGTGAAAGCTGGACAATGAATAAGGAAGACCAAAGAAGAATTGACGCCTTTGAATTGTGATGTTGGCGAAGAATATTGAATATATCACGGACTGCCAAAAGAAGGAACAAATCTGTCTTAGAAGCAGTACAACCAGAATGCTCCTTAAAGGCAAGGATGGGGAGACTGCATCTTACATACTTTGGACTTGTCAGGAGAGGTCAGTCCCTGGAGAAGGACATCATGCTTGGCAGAGTACAGGGTCAGCGGAAAAGAGGAAGACCCTCAATGAGGTGGACTGACACAGTGGCTGCAACGATGAGCTCAGGTATAACAGCGATTTTAAGGATGGTTTTTTTCAGGACCAGGCAGTGTTTCACCCTGTTGTGCATGGGGTCACTGTGAGTTGGAACTGACTCGACGACACCTAACAACAACAGCAACAAGTAGGAAATGCCTATTAGACATTCAAACTCAGAGGCTGAATAGGCATTTGATATAAGAACATAAATACTCAGGGAAGAAATCCAAACAATGGATAAAGTTGGTATACAAAGCCTGGGGACCAGATGGTATCATCTAGAGAAGGTGTCTAGATTCAGAAGAGGTCTCAGGTCTGAACCTTAGGAGACTGCAGTGTTAAAGATTGGGTAGCTTAGGTGAAATAGAAGGAAATTCAATAGGAGGAAAATATGGTGTTTTCAAAAGTGGGGACTGATCAAGTGTGTCAAATGCTGCTGATAGATTGAATAAGATGAACACTGAGAATTGATCGTTGGACTTGGTCGTGTGGAAGTCATTGGCGATCTTGCCAAGGGCTGTTTGGAAGGTGGTAGAGTCTGGGAAATAAAGCCTATTTGGAGTGTATTCAAGACAGAATGGGAAGACAGAAGGGGAAACCTCAAATATAGACAACTCTTTACAAGGAAATTAGGAATTTACTGTAAATTGGAAGCTAAGAAATGGAGCAGTCATTACCTTGAGAGGGATAGGCCACCAAAAGAAACTTGAAAAGTTTTTATTTTAAAAAAATTCAAACCTATAGGAAAGTTGAAGAGTGCTGGTGGTGCAGTGATTAAGTGCTCGGCTGCTAACAGAAAGGTCAGTGGTTTGAACCCACCTGCCGCTCCGCAGGAGAAAGATGTGGCAGTCCGCTTCCCTAAAGATTAAAAAAAAAAAAAGATTACAACCTTGGAAACCCTGTGGGGCAGTTCTGCTCTGTCCTACACGGTCACTCTGAGTCGGAATCAACTCGATGGCAATGCGTTAGTTAGGAAAGTTGAAAGGATAGTACAATGAACTCCTATATATCCATCACTTATGTTCACCAGTTTTTAACATTTTGCCACATTTGATTCTCTCTCTCTTTTCAATTTGGAAATAAGTTACAGACATCGTGACACTTTATCCATTGATACGTCACTTGCATATCCCAATAACAAGGACATTTTTCTGTAGAACTGCAATACCATTATCATATCTATGAAAATTAATAATTCCACATCACCTAATAGCTAGTCATATTCACATTCTTCCAAAAAAGCCCAGAAGCCAATCAGGATTTATACATTTTGTATTGGTGTTATGTTTCTTTTGTATCTAATAATACAGAACAGTCTTTCTGTTTGCTTTTTTTTTTTTTAGTGACTTTTAGTTTTTGAAAAGTGCAGGCCAGCTGTCCTATAAAACCCGTTGCTGTCGAGTCAATTCTGATTCGTAATGACCCTATAGAATAGAGTAGAACTGCCCCATAGGGTTTCCAAGAAGTGGCTGGTGGATTTGAAATTGCTGACCTTTTGGGTAGCAGCCATAGCTCTTAATCACTGTGCCACCAGGGCTCCAGTTGTCCTATGGAATGTCTTATATTCTGAATTTTTCTAATTGTATGTTCATGGTATTATTTATCTTCTTTTTTGCCTATATATCCTATAAACTAGAAAGTAAGTCTAGAGGTTTAATTAGACTCAGCTTAAACATTTTTTGCTGAGAATACTCTTAATTTATATTGTGTACTGCATATTATATACTGTCAAGAGGCACGTGATGTTAGGTTGTCTATTATTAATGATGCTAAATTTGACTTCTTGATTAAAATGGTGACAGCCAGCTTTTTTCACTATGAAGTACTGTCTCCCTTTTGTAATTAGTAAAATAAATTGTGGGGTAGTATTTTAGTACTATGCAAATATCTCATTCATCAAGAGAAGGCTTCTTTTTTAAAGATGGAAGTAATTATAGCATGTTTGTATGCTGATGAGAATTATCTAGAAAAGGAGGAAAATTTAACAGAGCAGAAGAGAGAAGAGTAATTGCAAAAGCATTGTTGAAAGTAGAGGTGAGAGAATAGGATCCAGTACGTACCTGGGGAATTAGACGTTAGAAGCATGGACATTCTCCATGTCAACTGGAGGGAAGTAGATTAGACGAATATGGTTGCAGGTAGGGTGGGGTATGTGGTGGCAGCAGCTTTTCGAAGTTCTTTTCTTATTATTTTTAGGTGCCAACAGAATTGAGGGAATGTTTAGTTAAATTAATGATTATTTCAAATATAAACACAGGCAGATTTAGGGTTCTAGCCCTCTCCCTCCTCTCTATAGTATCATCTGTGTGTTTTGGAGCTTAAATTTGCTATGGTGTAAGGAGATAAAAAAGCCTGGTCTATGATCACCTTTTGTTGCTGCTAGTCATTAGTCACTCTCACATATGCTTTAATATCTATGGTGTTACCATCCCTGGTGGTGCAGAGGTTAAGCACGCAGCTGCTAACCAGAAGGTCGGAGGTTTGAATTCACCAGCCGCTCCATGGGAGAAAGATGTTGCAGTCTGCTTCTGCCATGAAAACCCTTTTCACGAGTTTTCCTATCACCTCTCACTGGTATAGTCCATGTCTTATGGCACCTCTTCGTCCTTCAGGTGAACTGGCCTTCTTACAGTCACTTCTGGGGTCAAAGAAGACTTGTGTAACTGTCACAGGCTCTTTCTTCCTAAACACACCTAGTTGAGTTTCTGCTGAATTGTTGCCACACTGCCTAGTCAGGGGTTTTCTCTATGAAGCTTGCTGTCTTTCTGGACTTTACTTAGGAAACAAGGTACAGATCTCTGTTCTTGGAATCTCCCAAGCCTATCTGAGATTTCTGTTGTCAGTCCATTCAGACTGAGCCAGGGGGAACCAAAACACAGGGTCTTTCTCAGTGACTCACCTCAGTGGCTAACTTCATGGCTCCCCTTTCCATTCTCAAATCTCTCTTCAGCCTAGCTTTCAAACACAGATCTTCTGTCATCATGCTTTCTTCCCACTTCTGTGGTTTTCATGTGGGCTTTAGCTTCTGATAACTTCATACTCCTACCTTTTAAAAGCAAATCTTTGCTGTCTTTTAAAATACTAACACCCAACAAACCATACCAAAAAACCAAAAAGGCCTTTCAATTATTTCTGTGAGGGATTTAGGAGGCTTTTTCTAAACAAAATGAACTTAACTCTATTCTCTGACTTTTACCTTCCCCTCACTTATAAGCTTCAGCATCAGAGTTTCATTTTAATGATAGAACGATAAAGGAATTCCTGAGACAAAAAAGTCATTGAGTAATATTTAAAATATTATTGCTATGCATTTATTATATTATTAAGACATATATTCCCACAGTGTTCTCTTTTGTTAGTGTATTAATTAGAATAGTGTCTACTTTTAAAAAGATCACAAGAAGCATTTCAGAGCATCCAGGGAATGAATGACAGAATAGGAAAAGAGAGGCTCTGAAAAGAATGCAGACTGAGATTGAAGGTGGAAGAGAAGATGCTCTGTCTTCGTGCACATCACTGATATTCAATCATTACTGGCCAGTGGAGTGGCAAATATAAAGGGAATCATTTGAAATGGCATGAGCTCGTCAAGAAGCGGACCGGGTTCCTTTGGAGCCACATCTTATTTTGGCCCTCCTGAAGCAGAGAAGGCAGCCTCACGTCACCCTTCTGATATTGCCAGGGAAGCTTGGTAATTATCATTTGGTTCCGACTGACGATTCCTTCAGTATGTACCCAAGTGGTGTGACTCAGCATCATGTTAATTTCAACATAGGTACCATATTATTTATACAATTTTTTTTTGCAGGCCAAAAGAAATATCTCCTGGCTTGAAGCCAATTTAGCAATATTCTGTTAAAAAGAAATAATGTCAGAGATTTGGAAGCTCATTTTATAGAGCGTAGTGAAAAGTGACAGTTCGCTTTTAAATTTAGGGTGAAATTTCTGTATTCATACATAAATATTAGCTCTATCAGCATATTTATAAATGCATATGATGTTACTGGTTATATTATACTTATACAGTAGTATGTATTTGTCATGAGACATATTTATGGGGATGCCCTAAAGTTATGGAATCTTGGAGGACACTGGAAGCGTAAATCAATCCCAGTGCTTCAAGATATGTTGCTGAGTAGTGGAGGGAGTAGTCTCTGCTAGAGAATTCATGTGAATATTCTGTCCTAGAGGCAGCTTTTGTTTCTTAGGTACCTGATTGATTTTAGGACTGATTCTTTCACTGCAGAAGCACTTGGAATACTACCTAGTTGAAAATGGTCAAAGCAACTTTTGTCAGAGTGTATAAAATTGCTTATATAAGACTCCTTTATAATGTATGTATAGTGAAAGACACATTTGAGAGTATGTACTATTCATTTTTTTACATTGTGGTAAATATATACGTAGCAGGACATTTACCATTTCAACAGTCTTCACATGTACAGTTCAGTGACATTAATTATCTTTGTTACGTTGTGCGGCCATCACCATTTCTACCACCCTTAATGGAAGCTCATTGTTCCTTAAGTGATGAGTCCCCCTTTCCCTTCCCTCCCTCCTGCCTCTGTACAATTTATTCTTATATTTACGTTCATTTAAGATGAACGTCTCTAAAAATCATATGTATATGCCAATTGTAAATACGACCTTTTACTAGATGATGCAGGGAGCACTGGTGATTCAGTAATAGAATTTTCTTGCCCTCCATGTGGGAGACCTGGGTTTGATTCCAGGCCAAGGCACCTCAAGTATAGCCACCACCTGTCTGTCAGTGGAAGCTTGGGTGTTGCTATGATGCTGAACAGGTTTCAGCGGAGCTTCCAGACTAAGATAGACTAGGAAGAAAGGCCTGGCAATCTGCTTCTGAAAATCAGCTAGTGAAAGCCCTATGGATCACAGTGGCCTGACCTGCAACTGATCATGGACATGGCACAGGTAGCCTTTTGTTCCATAGTGCATGGAGTCACCATGAGTCGGGGGCCGACCTGATGATAGCTAACAACAACAAGAACTAGATGATACACAGTTGTGGGGTTGCAGCCTATGTCTAAAATGCCTCCCCCCCTTTTCTATATCCACTTAAATCCTACTTATCCCTTTAAGGCCTAGCTGCATCTTCTCCATGGAACACTCCCTGATCCATTAGTCCATATTGATTTTTCTCCATCTCTTCGAGCATTTATTGCCTGCCTCACCCCTTTGGTTCTTTTTATTTAGGCCAGGCCTGTCTTCATGGCTATTTAAGTTTTTCTGTTTATATGCGATGTCTCTTCAACTGGATTACAGACACTGAGATTATGGACCATGTGCAGTATGGTGCTCATATTCCTCAAATCTACTTATGTTGCTTAACAAAGGGTGGATGCTCAAACTATATGAAGCAAACATCAGTTTCATATACCACCATACACAAGAGGCCATTTACAAATGTGGTCTGTGAACTAGTATTAGCATAAGATATATGTTCTCAGAGGATCATGGAGTCTCAGGATTAGAAGACACTTCAGGGGCCACCTAGTTTATCCAACACCCTGATACTTACATCTCCTCTGCAGGACACAGTTGTTCGCCTTAGACTGAACACCTCCTGTCATTCAGAAAAAAAAAAAAAAATTTTTTTTTTTTTTTTCAGAAGGAACACCTTAAAGGATATGGAATTTGAGGCAGGTGGTGCCTGGTTATGAACTACAGCTGCTAACCAAAAGGTCGGCAGTTCAAATCCACCAGCTGCTCCTTGGAAACCCTATGGGGCAGTTCTACTCTGTCCTGTAGGGTCAGTATGAGTCGGAATCAACTCAATGGGAATGAGTTTGGTTTGGTTCCGGTTTTCCATTGAGCAGAGCCCGGTGTTACAGTGGTTAAGAGCTATGATTGCTAACCAAAAGGTTGGCAGTTTGAATCCACCAGCTGCTCCTTGGAAACCCTATGGGGAAATTCTACTCTCTTATATGGTTGCTATAAATTGGAATTGACTCAATGGCAATAGGGTTTTTTGGGGGGGGAGTGTAGTAAAATGGTTAAGCATGGGACTTCTTCAGTCAGATTGTCTGTGTTCAAAGCTGCTGCTCCTTTTTATCTCTGTGGCCTTGGATAACCTAAGTTTAAAGTCTTAGTTTCTTTATCAGTAAAATCAGGATGATCATATACGCCCATAATTTATTATTTGCAATTCTAAAATCCAAAAAGCTCTGAAAACTAAAAGTTTCTTTTTTTTTTTTTTTTAATTCATTTGGCGGTAAAACCTGCCCTGATCTAAACTCGTGAATCTAACTTGAACCGACCTGAGGTTATTTATAATCTTTGTGTATCCACGTAGTGGTGAATATTCTTATATTTCCCTGCAGAAATAGTCTTAATTTAGTGTTTGATTATAGGGTGCTGCCCCAGATCCTTCTGGGGGTGTTACATATGGTATAGGTAACCTATTAATTTTCTGAAAAGTTCTGAATACTAAAATGTATTTGGCTCTCGTGTGGTTCAGATAAGAGCTCGTGGACCTCTATGACCTATTCATAGGACTGTTGTTGATGTCGTTGTTGTTAGGTGCTATCAAGTTGGTTCTGACTCATAGTGACCCTGTATACGACAGAACAAAACACTGCCTGCACCTCCTTGTGATAGTTGTTATGCTTGAGCCCATTGTCGTAGCCACTGTGTCAGTCCATCTCGTTAAGGGTCTTCCTCTTTTTTGCTGACCCTCCACTTTACCGAGCATAATGTCCTTCTCCAGGGACTGGTCCATCATGATAGCATGTCCAAAGTATGTGAGACAAAGTCTTATCAACCTCACTTCTAAGGAGCATTCTGGCTGTACTTCCTCCAAGACAGATTTGTTTGTTATTTGGCAGTCCATGGTATATTCAATATTCTTCGCCAACACCACAACACAAAGTCAACAAGGGTTAAATGAGATAATAGATGTGAATCATTTAGCATTTAACACACACACTGCCTAGCATATACCACCCACTACTGCCATGGAGCATATAATAAGCCCTTAATAATTGTAAGCTAGTGTTATTGGTACTTGCACTTTAAAATAATCACATCAGGCTTTTTGTCAAAGTTAAGTTTGTTTCTATCTTTTCTTTCAACATTTTATATTTAGTGTCTGTAGAAGTACTGCTGTTTTTCTTATTCTCTAATGAACAAATGATTTCTCAGGGGAGCTAGGCTTTCAACATCTTTTAAAAATAAAATTATATTTGTGATTAAGTTTTTATAATTGATCCTTATTTGAGAAGAGCTTTTGGGGGTGTATTCATTCTTCCCAATTTATTGTTAGTTTATTCATTCATTTTATAAAAATGTATTGGGCATACACGGAAGGTCAGCTCAACTGGACTGGACCAAAAGCAAAGAAGTTTCCGGGATAAACTGAATGCTTCCAAGGTCAGCGGAGCAAGGGCGGGGGTTTGGGGACTATGGCTTAAGGGGACTTCGGCTTAAGGGGACTTCTAAGTCAATTGGCAAAATAATTCTATTATGAAAACATTCTGCATCCCACTTTGAAATGTGGCGTCTGGGGTCTTAAATGCTAACAAGCGGCCATCTGAGATGCATCAATTTGTCTCAACCCACCTGGACCAAAGGAGAATGAAGAACACCAAGGTCACACGATAACTATGAGCCCAAGAGACAGAAAGGGCCACACGAACCAGAGACTTACATCATCCTGAGTCCAGAAGAACTAGTTGGTGCCCGGCCACAACCGATGAGTGCCCTGACAGGGAGCATAGCAGAGAATCCCTGAGGGAGCAGGAGATCAGTGGGATGCAGACCCCAAATTCTCATAAAAAGACCAGACTTAATGGTCTGACTGAGACTAGAGGAATCCCGGCGGTCATGGTCCCCAAACCTTCTGTTGGCCCAGGACAGGAACCATTCCCAAAGACAACTCATCAGACATGGAAGGGACTGGACAATGGATTGGAGAGAGATGATGATGAAGAGTGAGCTACTTGTATCAGGTGGACACTTGAGACTGTGTTGGCATCTCCTGTCTGGAGGGGAGATAGGAGGGTAGAGAGGGTTAGAAACTGGCAAACTTGTGATGAAAGGAGAGACTGGAAGGAGGGAGCGGGCTGACTCATTAGGGGGAGAGTAAGTGGGAATATGGAGTAAGGTGTATATAAGCTTGTATGTGACAGACTGACTTGATTTGTAAACGTTCACTTAAAGCTCAATAAAAATTATTAAAAAAATTTTATTGGGCAGTTTGCTAGTTACTAGAAAAGAGATATGACAATAAACAGACAGACATTGTCTTTGCATTCATAGAGCTTACAGTCTAGTGGAAACTAATTAGTACCTTTTTTCTGTTGATTCATCTTTCATTTATTTAACAAATAATTACTGAGAACTTACTATACACCAGACTCTGATACAGCAGTTACCAAGACAGACAAGGTCCTTGCCTCCATAAAATTTATTTTCTAGTCAGGATAAACAGTAAACACATAAGCAAACAAATAAACACTCTATTTTCAGATGGTGATAAACTCAGTGAAGGAAATAAAATAGGCTGATGTGATAGTGAGTGACTTGGTGTATTTGAGGGTCGAGCTACTTTCAATAGGGTAGTCAGGGAAGGCATGATGAGGAAATTATATTTGAACCAAGACCATATATTGGGTATAGATTTGACTGCACGTGACAGAGACTCAAAAATAACAGAAACATAAAACGTGATAGAAGTTAATTTTTTTTCCCACCAAGTTTTTTGGTAGTTTTGCTTTATGAAATTCTCTAGGTCCTAGATTCCATCTTGTTGTTCTGCCACCCCTAGAGTGTCATCCATGTGGTCCAAGATGACAAACCGCCAGGCAGTTCCACACTCCAGCCAATAGAAAAGGGAAAGGGGAGGAAGGAGGCATGCCCTTACTCTTTAAGTGAATAACCTGGAAGTCCTTAAATTCCATTGGCCAAAGCAGAGTCACAGGGCCACAACTGGTTTCAAAATTAGCTAGGAAACATAGTTTTTACTTGGGCAGCCCTGTACTCACCTACAAATTCAATTAACGTCGCAGAAGGGAGGAATGGATGTTGGAGGACTAGCAGTCTCTGCCCCAGACCTGAATAATGAGAAGGAGCCTGAGAAAGAGCATCTTGGGCAATAGCATTCCAAGTAGAAAGAACAGAATTTCCAAGACCCTGAGCAGAGGCGAATTTTCTGCGAAGATAATAAAGTTTAAGCATCAGGGCACCTCACTTGCATGGGCCCCTTCCAACATCCTGCCCTTCATTTTATATAATTGTGCCTAAATAGAATAAGCTTCAGGCTCTACAAAACTTTGATCAGCCCTGGCTCTGAGGAAGAAAAGCGGTTGACATACTAGAAATTAAAAGGAGGCTAGTATGTATGACACAGTGGTTAAAGCAGTTGGCAGCTAACCAGAAGGTTGGTGGTTTGAACCCACCAGCTGCTCTGTGGGAGAAAGATGTGGCAGTCTGCTTCCGTAAAGACTTACAGCGTTGGAAACCCTGTGGGGCAGTTCTGTTCTGTCCTGTAAGATCGACATGAGTCAGAACAGATTTGAAGGCAATGGGTATGTATGGAGTAGAGTGACCAAGAGGGAGAGTAGACTAGATGAGACTGGGGAAGGAAGTAAATAGGCATTAGCTCATATAGTATGGTGTGTGGAAAGAAGGTTGGATTTTAATGTAATGGGAAACCACTGAAGGAATTTAAGCAAATTACATTTTAAGAAATATAATATGATTTATGTTTACTCTCAATGAGGCACATAAGAGAATGCTGACTGAAGTATTGAGAACAACATGCAGTGGGTAAGAGCTCGGCTGCTAACTAAAAAGTCAGCGGTTCGAATTTACCAGACTCTCCTTGGAAACCCTATGGGGCAGTTCTACTCTGTCTTATAGGGTCGCTATAAACCAGAATCAACTCTACGGCAACGAGTTTGTTTTGGTTTTTGGTAGTGTCCATCAACAAAGAATGGATTAATAAATTGTGGTACATTTATAAATGGAATATTTTGTAGTAGTGAAAATGAGTGAATTAGAGTTACATATATCAATATACAGGCCCTGGTGGCATAGCAGTTAAAAGCACGGGTGCTAACAAAAAGGTTGGCAGTTCAAATCTACCAGCCACTCCTTGGAAACCTTTTTGGGGCAGTTCTAATCTGTCTTACAGAGTGGCTATGAGTTGGAATAGACTCGATAGCAATGGGTTTTTGGGGGGTTATATCAATATAGGAGAATTTCAAAAATATAATATTGAGGGGAAAAAAACCAAATTGTAGAAAGTGATACAGTATAATTTCATTTGCATATGATTTCATTTATATAAAGCTTAAAAGCATTCAAATCAATGTTATTTAAGGATACATATTATAGAAAAGATTGCTAGTTTTATGTATAATATCTATTCTTTCCTTTTTCCATAGTAGCAGAACTCTACTTTTATTGGGGATGAGAATGTATCCAAGCAAAAATTACATTTTTCAGATGCATATATGGGTTATGACATGATTCTGAAAAATAAGATGTTAAGTGGAAGTTGTTGGCTGGGTTCTTGGAAGAGATCCTTAAAAGGAGAATGGACTCGGCTGACATGTGTGTTTTGCTTTTTTATTTTTTGACATCAGCCCTTCCTCCTTTTTCTTGCCTAGAAATGGGTCACCATGGTTGGAGCTGGAGCAGCCATAACACACTCATTAGAGGAAAACCAAGAGAACCCTAAAGAATTTAGCCCTGATCTTTGAGACATCAAACCAACCTCATCAGTTGTTTACCATGAGTCTCTCTGTTGTGTGAGAAGAATAAAATCCCATTTTTCTTTAAACCACTGTTATTTGGGTTTTCTGTTATATGCAGCTAAACTCAATCCTAACTGATACTTGGAAATCTGTAATAAAAGTAAAATCTCATTCATGGAAATGACAGTCAGTAAATTCAGGACAGCTGTTAACTCTGAAAGTGGAAGTAAATTCGACTGGGGAGAGGTACATAGGTTCTTTAATTATATTTCTTTTTAAAAAAAAAGATCTGAAGCGAATATATTAATATTTTTAAAAGTTACATGGATACATAAGCATTCATGAATACATGGGTATTAATTACTTTTTTTTTTAACTTCTTTATATGTGTGAATTATTTCATTAAAAAAAACACCTGGTTACTGTGTAGAGAAAGGGTGGAAACATGGAAGTTAGAGGATTTTTGTAGATGATACTTATTTGGTCTGTATGCTGAGCAGCTAATCCGAGAAGCTGGACTATGTGAAGAATGAGGCATCAGGAAGACTAATTAACAACCTGTGACACAACCTTGCTTGCTGAAAGTGAAGAGGACTTGAAGCACTTATTGATGAAGATCAAAGACAACAGCCTTCAATATGAATTACACCTGAACATAAAAAAACAAAAATTCTCACAACTGGACCAAGAAGCAACATCATGATAAAGAGAGAAAAGACTGACGTCATCAAGGATTTCATTTTACTTGGATTAACAATCAATGCCCATGGAAGCAACAGTCAAGAAATCAAACGACATATTACATTAGGCACATCAGCTGCAAAAGGCCTCTTTAAAGTGTTCAAAAGAAAAGATGTCACTCTGAGGACTAAGGTGCACCTGACCTTTTCAGTCGCTTCATATGCGTGAAGACAGAAGAAATGACGCCTTTGAATTATAGTGTTGGAGAAGAATATTGAATATACCATGGACTGCCAGAAGAATGAACAAATCTGTCTTGGAATATGTACATCAAAAATGCACCTTAGAATGTCATCGGGAGGGATGAGCCTCTGGAGAAGGACATTATGCTTGGTAAAGTAGAGGGTCAGCAAAAAAGAGGGAGACCCTCAACCAGATGAATTGACACAGTGCCTGCAACAATGGGCTCAAACATAGCAACAATTGTGAGGATGGCACAGAACTGGACAGTGTTTTGTTCTGTTGTACATGGGACTGCTATGCCTCAGAACCGACTCGATGACACCTAGCAACAACAACAAGTCTGAAGCCAGAACACATCTTAAGGAAACTCCCTTTTCAACTGATTGATTGCTTACATCATGCTAGATTACATTATGGAAAGTAATTGCATTACATTACATTGGATTACACTGTGGAATAGCAACTAGGCTAGTATTTGGCCAAACCATGGGAAAGCATAGCCTAGCCAAGTTAGCATATAAAATTAACTATCATAGAGAAAAATAATGATGAGTCCTGTTTTTTTTTTTTGGTTCGAGCAGCCTGGTAGATGATAGTGCCATTTATTGTCAAGTAGGCAACTTAATATGGGAGACTGTGAATCTAGGGCTTGATCGAAGAGTTCGGAAAATGGAATTCAACTTGTTTTCATCTGTGCTTCCATGTGGAGTCTTGTTTATTATCTCCACTTTGACCTATCTTGATAGGCATTCAGAACTTGCAAAAAGAAATGGTTTCCAGTGGGGCAGAGCCAATCGTGATAGAGCTTGAATAATTCTCTGTAATCCTGCCATCCGGAGCCCTGGTGGTGCAGTGGTTAAGTGTTTGGCTGCTAACCGAAGGTCAGTGGTTTGAACCTACCAGCTGTTCCACAGGAGCAAGATGTGGCAGTCTGTTTCCATAAAGATTAAAACAAAGAAAAAAACCAAACCCAGTGCCGTCAGGTCGATTCCGACTCATAGCAACCCTATAGGACAGAGTAGAACTGCCCTATAGAGTTTCCAAGGAGCACCTGGTGGATTTGAACTGCCGACCCTTTGATTAGCAGCCATAGCACTTAGCCACTATGCCACCACGGTTTCCATCCATAAAGATTACAGCCTTGAAAACCCTACGGGGGCAGCTCTACTTTGTCCTATAGGGTCACTATAAATTGGAATCGACTTGACAGCTCACAACAAGCCTGCTATACTCCTTTTCAAGTGGCTCCTTGGAAGTGAGTACAAGAAAGTAATGCAGAATTTAGTAATCAGTGATTAATAACACACATTTCATTGCGTTCTTCATTTAGATAAGGATCCGGGCTTTTAACCTTGGATGTGAGAATGATGACGGGGCATCCATCTAATATTTATTCTGCTGTGCCTAAGACTGTGCCCAGCAAATATCCTACCTAAGTCCAAAAGGGCAAAGAGTCTGATATTTCATAAGCATTGTAGTTAAAATTGTGTATAAGTGTCTAGAGATGTTGAAGTAAAAATTCCACTAAATTATTCTCAAGCCTTTTAAGCAAGCTCTTTTTACGACACAGAAAAACAATTGCAAACATTTATTGAAAGCCTGGCAGGTACCAGACACTTTATATGTATTAACAAGTTGAATCCTTATAAAATTTGTATAAAAGAGGTAGGTACTATTATTATCCTATGTTACTAAACCTTTTGGAAACTCAGTTTTCTCATCTCAAGAACAAGGATTATAATAATATGTGTTAAAACATACATGTTTTTGCTGCAAGTAAATTTTGATCAAGCGGTACCTGTGGAATATTGTAATGCCATACATAGAAGCCAAAAAGAAATGAATAGAGTATTGTCTGAGAAAAGTGATAGATGTAGAAAAAAATTCAGGCTTGAGTGAAGGGCTCTAATTCTTATCTAGAAAGAGCACTTTTTTTGCAATACAGACATATACAGTGGCACGCTTTTAAATAAATTGCTTTAATGTGTAAAAATGCAGTGTAGGGAAACCAAACTGTGATTAAAATTTAAAAGGTTTGATAAATAGCTTTTAAATTAATTGTGTGTGTGTATATGTGTGTGTGTTATTTCTGGGTAGAAGTTTTCTGCCTCGTGATAGAACCTTTTATCCAAAGTCATCGATTTTCATGATCTTCTGAATATTTTCCAATTCCAGGTTATTTCAGGTTTTAGCTGTAGAAAAACAAATTACACAGAAATGTCGACATCAAAAGACTGTAGCTAAATGTAAAAATTTAAGTGCTCAGGATCAAAAATGACAAGATCACTGCTGTGAAATTAGAAGAGACTCATCAAAGGAAAAGTAGCTGTGACTAAGGACTATGGAAATATAAAGGGATTGACATATGTGATAATAGGCTAATTAAACCTTAGCTTTTCACTATGATGATTTTATAGCATCTCCTTCTTGTTGCCAGTTTGGAAGCTGCCAGCAAATATTTTCTTAATTGCAAAAGGAGACAATATGTGTTCCACTCTCTCATTCATAACATTTAATGCAGACATTATTAGGATACTTCGTGCAGATTGAAAAGAACCATATTATTTGGAGAGCCTGGGGGATGTCAGGGAAGGAGGAAAGAGGGCGAGCTTTAAAACAACCAAAACAAATCCTGGGAAGAAATATTTAACTAGAATTTGTACAGAAAAAATCTCCTTGTCTTGATAGACTAGCCTGCCCCTGTAATAAAACCTCCCAAAGTCAACAGTTCATAAAGTCTTTTGTTCTAGTAAAAGGGTCTTTAATTTTTAACACAAACTCACACTTTGGTATGCATGGGCTTAAGTAAAATTAGAAGACATGTATATAATAGGATTTAATGGATTATCATCTGCATTTTCCAAAGATGTCAGCTTCTCTCAGCTCTGATGGAGTAGCACTTAATGTAAATTTAATTTGAAGTGATGTATGGAAGGCTCGAGGTGGTACTCCGTGATTCCCTAACTGCCTGGAGAGCCTCTGTGGGTAGCATCTGGATTTGGCGGCTCCACATGCCCGGCAGCTTCTACTAACTAGGATTAATGAGGTAGCCTGTTCACCAGTGATCCAAAGGAGGTATGCTACATTTACTCCCAACAATATGAATAGAAGGGCTAGTTTCCTTTGGGGGCACATTGTATGATGAAACTTAATGATGGACTTGATATTAGGTGTAATAAATATACTGTATTGGAAGCACTTTTGCTTTGTCAAATTTAAATGTTATTTCATCATAAAATTGTGTTCGGTGGGTAGGGCTGACTCAAAGATTTTAATATATATGTGTAAGTGTATGTCTGTTGACAGTGTTCCAGCTCACACGTGTTTTTCATGAGGCTAAAATAGTAAATTTCCCCTCTGGTACATTAAAAAAAAATTCAAGATTGTTTAAAATAAACCCCATTTTTAGAAGTTTTTAAACTGTTAAAACAGTTTGTTGCTAACTGTGTATGTGTGTGAGAGAGAGAGATAGAATGTGTGTCTGTGGGTGTCGTGTGTGTGTTCGGTGTGGGTAAATCAGAGACTGCTGAGTTAGGCAAAACTTCTTAATCCATTCTCAACTCATTTAGGCATCACAATTTTATTTTGTCTTTGTGTCTAACTGAGCATTGAATAAAATTGCAGCTAATTTCAAATTCCCTTTGTCATCATGGTTTTCAGCCAAAAGTCTATAATAAATGGTCAGAAGATGAGCTGAGACTGAATGAATAGTGAGTGGTATTCATCAGCCAAACATAGAGTCCAGATCCAATTATATGTATTCATTAAGTGATAATGATATCATGGTCTTTAACTAGGAAGAAAAGAGTGTAATTGAATAATAACAGTTGTACAATCCCAACGGAACACACTTTCCATCCCAGCCCAGCGACCCTCGGGGATGATGCAGGATTGATGGAATTCTATTACTCTTTGATAGATTTATTATGAAAGGCTGAGTGGACTCGCAGCGCCACTTTGTCACTCACACTAATCAGTATCGTAAGGGCCCGGAGCGGGCAGGCTTTTGTATCCCTTTGACAAAGACAAGGTTAGGGGAGGATGACAGGCACCCAGACCTTTACAAACCCATACTGCAAGACAAAATGGGCCAGCTGAGCTCTGAGCTGGGACAGAATTTTAATTTGTTTATCAATGGCTCTCACATGTGCAAGACCATAAGGATATTTGTCAGAGGAGTAACACTGAGGCTAAACTCTTTTGTTTGGCAAGTGGAGCTTGGAAAAATATTTATTGAACTGTAAAAAACAGGCTAAATGGGGGGAAAAAGGGAACCGTCTAAAGAGAAGGGAAATAGTTCACATTACTATACATAGGATTTGAGACTCACAGTTTATTTTGATTTTGACTTTTCAAAAACTGTTTTTATTTATTGCTTAGAAAGAAAGGTACTTTTAAGAGCAATAGAGCAATAATGCAATTTTTTTTTTTTCTCTTCTATTTCTCTGATTTCTAAAGAGAATCTAAAAATGATGAAGGGACTAGTGGGGCATTTTTAAATGACGAGATGGGTGTTAATTTGTTGTTTCGTTGTTGTTTGTTACTCAGTTGTATAATTTAGCAGCAAAAAACAGCCAGATTTGCCAAATGTGCTTTTTATATATCAAAGTATTTTTTGTGCCTACCAGTACCGTTCTATCGGTAACAGCTTTTCAGATTTAAATGCAGCTTGTTCTCTGCTGTCTGCGGTCAGAGCCCATTGGATTTAGGAAACTAGATAATTGGTTGTGCTCCTGAGCAGAGCAGGAGCCGAGCAGGCCAGACTGGCATCTACCAGGCCCGCTTAGCACAGGGGCTGCCAGGGTTTATATTTTGGTTACTGTTGTCGAATGATCCTTATTTGTAATCTCTTTTTCTGCTTGAGAACCCTTTTTATTTTTCAGAATTGTGGCTTGCATCGTAAGAGGAGCCTCTGACTTCAAAGACTGGGCTGCCTAGGGCCTAATGTTCCGTCCATAAAAACAGAAGCCTGGCCTGGGCCACCCTCTTGTGTGAATTTGCAATGCCAACTTCTCCCTGTCGGTTTGGTTTTGTTTCTTGTATCTCTGGGAAGGCAGGCAGATAGCACGGTCACCTGTGAATGCAGCCACCATTGGCTTAGCTGCCTCCTGATGAATGTGCCTTGGGTAAACTACAAAGGGATTATCACCGTTCCCAGCAGCTAAAGGTGATTTTCAAGAACAGGAAGGATTGCTTCAAACTGTGCTCCTTGAATTTCATTTTAATATTTTGCGTGACAGAGCACAGAGCCGATGAATATGAACATATTTAACTCCAATGACCAATGTGCTGCAGTCTCCGAAAACATGGGGCCCAATTCTGTGTCTTCTTTTGGATTCTGTTTTCTCAAGGTTGTGCATTCTCCAAAAGGTCAGCCAGGAAAAGTCTCCGGATGCCAGATACCCTGCAGAGGCACATAGACCAGCAGGCCACGGTGTTCATTCCTCCTAGAAATGGGCATAAAATAAAGGTTGATTCAGACCACTTGGCAAATGTTTGATTGCCCACTGAAGTTGTACACACCAGTCCACACTGATTGACTACAAAACTACATCTATTTTATTTGGCCTTTCACCAGTGTAACAGGTGAACAAAACCAGACCCTGATTGAAGAATAATTAGAGTTTATAAGAAATTACACGAAGAACAATTGAGATTTGGAACTAAATTTATTAACTTACTTTCAGGGCATTAATATACATTATGAGGACGATGAATTTTTTAAAAATTGAAATGAACTGTAAAGCTCATGTGCTAGAAGTTATTTTGAAACCCATCTTTAATAGCTTTTTAAAATCAGACTTTGAATCCCCCTGTGCTGAAATGTTAGCAGACTGAAAGGTATCATCTCTCATAGTTTCATCTGAGTGTGATGTTATGGAAAGGGGATGGGATTTGTAATAATAATAGCTGGTGTTTATTGATTGTTCTGTGCTAAGTACTTTTTAAAACTAGCATTATCTTATTTAATCTTCACAAAAACCTCTGAGGTAGGAACTATTATTAGCCTCATTTTAGAGATAAGGATAATGAGACCTAGATAAGTGAAATAACTTGGTCAAAGTCACATAGCTGGTAAAGGGCAAAGTTAATATTTGGACTCAGATCAGATTCCAAAGCCTTTTGTACTTAACCACTGCACCGTATAAATCAAAAAAACAAAACCCACTGCCATCAAGTTGATTCCAACTCATAGCGACCTTATAGGACAGAGTATAACTGCCCCTTAGGGTTTCCAAGGAGCACCTGGGGGATTCGAACTGCCGACCTTTTGGCTAGCAGCCATAGCACTTAACCACTATGCCACCAGGGTTTCCCTGCACTGTATAGTGCCTTCTTAAATAAGCTAGCTCCAAATGCTTGGTTCTATCAGGTGTTTACTGTGTGTATTATCTCTTCAGGAAAGTCACTTAACCTCTCTAAACTGAGTTTCCTCATCTTTAAAGGGGAGATAGAGTAATAATACTTGCCTCATAGGCTTATATGTGAAAGTGTTTATAAAGACGAAACCCTATATACAACTAGTTATTATAATGAAAAAAAAAGATGGCTCCAACTTAGGCAACTGTCAACGCAGTTGCCAAATAAATGTTTTTAAAACATCACTTTCATAATAACACGATCCTTCTCAGCACTCTGCGATGGCTCTCTGTTGCCTGTTAGGAGCCCTGGTGGTGCAATGGTTAAGCTCTTGGCTGCTAACTGAAAAGGCCATGCAGAGGCTTCGCAGGCGAAAGACCTGGCGATCTGCTCCCATAAAGATTACAACCTAGGAAACCCTATGGGGCAGCTCTACTCTGCCACATGTGGTCGCTGTGAGTCAAAATCAACTCCATGGCACCGAACAACAACAACATTGCTATTAGAACAAATCAGGACTCCGTAGCCTGGAAAGAAGCCTGGCCACTTCTTAACCATGCGGCCTGTGGCCTTAAAGGGACAGAACCTTCTCAGAGCATTTTTACTATTACCTTTTTCACGGTAGAGTGAATGATAGTCCTCCAAAGATGGTTCCATCCAAATCCCTGGAACCTGTGGAACCTACGAATATGCTACCTTACATGGTGATAGCAATGATGCAGATGTGATGAAATTAAGGATCTTGAAATGGGGAGATTTTCCTGGATTATCTGGGCGGGCCTGAGGAGATAATCACAAAGGTCCTTATGAGAGCGAGGCAGGAGGTGTGACAACAGGAGCAAGAGGTTAGAGTGATATAAGGAAGGTACCCTGAGCTAAGGGATGCAGACGACCTCTAAACCAAAACCTAACCTTTCGCTGTGGAGTTGATTCTGACTCATGGTGACCCCATGTGTTACAGAGTAGAACTGCCCATAGGGTTTTCTTGGCTGTAATCTTTATGGGAGCAGATCAGCAGGTATTTCTCGTGCACTGTTGCTGGACGGGTTCGGACTGCTAACCACCAGCCTTCAGTTTAGTAGCTGAGCACAAACCATTTGTACCACCCAGTTCACCTCTGTGCTGTGTGTCATAGAGTTGATTGCGACTCATAGTGATCCTATGTGACAGAGCAGAACTGCCCCATAGGGTTTCCTAGGCTGTAATCTTTATGGGAGCACGTTGCCAGGTGTTCTCTCACATGGAGCAGCTAGTGGTTTCGAACCACTGACCTTTTGGTTAGCAGCTGAGTGTTTTAACCATTGTGCAATCAGGGTTCCTTCAGATGACCTCTAGAGGCTGAAAAAAAAAAAGAAAAAAAGGCAAGGAAAAAGGATATTCCTGTGAAGCCTGCAGAAGGAACCTTTCCCTGTCAACACCTTGATTTTAGACTTCTGATCTCCAGAAATATAAGAGAATAAATTTGTGTTGTTTTAAGCCACCAAATTTGTGTAATTTGTTCAGAAGCAATAGGAAACAAATACACTTTTCACACCATAATTATTCCCACTGGTGCTCTTTTGCCCAGGCTGTTTCCTCAGTTGAAATGTTCTTTTTCTTTTCTCACTATTTTTTTTTTACTGTTATTTTTTATCGTGGTTAAAATATATATATATATATATATATTTTCCAGTTTAACCATTGTCAAGTGGGCAGTTCAGTGGCATTAATTACATTCACTGTTGTACAATCATCATCACTATCTATTCCCCCAAATTGTCACCACCCCAAACAGAAACTCGGTACCCATTAAGCAATGACTCCCCATCCCCCATAGCTCCCAGCCCCGTTGTAATCACTGATATACTTTCTGTCTATGAATTTGACTATTCTAGATATTTCATATAAATGGAATCACACAATATTTATCCTTTTGTATCTAGCTTATTTCACTTAGCATAGTGTTTTTAAGGTTTATCCATATTGTAGCATGTATGAGAATGTTATTTCTTTATATGGCTGCATAATATTCCATTGTATGTATATACCACATATTGTTTCTCTGTTCATCTGTTGATGGACTCTTGAGTTGTTTCCTCCACCTTTTAGCTATTTTATGTACAAGTATTTGTTTGAGTGCCTGTTTTCAATTCTTTTAGGTATATTCTTAGGAGTAGAATTGCTGAGTCATATGGTAATTCTAGAATCGGTCGACATTCAACCATTTCAGGGAGGTAGCATACGATCAAGAATGGATGGTATTGAAGGAAGAAGTCCAAGATGTACTGAAGGCACTGGCGAAAAATAAGGTTCCAGGAATGATGGAATACCAATTGAGATGTTTTGACAAACAGATGCAGCACCAGAGGTGCTCACTCATCTGTGCCATGAACTTTGGAAGACAGCTACCTGACCAACCAACTGGAAGAGATTCATATAAGGGCCCATTCAAAAGAAAGGTGATGCAAGAGAATGCTGAAATTATTGAACCATGTCATTAATATCACGTGCAAGTAAAACTTTGCTAAAATTGCCAAAAATGGTTGCAGTAGTACATTGCCAGGGAACTGCCAAGAATTCAAGGTGGATTCAGAAGAGGACATAGAAGGGGGGATATCATTGCTGATGTCAGATGGATCTTGGCTGAAAGCAAAGAATACCGGAAAGATGTTTACCTGTATTTTATTGACTATGCAAAGGCATTTGACTGTATGGATCATAAAAAATTATTGGTCACATTTTGAAGAATGGGAATTCCAGAACACTTAATTCTGTTCATGAGGAACCTGTACATAGACCAAGGGGCAGTCATTGAAAAAGAACAAGGGGATAATGGGTGGTTTAAAACCAGAAAAGTTGTGTGTCAGGATTGTATCCTTTTACCATACTTATTCATTGTCTGTATGCTGAGCAAATAGTTCAAGAAGCTGGACTATATGAAGAAGAATGTGGCATCAGGTTTGGAAGAAGACTCATTAACAATCTGCAATATGCAGATGACACAACCTTCCTTGCTAAAAGCTAAGAGGACTTGAAGTACTTAGTGATGAAGATCAAAGACCACAGCCTTCAGTATGGATTACACCTCAACATAAAGATAGCAAAAATCCTCACAACTGGACCAATAAGCAGCATCATGATAAATGGAGAAAATATTGAAGTTGTCAAGGATTTCATTTTACTTGGATCCACAATCAATGCCCACGGAGGCAGCAGTCAAAAAGTCAAACGGCGCATTGCATTGGGCAAATCTGCTGCATAAGACCTCTTTAAAGTGTTGAGAAAAAAAGATGTCATTTTGAGCACTGAGGTGCGCTCGACTCAAGCCATATTTTCAATTGCCTCATACACATACAAAAGCTAGACAATGAAACAGGAAGACCAAAGAAGAATTGAAGCTTTTGAATTATGGTGTTGGCAAAAAATATTGAATATATCATGGACTACCGGAAGAATGAACAAGTCTGTCTTGAAACATGTACAGCTCCAGGGCTCCTTAGAACCTAGGATGGCAAGACTCCGCCTCACATACTTTGGACATGTTATCAGGAGGCACCAGTCCCTGGAGAAGGACATCATAATTGGTAAAACAGAGGGTCAGCAAAAGAGAGGAAGACCCTCAGCTAGATGGATTGACACAGTGGCTGCAACAATGGGCTCAAACACAGCAATGATTGTGAGGAAGGCGCAGGACCAGACTGTGTTTATTCTGTTGTACCTAGAGCCGTTATGAGTCAGAATTGACTGAACGGCATCTAAGAACAATAGCAACAACTTGGTAATTCTATGTTTAACTTTTTAAAGAACTGCCAAACTCTTTTTTTTTTTCTACAGCATCCACACCATTTTACATTCCCACCAGCAATGTACAAGAGTTCTAATTTCTCCACATCCTCATCACCACTTGTTATTTTCTGATTTTTTTGTTTTAATTATAGGCATCCTAGTAGGTGGGAAATGGTATCTCACTGTAGTTTCGATTTGCATTTCTTTAATAACTAATGATGCTGAGCATAGTTTCTTGTGTTTACTGGCTATATGTATATCTTCTTTGGAAAAAATGTCTATTCAATCCTTTGCCCATTTTTTAATTGGTTTGTCCTTTTGTTGTTAAGTTGAAGTTCTTTAAATAGTCTGGATATTAAACCCTTATCAGATATATGATTTGGAAATATTTTCTCTTATTTTCTGAGTTGTCTTCACTTTTTTCATAGTGTCTTTTGATACACACTTTTTTTTATTTTGATTAAGTCCAATTTATCTATTTTTTTCTTTTGTTGCATGTACTTTTGGTATCATATTTAAGAAACCATCACAAAATACAAAATCCTGAAGCTTTACCTCTTTGTTTTCTTCATAGTTTTAGCTCTTAAATTTAGGTCTTTGATCTATTTTGAGTTACTTTTTTTACGGTATAAGGTAAAGGTCCAACTTCGTTCATTTGCACGTGACTATCTATTTTTTATCTGTTTTTTCCCAGCACCAGTTGTTGAAGAAATTGTTCTTTCCCCCATAAAATTATCTCGACACTCTTGTCAAAAGTAATTGGATGTAGATGTGAGGATTTATTTCTAGGCTCTCAATTTTATTCCATTGGTCTATCAGTCTTTATGCTAGTACCACACTGTTTTGATAATTGTAACTCTGGGTAAGCTTTGAAGTCAGGAAGTGTGAGTCTTCCAACTGTTCTTTTTCAAGATTATTTTGGCTACTTGGGGTCCCTTGAAATCCCGTAAGAATTTTAGGATAGATTTTTCCATTTCTGTGAAAAACACCATTGGGATTTGCGTGGTAAGGATCAGCATGAATTCAATCTTCAAAATTGTGGAGATTGATCCAGTCCTCACATTCCCACTTCTCCATCCTTATCTCCAGCTGCCCCCATGGCACTCTCTGTCTCTTGTGTGGGCCCTAGCCACCCAGAGCTCAGTCAGAGCTCACAAGTTAAAAGAACACTATTCTTCAGAATGCAAAATAGGCAGATGCCAGCCACAGGTTTAGGCAGTCCACATGACACCCCAGCCTTCTGACCTGCTGGTCACAGACTTGGAGCTGGTTTCCCACTACCCCTTTAGGATGCTAACTGCAAGCTCGACAGCCCACATGATACCCTTGATTTCTGATCTGCTGGCTCCCACTACCCTTTTCAGTTCAATAATTCACTGGAATGACTCCCAGAATTCATGGAGAGTATACTATACTTACAACTACAGATTTATTATAGCCAAAAAGGATACAAACAAAAAGACACATAGGGCAAGGTCTGGGAGGGTTCCAACGTGTAGCTTCCGTGTCCCAAGGGATGTGCTACCCTCCCTAGAGCAAGTATTCTTTCAACCAGGAAGCCCTTGATGCCTGAGTGTTCAGGGCTTTTATTAGCCAGTTCTGCATGATAGACTAAATCATACCTCCTGAGGCTAGTTGATATTGGCCCCCCAGGTGAATCGTTTCTGATCTGACCAGCCCCCATTCACCAGCACAAATTCTCAGGTGTGACCTGGATGTCCCAGACCAGAGTACCCCAATTACTCCAGTGATTATTTCTCTGGAGCCAAGGACAGAGGCCACCTTACATGGGATAAAATTGAATCCTTTACCCCATAGGATTTTGATAGGGATTGCATTGAATCCATATATCACTTTGGGTAGTATTGTCATCTTAACCATATAGGTCTTCCAATCCGTGAGCATGAAATGTCTTTCCATTTATTCAGGCTTTCTTTCATTTCTTTCAGCAATGTTTTGTAGCTTTCAGTGTACAAGTCTTGTGCCTCCTTGGATAAATCTATCCCTAGGTATTTTGTTCTTTTTATTATCATTTAAATGGAATTGTTTTCTTAATTTCTTTTTCAGATTGTTCATTACTAGTATATAGAAATACAACTGGTTTTTGTGTGTTGATTTGTATACTACAGCTTTGCTGAATTTGTTTATTACCTCTAACAATTTTTTTTGTGTGTATATGAATTCTCAAGGTTTTTTAGACATAAGATCATATATATAAATAGGGATAGTTTTACTTCTTCCTTTCCAACTTTGATGACTTTTATTTATTTATTTTTCTTGCCTAATTGCCGTGGCTAGAACTTCTAGAACTATATTGAATAGAAGTGGTGAAAGTGGGCATCCTTGTCTTGTTCCTGAAATTAGGGAATCACTTTCATTCTTTTACCATTGAGTATCATGTTAGCTGTGGGGTTTTCCCTCTACTTTTCTACATCTTGCTCTCATGTTCAAGTTCAGTCTAAAGTCTACCAAAAAAAAGCAAAGCCTGTTGCCCTCGAGTTGATTCCGACTGATAGTGACCCTACAGGGCAGGGTAGAACTGCCTCATCGTGTTATCTAAAGTCTACTGTACATAAATTGTTTACCAAAGAATCAACAGACCACTTGACCATATCCTATCATGTATTGCTCATTTATTCATTCGTTAATCAAATAACTTGTTGGGCACCTTCTAGGTTCTGGGGACGCAAGCCTTCATGAAGCACATCATCTAAGAAAGGAAGCAACAAATGACTCATTAATCCAGCTATGAGAGAGGTGAATATATAAGGCTATGTAGAGGAGAACCTGATGTATTTGAGGCAGGGGGCAGACTTCATAGAGGAAATGGTGCTTGGGATGAATTTTGAAGCTTCAGATCTCAAATTGCTTCATAGTTCCAATCTTAGCATTTCTGAAAGATTGGAGAAGATGAATAGTATGGTGATTAAGAGTATGGCTCAGGAACTAGTGCATCTGAATTCAGATCCAAGTCCTGCCACTTCATAGTCAGTTTCTCCATCTGTAAAATAGGGATAATGGTGATAATAATACCTACTCATTTTACCTCATGAGTTATAATCCACTTACGGCAATGCTAATTTCATAGTAAGCATTCAGTATGTGTTTATCATCATTATAATTCCTCAGAGACAGGGACTGTCTATCATATTAGCCCCCTTTTGCATTTATACAGTGTTGTATACATAAACTGTGAGTCCTTGAGAGCAGATATGTAAGTATCTATCTTTTTATCTCTTCTTCTATCTAGCTAATCTGTCTATAACCTGTTCCCGTCAAGTCAATTCTGACTCATAGCGACCGTATAGGACAGAGTAGAACTGCCCCATAGGGTTTCCAAGGAGCGCCTGGTGGATTCGAGCTGTCGACCTTTTGGTCTTAACCACTATGCCACCAGGGTTTCCAAAAATCTATCTATAGCAGATGCTTTATGAATGCTCATTGAGTTGACATGGGGCACCAGAAAATACTATCCAATAGTTGGCAATGGTGGTGTTTCTTTTCTTGCTTGTTTCACTCATCTGCCTTCTAGGTGTTTCAGTTGGGACAGTCTTTGTTTTAAAAACAGAGCTCATGCTCATGCTTGTTGCATAGTGTCAGAGGTGGGTTTACCTTGAAGCTAAAGGCAGATTTACTGTGAAGCCAATAAAACTGAAGTCTTGAAAGGGCCCCTTCCAAGGCCCTGTACCTAATATTTATTTGTAATTTTGTGTTCTTTTTTTCACAAAGAGGGCCCCTAGAATTGTAAGAGCTCCATGCCCTACAAAACCTGCATCTCCTCCTGCATAGCGGCTAGTTAAGCATGTCAACTCTGCAGCCAGACTGCCTGGGTTCAAAGCTAGCTTTGCCACTTAGTAGCTGTATGATCTTCTCTATGTCCTAGTTTTCTCAGTTGTAAAATGGAATTGATAATAATCCTACCCACTTTATAGAGTTATTGAGAGGATTAGATAAACTGATCTTAGAAAGCATCCAGAAACTTTAGCAATTATCATTAGTTATGGAAACCCTTAGGAAGTTTCCAAGGCTTTAAGGTAGAAATAGTAGTTAGGAGAGTCAGCTAGAGTAGAAGCTTCATAGGAACAAGAACTATTTTGTCATATTCAAGTCTATATTCCCAGAACCTTAAAAAAAATGAATGCATATTGTATTCTGAAACCACTATGCCAGATTGCTTCTTATTTTGGTCTTATGCTTTTATTTATTTATTTTTGTCTTGTCTCCTAGCTGAACTGTGATAATAACAGCTTACACACGCACACACACACATATATATATAAAAGTAGGATTATTTAATCTTCGAGTAAATATTTATGGCATATAGTACCAGCCCAGACCCAGTGCCGTCGAGTCGATTCCGACTCATAGCGACCCTGTAGGACAGAGTAGAACTGCCCCATAGAGTTTCCAAGGAGCGCCTGGCGGATTTGAACTGCCGACCCTTTGGTTAGCAGCCGTAGCACTTAACCACTACGCCAGTATAGTAGGTACCCAATAAGTATTCCTTGAATTGACTGATTTGTCCAAATGCAAAAAGTTGAGCCTAGTCTCTTCTGTCTAACTTGTTTCTTGGTGAAATTTACATAGGCTAAGTGCAAGGTACATTTTGGCGTGGTGAGAAATCTATTAACTACACAAATAGATGAATCAATACATTGAGTGCAGAGGGATAGCACCATTGTCCTCACCATCAAAGAGTTATTGATCATCTACTTTGCACAAGCACCTGCTACCTAAGATATAATGCAAGCGGGGTCTAAGAGAGGGAAGATAGAGGATGCCTGGTAGTGTGGTAGAAGGCATTGATTTAGGAATCAGTAAACCTTGTCTTCACTGTCAGTTTATCCTCTGATTAGCTCTGTGACCTTAGCCAAGTCATTTAACCTCTTTGTGATGAAATCAGTTCCTTTATGTGGCCTTTTGCCCCAGTTTTTTGGAAAACAGCTTGAGAGATTGTCCCCCTAAATTCTGAAAAGTTATCTTTGCCCTAGTTTTCTACCCCAGAGGGTTTGTTACATTTCCTGGGTAAACTATAAGCAAAGATGGTTTGATACTTTTTACCTGGCCCTGGGCTGTAGCCTGCCCCGTGATTGGTATGCCTCTTGCTGGGATTGGTCAATAGACCATGAAAATAAAGTGACTGTGGACTATGTAAATGAATGTCTATTGCCTACTGTACAAATGAGGTGTTTGTGGCCTACCGAGAGAGTTTGTGGCCCCGCTGGGGGAGGGCATCCCTTGAAATTGACGAGGAGTTGTATATTTAAGCAACCAGCCCCACAGAGGTTTTTTGAGAGAGAAAGAAGCAGGAAGAAGCAAAGAAAGAAAGAAGAAGCAGAGAGAGAAGAGGCAAGGAACCTCCTAAAAGGGCTTTAACATGGCCAAAGGCTGGTAACACAGAAGACAGTGAGAGGCCCAGTGACAGAACTGGCAGTGACAGATGGCAGGGCCAAGAGGCGCCTGTCCTCAGGGGGCGGAGAGGACTGTGCTCGGCAAAAAGAAGGGCCTGCTTGCTTGCAAGGCCAAGAGGAGCTGAAAGAGCTGTCCTGCAATGAAAAAAGGAGGGATGTACTCTTCACTTTGGGGCAGTCTTCCAGACTTTGCCTACATGCTTCCTAATGCTGATTCTGAGTTGTAGCTTGTTGATCCAGATCCCAAGTTGTACCCTGTTGCTTCTTTAATAAACCACTTAACTGTAAGTGTGGTCTGTGAGTTCTATGTGACCACTGCAACAGATTATCAAATCCAGAAGGGAAGTAGAGAGTGCCATGGGAGGGATGGCTGGTGACAGAATTGGTAAAAGGGTTGGAGAATGGAGGTATATCTGACTTCCAGCTCATAGGAATTGGCTTTGGGCAGATATTGATTCACATTATTCCCCCTGAAGTTAGACAGCTTCTGATGCTATCATCCCTGCCCTTTTGTGTTCTCTGAGCCTCACTTTGCTCATCTGTAAAAGGTATTAATAATATCCTCATGAGCTACTGTGCTGGTTAATATTATGTGTCAACTTGGCTAGGCTGTGATTCTCAGTGGTTATTATGTAATCATCCTCCGTTTTGTGATCTGATGTGAGCAGCCAATTGGTTGAAAGGGGAGTTTCCTTGGCGGTATGGCCTGCATCCAATATATATGGATGTTCTGGCAAAGCTCGCCCTCTCAATCCTGCATCTGACTTGCCATACTTTAACCTCCAGTTCTTGGAACATGAGCTGCCAGCCTGCTGTTTGACCTGCAGATTTTGGGATTTGCCAACTCCCACAACTCTGTGAACCAGCAGCCTTCCACCTGACCTGCTGATTTTGGGTTCATCAGCCACTACAACCACATGAGTCAGGAGATGCCTCCAACCTGATGTCTGACCCATGGATTTGGGACTTGCCAGCCTCTACAACTACATGAGGCATTTCCTTGAAATCTTTCTATATATATTTCAATAAACAGATACAATGCTAGAAGTGCTCACTCGTCTATGCCAAGAAATTTGGAAGACAGCTACCTGGCCAACTGATTGGAAGAGATCCATATTTGTGTCCATTCCAAAGAAAGGTGATCCAACAGAATGCAGAAATAATCAAACAATATCATTAATATTACATGCAGTAAAATTTTGCTAGAGATAGTTAAAAAATGGTTGCAGCAGTACATTGACAGTGAACTTTCAGAAATTCAAGCCAGATTCAGAAGAGGACATGGAATGAGGGATATCATTGCTGATGTCAGATGGATCTTGGCTGAAAGCAGAAAATATCAGAAAGATGTTTACCTGTATTTTATTGACTATGCAAAGGCATTTGACTGTATGAATCATAACAAATTATGGATAACATTGCAAAGAATGGGAATTGCAGAACACTTAATTGTGCCTGTGAGGAACCTGTATGTAGACCAGGAAGCAGTCACTCAAATAGAACAAGGGGCTACTGTGCAGTTTAAAATCAGGAAAGATGTGTGTCAAGGTTGTATCCTTTCACCATACTTTTTCACTCTGTATTGCCAAGCAAATGATCTGAGAAGCTGGACTGTATGAAGAACATGGCATCAGGATTGGAGGACCACTCATTACAAACCTGTGATAAGCAAGATGACACAACCTTGCTTGCTGAATGTGAAGAGAACTCGGAACACTTCCTGATGAAGATCAAAGACCATAGCCTTCAGCATGGTTTACACCTCAGCATAAAGAAAACAGAAACCCTCACAACTACACCAATAAGCAATATCCTGATAAACAGAGAAAATATTGACATTTTCAAGGATTTCATTATATTTGGATCCACAGTCAACACCTATGTAAGCAGCATCAAGAAATCAGATGACATATTGCATTGGTCAAATCTGCTGCAAAAGACCTATTTAAAGTGTTAAAAAGTGAAGATGTCACTTTAAGGACTGAGGTGCACCCGACCCAAGCCATGATATTTACAGTTGCCTCACATGCATGCAAAAGCTGGGCAATGGATAAGGAAGACTGAAGAAGAATTGATGTCTTTGGTGCTGGTGAAGAATATTGAATATACCATAAACTGCTAAAAGAATGAACAAATCTGTCTTGGAAGAAGTACAGCCAGAATGGTCCTTAGAAGCAAGGATGGCAAGATGTCATTTCACATACTTTGGACATGTTATCAAGAGGGACTAGACCCTGGAGAAGGACATCGTGCTTGTTAAAGTAGAGGGTCAGTGAAAAAGAGGATGACCCTTACTGAGATGGATTGACACAGTAGCCGAAACAGTGGGCTCAGACATAGCAAGGATTATGAGGGTGGTGCAGAACCAGGCAGTGTTTTGTTCTGTTGTACATAGGGTGGCTATGAGTCAGAACAACTCAATAGCACCTAACAGCAAGAACACATATATTTATATATATACTTCACTGGTTTTATTCCTCTAGACAACCCAGCCTAAGGCATTTGGTACAAAGAGTGGTTCTAGAGGAACAAAATCGTAAGGATGAGATTTCTGAGTTGGTTCTCAAGTCTGGCTAGTCTTAAAGGTGCTGATGACTCTGCCTCCAGTAGTAAAGAGAGTGCTGCTAATCCACTGTGTGAAGTGGCAATGGAAATACGCAGAGTATCACCACCATTGGATCAAGTATTTGTGAGAGACAAGGCTCTGGGCAATTGAATATTTTGTACTTTCCTACAATTTTTTCAGAATGAGAAGTGTAAGGAAGCTAGTTGATTGGTCCCACTTTCACTAGACAAAGTGGTGAAAGAAAGTGATGAGCTGAAAGCTTCAGAGTCACAGTTCAAGCACTGCATACAAGACCTGAAAGTTGCCACTTGTGCCCTGAAAGAAAGTCCTATTTCTTGGTGTAATAGAGCTGATATTGCCAAAAACCAAACCCAGAGTCTTTTTGTAAGAGTGGCTGAATTACAACGCCAATTGAATTCCCAACCTTAAATGGTGTTTGAAGTTAAAGCAAGGGCAATAATTGGGATCCTGAAACTTGGGATGGGGACATATGGGCAGAAAATCAGGAAGCTGGGAACATTGAAACCCCAAATTCCGTTGAATCACCCCCATCTAAAGAGATTACTCTAGCTTTGTCTTTTAAGCCACCCTCCCTAGTAAAATAATTATCCCTTCCACCCTCATCTGATGAGATTAACCCAGCTGTGTCTGAAAATTCTTTGTCTGTGATATTGCCTGGGGTGGTACCTGGGCATTGCCTCAGGCGGATACCTTACAAGACATTGCTGAATGTCCCCAGGACCCAACCCCACCACCCCTTTTTGCTCCTAGCCCTATAACTAGACTTAAGTCCCAGAAAGCCCCAAGAGGTGAAGTACAAAGTGTAACCCATGAGGAGATATGCTGCATTCCAAAAAAACTGCTTCTTTTTTTTTTTTAATATATACAAATAGAAATCTGGGGAAAATGTATGGTAATGGCTATTAAGGATATGGGATAATGGTACAAGGAACATGAAGTTGGATCAGTCTGAGTTTATTAATATAGGCCCACTAAACAGAGATTCTTCATTCTATGTTTCATCTCGAGAATTGAGAATAGAATCTAATAGTTTATTTGGTTGGTTCACTGAAGCATGGATTAAGCAGTGGCCTACACTAAACCAAGTTGAAATGCCAGACCTGCCTTGGTATACTATAGAAGTAGGTATCCAAAGGCTTAGGGAAATTGGCATGTTAGAATGGATTTATTAGGTGGGACCCACAGACCTACCCACAGAGAACCCAGAGGCATACCTTTCACCACAACGGTGAGGAACAAATTTGTGAAGGGAGTCTCAGCATTCTTGAAGACTGCTGTGATTGCTATTTTATGAAAGTCAGATTTGAGAGTAGGAACTGCCCTAACTGAATTAAGACACCTAACTACAATGTGTTTGATTGGACCCTGGGGTGGTTAGGGGCTAAGTGGTGCCACCTAATCACAAAAGACAAGGTGAGTGTGGTTACTGTAATAGTGGACAACAGAGTCAAAGCAGTAATCAGAATAGTCTTACTTGTATGGACTTATGATGTTGGCTATTTAGTCATGGTGCCCCTAGGAATGAAATAGACTGAAAATCTACTAAATATTTACTTGAACTGTACAAGAAGAAGAATTCTAGGTCAAGTGAACATCAGTCTAACTCGAATCACCAGAATAGAGAGTCATGGCCTTTCAATCAATTCCCAGACTTCAGCCAGTTTACAGACCCTTAAATGAAGGGGAGGCCAGGTCACTTTGAGGAAGGACTCCACTACACTGTCAATAATTTATACCATTAACTTTTCTTCCAGACTTTCCCCAAATGGATGTATAGCCTTTTACAAGAGTGACTGTTCTCTGGGGAAAAAGAAATAATAGAATTTTCGGGGATTACTGGATACTGGCTCTGAACTGACACTAATTCCAGGAGACCCAAAATGTCTCTTTTGCCTGCCAGTCAGGGTAGGGGGTATATGGAGATCAGGTTACTAACGGAATCTTAGCTCAAGTCCATTTGATCATGGGTCCAGTGGATCCCTAAACCCATCCTGTAGTGATTTCCCTAGTTCCAGAATGCATAGTTGGAATAGACACACCAACAGGTAGAACTGCCACCTTGGATCTCTGACATGTGGAGTAAGGGCTATTATGGTAGGAAAAACCAAGTAGAAGCCATTAGAAGTGCCCCTACACAAGAAAGTATTAAACCAAAAGCAATATAATTTTCCTATAGGGGTTGCAGTGATTAGTGCCACCATCAAGGACTTGAAGGATGCAGGGATGGTGATTCCTACCATATCCCCATTCAGCTTACTTACCTGACCTGCGCAAAAAGTAGATGGATCTTGGAGAATGACACTGGATTATTGAAAACCTAACCAGATGGTGACTCCAATTGCAGCCACAGTTTCAGATATGGTTTCTTTGCTTGAGCGAATTAATACATCTCCTGGTGCCTGGTATGCAGCTTTTGAGCTGGCCAATGCCTTTTTCTCAATTCCAGTTTTGAAGGAACACCAGAAGCAGTTTCTCTTGAGCTGGCAAGGCTAGCAATACACCTTCACTGGGGTATAGCGACTCTGCAGCCCTATGTCATAATTGAGTCTGCAGGGACCTTGATTACCTTTCCGTACCACAAGATGTTACATTGGTCCGTTACATTGATGACATTATGCTGATTAGACCTAGTAAGGAATAATTATCCATAACTCTACACTTATTGGTAAGACATTTGCATGCTAACAACAACAAAAAAACAGTTGCCATTGAGTTGATTCCAACTCATTGCGACCCTATAGCACAGAACAGAACTGCCCCCACAGAGTTTCCAAGGAATGTCTGGTGGATTTGAACTGCTGGCCTTTTGATTAGCAGCTGAGTTCTTAACCACTGTGCCACCAGGACTCCATTTGCAGGCTAGAGGGTGGGAAATTAATCCAACAAAAATTCAGGTGCCTACCACCACCGGTATGGATTGCACCTCAACATAAAGAAAACAAAAATCCTCACAACTGGACCAATGAGCAACATCATGATAAATGGAGGAAAGATTGAAGTTGTCAACAATTTCATTTTACTTGGATCCACAATCAACAGCCATGGAAGCAGCAGTCAAGAAATCAAAAGATGCATTGCATTGGGCAAATCTGCTGCAAAGGACCTCTTTAAAGTGCTGAAGAGCAAAGATGTCTCCTTGAAGACTAAGGTGTGCATGACCCAAGCCATGGTATTTTCAATCACATCATATGCATGTGAAAGCTGGATGATGAATAAGGAAGACCGAAGAAGAATTGACACCTTTGAATTGTGGTGTTGGAGAAGAATATTGAATATACCGTGGACTGCCAAAAGAGTGAACAAACCTGTCTTAGAAGAAGTACAACCAGAATGCTCCTTAGAAGCAAGGATGGCGAGACTGCGTCTTTATACTTTGGACATGTTGTCAGGAGAAATCAGTCCCTGGAGAAGGACATCATGCTTGGCAGAGTACAGGGTCAGCGGAAAAGAGGAAGACCCTCAACGAGGTGGATTGACACAGTGGCTGAAACAACGAGCTCAAGCATAACAACGATTTTAAGGATGGCTACTTTTTTTTTTTTTACAGACCTACCTGGCAGTGTTTCGTTCTGTTGTGCATAGGGTCGCTATGAGTTGGAACTGACTTGACAGCACCTAACAACAACAACAACCACCTCATTAAAATTTCTAGGTGTCCAGTGGTGTGGCGAATATCAAGATATTCCTTCTAAAGTGAAGGATAAGTTTTTACATCTGACCCCTCCTGCAACTAAAAAGGAGACACAATGCCTCGTGCACCTGTGGATTTTGGAGCCAACATATCTCTCATTTGGGTGTGCTACTTTGGCTTATTTATCAAGTGACTTGAAAAGCTGCTAGTTTTGAGTGGACCCAGAACAGGAGAAGGCTCTGCAACAGGTTCAGGCTGCTCTGCATGTCGTTGTGCTACTTGGCCATATGATCTGGCTGATCTAATGGTGCTTGAAGTGGCAGTGGCAGATGGAGATGCTGTTTGGAGTCTGTGGCCGGCTCCTATTGGTGAATTGAAGAATATCCTCAGGATTTTGGAGCAAAGGCTGTCATTCTCTGCAGGTAACTACTCTCTTTTTGAGAAACAGCTTTTGGCTTGTTACTGAGACTTAGTAGAGACTGAACACTTAACCATGGGCCACCAAGTTACAATGTGATGTGATCTACTCATCATGAACTGGGTGTTGTTTGACCCACAGAGTCATAAAGTCGGATGTGCACATCACCACAACGTCATTAAATGCAAGTGGCGTATAAAGATTGGGTTAGTGCAGGACCTTAAGGCATGAGTAAGTTATAGACGAATTGGCCCAAATGCCCGTGGTCCCCACTCCTGTCACATTGCCTTCCTTCTCCCAGTCTGCACCTATGGCCTCATGGGGAGCTCCTTATGATCGTTTGACTGAGGGAGAGAAGACTCGTGCCTGGCTTATAGATGGTTCTGCATGATATGCAGGCACCACTTGGAAGTGGGCAGCAGCTCTGCAACCCCTTTCTGGGACCCCCCTGAAGGGCAGTGGTGAAGGGAGATTCTCCCAGTGGGTAGAACTTTGATCAGTGCACTTAGTTGTTCATTTTGCTTGGAAGGAGAGATGGCTAAATGCACAATTGTATACTGATCATGGGCAGTGGATAGTGATTTGTCTGGATGGTCAGGAACTTGGAAGGAACATGATTGGAAAATTTGAGACAAGGAGGTGTGAGGAAGAGGCATGTGGATAGGCCTCTCTGAATGGGGCGAAGAAGTGAAGATATTTGTGTCTCGTGTGAATGCTCACCAAAGGGTGACCTTGGCAGAGGAGGATTTTAACCATTAAGTGGATCAGATGATGTATTCTGCGGGTATCAGTCAGGTTTTTTCCCCAGCCATTCCTGTCATTTCCCAGTAGGCTCATGAACAAAGTGACCACAGTGGCAGGGATGGAGATTATGCATGGGCTCAGTAACATGGACTTCCACTCACCAAGGCTGACTTGGCTACAGCCACTGCTGAGTGCCCAATCTGCCAGCAGCAGAGACCAACACTGAGTCCCTGATATGGTGTCATTCCTAGAAGTGATCAGCCATCAACCTGGTGGCAGGTTAGTCATAATGGACAACTTCCATCATGGAAAGGGCAACATTTTGTTTTTCCTGGGATAGACACTCTGGATATGGATTTTCCTTTCCATCATGCAGTGTTTCTGCCAAAACTGCCATCCATGGACTTACGGAATGCCTTGTCTACTGTCATGGCATCCTACACAACATTGCCTTGAATCAAGGAACTCGCTTCACAGCAAATGAAGTGCAACAACGGGCCCATGCTCATGGAGTTCACTGGTCCTACCACTGTTCCTCATCATCCTAAAGCAGCTGGCTTTATAGAATGATGGAATGGCCTTCTAAAGACACATTTATGGTGCCAGCTAGTTGGCAACATCTTGCAGGGTTGAGGCAGTGTTCTCCAGGAGGCTGTATATGTGTAAACACCAGCATCCAGCGTATGGTGCTTTTTCTCCCATAGCCAGAATTCACGGGTCCAGGAATCAAAGGGTGGGAATGAGAGTGGTACCACTCAGCATTACCCCTAGTAACCCTCTCTCAAAATTTTTGCTTCCTGTCCGTGAGACCCTATGCCCTGTGGGTCTAGATGTCTTAGTTCCAAAAGGAGGAATACTCCCACCTGGAGACACAACACTAATTTCATTGAACTGGAAGTTAAGAATGCCATCTGGCCACTTTGGGCTCCTCATGCCTCTGGATCAACAGGAACAGAAGGGGATTACCTATTTGCTGGTGTGACTATCTTGATAACCAAGGGGGAATTGGATTGATATTACATAATGGAGGTAAAGAAGAGTATGTCCAGAATACAGGAGATCCCTTAGAATGTCTCTCTTGTTTTCTTTCTTTTTTTTTTTTTTACAACTATTGTAAAATGTTTCATTCCCGTTTCTCTGCATTGTTCCATCCAATGGACGGAGATTTTAAAGCACCTTTACTTTATCTAAACCACAATGTAAATTAAGGCTCTGATTCGCAGGTGGGAATGGAAAGGGGTCTTCCCTATCATTGTGTAACCAGGTATAACAGAATTTCTAGACACATGCCAGATTGCTCTTTAGGCGAGGAGGAGCGTGGCTGTGAGGCTCTTCAGTGACATTTATGCTTCTTGCTCATGCCGGGGACCGCTAAGAACTGCATTGACTCCAGGTCAGGACAAAGCCTCTGGCAGAGCAGACCTGGACTCTCAACTCCGTTAGTGTCAGGATTTGGGTGCTCCAAGCTGTAAGTTAAGGTATCCTTCAGCTTGAAGTGTGTACCAGGTACAACAGAGTCAATTTAGCCAGCATTTTTATCAGATCAAAATATAACAGTATGTTTCATATGCTTTGAGGGGGGTTAATTTAATCCCTTCTTTTCAATGAAGGTCTTCATTTGTCATTAATTGATATGTTAATTTACTTTTGCCAAATGCCTAAGCAATGCCTTTTGCTTGCTAGTTTACTAAACTGTATCCAAAATAGATATATATTTTTAATTGTACTTTAGATGAAGGTTTACAGAACAAACTAGTTTCTCATTAAATAGTACACATGTTGTTTTATGACATTGGTTAACAACCCCATGACGTGTCAACACTCAACCTTGGGTTCCCTATTACCAGCTTTCCTGTCCCCTCCTGCCTTCTGGTGCTTGCCCCAGGGCTGGTGTGTCCCTTTCATCTCGTTTTGTTTTATGGGCCTGTCCAATCTTTGACCGAAGGGTAAACCTCAGGAGTGACTTCATTACTGGGCTGAAAGGGTGTCTGGAGGCCATACTCTCAGGGTTTCTCCAGTATTTGTTAGGTCAGCAAGTCTGGTCTTTCTTTTTGAGTTAAAATTTTGTTCTATATTTTTCTCCAGCTCTGACTGGGACCCTCTATTGTGATCTCTCTCAGAGCAGTCAGTGGTGGTAGCCGGGCACCATCTAGTTGCACTGGACTCAGTCTGGTGGAGGCCGTGGTAGATGTGGTCCATTAGTCCTTTGGACTAATCTTTCCCTTACGTGTTTAGTTTTCTTCATCTTCCTTGCTCCTGAAGGGGTGAGACCAGTGGAATATCTTAGATGGCTGCTCACAGGCTCTTAAGACCCCAGACGCTACTCACAAAAGTAGAATGTAGAACATTTTCTTTATAAACTATGTTATGTCACTTGAGCTAGATGTTCCCCAAGACCGTGGTCCCCACAGCCCTCAGCCCAGCAATTCGGTCCCTTGGGGAGTTTGGATGTGTCTATGGAGTTTAGGATGTCTCTTAGTACTTCCATGCCCTGTGATTAAAGTCAATGGAAAACTACAGCAACCCAGTTCCGACATGACTACTAATGATGCAGACCCTTCAGGAATGAAGGTTTTGGTCACCCCACCAGGCAAAGAACCACAACCTGCTGAGGTGCTTGCTAAGGGCAAAGGGAATATGGAATGGGTGGTGGGAGAAGGCAGTTCTAAATACCAGCTATGACCACGTGACCAGTTGCAGAAACGAGGACTGTAATTGTTATGAGTATTTCTTCCTTGTGTAACTATACGTGTATGTGTGTGTGTGTGTGTGTATAGCAAATATCTTTGTTTTCTCCCTTCCTCTCTTAGTCATCTACTGCTGCTATAACAGAAATACCACAAGTGGATGGCTTTAACAAAGAGAAATTTATTTCTTCACAGTAAAGTAGGCTAAAAGTTCAAATTCAGGGCATCAGCTCCAGGGGAAGATTTTCTCTCTCTGTCATCCTTCTCATCAATCTTCTCCCGGACTAGGAGCTTCTCTGCGCAGGGACCCAGGGCCCAAAGGACGTGCTCTGCTCCCAGCACTGCTTTCTTGGCGGTCTGAGGTCCCCTTGTCTCTCTGCTCAGTTTTCTATTTCATATCTCAAAAGAGATTGCCCCAAGACACAACCCAACCTTGTAGATTGAGTCCTGCGTCACTAACACAACTGCTGCCCATCCTCCATCACTAACATCATAGAGGCAGGATTTACAACATATAGAAAAATCACGCAGTGCTGGAAATCATGGCCCAGCCAAATTGATACACACGTTTTTTGGGGGAAATAATTCAATCCATGACACCTCCCTTATTTCATCTCTTTTTATAAAATATAAGATGTAAATGGGGTAGTTCATTTTCTGTTGTATGCATGTTAGTTATATCATGTTGGATGCAAGCATAGCTTTATAATTTTCTTTATTTAGAGATTATGTATAGTTTATGGAGATGTGTATAGGTGCCAAGTTGACAAAGGGCGGACAGTGATGGTTAAGGTTATGTGTCAACTTGGCTAGGCCATGATTCTCAGTAGTTTGGCAGATATTATGTAATCATCCTCCCTTTTGTGATCCGATGTGAGCAGCCGATCAGTTGAATGGGGAGTTTTCTTGGGCATGTGGCCTGCATCCAATATATGGATTTTCTGGCAAGGCTTACTCTCTCTTGATCCTGCATCTGTCTTGTCATCCTCTGACCTCTGATTCTTGGGACATGAGCCAGTAGCCTACCATCTCACCTGTAGATTTTGGGATTCGCCAGTTCATGCAACCCTGTGAGCCAGCAGCCTTCGCCTGACCTGTCGATTTTGGGTTCGTCAGCCACTGCAACCGTGTGAGTCAGAAGTCGCCAGCCTGATGCCTGACCCACAGATTTGGGACTGGGCAGCCCCCTCAAAAAAATGTGTGAGCCATTTTTTTGAAATAAATCTCTCTATATACTTATATACACATTTAACTAGTTTTTCTCATCTAAAGAACTCAGCTACTTTAAAGGATTGTTGTGAATATTAAAGGATGTATTCTGTGAAAAAGTACTTTGTAATTCTTGTCTACCTGAAAACTACTTTAGCACCTGGGATATACTGATATTGTTGTTGTTAGGTGCTGTCGAGTTGGTTCCGACTCATAGCCACCCAATGCACAACAGAACAAACACTGCCCGGTCCTGCGCTATCCTCACAAACATTATGCTTAAGCCCATTGTGGTAGCCACTGTGTCAATCCATCTTGTTGAGGGACTTCCTTTTTTTCACTGACCTTCTGCTTTACCAACTGTGATGTCCTTCTTCTGGGACTGGTCCCTCCTGATAATATGTCCAAAGTATATGAAACAAAGTATTGCTATTCTCCCTTCTAAGGAGCATTCTGGCTGTACTTCTTCCAAGACAGATTCATTCCTTCTTTTGGCAGTCCATGGTATATTCAGTATTCTTCACCAACACTACAATTCAAAGGCATGAATTCTTCTTCAGTCTTTCTTATTCATCATCCAGCTTTTGCATGCGTATGAGGAGATTGAAAACACCATAGCTTGGGTCAGGCACACCTTAGTCTTCAAGGTGACATCTTTGCTTTACAACACTTTAAAGAGGTCTTTTGCAGCAGATTTGCCCAATGCAATGCAATGTGTCTTGATTTTTTGACTCTTGCTTCCATGGGTATTGATTACGGTACCCGTAAATATTTACTAAATGAATTATAATTCTGCATAGAATTCTGTAAATGTAAGTGATGACTGCCACAATCTAAGGACATAAGGCAGAAAAATAAAAACATAATGAAAAATATAATATAACATGCAAAAAGTGATCAATTTGGCATAGTGGTTAATGATACAAAATACATTTCTTCAAAATATGTACCAAATCTGACCATTTCTCACCACCTTCTACCATATTCCAAGTCACCATCATTTTTTGTTTGGACTACTGAAATATATTTCTAACAAGTCTCTTTGTTTCTACTCTTCCTCCCCTACAGTTTATTTTTCACACAATAGACAGGGTGAAATGACCACATTACTCCCTTGCTTTCCATTCTCTAGCAGCTTCCTATTATACTTATGATAAAATCCAAGCCTCTCAAGCCCTGCATGATCTGCCTCCTCTACAGCTCTCCAGCCTTATCTTTTACTCTACCCCCTTGTTTACTATGCCCCAACCACACTGGGCTTGCTGTTCTCTGAACAGCCCAAGCATTTTCCTGCCTCTGGGCCTTTATACTTTCTCCCTGCCTGTTCTGTCTTTCCCTGGATAGTCACACAGCTCCCTCCTCTTCCTTCAGGTCTCTTCCTTCGCGTCCACAGACAGGACTTCCCTGGTCATCTACTGAAGATGCCTACCCGCACTGCTTTATCACTTTCTGAAAATTACATGATTAACTTGTTAGTATGTTTGTTATCATTTGGTGCCTGTGATGGTTAAGGTTGTGTGTCAACTTGACTGGGTCATGATTCTCAGTGGTTTGGCAGTTGTGTGATGTGATTACTTCCATGATGAAATTTGATATAATGTGTTCACCTCCATAATGGAATCTGCTGTGAGTAGCCAATCAGTAGGAAGGGAGTTCCCTTAGGTGTGTGGCATGCATTTAATATATATGGACATCCTGGCAGGGTTTGTGGGTTTTTGCTCACTCTGGATCCTGTAGCTGGCTCCTGTTTGTCTGACCTCCCATCCTCAGGACTTGAGCTAGCAGCTTACCTGTGGTCTTACCTACCGATCTTGGGATTCATTGGTCTTCGCTGCCTGTAAGCAAGGTTCCTGGTCTCTGATCCGCTGATCTTGGGTTCGTCAGCCCCTGTGGCTATGTGGATTAGGAGATGCCGCTATCCTGATGCACAGACTTGGGAAGTTTTAGCATCTACAACTGTGTGAGCCATTTCCTTGATATAAATCCCTTTCTACATATATTTATACGCTTTATTGGTTTTGCTTCTCTAGAGAACCCAACCTAAGACAGTGCCTGTCTCCCTTTGAAGAACAGAAGCATTGTGAAGGTAGGGACTTTATTTCCTCTTTATTCCAGCTTCTGTTTTTCTATTCTTCATTATAAAATTCTCTCTTTTCCCTCTCCTTTGTGATTTCTACCTATCACTTTGTTCATTCCCATTTTCATTTATTCCCTTACCACAACTCTTTCTCCCTTTTAGGAAGACTAAATCAGTTTTGGAATTCATAGGGTCCTGTTGTCCTAGTCATTTGAAAAGGACACTGTACTTTCATCTAGAGGATTTCACATTCTGAACTTCCCTGGGTCATTCAAAAAAACCATTGAAATAACACTTTTTTGGGGGGGGGTCAAAATTATACATACCATAACAATCAACTCATTCTTTTAGAATTCTGTGAAAAATTGCCCCATAGCAAACAATGTGGGGTGTGTGTGTCTGTGTGTGTACACTCATGTGGGGATGTGTGTAGGTATTGAAACTATTCTTGGAAGGAAACATACCTACTTAGAGCACACTTCATCTTTCCTCGTGTCCCACACTGCCATGTTTCTTTTATCCTAAATAACTAGAATGACAATGTTTATTTTTATCTTAAATCAAAGAAGCTGCATCTCCTTGGCATAGCCCTTATGAAGTTCTGCCCGTTTGCCTGCTTGCTGCTGGTTGGCATGGCTACATCATGGGTTAGCTGTTCTCTCTCTGTTGCAGTTCATTTTTTCTCCTCTGGTGCCTAATATAATGCAATGTGCAGAAAACCCCTGGCCTTGTTTTCTGGCTATATACAAATTGAATTTTCCAAGGATTCTTTGGATCTCTGAAACATTCTCATCTCTTGTCTGTGCTCCCATAACTTCCTGTATATGCCATACTTAACGCATTGTTCTTTCTTGATTTTGCAGATCTTGTATCCTTAGCACATAGCCACCACTTTCCAACTCAGGATGTATTTGTCAATCACGCTTGCCAAAAGAATGCTTTGTGATTATTATTTTACTTTTAAGATTTTGATCTTTTTTTGGTTTGGGAATACACGTGTCAACATGATAATCAAGTATAAAGGAGGCATGTGTTGTGTTGGCTTTCAGAGAGAAGATTCTCCCGACAAGACTGATGTCTCTGACTATATAGTGTAGCTTGCCCATGTAAACCTCTTGCATTGTTTGGAAATTCTATCTCATGCCAAGGATCTAACCACCCACAAGCAGGCACATTGCTATCCAAACAGATGGGCAAGGGAGACAGGCAGGCCAAAGCCCATGGATGAACATGAAATGAATTGGTGCAGAGAAGCCAAGGGTATTGGAAATGAATGTCCTTTGCTGTTCAATTTCCAGTATAAGGATGGACCAGTGTGGATGAGGTTTTGACAATGAGCTGCTAACAAAGGAAACAGTAAGGTTTGAATGTGACTGCAATGGGGTAAATGTTTTAACAGGTTGATGGATAGCCCCCAAAACACAGGTAGCTCTGAAATGTTCAAGTCAGTGCAGCAGAGGGAAATAATGTCACCTTCAACTGCGTTAGTTCTCAGAACCCCAAAATCTCAGAATTAAAAGAATGATAAAGGTCACCTAGTCCGACTACCCATCAGTAGTCCTTCATTCATTCAGTCAACAAATATTTATTGAGCACCTAAGATGTGCCAGACACCGTTAAGCTCTAGATAGGGAAACATCCAGAAACAAGTCACATAGTCTCCACCCTATAAGAACTTGCATTCCATAATTAATTAATAATTGGTATTTAATTACAAGTGTTATGAAGGAGAAGTACAGCCATCTAAAAGAATGTACAATGCGGGCTTTAAAAAATTTTTTATTATTGTTTTTTATTGTTGAAGGTTTACAGAACAAGCTATTTTCTCATTAAATAGTACAAATACTGTTTTGTGACATTGGTTAACAACCCCACAACATGTCAACACTCTCCCTTCTTGACCTCGGGTTCCCTATTACTAGCTTTCCTGTCACCTCTTGCCTTCTAGTCCTTGCCCCAGGGCTGGTGTGCCTGTTTAGTCTTGTTTTGTTGTATGGGCCTGTCCAATCTCTGGCTGAAGGGTGAACCTCAGGAGAGACTTCATTACTGGGCTGAAAGGGTGTCTGGGGTCACATTCTCAGGGTTTCTTCAGTCTTTGTTAGACCAGAAAGTCTGGTCTTTCTTTCTGAGTTAGAATTTTGTTCTATATTTTTCTCCAGTTCTGTCTGGGACCCTCCATTGTGATTACTGTCAGAGCAGTCAGTGGTAGTAGCTGGGCACCACCTAGTTTTTTTTTTTTTTGGTTTATGGATCTTCCATGAACTTGCCTTGTACAAGTTGTGCTGGCTTCTAATGGGGGCTTTTATAAGGTCAATATGAGTCAGAATTGACTTGACGGCAATGGGTAGTGTGGGGGATCCGGAAAGATGTCTTTGAAGAAGCGATATTTAGGTTGGGAGTGGAGTGTGGTGGGGCAGTGAATAGGAGAACATTCTCAGCATAATGGCAATAATGTCTATTTTATAATGTCTCTTTGCAGTGGCAATTAACCTATGTTTACACACCTCCTGAGAGGGAGCTCATGCCCTCCAGAGGCAGCCCATAACATCTTAGCTCTGTCAGTAAGACCCTCTTTATTTTGAACTAAAATCTTTCTCTCTGAAGTTTCTGCCCTTTGGTCTTATTTCTACTTGTTGGCACGTTATAGAACAAGCTGACTCATCCTCTTGTGATGATAGCCCTTTATGTATTTGAAGACAGCAGTTGTATTCTTCAAGTCTTCTCTCCTACAAGCAAGTTATTTAACCTATCTAAGCCTCAAGCCTCAGGTTTTTTCATCTATAAATTGGGGGCTAATTGATATTATCTACCTCAAAGATTTAATGTGAGGATTATATGAAAGTATATAAAGAGCTCCGTCCAATGCCTGGAATGTGTTGTTGTTAGGTGTTGTCAAGTCGGCTCTGACTGATAGCCACGCAACGTATAACAGAACAAAACATTGCCCAGTCCTGTGCTATTCTCACGGTTGTTGCTGTATTTGAGCCCATTGTTGCAGCCACTGTGTCAGTCCAACTCACTGAGGGTGTTCGTCTTTTTCACTGACCCTCTACTTTACCTAGCATGATGTCCTTCTCCAGGAATTAGTCCCTCCTGATAACATGTCCAAAGTAAAGTAAGCAAGATGAAGTTTCACCATCCTTGCTTCTGAGGAGCCTTCTGGCTGTACTTCCTCCAATACTGATTTGTTCATTCTTCTGATAGTCCATGGTATATTCAATATTCTTCATCAGTGCCATAATTTAAATGTGCCAATTCTTCTTTGGTCTTTTTTTTTCGTTGTCCAAGTTTTGCATGCATATGAGGCTATTGAAAATATCATGGCCTGGAATATACTGTTAGCCAACCAAGCCAAACCCGTCGCCATTGAGTTGATTCCAACTCATAGCAACCCTATAAGTCAGAGTAGAACTGCCCTGTAGAGTTTCCAAGGAGCACCTGATGGCTTAGAACTGCCAACCTTTAGGTAAGCAGCTGTAGCACTTAAATTCTGTGCCACCAGGGTTTCTACTGTTAGCCAGGTGCTCAGTAAAAGTTAATTAATATCATGGAAGTAAAATTTTGCTGAAGATTAATCAAAAGCAACTACTGCAGCATATCAAAAAAGAAACTGCCAGAAATTCAAGCTGGATTCAGAAGAGGACTTGGAATGAGGGGTATCATTGCTGATGTCAGCTGCATCTTGGCTGAAAGCAGAGAATACCAGAAAGATGTTTACCTGTATTTTATTGACTATGCAAAGGCGTTCGACTGTGTGAATGACAAATTATGGATAATGTTGCTAGGGATGGGAATTCCAGAACATGTAACTGTCCTCATAAGGAGCCTGTACATAGATCAAGAGGCAGTTGTTCAAACAGAACAAGGGAATACTGCGTGGTTTAAGGTCAGGAAAGGTGTGCATCATGGTTGTATCCTTTCACCATGCTTATTTAATCTGTATGCTGAGCAAATAATGCGAGAAGCTGGAGTATATGAAGAACAGGGCATCAGGGTTGGAGGAAGACCCATTAACAACCTTCGTTATGCAGATGACACAACCTTGCTTGCTGAAAGTGAAGAGGACTGGAAGCACTTACTGATGAAGATCGAAGACCACAGTCTTCAGTATGGATTACGCCTCAACATAAAGAAAACAAAAATCCTCACAACTGGACCAATAAACAACATCATAATAAACTGAGAAAAGATTGAAGTTATTAAGGATTTAATTTTACTTGGATCCACAATCAACACCCATGGAAGCAGCAGTCAAGAAATCAAAAGATGCATTGTATTAGGCAAATCTGCTGCAAAATACCTCTTTAAAGTTTTTAAAAAATTTTTTTATTGTGCTTTAAGTGAAAGTTTACAAATCAAGTCAGTTTCTCATACAAAAATTTATATACACCTTGCTATATACTCCTAATTGCTCTCCCCCTGAGACAACACACTCCTTCCCTCCACTCTCTTTTCATGTCCATTCAGCCAGCTTCAGACCCCCTTTGTCCTCTTATCTCCCCTCCAGACAGGAGATGCCAACATAGTGTCATGTGTCTACTTGATCCAAGAAACTCATTAATCACCAGAATCATTTTCTATCCCATTGTGTGGTGCCATCCCTGTCTGAAGAGTTGGCTTTGGGAATGGTTCCTGTCTTGGGCTAACAGACGGTCTGGGAACCATGACCACTGGGGTCCTTCCAGTCTCAGTCAGACCATTAAGCCTGGTCTTTTTACAAGAATTTGGTGTCTGCATCCCACTGTTCTCTTGCTCCCTCAGGGGTTCTCTGTTGTGTTCCCTGTCAGGGCAGTCATGGGTTGTAGCTGGGCACCATCTACTTCTTCTGGTCACAGGCTGATGTATTCTCTGGTTTATGTGGCCCTTTCTGTTTCTTGGGCTCATAATTACCTGTGTCTTTGGTGTTCTTCATTCTCCTTTGCTCCAGGGGGGTTGAGACCAATTGATGCATCTTAGATGGCCACTTGCTAGCGTTTAAGACCCCAGACGCCACTCTCCAAAGTGGGAAGCAGAATGTTTTCTTAATAGATTTTGTTATGCCAGTTGACTTAGTTGTCCTCTGAAACCATGGTCCCCAAGCCCCCACCCCTGCTGCACTGGCCTTCAAAGCATTCTTTTTATTCAGGAAACTTCTTTGCTTTTGGTTTAGTCCAGTTGTGCTGACCTCTCCTGTATTGTATGTTCTCTTTCCCTTCACCTAAAATGGTTCTTGTCTAGTATATAATTAGTAAAACCCCCCTCTCTCCCTCCCTCCCTTCCCCCTCTTGTAACCATCAAAGAATATTTTCTTCTCTGTTTAAACTATTTCTTGAGTTCTTACAATAGTGGTCTTATACAATATTTGTCCTTTGGCAACTGACTAATTTCACTCAGCATAATGCCTTCCAGATTCCTCTATGTTATGAAATGATTCACAGTTTCATCGTTGTTCTTTATCGATGCATAGTATTCCATTATGTGAATGTACCATAATTTATTTATCCATTCATCCGTTGATGGGCACCTTGGTTCCTTCCATCTTTTTGCTATTGTAAACAGTGCTGCAGTGAACATGGGTGTGCATATATCTGTTCCCATAAAGGCTCTTATTTCTGTAGGATATATTCCAAGGGGAAACCCTGGTGGTGTAGTGGTTAAGTGCTACGACTGCGAACCAAAGGGTCAGCAGTTCAAATCCTCCAGGTGCTCCTTGGAAACTCTATGGGGCCGTTCTACTCTGTCCTATAGGGTCGCTATGAGTCTGAATCGACTTGGTGGCACTGGGTTTGTTTTTTTTTTTTGTATATTCTAAGTAGTGGGATTGCTGGATCATATGGTAGTTCTATTTCTAGCTTTTTTAAAAAAAAATTTTATTGTGTTTTTAGTGAAAGTTTACAAATCAAGTCAGACTCTCATATAAAAATTTACAAATGCCTTGCTATATACTCCTAATTGCTCTCCCCCTAATGAGACAGCACATTCCTTCCCTCCACTCTTTTCTTTTTGCATCCATTCGGCCAGCTTCTGATCCCCTCTACTCTCTCATCTCCCCTTCAGACAGGAGATGCCAATATAGTCTCATGAGTCTACTTGATCCGAGAAACTCATTCTTCACCAGTATCATTGTCTATCCCACAGTCCAGTCCAATCCCTGTCTGAAGAGTTGGCTTTGGGAATGGTTCTTGTTTTGGGCTAACAGAAGGTGTGGGGACCATGACCTCCGGGGTAATTCTAGTCTCAGTCAGACCATTAAGCCTGGTCTTTTTTTTGAGAATTTGGGGTCTGCATCCCACTGCTCTCCTGCTCCCTCAGGGGTTCTCTATTGTGTTCCGTGTTAGGGCAGTCATCAGTTGTAGCCGAGCACCATTTAGTTCTTATGGTCTCAGGCTAATGTATTCTCTGGTTTTTCTGGCCCTTTCTGCCTCTTGGGCTCGTAATTACCTTGTGTCTTTGGTGTTCTTCATTCTCCTTTGCTCCAGGTGGGTTGAGACCAAGGGATGCCTCTTAGATGGCCACTTGCTAGCATTTAAGACCCCGGACGCCACTCTGCAAAGTGGGATGCAGAATGTTTTCTTAATAGATTTTATTGTGCCAATTGACTTAGATGTCCATTGAAACCGTAGTCCCCAATTCCCCACCCGTGCTACCCTGGCCTTCGAAGTGTTCAGGTTATTCAGGAAACTGCTTTTGGTTTATTCCAGTTGTGCTGACCTCTCACGTATTATGTGTTTTCTTTCCCCTCACCTAAAATAGTTCTTATCCACTATCTAATTGTTCCACTGCCATTCATAAGGTTTTCACTGGCTAATGCTTTTCAGAAATAGACTGCCGGGTCCTTCTTCCTAGTCTGTCTTAGTCTGGAAGGTCAGCTAAAACCTGTCTTCCATGCGTGACCCTGCTGGTATCTGAATATCGGTGGCATAGCTTCCAGCATCACAGCAACACACAAGCCCCCACAGTATGACAAACTGACCGACACATGGAATCAAATAGAAATAAAAATCAAAAGATGCTTTGTATTGGGTAAATCTGCTGCAAAGGACCTCTTTAAAGTGTTGAAGAGCAAAGATGTCACCTTGAAGACTAAGGTGTGCCTGACCCAAGCCATGGTATTTTCATTCGCATCATATGCATGTGAAACCTGGACAATGAATAAGGAAGACCTACTGAAGAAGAATTGATGCCTTTGAATTGTGGTGTTGGAGAAGAATATTGAATATACCATGGACTGTCATAAGAATGAACAAATCTGTCTTGGAAGAAGTACAACCAGAATGCTCCTTAGAAGCAAGCTTGGCGAGACTGCGTCTTCATACTTTGGACATGTTGTCAGCAGGGATCAGTCCCTGGAGAAGGACATCATGCTTGGCGGAGTACAGGGTCAGCGGAAAAGAGGAAAACCCTCAACGAGGTGGATTGACACAGTGGCTGAAACAATGAGCTCAAGCATAACAATGATTGTGAGGATGGCTCAGGACCGGGCAGTGTTTCATTCTATTGTGCATAGGGTCGGTATGAGCCGGAACCGACTCCAGGGCACCTAAAAACAACAACGACATCTAATTAGTGAAAGTCCCTCTCCCTCCCTTCCTCCCTCCCTCCTCTTGTAACCATCAAATAATATTTCTTGTCTGTTTAAACTATTTCTCGAATTCTTATAATAGTGGTCTTATACAATATTTGTCCTTTTGGAGCTGACTAATTTCACTCAGCATAACGCCTTCCAGATTCCTCCATGTTATGAAGTGTTTCACGGATTCATCGTTGCTCTTTATTAATGTGTAATATTCCACGGTGTGAATATGCCATAATTTATTTATCCATTCATCTGTTGACGGGCACTTTGGTTGCTTCCATCCTTTTGCTATTGTAAACAGTGCTGCAGTAAACATGGGTGTGCGTATATCTGTTCGTGTAAAGGCTCTTATTTCTGTAGGATATATTCCAAGGAGTGGAATTGCTAGATTGTGTGGTAGTACTATTCCTAGTTTTTTAAGGAAGCACCAAATGTATTTCCAAAGTGGTTGTACCATTTAACATTCCCACCAGCAGCTTATAAGTGTTCCAGTCTCTCCACAACCTCTCCAACATTTATTATTTCGTGTTTTTTGGATTAATGCCAGCCTTGTTGGAGTGAGATGAAATCTCATTTTGGTTTTGATTTGCATTTCCCTAATGGCTAATGATTTTGAGCATTTCCTGATGTATCCGTTAGCTACCTGAATGTCTTCTTTAGTGAAGTGCCTGTTCATATCCTTTGCCCATTTTTTAATTGAGGTATGGGTCTTGTTTAATTTTTTTGCAGATGGATATCCAGTTATGCCAGCACCATTTGTTAAAAAGACTGTCTTTTCTCCATGTAACTGACTTTGGGCTTTTGTCAAATATCAGCTGCTCATATGTGGATGGATTTATGTGTGGATTCTCAATTCTGTTCCATTGGTCTATGTATCTGTTGTTGTACCAGTACCAGGCTCTTTTGACTACTGTGGTGGTATAATAGTTTCTAAAATCAGGTAGAGTGAGGCCTCCCACTTTCTTCTTCTTTTTCTTTAATGCTTTTCTTATCCGGGGCCTCTTTGCCTTCCGTATGAAGTTGGTGATTTGTTTCTCCATCTTGTTAAAAAATGTCTTTGGAATTTGGGTAGGAATTGCATTGTATCTATAGATGGCTTTCAGTAGAATAGACATTTTTACAATGTTTAGCCTTCCTATGCATGAGCAAGGTATGTTTTTCTACTTGTAGGTGTCTTTTGGTTTCTTGCAGTAGTGTCTTGTAGTTTTGTTTGTATAGGTCTTTTACATCTCTGGTAAGATTTATTCCTAAGTATTTTATCTTCTTGGGGGCTATAAGTCCTCTTCAAAGCTTTAAAAAGCAAAGATATCACCTCGAAGACTAAGGTGCACCTGACCCATCCCATGGTGTTTTCACCATGTCTGTGAATTGATGCCTTTGAATTATGGTGTTGGTGAAGAATATTGAATATACCATGGACTTCCAAAAGAACAAACAAATCTGTCTTGGGAGAAGTATAGCCAGAAAGCTCCTTAGAAGCAAAGATGGCAAGACTAAGTCTCATATACTTTGGACATGTTATCAGAAGGGATCAGTTCCTGGAGAAGGACATCATGCTTGGTAAAGCAGAGGGTCAGTGAAAAAGAGGAAGACCCTCAAGGAGATGGATTGACACAGTGGCTGCAACAATGGGTTCCAGCATAGCAAAAATTGTGAGGATAGCACAGGATCGGGCAGTGTTTCGTATTGTTGTGCATAGTGTTGCTATGAGTCGGAACCTACTTGATGGCACCTAACAACAATAGCAAGAGGTATGTGACTATCACAAAAATTGTAAAAATGTAAGAGTTGCTTTAAAATTGTAAAAATGATATTATCTATCATTAATAATAAAAAAAAAAAAAACATGAAAAACCAAACCTGTTGCTTTCAAGTCGATTCCCACCTATAGCGACCCTACAGGACAGAGCAAAACTGCCCCATAGGGTTTCCAAGAGTATAAGCTTTTTGGAAGCAGACTGCCACACCTTTTCCTGTGGAGTGGCTGGTGGGTTCAAACCAATCGCCTTTCTATTAGCAATCTAGTACTTAACCATTTTGCTACCGTACAAGGAATAAAATTTTTTTTTACAAGGAATAAAAGAGATAACTTATGAGTCCAGCACAATACCATGTATTTATTAATTACTGCTCAATTAATGTGTTTCCTTTTCCCCTTAAGATCCCAAAGTACTTTGCTCAATACATAGTCTCTTAATTCAACAGCCACCTACTTCCAAAAAGTGTTAGACCTATTAAGGGGTAGACAATCAATATTTGTGAATGAATGAAATTTGTCTCTTAACCTTTTTCATGTGGGAAGTGGTGAGGATTTCTGCAGAAAGCAGAAGCTCACCGCTAGGTCAATGTCTTATAGATGAAGACTGGGCAGATTGTAGAAGACTCATGCAGGTATAGGTGCTGGTCTTTGGGGCCAGGAATCCTGCTTATGCCTCAAGCTACCACTAATAAGAAGTCCAATGTCTGACACCTGTTTCACAGATCTGTACTGAGGATTAATGAGACAATGTCTGAAGAGCCATGTGCAGCTTTGGAAGCAAATTACCGGTAAGTCTCGTTCCAGTGAATTCGGCTACAGAGAAGAGTTTTGAATACGAAAGCTGTGATCAAGTTGCAGTAAAATTGCAGTGGATGACTTTAAAAAATGTTATTTTTTTGATGGAGCCTTGGTGGTGAGGTGGTTAAGAGCTCAGCTACTAACCAAAAGGTGGGCAGTTTGAATTCACCAGCTGCTCCCTGGAAACCCTATGGGACAATTCTACTTTGTTGTGTAGGATCAATATGACTTCAAATCGACTGGACAGTAATGGGCTTGGGTTTTTTTTTTTGTTTTTTTTTTAGTTTTTTGATTCCATTACTGCCGCTTTTAGACACTGAACTAGTCTATGGAAGTTATTCCTCTGGTCCCCACACTTTTTCCCCTCTTCCTTCCTTCCTTTCAATTTTTCTTTTAATAATTTATTTATATATTATTGTTGTTGAGAATACACACAGCAAAATATACACCAATTCAACAATTTCTATCCATACAATTCAGTGACATTGATTACATTCTTCAAGTCGTGCAACCATTCTCCCTCTACTTTTCCCAGGTGTTCCTCCCTCATTAACATAAACTCACTGCACCCTTGTTTCTTCTATAATCTTTCAAATTGCTGGTTTCAGTTTGATCCCATATAGATCTTTAAAAGAGCACATTTTTAATAAACCCCTTTCCATCGAGTCTATTCCGACTCATTTTAATAATCACTCTGAGTCTTTCTCAGATTCTCAGGATTGTCAATATCACCTAGGTGTTTGTTAAAAGTACAATTTCCTGGGCTTCAGCTCCAGAAAGCAAAACTCCAGGAAGCACCATTTATATGCAATCCAATGTGAACGGTGCCCCCTGGTGTTGTTCAATGTGGCAGCAGTGCTTACTCTGAATGGGAATTTCTGGCCCTGGGGCCTGGGAATTTACATTTTTAACAAGCACTTAGCAAGCACTTCAGGTACATTAGCATTGAGAACCACTGTCAACATACAGATAAGTGTGACTCTTATTTCCTTTGGGGGGGGGATTGTGTGTGTGTGTTTGTGTGTGTGTGTGTGTGATGGTGGAAGGGTGGGAGGATACTAGGGAAGAAGGGAGCAGAGCTTTAAGACAATGAGCTCTTTACACTTTCACCCTATCACTGAATAATTATAAACCAATTAGGAAAATAATGGCTAACATTTCTTGAGTAAATTTACTCTGTCAGGCAAAGTGCAAGGCACTTCATAGGCATTTCATTCCCACAATAACTTCAGGAGAGAGAGAAGCGTTGTTATTATTATCCCCATTTTATGATGAGTAAAACATACTGAATAAACATTAACTATTTTTTTTTATTATTTTGAGTGTATGTGTGAAAGTACTTTTTAAAATGTAAATCCACTGCTTTAACTCTAGTTAAGAGCAGCAGCACTAATGATAATAATGATTGGAGAATGAGCACTAGGATAGGCTTGGGTGGGCTGTTTGGTGTAGGATGAAGGGGACAGGCACTTTTGGAAAGATGCAGTGAACAAAACTTGGTTTATCAAGACAATTTTTGTTTTGGGGAGGAAACTTCTTTATTGTGTCCAAAATTCAGCAGATTTTATAGAGTTTGTCTACATAGGCTGAATATCCAACAGGATGAATAATCAACAATTACGATTCTATTGAAAAAAAAAAAAATGGAGCCCTAGTGGTGAAGTGGTTAAGAGCTCGGCTGCTAACCAAAAAGTAGGTAGTTCTAATCTACCAGTAGCTCCTTGGAAACCCTATGGGGCAGTTCTACTCCGTCGTCCTAAAGGGTCACTATGAGTCAGAATTGACTCCATGGCAACGGCTTTGGGTTTTTTTTTTTTTTTAAATCGGAAAATAAAGGAGCCCTGTTTGCACAACAGTTAAGCACTGGACTGGTAACTGAAAGTCAGCAGTTACCCACCAGCTGTTCCATGGGAGAAAAGACCTGGCGATCTGCTCCCATAAAGATTTTAGCTTAGGAAACCCTATGGGGCTACTCGACAGTACACAACAACAACATCAGAAAATATATTCTGAGTGAACTTGCAAGTAAACTTTTGGAATATATTCCATTCATAAATTGTGAAGAGAACATGCCCTATAAGAATCTTGTTCAGTAAGCAGGTTTAACCAGAGGAAAAACACTAGCAAATATTTAGGAAGAAGAATATTTAGAGAGAATTTCATTTACAATTCCGTGATTGCGGAGATCACCAATAGTCTACCAAAATGCGTTCTTTTCTTACTGGATCCAGAGCTGGACTCTGTTTTCCGGCTTCACTAGCAGTTAAGTGTGGGCATGTGATGTGAATTGTGAGAGGCGGTGATGTGTACCAGTTTGCAGTCTGGCCCATAAAACCTTCCACTCATGCTCCTCCTGCCTTTTCCTTCTCTGGCGACTGGAGTGGTGATGCCCAGGACAGCCTCGTAATCTGTGTGTTGAAGATGGCAGAGCTGTTATCAGCCTGAGTCTTTGAATGACTGTATGGAAGGAACAGAGTCAACTCTGACACGAACCCCTTCCCTGGACTGTTATATGAGAAATGACAAACTTCTTGTTCTTAAAATTGCTGAATTTTGAGGATCTATTTATTTATTTATTTTTATTTGTTACTGCAATATAGTTTCATCTAACAAATACAGCCACGGTGAAGAAGAATCTTTAATCTTTGGTTAACCCTACGCTTTTATTGGCAGGTATTATTCCATGAGTAACTCGTAATTTTTTCCCTCATTTAAACGATCTCTAGCTTAACAAATGGGGCTTTTACTGGGAACAAATGGTTAGTTTAAAAAACAAAAAGGCATTTTATGAACAAATAAGGTCTTCTTTTTTGGCAGTTGCACTAAAGGCAATATTCAACTTGAGATCAATGTCATTGTCTCAGGCTGATGTTTAATGTTAAAAAAAGAACCAGGTAAATTGTAAACACATTTCGAATTTGTAATTGTCATTTGTGCTTATGCCTTACTCACTTTTCGATCACTAAAATAACTGAGTGACTACACTACATGCCAGGCTATGCAAGATTACACATTTATGTGACATTTATTAAAAATAAAAAAATTTATTTTTTTTAAAGCTAATTTATTTAATTCAACACTTAGTAAAGATCTTTATGTTAGATTCTGGAGATTCAAATATGAATAAGATATCCCCTTAAGCTGAAGAGCAAATGCTCTGGCAAATGAATTACTTTGTAAATTGTTCACCCCTCATTTTTTTTCAAGAAGGGGTTTTCTTGTTTTTTGACTAGCATTGGCTATTGGCCAGTCCATTTGGCTTACAGTGGCTATTAGGATGCTGAAAAGCTTAAAAAATCCAGGAGAGCAGAGATTTTGGTCTTATTCATTGCTCAGTAATATTTGTTGAATGTTGAATGACTGAAAGGAGATGAGTCCTCTAGTTCAGTAACTTGTCTGATGCTTGTGCCTCCTTTCTTTACTGGCAGGTTAGTCTGTTTGAATATCTCCAGAGAAGGAAACTTCTCCACGTCCTGAGGCATATCCAACTTTGAAAAGATCTTATGTTTAAAAAGTTTTTCTTTATAAAGATACAACAGACAGATGGCAACAGATTATTTTTAAGGAAAAATCATGGCTTCTAATCATTTTCAGTTCTTACCTCGTTATCACTAATAAATGCTTCCTGAGTACTGCTCTAGGCATTGTGATCAGTGTTCGGCAAAATAAGCAGGTACATGACATGATTCTTTTAAAGATACTGCTATCAGGTTAGGGAGACAAGATATGTACCCTGAGCATGCTGCTGCCTTAGGACTTTTGCACTTGCCTGAAATACCCATATACAGCATTGTCCCCTCCCCCCTCACAAGTGTTTGCTTAAATGTCACCTTCTAGATGAGACCTTCCCTAGCTCCCCTATTTAAGTAAAATCTAACCTTCCCCAAAACCACCCATTATTCCCTACCCTCCTTCCCTTATTTTTCTCCATAAAAAAAAAAAGCACTTATTATTTGACATACTGTAAATATTTTAAAATTTATTTCTTCATTATCTGCCTCCTTGCACTTGACTGTAAGCTTCATAAAGACCGGGATTTTTTCCTTGTTTTGCTCACTGTTTGCAAATAGTAGACACTCAATAAATATTTATTCAATGTTGTAGAATCAGTATGTATGTGGACATAAAAACAGAGCAGTTTAGAACATATATAATCACTGCCAAATGAGTAGTATGATCAATCTGTGCTCTGCAGGGTGACTCATCTTTCTTTCTCTCAAGTAATAGCCCATTACTAAAATGATTTTTAGTCTTTTAAAAACGGAACATCTTAAATTTATTGTATAGTGTTTTAATCATTATGACAAAAATATTTTTATTTTTTATTAAATTTTTTTCATGTTACTAAAAGGTATGCGTGTACTATAGGTAATTCAAAAAATATGGACAGTTACAGAGAAGAAAATACATATGCTCTTTAACTCCAATATTCAGAGACAACCACCCTCAACATTTTGATGTATTTCCTTCTAGCTCTTTTTTCCAGGCATGTATTTTGTGTTTTATAAAACAAGAATTATACTGTTTTTGTTTTGTATCTTTTTTTTTAATATGACATTTTAAATACCTTCATATTCTATTACATGAACTTCTCAGTTTATTATATCCTTTTTTCTATTTTTGGACATATAAAAAATATAGTTGTTTCTAAATTTGCTGATATAAATAATGCTGTAATGAAAATATAAATAAGTCTTCTGAGACTGAATATTTCCTTAAGATAAATTTCTGTGATGGGAATTATTGGCTAAAGAGTCTCAAGTGTTAGTTTGTTTTTGTTTTTTGTTATAAAAATTTTCAAAAGAAAAGAACAGTAGAATAATATAAAAAAACTCCTCTTTTTAATTTGCTTAAAAATGTTGTTGTTGTAGTGGTTGTTTGCTGTTGAGTTGATTCCGGCCCCATAGGGTTTTCTTGACTGTAATCTCTACTGGAGTAGATCGCCAGGTGGATTTGAAAGACCAGCCTTTTGGTTAGCAGCTAAGCTCTTAACTGTGGCGCCACAAAGCCTCCTTTAAAATCATAACCAGATTATAATGTTCACATCCTCTAAGAAAAATAATTCCTTAATACATGTTCAACTTTCCCTAATTGTCTCAAAATGTGTTTTTACAGTTGGCTTGACTGAAATAGGATTCACATGATGGCCACACTTTAATTGTTATGTCTCTTTAAGTCCCTTTACAAACTTCCCCTTCCTTTTTTTCTCCATGCCATTTATTTGTTGAAGAAAATGAAGAATTGGTGACATAGAATTTCCCACTTTCTGGTTTTGTCTGATTGCATTCTCATGGAGTCATCTTAAATGTTCTTCTATTCTCCAAATTTTCATAACTTTAGCGCAATGATTGTGAAACATTAGCATGCATTAGAATTACCTGGAGAGCTTGTTATAACACAGATTGCTCGGCCCCGCCTCCAGAGTTTCTGATTCAGTAAATCTGGGTGAGCAGAGAATTTGCATTTCTAATGCAGTTTTAGATGATGGTAATAGTCCAGGGACCATACTTTGGGGACCACTGTTTCAGGGGCATGATTAATTCCTTTAACTTCTTTAGAAGAATGATTAGATTCAGGAGTTTTCTACACGTGTATTTTTTTCCAAAGCATTTATTTAAGGAAATATATATTGGTTTCATTATTAGGATTGTTTCTTCTTTTTATCACCTAAATTGTTATTTTGAAAAATTTCAGTTCTAGAGAACTTTTTAAAGGCTTTTGCCAGAAAGGCACTAAGAATAATGTATGAGCTTGTTCATTTCACCATATCCTGTCCAAAAATGAGTATCAACATTTAAACAAATCTTGATTCGTTTGATGGGTGAAAAAAAGAAAAAGATTTCTTATTGTTATTTTAAGCTGAAATTATTTGGATATTGGTGAAGTTTAAATTTAAAATATTTCAGTAGCTATTTCTTAGCGTTGGTTCTGTGAATGGCTCATCATCTTTATCCATTTTTCTACTAGGGCTTTAGTGTTTTTCTTATTAATATCCGTTGACTCATTTCACGTTAAAGATAATTGCTCTTTCTCATATTTTTTCAAGTTTATTGATTTATCTTTTCCATTTATTATTTGAGGTTCCCCCCCCCCACCCCTTTAATATGATGGTGTTAAATCTTTGGAGCTGTTGCTTTGGGATTTCTTCCATTGCTTTGGCTCCCCCCCCCCCCCTCAAGTTGATTCCAACTCATAGCATCCCAATTTGAGATAACTAGTGGTGGTTCTGTGGTAGACTGGGGTTGGATTCCTGGCCAGTGCGCCTCGAGTGTAGCCACCACTCTCGTCTGTCAGTGGAGGCTTGCATGTTGCTATGGTGCTGAACAGACTTCAGTGGAGCTTTCAGACTAAGACCAACTAGAAAGAAAGGCCTGGCGATCTATTTCTGAAAATCAGCCAGTGAAAAACCTATGAATCACAAGGGCCTCAGCCCCAACTGACCATGGGGATGGTGCAGGACCAGGCAGTGTTTCTTTAAGTTGTGTGTAGGGTCACCATGAGTTGAGAGCTGTCCTGACAGTAGCTAACGAACAACAACTATTCACTTACATTTTCTTCTAGTTTTTTTTTTTTTTCATGCATGTATGTAGTATGTATTTGTTTTTATAGTTAACTGTGCTATTCAAATGAAGTTTATCTGTGTGTTCTAGGAGGATTCTTGCTTTGGGTGGCCAGCTTGCAGAGTACAGTAGAATGTTGGGAGGAGCCCCCCAATGCCCGGATTTACTGTTGGAGAGACAGTGCAGCGTACATGAGATGACTTATCTGTGAACCATGGAAACGTTTTGAAAAGGTAAAGCAGACAATATGCTGAAGAATCATTTGTCACAGGTAATTGCAGGCAGTCACAAAGAGCTGGGAGAGTATATGAATCATGACGTAAGAACTGTGAAGGGCAGACATTTGAGTCCAGTTGGCGGCTATTATTGAACAGGCTGGTCCCTGAATGAGATACAAATTTTATGCCAAGAGGGGCAGATCTATAGAACAAATCACCCTGGTGTGTTTCCCAGCTTCCGTAATACAGGAAGTCTTTTTCATCGATCTTTGCTCTCTCACTTTTTGCATCCCTTTCATTCTGTCTTTTGTCTTTATCTCAATAAATCATAATACCTATAGGTGCGAAAAGTTTGACAATTTGCATGTGCCACTGAAGATGTGAAACAAAGCCCTTGCACGGCACCACCTGAACTAAAAACCTGTCATTAGTGCAAATGGTCACTGTGTTCAGCTACTGACTGAAAGGCTAGAGGCTTGAGTCCGCTCAGAGGTACCTTGGAAGAAAGATCTGGAGAGCTACTTCCAAAAAATCAGCCATTGAAAAATCAGCACAATTTCACTCTGACGCACAGGAGGTTGCCATCAGTTAGAATCAACTCAATGGCAACTCATTTTGTTACTGGGTTTCAGTATGACTCAAAAAGCCTGCATAGGTGTCAAACATTGGAATTCTCTAATTGCTAAATAAAAATGCAACTCTAGTTAATAACAGTGATTTAATTGTATTTTAGCTCCTAAGTGAAATGTTGAAAGATCTCTTCTCTCCCAAGACCTTTGCCATATGCTTAAGGAGAGAACCTCCACACTTTTGTGGATTCTTGGCACTATGAAAACCACTCAAGATCTAGCTACATGTCCATGTATCAACAGCCCTGATTCCCAAGTAAATGAGTTAGCCAAATGAGAGCAATAATAATAAAATTCATAACACTGTGATGCAACTCCTGAATATATTTTATTTTATTGCCACTAATGTCTTCAGTGAACTTATTATTCTTATTTTACTGATGAGAAAATCGAGGCTCAGAGAAATGGAGTAACTTGCCCAAAGTCATATGGCTATTTAAATGAATGAACTGGAATTCAAACTAAGGTCTGCGTAAATTCAAAATATGTGCTTTTCCTTCTATTCTATTCCACGTCTGAACCCTTTTATCTACAGCCGAATATCAAAAATTCAGAAATTTCTTCTCCGCTAGGAAACCATCCTAACTGTTCTTAGAGTTTGTCAAAAGCCACTGTTTTCCCTTTGGCAAATAAAGGAGAATGTTCTATTCTTTTAGCTATGACAGATTTCAATTTGTTAAGATAAATTGGTGAGCAAATTTACTTTAGTATCTTAGGGATTTTGCATTGAGTAATTTATAAATAAACATGGATTTGCTCAATAAATGTCAAATAAGCAAGAAAGTAAAGGATATTTACTTTTCACACTGATAACCAACATTCTGAATCATAGAACTGAAGTGTTTGGGGATTTAATCTATTGAGTAGTTTATTAGAATTACGAATTTGTCGTCACATTAGAGTAATTTCATTTAAGGATGAGCTGGTTATAAAACTTACAGAAGTTTGGAATGGAGGGCAGCCTGGAGATAAAAAATTATGTTCTTAGATAGCTGAATGTTGGCTTGGATATTTCCAATGGATATGGCATATAACAGATACTGGAGCTAGATGAAGGTTTCATTTTCTTTTCCTTGTGTTTATTTTGGGCGCTTTCAACCCTGTCAGAATCAAACAGTGCCAGGGCCAAAAGGAACCTTACAGGTTGTCTAAGATCAGCGTATTCTCAGTTATTTAGCTAGTGGTGGAGGTAGGTCAGGAGCCTTGGTGGCGCAGTGGCTAAGAGCTCAGCTGCTAACCAAAGGGTCAGCAGATTGAATCCACCAGCCACTCCTTGGAAACCCTATGGGGGCAGTTGTACTCTGTCCTCTAGGGTCGCCATGAGTCAGAATCGACTCAATGGCACCAGGGTTAGAGCTAGATCAAGCACGTAGGACTCCTGATTCCCTCTGTAGTATTTTTTCTGCTACATATCATTCATTCATTCATTCACTCATTTAACAAAAGTTGAATACCTTACTATACACTGTATTACTGGGGAAACAAAGACTCAGACCTAGCCCTCAAGGCAAGTAGCTCACAGTGTATCAGGGCTCTTTCATGTCAGCAGTGGTCTCACTAGGGAATATATTAGACCATATTTAGTATTAATACGAATAATAATGGCTATTAGTCATTTATTATTGTTAGTTCCCATCGAGTTGGCTCCGACGCATGGCAACCTTATGTATAACAGAACAAAGCATTGCCCAGTACTGCTGCGTCTTCATGATCTTTGATATGTTTGAGCCCATTGCTGTGGCTATTGTATCAATCCATATCGTTGAGCGTTTTCCTCATTTTTGCTGACCCCCTACTTTACCAAACACCAGGCATCAAAAATATGTCAGTCTGTGCCCAGCCCTTCCCATATATTATCTATTTTAATCCTTAAAACAAGTTTGTGAACTCTTATTGCATACTTGCTTTATAGATGAGGAAGAGTAACTTATCCAAGGTCATAGCTTGGAAAGTACCTGAGCCAATTAACTCAGGCCTCTCTGCTCTAAAGCCTAGGTTTTTCAGTGTTAAAGAACTATTTTCTTTGGGCCTTGCCAACAAATCATATGAATAGTGTTAGCTTTTTGAAACTGAGCTAGTGTATAGAACACACATATCCAACATTTTTCAGCTCGAGCTAAATTAGTCTAGCTCTAGAGATGGAGAAAGCGTACTATGTGCACAATAACCTTGAGAAGGATATTTGCCTGTTTTGACGAACAGGAAACTTAGGTTCAGAGAGTCACATTTCTTTTTAAGCCAGTGGACTAGCAAATGATGGAACCAGTATTTGAACTTATATCTGCTGACTCCACTACCATGACACTCTGAGAGTTGTGGTTTTCTTCTTCCAGTCACCATGGACTTGATTTACCTCCATGTGTGTCAGAGTAGAACTGTGCTCCAGTGATCCATAGGGTTTTCGAAGTTGTTTTTTTTTAATTTTTATTGTGCTTTAAGTGAAAGTTTACGAATCAAGTCAGCCTCTTATATAAAAATTTATGTACACCTTGCTATGTAGTCCTAGTTGCTCTCCCCCTAATGAGACAGCACACTTCTTCCCTCTGCTATCTATTTTTGTGTCCATTTGGCCAGCTCCTGACCCCATCTGCCTTCTGATCTCCCCTCCAGACAGGAGCTGCCCACATAGTCTCATGTGTCTACTTAATCCAAGAAGCTCATTCTTCACCGGTATCATTTTCTATCCCATTGTCCAGTCCAATCCCTGTCTGAAGAGTTGGCTTTGGGAATGATTCCTATCTTGGGCTAACAGAAGGTCTGGGGGCCATGACCTCCAGGGTCCTTCTAGTCTCAGTCAGACCATTAAGTCTGGTCTTTTTACAAGAATTTGAAGTCTGCATCCCACTGCTCTCCTGCTCGCTCAGGGGTTCCCTGTTGTGTTCCCTGTCAGGGCAGTCATCGATTGTAGCCAGACACCATCTAGTTCTTCTGGTCTCAGGCTGATGTAGTCTCTGGTTTATGTGTCCCTTTCTGTCTCTTGGGCTCGTAATTGCCTTGAGTCCTTGGTGTTCTTCATTCTCCTTTGCTCCAGGTGAGTTGAGACCAATGGATGCATCTTAGATGGCCGCTTGCTAGCACTTAAGACCCCAGATGCCACTCTCCAAAGTGGGAAGCAGAGTGTTTTCTTGATAGATTTTATTATGCCAATTGACTTAGATGTCCCCTGAAACTGTGGTCCCAAAACCCCTGCCCATGCTACTCTGGCCTTCGAAGTGTTCAGTTTATTCAGGAAACTTCTTTGCTTTTGTTTTAGTCCACTTGTGCTGACCTCTCCTGTATTGTGTGTTGTCTTTCCCTTCACCTAAAATAGTTCTTATCTACTATCTAATTAGTGAAAACCCCTCTCCCTCCCTCCCTCCCCACTCTCGTAACTATCAAAGAATATTTTCTTCTCTGTTTAAACTATTTTTTGAGTTCTTATAATAGTGGTCTCATACAATGTTTGTCCTTTTGCACCTGACTAATTTCACTCAGTGTAATGCCTCACAGATTCCTCCATGTTATGAAATGTTTCACGGATTCATCATTGTTCTTTATTGATGCGTAATATTCCATTGTGTGAATATATCATAATTTATTTATCCATTCATCTGTTGATGGGCACCTTGGTTGCTTCCAACTTTTTGCTATTGTAAACAGTGCTGCAGTGAACATGAGTGTGCATATATCTTTTCGTGTAAAGGCTCTTATTTCTCTAGGATATATTCCAAGGAGTAGGATTGCTGGATGGTAAGGTAGTTCTATTTCTAGCTTTTTAAGGAAGCACCAAATGGATTTCTAAAGTGGCTGTACCATTTGACATCCCCACCAGTAGTGTATAAGTGTTCCAGTCTCTCCACAATCTCTCCAACGTATTTATTATTTTGTGTTTTTTGGATTAATGCCAGCCTTGTTGGCGTAAGATGAAATCTCATTGTAGTTTTGATTTACATTTCTCTAATGACTAATGATCATGAGCATTTCCTCTTGTATCTGTTACCTACCTGAATGTCTTCTTTAGTGAAGTGCTTGTTGATATCCTTTGACAATTTTTTAATTGGGCTGTCTTTTTGTAGTTGAGTTTTTGCAGCATCATGTAGATTTTAGAGATCAGACGCTGATTGGAGATGTCATAGCTAAGAACTTTTCCCCAGTCTATAGGTAATCTTTTTACTCTTTTGGTGAAGCCTTTGGATGAGCATGGGTGGTTGATTTTTAGGAGCTCCCAGTTATCTAGTTTCTCTTCTGCATTGTTAGTAATGTTTTGTATACTGTTTATGCCATGTATTAAGGCTCCTAGCATTGTCCCTATTTTTTCTTCCGTGATCTTTATCGTTTTAGATTTTATATTTAGGTCTTTGATCCATTTTGAGTTCGTTTTTGTGCATGGTATGAGGTATGGGTCTTGCTTCATTTTTTTGCAGATGGATATCCAGTTATGCCAGCACCATTTGTTAAAGAGACTGTCTTTTCCCTATTTAACTGAATTTGGGCCTTTGTCAAACATCAGCTGCTCATATGAGGATGGATTTATGTCTGGATTCTCAATTCTGTTCCACTGGTCTATGTATCTGCTGTTGTACCAGTACCAGGCTGTTTTGACTACTGTGGCAGTATAATAGTTTCTAAAATCAGGTAGAGTGAGGCCTCAAAGTTTGTTCTTCTTATGCTTTACTTATCCGGGACCTCTTTCTCTTCCATATGAAGTTGGTGATTTGTTTCTCCATCTGATTAAAAAATGTTGTTGGAATTTGTATCTATAGATGGCTTTTGGTAGAATAGACATTTTTACGATGTTAAGTCTTCCTATCCAGGAGCAAGGTATGTTTTTCCACTTATGTAGGTCCCTTTTGGTTTCTTGCAGTAGTGTCTTGTAATTTTGTTTGTATAAGTCTTTTACATCTCTGGTAAGATTTATTCCTATGTATTTTATCTTCTTGCGGGCTACTGTAAATGGAATTGATTTGGTGATTTCCTCTTCGATGTTCTTTTTGTTGGTGTAGAGGAATCCAACTGATTTTTGTATGTTTATCTTGTTTCCTGATACTCTGCTGAACTCTTCTGTTAGTTTCAGTACTTTTCTTGAGGATTCTTTATGGTTTTCTGTGTATAAGATCATGTCATCTGCAAACAGAGATACTTTTACTTCTTCCTTACCAATCTGGATGCCTTTTATTTTTTTATCTAGCCTAATAGCTCTGGTTTGGACCTCGAGCACAATGTTGAATAAGAGTGGTGATAAAGGTCATCCTTGTCTGGTTCCCGCTCTCAAGGGGAATGTTTTCAGACTCTCTCTGTTTAGGATGATGTTGGGTGTTGGCTTTCTGTAAATGCCCTTTATTATGTTGAGGAATTTTCCTTCTATTCCTATTTTGCTGAGAGTTTTTATCATGAATGGGTGTTGAACTTTGTCAAATGCCTTTTCTGCATCAATTGATAAGATCATGTGATTCTTGTCTGTTGTTGTATTTATGAGGTGGATTACATTAGTTGTTTTTCTAATGTTGAACCATCCCTGCATACCTGGTATGAATCCCACTTGGTCATGGTGAATTATTTTTTTGATATGTTGTTGAATCCTATTGGCTAGAATTTCTTTGAGGATTTTTGCTTCTAAGTTCGTGAGGGATATAGGTCTGTTATTTTCTTTTTTTGTGGTGTCTTTACCTGGTTTTGGTATCAGGGATATGGTGGCTTCATGAAATTAGTTTGGGAGTTTTCCATCCTTTTCTATGCTCTGAAATACCTTTAGTAGTAGTGGTGTTAAGTCTTCTCTGAAAGTTTGGTAGAGCTCTGCAGTGAAGCTGTCTGGGCCAGGGCTTTTTTTTTGTTGGGAGTTTTTCAATCTCTTCTTTTGTTATGGGTTTATTTACTTGTTCTACCTCTGTATTTGTGTTAGTTTAGGTATTTCTAGAAATTCATCCATTTCTTCTAGGTTTTCAAATTTGTTAGAGTACAACTTTTCATAGTAATCTGATATGATTCTTTTAATTTCATTTGGGTCTATTGTAATATCGCCCATCTCATGTCTTATTCGGGTTATTTGCTTCCTCTCCGGTTTTTCTTTTGTCAGTTTGGCCAATGGTTTATCAATTTTGTTGATTTTTTCAAAGAACCAGCTTTTGGTCTTGTTAACTCTTTCAATTGTTTTTCTGTTCTCTATTTCATTTACTTCTGCTGTAATTTTTATTATTTGCTTTCTTCTGGTGCCTGAAGTCTTCTTTTGTTGTTCTTTTTCTATTTGTTCAAGTTGTAGGGATAGTTCTTTGATTTTGATCCTTTCTTCTTTTTGTATGTGTGCTTTTACTAACATAGATTGACCTCTAAGCACTGCTTTCGCTGTGTCCCAAAGGTTCTGATAGGAAGTGTTTTCATTCTCATTGGATTCTATGAATTTCTTCATTCCATCCTTCATGTCTTCTATAACCCAGGCATTTTTGAGCAGGGTATTGTTCAGTTTCCAAGTGCTTGATTTCTTTTCCCTGATTTTTCTTTTATTGATTTCTACTTTTATGACCTTGTGGTCAGAGAAAATGCTTTGTAATATTTTGCTTTATGACCTAACATGTGGTCTCTTCCAGAGAATATTCCACGCACATTAGAAAAGAAAGTATGCTTGGCTGCTGTTGGGTGGAGTGTTCTGTATACGTCTATGAGGTCAAGTTGGTTGATTGTGGCATTTAGATCTTCTGTGTCTTTGTTGAGCTTCTTTCTGGATGTTCTGTCTTTCACTGAAAGTGGTGTGTTGAAGTTTCCTAGTATAATTGTGGAGCTGTCTCTCTCACTTTTCAATGCTGTTAGAGTTTGTTTTATATATCTTGAAGCTCTGTCATTGGGTGCATAAATATTTAATATGATGTTGTCCTCCTGGTATATTGTCCCTTTAATCATTGTATAGTGTCCTTCCTTATTCTTTGTGGTGGATTTAACTTTAAAGTCTATGTTGTCAGAAATTAATATTACCACTCCTGCTCTTTTTCGATTGTTGTTTGATATATTTTTTCCATCTGAGTTTTAGTTTGTTTGTGTTTCTAAGGTGTGTCTCTTGTAGGCAGCATATAGACAGATCGTGTTTATTTATTCATTCTGCCACTCCTTGCCTCTTTATTGGTGCATTTAGTCCACTTACATTCAGTGTAATTATGAGTTTAGTGCTGTCATTTTGATGTCTTTCTTTGGTGTGTTGTTGACAGTTTCTTTTTCCCACTTAATTTTTTACGCTGAGTAGTTTATATATTGTCTTTTCCTCTTATTCGTTGCCATTGATTTCGTTTCTGGTGAGTCTCTGTTTTTTCCTTGTATTTTATTTTGATGCATAGGATAGTTTGTCTCCTTTGTGGTTATCTTAATATTTATCCCTATTTTTCTAAATTTAAACCTAACTTTTATTTCTTATATCACCTTGTCTTCCTCTCCATGTGAAAGACCTATGACTACATTTCTTAGTCCCTCTTTATTGTTTCAATATCTTCTTTTACATAATGACATCGCTGTTTCCCTGTTTTGAACATTTTTTATCTTGATTTATTTCTGTGATTTCCCTATCTGGGTTGACATCTGATTGCTCTGTCCAGTGTTCTAGTCTTGGGTTGATACCTGATATTATTGTTTTTCTTTACTGTTTCTTGTAGTTTTGGTTTGGTTTTCATGAATTTCCTAAACTTCTGTTTATCTGGAAATGTCTAATTTTGCCTTCACATTTGAGAGACAGTTTTGCTGAATATATGATTCTTGGCTGGCAATTTTTTTCCTTCATTGTTTCATATAAGTCATCCCATTGCCTTCTTGCCTGCATGGTTTCTGCCAAGTAGTCCGAGATTATTATTTTTTACTCTCCTTTGTAGTTGACTTTTCGTTTATCCGTAGCCGCTCTTAAAATTCTCTCTTTATCTTTGGTTTTGGCAAGTTTGATTATAATATGTCCTGGTGACTTTCTTTTTTTTTTTTTTTTAAATAATTTTTATTGTGCCTTAAGTGAAAGTTTACAAATCAAGTCAGTCTCTCACACAAAAACCCACCTTACACCTTACTACACACTCCCAATTACTCTTCCCCTAATGAGACAGCCTGCTCTGTCCCTCCACTCTCTCTTTTCGTGTCCTTTTCACCAGCTTCTAACCCCCTCCACCCTCTCATCTACCCTCCAGGCAGGAGATGCCAACGTAGTCTCAAGTGTCCATCTGATCCAAGAAGCTCATTCCTCACCAGCATCCCTCTCCAACCCATTGTCCAGTCCAATCCATGTCTGAAGAGTTGGCTTCTGGAATGGTTCCTGTCCTGGGCCAACAGAAGGTCTGGGGGCCATGACCACCAGGGTCCTTCCAGTCTCAGTCAGACCATTAAATCTGGTCTTATAAGAATTTAGGGTCTGCATCCCACTGCTCTCCTGCTCCCTCAGGGGTTCTCTGTTGTGTTCCCTGTCAGAGCAGTCATGGGTTGTAGCTGGGCACCATCTAGTTCTTCTGGTCTCAGGATGATATAGTTGCTGGTTCATGTGGCCCTTTCTGTCTCTAGGGCTCATAATCTGGGTGACTTTCTTTTAAGATCTACCTTACGTGGAGTTTGATGAGCATCTTGGACAGATAGCTTCTCATCTTTCATGATATCAGGGATGTTTTCTGCCAACAAATCTTCAACAATTCTCTCTGTGTTTTCTGTTATCCTTTCCTGTTCTGGTACTCCGATCACTAGTAGGTTGTTTCTGTTGATAGAGTCCCACATGAGTCTTCATTTTTCAAGATTCTCTTATCTGGTTTTTCTTCAAATGTATAGATGCGAAGTGTTTTATCTTCAGTCTCACCAATTCTGCCTTCCACTTGCTCAATTATGCTCCTTTGACTTTTTATTGAGTTTTCTAATTGCGTAATTTTATTGTTAATCTTATGAATTTCTGATTGCTGTCTCTCTATGGATTCTTCCAGGTTATTAAATTTTTCATCATGTTCTTGAATAACCTTTTGAATTTCTTCAACTACTCTGTCTGTGTTTTCTTTGGCTTGTTCTGCATATTGCCTGATTGCCTTCCTGATCTCGTTCCTGATGTCTTGAAGATTTCTGAATATTAATTTTTTGTATTCTGCCTCTGGTAATTCTAGGAAAGCACCTTCATCCAGAACATTCCTTGATTCTTTGTTTTGAGCTATTGTTGAAGTGATCAAGGTCTGCTTCTTTATGTGATTTGGTATTGACTGTTGCTTCTGTGGTGTAGTGATTAAGTGCTACAGCTGCTAACCAAAATGTCTGCAGTTCGAATCCATCAGGCGGCTCCTTGGAAACTCTATGGGGTGGCTCCACTCTGTCCTATAGGTTCGCTATGAGTCAGAATAGACTCGACGGCAATGGGTTTTTTGTTTGGTTGTCTGTGAGCCATGTATAAACTATTTAGTTAGTTTATTTTCTGTTTTCTTACTGTATCTTAGTTTCTTGCTTTGTTTTGTTTTGATGTGCCCAGATAGGTTGCTTGAGTGAGCTAGCTTGATTTTTTTTTTGTCTTTGAAGCTCTAGTGTACTGTATATCAGCTTAGGAGTTCATTCGGTTTTCTTGTATGGATTCAGTTCAGGTGTCCGGGTATTTCGTCATCAAGTGTGTGGTACAGACTCTGTCCTACAGTCTTAGAGGGTCAGAGGTGATTGGTGTAGGTACCGGTATCTGATTGCAGCAGGGGTTTATGCTCTGAACAAGGGAGGGGGATGACAACCAACCCTCAAGTGTCTGTGAGGAAAGGTCATCCCTGTTCCCTAGAGCACACAGGTGGGTGGGTTCTGCAGACTGACTGTGGGCACCCAATGCTTTCGGTTGTAAGGACTGGGAGGTACCAGTTATCCTTGAACCCCTGTCGTGGGTGGCTGGGTGAACTGAGTGGAGCCACCAGTCCTTTGGCCCCTGATGTGGGTAGGGGAGGACTCTGTTTAATAGGCATAATGGTGTCAAACATCAAACACCCACCTCTCCACCCAACCCCATCTGAAACAGTTGCAGTCTGTCAACAAGGGCCTATTCTCCTGAAATAAGCCCACGCAGGTCCATGCAGGGGTGAAATGTATTCAGAGTCCAGGGACTGTTTATGCTTAGACAGGAACTACTTCTGTCCTGAGCTCTCCAGGTTAGTGGAGCTGGCAAATTATCTTTTCCCCAGTTGTGAATTTATTCCTTCTCCAGGGCCAGGAGAATGGCTCAGAACACTCAGCAGGACCTATCTCAGGCCCAGGTACATCAAAAGCCACTGAAGCCAGCTTGGGGGTTGGGGGCACGGTAAAACATATGCAAGTACTTAGCTTGAGCCGAGAGTGCCATTCTTCTCTGGTTCCGGAGGTGTGAGTAGGCTGTGTGGCTGGCTGTTTCTCCCTGAGGCAACTGCAGCCGAACACTACCATCAGCCTGCCTCAGTCACTCTTGGGAATGGCGCCTGAAGGTTCCTGGCGACTCAGGTCCAGCAACTTCTCTCTGCTTCTGAACCATCTCTCCTTCCCCTGCCACTCAGTCTGTTTTCTAACTTTGCCTTTGTTGTTCAGGGCTCCTAGCTTGTCGTAAATATAATCATTTTACTTTTTTTTTTTTTTTTTTGGCCTTTGTTGTAAGAGGAATCATTGAAAATGTCTGACTGCTCTGCCTTCTTGGTCCTGGCTCTCAATGGCTTATTTTTCAGAAGCAGATCACCAGGCCTTCTGAGGTGTCTCTGGGTGAACTCAAACCTTCAAGCTTTCAGTTAGCAGCTGAACACATTAACCATTTGCACCACCCATGGACTCCAAGAGTTGTGGCAAGACTGTGTTTTTCAGATTCTTCCTTCCTGACACGTCTTTTAAAGGCTATATAGACTTCTCTCTCAGACAAGCTAGGAACTGGAGTGGAGCCAAAGAGAAGCCAAAGACAATTAGTTTGGGAACTGAAGAGGCCTTCCGAATAGAGTGCTTCAACCAAAGGGGCAGGGCAGGGATGACAACTGGGTTGGAAGCTGAGAGACTACACCAGATCATGCAGCTGGAGTGGGAAGTTTTGGAGTGAAATATGAGACTGTGTCTGGAGAGATTTCTTGAGACAGCCATGCCCCTTTTATGGGCACTTTGTTGCTTTCACTGTGAGGGGAGAGAGAGTAGTTAAGGTCTCTGAGCCAGGTTGGCCACTTGTCACCCCTTATCACCATTTTATTTGGTTAACGCCTAACCCTTTAGGGGGCCTGTGGTGAAATTCACACTTGGCACATCTCTGTAAAGTTCTGCTTGACTCTACAACATCAGTTTTTCCTGGTGCTTTATCTGTGCAGAGTCTAAATGATTGGTAATGCTGGTGTGAGGCATTAATGTGGATGTAATTTTTCCATTGATCACTGTGACTCTGTTGTGGGTGTTTGTGAAAATTTTAGTGCTTATACTAAAACATTTTTGGAGAGCTTTGTTTACTCAGGAAGAGTTTACTGAGCACCTACTTTGTATCAGGCACTGTTGAGGGGGGGAGGAGATTCATCAGGGAACCTAGCAGATAAAGATCCCTGACATCATGGAATTTACCTGGAGCTGGGTGGGGGTGGGGGAAGATGATAATGAAATACATGTAATAAATAAGTTTAGTATATAGAAAATTACATAGGAGCACTGGTGGTACAGTGGCTAAGTGCTCAGCTGCAACATGAAAGGTCAGAGGTTAGAACCCACCAGCTGCTCCACAGGAGAAAGCTGTGGCAGTCAGCTTCTGTAAAATTCACAGCCTAGCTGTGAAATGCTGCTTGGCTGGGGAACTGCTTTCCCAATCTGCACTGATACTCTGGTGGGATCCTGGGATCTTTTTTTTTTCTTTGCCTTTTTCTTCATTTCTTGGTTTCTCATCTCTATTTACCTTCTTTCCTGTCTCCTGAATACCTGCTGCTGTGTGCCATCTCTGCCCTTTCTAAACAGGCTGTACTTCATAGCTTGGGAGACACTTCCCCAGGTGTGCCATCGCACCTGTAGGATGCCTGGGGCATTTCTTTAAAAAATTTTTTTTTTCTTTATCTTCATTCCTTGGTTTCTCGTCTGTCTCTACATTCCTTCTTTTCCTTTCTCCTGAATACCAGGTGCTATGTGCCATCTCTGCCCCTTCTAGACAGGTTGTGCCCTGAGGCGTGGAGCCACGTCATTGGTCACCAGTGGAGTGGATTTCTTTTTTTTTAATTTTATTATTTTTGTTTGTTTTTCTTTATTTCTCAGTTTCTAATCTCTCTCTACTTTCCTTCTTTTCCTGTCTCCTGAATACCTGGTGCTGTATGCCATCTCTGCCCCTTCTAGACAGGCTGTACAGTGCCTAGCAGCTTGAGAGTCACTTTTTCGGTCTGCACTGCCAAGCCAGTGGGCTCCCTTGGGGATTATTTTTCTCTTTTCTTGGTTTCCTGTCTCTCTTTACCATCCAGCCCTTCTTTTCTTCTGAACGCCTGGTGCCGTGTGCCATCTCTGCTCCTTCTTGATGGGTTGTGCAGTGCCGCTCAACTGGGGACTCGCTTCCAGTGGGCTCTTTTGGGGCATTTTTCTTTTCTTTCTTCTTTTTTTTTTTTTTCAGTTTCTTGTCTCTACCTCACTTCCTTACCCTTCTCCTGAACACCTGGCACTGTGTGCCATCACTGCTCCTTCTGGATGAGCTGTGTAGTGCCATTTGGGTGGGGACCCTCTTCCAGTAGCTCCCTTGGGGGCATTTTTTCCTTTTTGTGTGTGTGTGTGTTTTTTTTTTTTTTGTCTCTTTCTACCTCTCTTCCTTTCCTTCCTCCCAACCACCTGGCATTTTTATTTTTTTCCTCTTTGTTTCTTATCTCTCTCTGCATGCCTTCCATTCCTTTTCCCTGACCATCTAGCTGTGTGTGCCTTTCTCTTTCCCTTTTCTTTTTAAAGCTCGTATCCTATCTCTGTCCTTTCCTTCCCTTAGTTTCCCCCACCCATCTAGCTGTATGTGCTGTATCTGCCCCTTCTTGAGGGGCTGTGCCTCATTGCCTGGCTAGAAAGCCACTGGCACACAGCTTACCTGGGTATGTGCCACTCCAATGGTAGGCTCCCTCAACACTTCTTTTTCTGGCTCCTATTTTTCTTTCTCTCTCCTTTCTCTTCTTTTCCATACCCACTTAGGTCCACGTGGCACATGCTGAACGTCACAACCCCAAGCATCACAGGCATGGCCTACCATAACCTGCCCTGCACTGACCATCGGCCGCACCCTACTGGCCCAAGTACATGCGACAAACAACACATCCCAGCCCCTCCCATTCAGCTGGACCTGCCCTGCTGCACCATAGCTAAGTGACTGGCCCTGCCCATTGGACAAGGTGGTGAGAAATATTGTGCCCACAGATGAGGAAACAAGAAAGAATGCACAGCCTGCCTCCTCAGACATAACCAAATGAAAGAAAAAAGCAGGATGAAACAAACAAATTTACAATCAAGAAATGAAGAAAATAACTACTGAATGTCCCAAAGACAGCAGACAATATCAAAACATATAAAAAAACAGTACAGGATGGTTCCAGTAGGCATCCAAAATAAAACACCATGTGACTTTCCAGTAGAAGAAAAGGCACTGGAACTACATGATAGGGAATTCAAATGTCTAGTATTCAAGGCTATCTAAGAGTTGAAAGAAAAAGCAGACAAAAACAAGGAAAAAATAGACAAAATCCTGGAAAAAGCAGAGAACATCTTGAAAAAGGCAGACAAAACAGTGAAAGAATACAGGAAAACAATGCCAAATAAATTCACAACTAGAAAGTATACAAAAACAGCAATTAGAAGTCCAAAAGATAAATAACAAGATTTTACAAATGGACAGTGTCATAGAAGGTCTGAGGAGCAGGTTTGAAACAATGGAAGACAGGATCAGTGAAATTGAAGAGAAATACTTGGATATCACTTTGTTGGAGGAAAAATCAGAAAAGAGAACATAGAAAAATGAAGAAACCCTGGGAATGATGTGGGATACAGTCAAAAGCAGAAATTCACGAGTGATAGGAGTTCAAGAACAGGGGAGAAAATGGAAAACACAGAGAGGATCATTGAAGAATTGCTGACGGAAAATTTCCCTAATATCATGGAAGATGAAAAGCTGACCATCTAAGAAGCTCAATGAACCCCATATAGTATAGACCCCCAAAGAAAATCACCAAGGCATATTATAATCACACTCACTAAAACCAAAGACAAAGAGAGGATCCTGAGAGCAGCTCAAAAAAACAAAAAGAAAGAAAAGTCGCATACAGAGGGGAAAAAATAAGACTTAGCTCTGATTATTCCACAGAAACCATCCAGGCAAGGAGGTAATGGGCTGACATACAAAACCTTGAAAAAAAAAAATTGCCAACAAAGAATAATACATCCTACAAAACTCTCACTCAGATATGATGGTGAAATTAGGACATTTCCAGATAAACAGAAATTAAGAGAATATGTAAAAACCAAACTAAACTCACAAGAATTATTAGAGTCCTTCAGTTTGAGAACAAACAACATCAGATGATAGCCTGAATCTAGGGCGCAAGTGCTTACCAGCCAGGTACCAACCTAGGAAATGAACTCTCAAGGATTAGTCAAAACCAAACCAATCTGGGAAATGAACTCTCAAGGATTAGCCAAAACCAAAAGATTTACAACAGGGACCCAGAGAGGTTAATCTGTAAATGACAACAATGTCAGAACAATAAAAGAGGGAATAAACAGTGCATGTATGGAACTTTCTAGTGGAGAGGAAGGCAAGGAGATACCAAGTAATAAAAGACTGGTTCAAACTTAGGCAGATAAGGGTAAATTTTAGGGTAACCGCAAAGAAAGTTAACAAACCTACACATCAAAATAAAGAAGAAAAATATAAAGTCTCAGTAAACACAAAATCTACAAAAACAAAAGAAATGAAAAAAAAATCCACAAACAGGAGGAATTCAGCACAGGAGAGTAAGAGGAACAAAGAAAACATTGGCACCACAAAAAAAAAAAAACTACAAAATGACAGCAATAAACTCATAAAAAATCAATAAGTACACCGAACATAAACGGCCTAATGCACCCGTAAAGAGGCAGAGAGTGACAGAATGGATTAAAAAAACAGGATCCATCAATATGCTGTCTACAAGAGACACACCTTAGAAATAAAGATGTAAATTTATTTAAAATCAAAGGACGGAAAAAAAAAAAATCAAGCGAACAGCTACCAAAAAAAGAGCAGGAGTGGCAATACTAATCTCAGATAAAAAAGACTTTAAAACAAAATCCACCATAAAAGACAAACAAGGGCATTGTATAATGATTAAATGGATAATCTGTCATGGAGACGTAATCATAATAAATATCTACACACCCCATGACAGGACTCCAGAATGCATAAAACAAACTCTAATAGCACTAGAAAGAGAAATTGACTGTTCCACAATAATAGTAGGAGACTTCACCCCACCACTGTCAGTAAAGGACAGAGTATCTAGAAAGAAACTCACCAAAGATATAGAAGATCTAAAGGCCACGATCAGCCAACTTGACCTGATAGACATACATAGAACACTCCACCCAACATCAGCAAAGTACACATTCTTTTCCAACACACATGGAATGTTCTCCAGAATAGACCACATCTTAGGCCACAAAGTAACCTCAACAAAATCCAAAACATTGAGATAATACAAAGTATCTTCTCTGATCACAATGCCATCAAAGTAGAAATTAACAACAGGAAGAGCAAGGAAAAAAAATCAATTACATGGAAACTGAATAACACCCTGCTTAAAAACAACTGGGTAATAGAAGAAATCAAAGATGGAATAAAAAGATTCCTAGAATCAAATGAGAGTGAAAACACATCATACCAAAACTTTTGGGACACAGAAAAGGCAGTGCTCAGAGGTCAATTTATAGCAATAGATGCACACATTGAAAAAGAAGAAAGGAACAAAATCAAAACATTAGTTGCAAAATTGGAACAAATAGGAGAACAACTAAAGAAGCCCAAAGGCACAGAAGAAAGGAAATAATAAAGATCAGAGCAAAAATAAATGAAATAGAGAATAGAAAAACCATAGAAAGAATCAACAAAACCAAAAGTTGGTTCTTTGAAAGGATCAACAAAATTGACAAACTACTGGCCAAACTGACAAAAGAAAAACAGTGGAGGACGCAAATAACTCAAATAAGAAACGAAACGGGGGACATTATAATAGACCCAACTGAAATAAAAAGGATCATAACAGAATACTATGAAAAACTACACCCAACAAATTTGAAAACCTAGAGGAAATGGACAAATTTCTAGAGACAAACTACCTACCCAAACTAACACAAAATGATGTTGACAATCTGAACAGACTCATAACAAGATTGAAAAGGTAATTAAAAAAAAACCCAAAAAACTGCCAACAAAAAAAAGCACCTTGGTCCAGATGGCTTCACTGGAGAATTCTACCAAACATTCAGAGAAGAGCTTACACCAGTATTACTCAAATTATTTCAGAACATAGAAAAGGAAGTGTACTTCCAAGTTCATTCTAGGAGGCCAGCATAACCCTGATACCAAAATCAGGCAAAAACACCACACAAAAAAATTACAGATCAATATCTCTCATGAATATAGATGCAAAAATTCTCAACAAAATTCTAGCCAACAGAATTCAGCATCATATCCAAAAAAAAAAAAAAAATACACCACAACGAAGTAAGATTCATACCAGGTATGCAAGGATGGTTCAACATTAGAAAAATCAATCAATACAATTCACCACATAAATAAAATACAAGAATCACATGATCATTTCAAGCGACACAGAAAAGGCATTTGACAAAGTCCAACACCCATTCCTGATAAAAACTCTGAATAAAATAGGTCTAGAAAGGAAATTCCTGAACATAATAAAGGGCATCTATACAAAACCAACAGCCAACATCAATCTTAATGGAGAGAGGCTGAAAACATTCCCCTCGAGAACAGGAAAAAGATAAGGATGCCCTTTATCACCACTCCTGTTTAACATTTTGCCAGAAGTCCTAGCTAGAGCAATAAGGTAAGAAAAAGAAATAAAGGGCATCCAAATTGGTAATTAAGAAGTAAAACTGTCACTAGTTGAAGATATGACACTATACATAGAAAACCCAAAAGACTACACAAGAAAACTACTGGACCTAACAGATTCAGCAGAGGAGCAGGATACAAGATACATGTACAAAAATCAGTTGGATTCCTATACACCAATAAAGAGAATGATGAAAAAAAATCAGGAAAACAATACCATTTATAGTAGCCCCTAAAAAAATAAAATCTTTAGGAATAAATCTAATCAGGGATATAAAAGACCTATACAAAGAAAGCTACAAAACACTACTGCAAGGAGCCAAAAGAGATCTACATAAATGGAAAAACATACCATGCTCATGGATAGGTAGACTCAAAATTGTGAAAAATGTCAATTCTACCCAAAGCCATCTACAAATACAATGCAGTCCCTATCCAAATACCAAAAGCATTCTTTATAGAGATGGAAAAACTTATCATTAACTTTATATGAGAAGGGAAGAGGCCCCGTACAAATAAAGCACTATTGGAGAAGAAGAATAAAGTAGGAGGACTCACACTACCTGACCTCAGAACGTACTGTACAGCTATGGTGGTCAAAACAGCCTGATACTGGTACAATGACAGATATATTGAACAATGGAACAGAATTGAGAACCCAGATGTAAATCCATCCACCTACGGTCACCTGATCTTTCACAAGGGTCCAAAGTCCATCAAATGGGAAAAAGTCAGCCTTTTCAACAAATGGTACTGGCAAAACTGGATGTCCATCTGCAAAAAAAAAATGAAAGAAGACCCATACCTCACACCATACACAAAAACTAATCCATGATGGATCAAAAACCAAAAACTGTAAAGATCATAGAAGAAAAAAATAGTATCAATGCTAGAGGACCTAATACACGGCATTAACAGGATACAAACCATAACTAACAACACAGATACTAAGCTAGGTAACTGGGATCTTCTCAAAACTAAACACTTATGCTCATCTGAAGATTTTACCAAAAGTAAAAAGACAACTACAGACTGGGAAAAAAATTTTGGCTATGATAAATCTGACAAAGTTCTAATCTCTAAAACCTGCAGGAAAAGCCACTACCTCTACAACAAAAAGACAAATAATACAATAAAAAATGGGCAAAGAAAATGAACAGACACTTCACCAAAGAAGACATTCAGGTGGCTAACGGACACAAGAGAAAATGGTCGAGATCACTAGCCATTAGAGAAATGCAAATGAAAACCACAATGAGACACCATCTCACCCTGGCATTACTGGCACAAATCAATAAAACAGAAAATAACAAATGTTGGAAAGGTTGTGGGGAGATTGGAACTCTTATGCACTGCTGGTGGGAACGTAAAATGGTACAACCATTTTGGAAAACGTTATGGCACTTTCTTAGAAAGCTAGAAATAGAAATACTATATGATCCAGCAATCCCATTCCTAGGAATATATCCTGGAGAAATGAGAGCCGTCATAGGAATAGACATATGCACACCCATGTTTTTTGCAGCATTGTTCATGATAGCAAAAAATATGGAAACAACCTAGATGCCCATCAACAGATGAATGGATAAACAAACGATGGTACATACACACAGTGGAGTATTATGATAAAGAACAATGATAAATCTGCTAAGCATCTCACAACATGGATGAATCTGGAGGGCATTATGCTGACTGAAATAAGCCAATCACAAAAGGACAGATATTGTATGATACCACTACTATAAAAAAAACTCGTGAAAAGTTTTATACACAAAAAGAAACAATCTTTGATGGTTTCGAGGGAAGGGAGGGGTGGGGATGGAAAAATATTAAATACGCAACAGATTAGTAGTAACTTTGGTGAAGGGTACGACAGTACACAATCCTGGGGAAGCCGGCACAACTTGTACAAGGCAAGGTCATGGAGGCTCCATAGACACATCCAAATTCCCTGAGGGACTGAATTACTGGGCTGAGGGCTGTGGGGACCATGGTCTCAGGGATCATCTAGCTCAATTGGCATAACATAGTTTATAAAGGAAACGTTCTACATTCTTCTTTGGTGAGTAGTGTCTGGGGTCTTAAAAACTTGTCAGCGACCATCTCAGATACTTCACTGGTCTCACCCTGTCGGGAGCCAAGGAGAATGAAGAAAACTAAAGTCACAAGGAAAAGATTAGTCCAAAGGTCTAATGGACCACAGCTACCACAACCTCCACCAGACTAAGTCCAGTATAACTAGTTGGTGCCTGGCTACCGCCACCAACTGCTCTGACAGGGATCACAATAGAGGGTCCTGGACGGAGCTAGAGAAAATGTAGAACAAAATTCTAACTCCCGAAAAAAGACCAGACTTATTGACCTGACAGACTCTGGAGGAACTCTGAGAGCATGGCCCCTGGACACCCTTTTAGTAATGAAGTCACTCCTGAGGTTCACCTTTCAGCCAAAGTTTAGACAAAGGTTAGCCATAAAACAAATTGAGACTAAAGGGGGACACCAGTCCAGCGGCAAGGACTAGAAGGCAGGAGGGGACAGGAAAGCTGGTAATAGGGAACCCAAGGTCAAGAAGGGAGAGTGTTGACATGTGGTGGGATTGGTAAGCAACTTCACAAAACGTGTACTAACTTTTTAATGAGAAGCTAGTTCCGTAAACCTTCATCTAAAGTACAATAAAAATAAAAATTAAAAAAAGATCGCAGCCTAGGACATGCTATGGGGCAGTTTTACTCCATCCTCTAGGGTCACTATGAGTCACTGTCTTCTTCATTTCTTCCCTTTTTTTCTTCTTCCTCCTTTCTATGTTCCATTTTCTTGAAATAAAAGGATAGGAAAACATTACACCAGACCTCATGAAACTTGGAATCCAGCGAAGGAATTAAAGGAGTCTCAAATGAAATAATTTGAGAGCAATGTGTCAATGATAATATGAATCAACTGTGCTCTTTAAAGGGGCTGGGATATGTGGATGGTCAAAACAGAATGGGATTATTTAGGCAGCTCTTATAGGGGGCAGGTGCATTTTGAGCTGGGTTGAAGGAACTTCTGGTAAAAAAGAAGAGTAAACCATCCTGAGCAATTGTGTGGGTAAGTACTTGGAGGCAGAGTTTAGCAAGATGTGTTCAAGGGTTTGTAGAGAGATTGGCTTGGATAGAGTGGGAAGATTTAGTTGGATGAATGACCTTGGAGAAATAATTCAGTAGGAGAATATAAATTAAGTGTAAATTAAAGATGTTGGCTTGAGGGGTTTAGATTTTTTTCAATACTTTATTGAAAGAGCTGAGAATAGAACTTGAAACTCTGTGAATCTTAGTTAAGCCACTGAACCATGTTGAGTAAAGAAACGACCTCTTTAACCTTACTAAAACACAGAAATTACTGTTCCTAGACTTCTGATTTGTTAAATTAGAATATAGGATGTATTCTGAGAGAGACAGAGACAGAGACACCGTATGTGGGTATACCGTAAATGGATATAATCTGCTTTGGGGCCATCTAGTTTCACTTCCTCTCCCTATTATTTACAATCTCACTCTGTTGCCTGTCGACTTTTCTTCTCTCTTTGGTAGTGTTCTTCTCAGTTTGATGTTTCTTTTATATTCAGCTGACTATACTGGCTATCTTTGAAGTTAAGGAGAAAGTTCAAGATTGAGACGTATCTTTCAAAGAGCTGAAACAGGGAGTTTAGAATGGAGTGCCCTTAACCTTCACCTAAATGTGTCTTGTAGCAGTGCAGTAATAGAGTTCTTTATACTTCACCTCCTACTTATTGTAGTCTTTATGTCTCAGCCCATTCATTTCATGCAGCTTCTGAGTTGACTTTCAATGGACCATCTGAACAGCTTTCCACACAGCCCCTCATTGAGCACATTTCATGTGTAGCTTCCCAAGAGGGGAATTCTTTCTTCCTGGCTACATGATCCAGGCTTATTTCTCTCTAAGTGCACCTTAAAATATTTTATTTGTGGGTGTTCTAAATTTTTATTTCTTTCTTGTTTTCAGGACTGTTTCTACTATGGGTGTGTTATTCATTGCCATGGTGCTTGCGACAATGATAGAATGGTAAAAATACTCAGTGGACACTTCGGGTTTACTTAATGTTTTAGTCTGTATTACTGCTGATTTGTAGTTTTCCTGGCTGATGATAAGATGGGACAGGAATAATGTAGGAAAAAATAAAACCCAAACAAAACTCCATTTAACCAATGACTTCTGTAATACATCCAAATAATAGGTAATACGTACATATTAAAGATTATGTTAAAGAAAGACATATAGTGATATAGACAGATGTTCATCATATGGTGTTAGGTGAAAAAAGGAGGTAACAGAACAGATAGTAAAAAAAAAAAATTTGTGTGTCTGCATAGAAAAACAACCGAAAGACATACAAAATTTCGATAAAGATTATTTCTAGATGGTGGAATTACCAGTGATTTTTCTTTTCTTCCTTTTTTGTCTGTATTTTCTACAGTTAACATTTGTTATCTTTTTAATAAGGAAAGCAGCCGATGTTATTTCCCTCAAAAAAGGTAACCTAGGTTGATTATTACACAAGTTTGATTTTCTCAACAAGAGTACTGTAGTTAAAATGCTTACCTTAAAAGCAAACAAACAAAAGTAAATAATCTAACCATCTACCATTTCAGCCTCTGTCCTTCCCCCAGAGTTTTTGACAAGCCCAGAATGGACAGGTTTGAGCTTGTCCATTCATTCATCTAACAAGTATTTATCAGGCACCTGCTCTGTATAAAGCGCTATGCTTAAGTAGGGATACTGGCTTAGGTAAAGTCCTTTCCCTGTCTTTGGGGATCTTAAACTCTGGGTGGTGGATATACATCTAGCTGTAGTATGAAGCCAAAAAAAAAAAAAAAAAAGAACAAAAATGATTTTGGGGGGGACCGTCTCCATTGCCTACTATCTATTCATGTACAGATCATGTCAGATATCAAAATCCTGATTTTTAGTTAGGAAAATATGTTTGCCATAGCTAAGCATAACAATAAAAAACAAACGAACAAAAAACAGTTGCTGTCAAGTTGATTCTAACTCATGGTGATCCCATGTGTGTCAGAACCATGCTCCCTTGGGTTTTCGGTGACTGATTTTTCAGAGGTAGATCACCAGGTCTTTCTTCTGAGGTACCTCTCAGTAGACTTGAGCCTCTAACCATTTGCTTAGTAGCCCTGCTTAACTGTTTGCACCATCCAGGAACTCCATAATCATAACAATAAAAACCCAGTGCCCTTGAGTCAATTCTGACTCATAGCAACCCTATAGGACAGAGTAGAACTGCCCCATATCCTTTAACAATAACAATAGCTAACATTTATTAAGCACATACTCTGCTGTAGGCCAGCATTTCTCAGAGTGTAAGTTCACCGTTCCCTGTGAGTCCCCGAGACTATTTCAGGAGGTCTGCAAGATCAAAACAATTTTCACAATAATACTAAGATATTTGTTTTTTTAACTGTGCTGATATTTGCACTGATAGTATAAAAGCAATGATGCATAAACATGAACCAAATGTTGTTGGGTGTCATTTAGTCAGTCCTGACTCAATGACCTTACGTACAACAGAATGAAACACTGCCCGGTCCTGCGCCATCCTCACAGTCGTTGCCATTGTTTCAGCCACTGTGTCAATCCATCTCATTGAGGCTCTTCCTCTTTTCGCTGACCCTACTTTACCAAGCGTGATGTCCTTCTTCAGGGACTGATCCCTCCTGATAACACGTCCAAAGTACATGAGATGAAGTCTCTCCACCCTCACCTCTAAGGAGCGTTCTGGATGTACTTCCTCCAAGACAAATTTGTTAGTTTTTCTGGCAGTCCATGGTATATTCAATATTCTTTGCCAACAGCGTAATTCAAAGGTATCAATTATTTGGTCTTCCTTACTGTCCAGCTTTCTGTTGCATATGAGGCAACTGAAAATATCATGGCTTCGTTCAGGCACACCTTAGTCCTCAAGGTGACACCTTTGGTTTTTAACATTTGGAAGAGGTGTTTTGCAGCAGATTTGCCCAAAGCAGTACGTCATTTCATTTCTTGACTGCTGCTTCCATGGGTGTTGATTGTGGATCCAAGTAAAGTGAAATCCTTGACAGCTTCAATTTTTTCTCCATTTATCATGCTGTTGCTTATTGGTCCAGTTGTGAGGATTTTCGTTTTCTTTATGTTAAGGTGTAATCCATACTGAAGGCTGTGGTCTTTGATCTTCATCAGTAAGTGTTTCTAGTCTTCTTCACTTTCAGCAAGCAAGGTTGTGTCATCTTCATATCCCAGGTCGTTAATGAGCCTTCCTCCAATCCTGATGTTACATTCTTCTTCATATAGCCCAGGTTCTTGGATTATTTGCTGGGCATACAAATAACGCACACTTTTCCTGATTTTGAACCATACAGTCTCCCCCTGTTACGTTTGAACAACTGCCTCTTGGTCTATTTATAGACTCTGCATAAGCACAATTAAGTGTTCTGGAATTCCCATTTTTCATTGTTATCTGTAATTGGTTAAGATCCACATAGTCAAATGCCTTTGAATAGTCAATAAAACACAGGTAAACATCTTTCTGGTATTCTTTGCTTTCAGCTAAGATCCATCTGACATCAGCAACAATATCCTTCAATCCATGTCCTCTTCTGAATCTGGCTTGAAATTCTGCCATCCCCTTATTGATGTATTGCCACAACCATGTTTAAATTATCTTCAGCATAATTTTATTTGCATGTGATAATAATGATATTGTCCAATAATTTCTGCATTCTGTTGGATCACTTTTCCTTGGAATGGGTACGGATATGGATCTCTTCCAGTTGGTTGGCCAGGCTGTCTTTCAAATTTCTTGGCATAGACAAGTGAGTGCTTCCATCATTGCATTCATTTGTTGAAACATCTCGGTTATTCCATTCGCTCCTGGAGCCTTGTTTTTTGCCAATGACTTCAGTGCAGCTTGGACTTCTTCCTTCAGTATCATCATTTCTTGGTTATATGCTACCTCCTGAAATGGTTGAACATCGACCAATTCTTTTTGGTACCAAACCAAAAACCAAACCCAGTGCCATCGAGTTGATTCTGATTCATAGTGACCCTTTTTGGTACAGTGACTCTTTTTATTCCTTCCATCTTCTTTTGCTGCTTCCTGCATTGTTCAATTTTTTTTTCCGGTAGAATCCTTCAGTATTGCAACTCGAGGCTTGAATTTTTTTCTTCAGTTCTTTCAGCTTGAGAAATGTTGAGTGCATTCTTCTCCTTTGTTTTCCTAACTCCAGTCTCTTCACATTTTGTTGTGAACCAAGTAGTAGCACCAAAATGTATCATTGTGTTTATCATTGCCATGAGCACTCAAGGAAAAAAGAAAGTCAGTTTCATTTAAGAATGAATGCCCTTGATGAGCAGTAAAAATTAATGATTTTATTAAATCTAGACCCTGTTAAATATTCTGTGTGACAAAATGGGAAATACAAGGCACTTCTGTTGCACACCCAAGAATAATGGTTGTCTTGAGGAAACACACTTGTGCTATTGAGTAGGCACAGTTTTTCATGGAACACCATTTTTACTTGAAAGAACAACTGATAGGCCAACTGTATTTATTTAGACTTAGGTATTTGGTATACATTTTCTCAAAAATGAATGAAGTGAGACTATCAATTCAAGGAAAAACAGTCGTCACTATTTGCTGCCTGTGATAAAATTTGAACTTTCAAGCAAGTATTAGAATTTTGGAAAACCTGTAACTGCCACTGTGAAATTACCAGCTTCCTGTTAACTAAAGATTTTGCTGATGGGATCGTGGAGCTACTGATAAATGTGAGTTTTTTTCATATTGTATAATGAAATGTGTCAACATTTGGAATATCTGCATAACTCAGTCAATCAATATTTTCCAAATGATCAGTACATGATAAAATCATATGTGGGTAAATGATCCATTCAAAGTGCAAGACACACCAATGTATTATAATGCAACAGAGCATGAAAAGTTTATTTGTATCTTTTCCAATTCCACATCTCAACTAACCTAACCACTCCTCATTGAATTGGTGGAGTATCAAATAAAAATATCCACAATTTTCTTAAAGATTAATAAAACATTCTTTTTTTCCAACTGCGTATCTAGTGAGGCCAGATTTTCTTCATATACTTAAATCAAAACGACCTTTGCAATAGACATTAAAGCCAGAAATTAAAGAAATTTGCCAAGTGAAAAACAATTGCACTCTTCTCACTGATTTTTTTATTTGGGAAATAGAGTTTTTTCTCATAAAAATGTGTTATTTATGTTAATATGTAATAGGTTTATCTATTTAAAGGAATTAATGAAGAATTATTTTTAAATTATAAGTTTTAACTTCTAAAACCGTAAATATTTACAGATAGAACTAACGTGTAGAAAATGTCTTCGAGGTTCTCAGGAATTTTTAAGTGTATAAAGGAGTCCTGAAACTAAAAAGTTGGAGAACTGCTTCTTTAGGCATTACATTAAACCTTTGATAAGGCATAATCTTGCTCAATCCTCACAGCCATTCTAAGTATTCACTTACTACTACTATTTTCATTTTACAAGTTAGGAAAGTAAATTTCAGAAAGTTGAACAGCTTGTCCAAGATCATACAGGTAGTAAAAGAGAAGTATAAACTCCAGAAGCAAGTGCAAGAAACAATTTATTTTAAATGGGGGAGGAGTGGGAAAGGCAAATTTGAGCTGACACGTGAAGGTTGACTTAATAGGAAGAGCGCAGAAGGGTGTTTTAGGCAGAGGAGATAGCATGAGTAAGGGCTTTGTGACCCTTTTGGCTGTCTTATGAAGCCTGTTTAATCCTCCTGAGTATAATGTTTTTAAATGAATAGAACCAAATACGTAAGATTACAAAAGAGCCCAATTAAATTGATATACAGTTATCAAAATATAAAAAATTATGAAATAATAATATTTATGCTTCTTTTTTAATGCATTAAATAACAAGATCTAGTGGTGTGCACAGTAGCTGCAACAATGGGCTCAAACATAGCAATGATTGTGAGGATGGTGCAGGACTGAGCACCATTTTGTTCTGTTATATGTAAGGTCACTATGAGTCAGAGCCTACTCAACGGCACCTAACAACAACAGTTAATGCTAGTGTGGTTTGTTGTCTACACTTAGAATGAGCGAAGTGCTAAATTTCAGCTAGAAGTTCGTGAAAATGAAGATGTAAACTTTTTCCACACAAGTTCATGTGTTCAACACTCTATGGACTTCAAGTTAAGAACCCCTGGTCTAGGGTAAGTTTCATGTCCTTTTATTTATGTTGCCAGTTCTCTGATGAGGGAGGAACTAGTGAACAATGAATGAGTAGCAGCAGTAGTAGCAGTGGTAGTAGTAGTAATAGTAGTAACAATAATAGCAGTAACAGCAATAATAGATATTGAGCACTTACTACATGTCAAAAATACTTGTAAGCTCTGTATATGTAAAGACTGGAAGTCACATGTCTGGCCATAAGAAGAAAGTTGGATAATCCACAGACCAGGTAAAAAAAATCTAAAGAATTAAAAACTAATCCTGTTTTTAATGTATAAGATGTTCCTTAACGTTCTGGTAAACTTTGGCTTTATTTGAGTTCAGAAATGATTGGAATCAGCTCTAAAATTCTATAATTTTTTGAATGCCACAGGCGTTGAAATGTTGAGTTACTGCTTTATAGTTCATGTGAATATTTTTTAATAGTGTTCATAAGAATGTTGAATATAGTATATTCTCAGGTATTCTACAGCCTGCATGAAATATGTAAAAATTATAAATTTGGGGGGAAAGCTATTAACCTGGTTAGAGTGAATTTTACAGTATTTTTGTACTTTGAAAACTCCAGCTTTTTATTATGTACTTTTTCCATTCTAGCTCCAACTAATCATTATTTTCTCAGAATTACAATGGCAGTTTCTCAGTACTACCAGTATAGCATTGAACCCTGTTATGGATTGAACTGTGTCACCCAAAAATATGTGTCAACTTGCCTAGGCCATGATTCCCAAACCAAAAAAACCAAACCCGTTGCCATCGAGTCGATTCCAACTCATAGCGACCCTATAGGACAGAGTAGAACTGCCCCATATGGTTTCCAAAGAGCGCCTGGTGGATTCGAACTGCCGACCTTTTGGGTGGCAGCCGTAGCTCTTAACCACTACGCCACCAGGGTTTCCCCATGATTCCCAGTATTGTGTAATTGCCCACCATTTTTCATCTGATGTGATTTTCCTATGTGTTATAATTTCTACCTCTATGGTGTTCATGAAGCAGGATTAGAGGCAGTTACATTAATAAGGTAGTACTCAATCTACAAGATTAGGCTGTATCTTGAGTCAATCTCATTTGAGATATGAAAGAGGGAAACAAACAGAGAGACATGGGGACCTCATACTACCATGAAACAAGAGCCAGGAGAATAGCGTGTCCTTTGGACCCCGGATCCCTGCACTGAGAAGCTCCTCAACCAGGAAAGATTGACAAGGACCTTCCCCCAGTGCCATCAGAGAAAGAAGGTCTTCCCCTGGAGCTGAATTCGGACTTCTAGCCTCCCAGACTGTGAGAGAATAAATTTCTCTTAGTTAAAGCCTTCCACTTGTGGTATTTCTGTTATAGCAGCCCTAGATAACGAAGACAAGCCCTTTCATGTATCGTTTCCTTCCACAACTGATTATAAATCCCTTGAGTACAAAGAACATTCCTAACATATATTTTGTATTCTCTATGGCACCTGAGTCCCTGGGTGGCACAAAAGGTTGAGTGCTCAACTACTAGCCAAAAGGTTGGAAGGTCAAACCCATCCAGAGTCACCTTGGAAGGCTGGCCTGGACTGTCTTACTTTGGATCTGCTTCCGAGAGATCACAGCCTTGAAAATCCTATGGAGCAGTTCTACTCTGCACACATGCGGTCAGCATGAGTTAGCATCGACAAGACAGCAACTGACAACAAAAACAGCACCTGAGAGTGTGGGCAATTTGATTAGTGGATGGGTAACTTACAAAATAGTTTGTAAAAGTCCATTTTCAATCAAACCTCCATGTTTTACTTTATTCTGAGTAGCTACACAACTCTATTCACTTCACATTATTAGTTCCATGAGATTTGCTGCTTTTTTAAAAAATCTATTTGCATGGTAACCTGGAACTATTTCTGCTGTCACATATTCACAATTATTTAAGGGATATTTATTCGTCTATAATTGAAGCCAGAAGCAGAAATGATTGAAGAGCTTTAAATGAGAGTGAATATTTGCAGTTGAGCCCAGGTCTGAGTAGCATACAGTTTCCTTGATATGCAGATTCTTTTGCAGTTTAATGTCTTTCATTCAAGCAGTAAACATGTATTGAATTTGAACTGTTGACCATTCGGTTAAGCTTAACCACCACTCCTCTATTCCGACTCATAGCAACCCTGTAGGACAGAGTAGAAGTGCCCCATAGGGTTTCTAAGGAGTGGCTGGGTGGATTCGAACTGCCAGCGTTTTCATTAGCAGCTGAGCTTTTAACTACTGTGCAACCAGGGCTCCCAACTCAGTAGAGGGGGATGCAAAAGCAAAATTAGCAGAGGTGAGAGAAGGCATGGTGATGGTGGAGCTTTATACATTGTTTGGCTTGCTGAATCTTAGTGTGGATTGAAAGCCACGGTAGATAAAGAGCTAGGAGTGTAGAAGAGGGACAGAGAAGGTGGACTGTGAGAAGCAAATACAGAAGACAATCCCCTGGGGGTAGTTAGGCATTCACTTGGTATTTTATGAGGGTAAATAGGCTAAGGGGATGAAAGGGAACTGGGGAATTGCTATCCTTGGAAATTCTGCCTAATGGCCTGATACTAAATCATTTACCCAACTCTCTAAGGACTCCAAAAAAGATTAAGTCTAAATGGGCAAAAGGTTCGTTTTCTTCTGATTTGATAATCCATAAAATTGAGAAGAACCAGTTGCCGTTGAGTCAATTCCAACTCATAGTAACCCCACGCCTGTCAGAGTAGAATTGTGCTCCATCGAATTTTCAATTGTTGATTTATCAGAAGTAGATCTCCAGACCTTTCCTCCAAGGCACCTTTGGGTGGACTGGAACTTCCAGCCTTTCAGCTGGCAGCTAAACACATTTACCATTTGCAGCACCCAGGGACTCTAATCGATAAAATAGATGTGCATCTATTTCTGCTTGACATAGTGACAGCTCCTCCTATATAGAGTATGCTTAATAATAGAGAATAATTGATCATTTTTTATTTTTATTATCTAAGTAATAACAGTTAATACTTTTTGGGGAACATATTATGTGTCATCCTTGATGTTAAGGGATTTTAAATATTATTATTATCATTATTATTATGATTGTTAATAACAGCTAACACTTATTGAATACTTACTATGTGCCAGACACTGTTTTAAGAACTTTACATGTATTAGCTTACTTAATCCTAACAACTCTATACAGTGTTGTTGTTGGCGCCATCGAATCGGTTCCAACTCATAGCAACCCTCTGTACAACCAAGCAAAACACTGTCCAGACCTGCGCTGTCCTCACAATCGTTGTTAAGCTTGAGCCCATTGTTGTAGCCACAGTGTCAGTCCATATTGTTGAGGGTCTTCCTCTTTTTTGATGATCCTCTACTTTATCAAGCATGATATCCTTCTCCAGGGACTGGTCCTTTTTGATAACATGTCCAAAGTATGTGAGACAGTTTCACCGTCCTTGCTTCTAAGGAGTTTTCTGGCTGTACTTCTTCCAAGACAGATTTGTTCATTCTTTTAGCAGTCCATGGTATATGCAATGTTCTTTGCCAACACCACAATTCAAAGGCATCAGTTCTTCTTCTGTCTTCATTATTCATTGTACAGCTTTTGCATGCATATGAGGCAACTGTAAACACCATGGCTTGGGTCACGCACACCTTAGTCTTCAAGGTGACACCTTTGCTTTTTAACACTTTAAAGAGGTCTCCTGCAGCAGATTTGCCCAATGCAATGTGTCTTTTGATTTCTTGACTGCTGCTTTCATGGGTGTTGATTGTGAATACAAGTAAAATTAAATCCTTGACGACTTCAGTCTTTTCTCCGTTTATCATGATGTTGCTTACTGGTCCAGTTGTGAGGATTTTTGTTTTCTTTATTTTGAAATATAGTCTGTACTGAAGGCTGTAGTCTTTGATTTTCATCAGTAAGTGCTTCAAGACCTCTTCACTTTCTGCAAGCAAGGTTATGTCATCTGCATATTGAAGGTCATTAATGAGTCTTCCTCCAATTTTGATACCCTGTTCTTCTTCACATAGTCCAGCTTCTCGGATTATTTGCTCAGCATGCAGATCGAATAAGTACGGTGAAAGGATGCAACCTTGAGGCACACCTTTCCTGACTTATGTGTTAAATATTTATTTGTTTTATTAAATATCTATTAAATGAGGTAGTGTATGACTCAAAATGAGAAGAAACAGCTGCAAACATCCATTAATAATCAGAACATGGAATGTACGCAGTATGAACCTAGGAAAATTGGAAATCATCAAAAATGAAATGGAACGATAAACATCAATGTCCTGGACATTAGTGAGCTGAAATGGACTAGTAGTATTCGCCATTTTGAATCCAAGAGTCATATGCTCTACTATGCTGGGAATGACAATTTGAAGAGGAATGGCATTGCATTCATTGTCAAAAAGAACATTTCAAGATCTATCATGAAGTACAACACTGTCAGTGATAGGATAATATCCATAAGCCTACAAGGAAGACCAGTTAATACAACTATTATTCAAATTCATGTACCCACCACTGAGGCCAAAGACGAAGAAATTCAAGATTTTTACCAACTTCTGCAGTCTGAAATTCATTGAACCTGCAATCAGGATGAATTGATAATTACTAGTGATTGGAATGCAAAAGCTGGAAACGAAGAAGGATTGGTGGTTGGAAAATATGGCCTTGGTGATAGAAAGGATGCCAGAGATCACATGATAGAATTTTGCAAGACTGACAACTTCTTCATTGCAAATACCGTTTTCAGCAACATAAACAGCGACTATACACGTGGACCTCGCCAGATGGAATACACAGGAATCAAATCTACTACATCTGTGGAGACAATGGAAAAGCTCAGTATCATCAGTCAGAACAAGGCCGGGGTCGAATGTGGGACAGACCATCAATTGCTCATATGCAAGTTCAAGTTGAAACTGAGGAAAATTAGAATAGTCCACAAAAGCCAAAGTATGACCTAGAGTATATCCCACCTGAATTTAGAGACCATCTCAAGAATAGATTTGATATGTTGAACACTAATGACTGAAGACTAGACAAGTTGTGGAATGACATCAAGAACATCATACATAAAAGAAAGCAAGAGGTCATTAAAAAGACAAGAAAGAAAGAAAAGACCAAAATGGATGTCAGAAGGGACTCTGAAACTTGCTCTTGAACGTCAAACAGCTAAAGCAAAAGGAAGAAATGATGAAGTAAAGAGCTGAGCAGAAGATTTCAAAGGGTGGCCCGAGAAGACAAAATAATATATTAAAATGACATGTGCAAAGACTTGGAGATAGAAAACCAAAAGGGAAGAACACTCTTGGCATTTCTTAGGCTGAAAGAATTGAAGAAAAAATTCAAGCCTCAAGTTGCAATAGTGAAGGATTCTACAGGGAAAATATTAAACAACTCAGGAAGCACCAAGAGAAGATGGAAGGAATACACAGAGTCACTATACCCAAAAGAATTGGTTGACATTCAACCACTTCAAGTGGTAGCATATGATCAGGAACCGATGGCACTAAAAGAAGAAATCCAAGCTGCAGTGAAGGCATTGGTGAAAAACAAGGCTCTGGGAATTGACAGAATACCAACTGAGATGTTTCAACAAACTGATGCAGTGCTGGAAGTGCTCACTTGTCTATGACAAGAAATTTGAAAGACAGCTACCTGGCTAACTGACTGGGAGAGATCCATATTTATGCCTATTCCCAAGAAAGGTGGTCCAACTGAATGTGGAAATTATTGAACAATAATATTAATATCACACGCAAGTAAAATTTTGCTGAAGATCATTCAAAAGCACCTGTAGCAAGCAGTATATCAACTGGGAACTGCCAGAGATTCAAGCCGGATTCAGAAGAGAACATGGAACCAGGGATATCATTGCTGATGTCAGACGGATCCTGGCTGAAAGCAGAGAACACTGGAAAGATGTTTACCTGTGTTTTATTGACTATGCAAATGTATTCAACTGTATGAATCTTAACAAATTATGGATAATACTGCAAAGAATGGGAATTCTGTAGCACCTAATTGTGCTCGTGAGGAACTTGTACACAGATCAAGAGGCAGTCATTCGAACGCAACAAGGGAATATTGCATGCTTAAAGTCAGGAACGCTGTGTGTCAGGGTTGTATCATATCACCATTCCTATTCAGTTTGTATGTTGACCAAATAACACGAGAAGCTGGACTATATGAAGAGGAACAGGGCATCAGAATTGGAGGAAGACTCATTAACAACCTTCAATATGCAGATGACACAACCTTGACTTCTGAAACTGAGGAGGACTTGAAGCACTTACTGATAAGATTCAAAGACCACAGCCTTCAGTATGGATTATGCTTCAACATAAAGAAAACAAACATCCTTACAACTGGACCAATAAGCAACATCATGATAAATGGAGAAAAGATTGACATTATCAAGGATTTCATTTTACTTGGATCCACAATCAACGCCCACGGAAGCAGCAGTCAAGAAATCAAAAGACGTATTGCATTCGGCAAATCTGTTGCAAGAGACCTCTTAAAAGTGTTAAAAAGCAAAGGTGTCACCTGGAAGGCTAGAGCGCGCCTGACCCAAGCCATGGTGTTTTCAGTGGCCTTATGCATGCGAAAGCTGGACGATGAATAAAGAAGACAGAAGAAGAATTGATACCTTTTAATTGTGGTATGGTGAAGGATATTGAATACACCATGTACTGCCAAAAGAATGAACAAATCTGTGTTGGAAGAAGTAGGGCTATAATGCTTCTTAGAAGCAAGGATGGTGAGAGTACTTCTCACATACTTTGGACATGTTATCAGGAGGGATCAGTCCCTGGAGAAGGACATCATGCTTGGTAAAGTAAAGGATCATTGAAAAAGCGGAAGACCCTCAACAAGATGGATTGAAATAGTGACTGCAACAATGGGCTTAAGCGTAACAACGATTGTGAGGATGGCGCAGGACTGGGCAGTGTTTCGTTTTCTTGTGTGTAGGAACCAACTCGATGGCATGTAACAACAAGAACATATAGTGTGCCTGCTAAGTTTCTATCACATAGTATATATCCCCCAATTTTTATATCCCCCATAATCTTCCCTGCCCCTTCATCAACTTATGAAAAGAGTGACTTTTTAACCTACAGGAAGCACCCACACATTTATTCACCAACTTTCTGTTGTTCTTATCGTCATTCTTAGGTTTTTTGATAAAGGTGCTGACTGGACGTGAAATATAATGAAAGAAAAAAATTTTCTTTCCTAAAAAGAATCAATACTTCATTCACTTATATACCTTAAACAGTTAGTGGTTTAAAAATGCAGTTTTTGAAAGTTTATAAAAAGTCCTAGAAGACAAGGGAAGGAGGGAAGGTAACCGACATCCATGAAAGCCTCTTAGTTCTCAAGTACTGTGCTAGGAACTTTACGTACAGTTGCTCATTTACCACAATCCCTCCAAGGTATCTCTGACCATCCCTATTCTTTGGATAGTATCTCTGAGGCTAAGAGAATTCAGGCAGCTTCCTGGTGAGGAAGGGATGGTGCCCAAGCTTGACTCTGAAATCTATAATGCTGTTGTTGTCTTCCCTGCAGACACAAGAACCATGCCTGTCTGTAGAATATTTGATCCCTGGAAGTTTCCATCTTGGGAGTTCATTGAAGAAAAAGATGACGCTAAATAATTTACTGAGGCTGAATTTTACTGGCAAAAATCTCTCTCTTTTATTCCAACAACTTCCTGACCAACACAGATGTTTCCTTTCTTGAGTTCCCGGTGGCTAAATTAAGCAGCATTTGCTGGGCTGCTAATCCTTAGATTATGCATCTCTTAATCGATTTGCCCATAATTAGGCTGAGCTTACAAATTGTCATTCCAGGAATAATGATTGTCTTTAGGAGGCAGGAAGAAAATTATCAGCCTCGTTCTTTGCTATTTCATATTCCTGCAAGAACACTCTCTGCCTGTGGTGGGTGGCAGAGGAAGTGGGGCAAAGGGCATGGTTCTGGTTTCATTTCCACAGCCAGTGAACAGTGGGCTCACAAGAACATTGCCATGGGCATATGTAAAATTGAGAATTCATTGCGATGGCCATGCATAACTCACAGACCATACTTAACGGTTATGCAGTTTATTAGGGAAGTAAAAGATTACATACAATTCAGGATGAGAAAAAACTCAGGATACAGTTCTTCAATCAGGACAGCATCTTGTTAGCTGTGACGGCAGGCAGGCCTTTCTCTGGCCATTGGCCCCTCGATCCCCTGGCCTTTGCCTTACTTGGACAAGTGTTACAAAGCTTTTTAGCTCTGCCAATAAGTGCCCAGAGGCACTCCACTCTGCCAGCAAGTCTGGTGTTCAAAGGCACTCAGCTCTCTTGCTTTATGGGTCTGCGAGCCTAGCTTCGCCAAGTGCCTGGAGGCACCCCAGTCCACCAGCAAGCCTCCCTCCTGAAGGTGCTCAGCTTTCTCACTCTGTGGGCCAGGAAGCCTACCACACCATCTCCTGCTGGTCTACTGGCTCTGCTGCCTCTGCTACTGCCTTTTCTCTGCTGCTGCTTCTTTCTGTCTCCAGTGTTACAGCTCTCTGTCTCTGTCTCTGAGGAGGTTCTCAGTGCAGGGATCCAGGGTCCAAAGATGCACTCCATTCCCAACTCTACCTGCTTGATGGTAGTGAGGCCTCCTCCTGCTCTGGGAATGGCTCTTTTTTAAGCCTGGCGGGACAGCAAAACTGGCCAATCCCCTTGTTAGGGTTCCATGCACCTTATTAGCATGGCCTCACCCCACAGGGGTTCCATGCACCTTATCTGCATTTTTAGCAAGCTGTCCATTCCTGTTGGTGGAGAACAAACACCTTGTTTGCATAGTCCTCCCCAATCATTTGGTGGGAGTTATTTTAAGATCATGGTGAGAAAGGCCATATAAAAGTGATCCATCGCACCTCAGGCCACCCTGTAGCTTTTCTAGCCATGATTCTTTCATACTTGGAGGATAACTTCCCCTTCCCAATCAACCCAAAACAGTCATTAACAATTAGTCCTTCAGTAGGGCAAAGAGTCTTCAGGTTACTCAGGTACCAGCCATTCAGGTCTGTTGCAGGTATCCATCTGATCTGGTCAGGTTCTCCAAAAGTCATCTTGGCTTCACCCTTTCTGATGTCTGATAAAATTTAACTAAAAAACAATTATTCCCTTACTCTGAGCTTCACAAGGTATCAGCATAGCAAAACGTTTAAGGGACTTTAGGTTCAGCCACTGTACTCCAGTCCCACAGTGCCTCTCCCTTAGTCTTCTTTTTCACATTTCCAGTCTTTACAATTATAGTATTTACAATCATAATGAACCCTGTTAATAATCATTACTCACAGCTGAATCATATAATGGCATCGGCATCTTCCCCCACCCTCTGTTCCCCAGATCCATAAGGAAAAGAGGAAACTATTCAGTGGGGATCCTCCCTTTTCCCCCTCATTTTGAGTGTAAGTGTGTAAGCCAGCCGCTTCATGACTTTACCTCCCCCTGCTTTAGATAACCAATCTCTAAATTGCTCATTCCTATCAAACCAGCACTCTGAGAATCTTTTGTTCTGGTTGGAACTTTGAGCGTCTTCATCCATAAGCAAAGTTCAGTCCAGAGCAGGTTATCAAATGGCAGCAATCTACACCAGCAAATGGTTGATGTCAAACATCTTTCTCTTCATTTGGTTGGGTTCTGGTCAACTCATCCCTGTCTTCCAAGCTAGGTCAGTGGGTACCAGCCGTAGGTTCAGGAGTCCAAACACCTCCCTGCACTTCAGACCATCCAGCCCCTTCTCTCTCATCTCTAGCCCCGGTGGGCTAGCCCAATGGGTGCCAATGGAACATGTCCAAACTTGGCCCATCTCCTTATTGCTGTACCTCCCCCAATTCTACTCATCAAGTGGACACAGGTGGACACCACAAGCAAGCATACCAGGCTGTCTACTCTCTGGCTCCCTTCAACTTCCACTCCTAAGAGGGGATTCTTCTGATGGGCACGGACTTCCTGCCCCCAAAAGCAAACTACTTGCCCGAAATTCAAAAGGCAAAACAGTCATTTTTTTTTTCCTGCAGGTCCTTCCTTCAAATGCAAATTTCCTGCTGTCTTAGCAGTTCTGAGTGAGTCTACATGTCTTTTCAAATGCAAAGTTCGTGACTCTGAAGGTTTTGTGTGGGGCTCAGGATTTCCAGGTAAGGCCCTGGCGCTATAAGCACAGGGCTACTGCATTCAAACCAGCAGTCTGTACTTCTCTCAGGCAAATCCTAGTTCCCCTTTTAGAATATCCAATCAAGTATTGGCTGAAGGCAAAGTTACATGCTCTCTGTTATCTATAATACCCAATATTCGTTTCCATCATTCTTTTAGGTCTATTTTACTACACTAAGTAGGAGAAACATTCAATATCCATAGTATGTTCAAATAAACACATAACTCTTTTTAACACATAACTCTTTTTAACACATTCCAGTTTCACCTTTTCCACACCTTGACTATCTTCCCACTCATATGCATAAGGCCTTGACCCTCTGGCTGGGTGGAGTCAGAAGACCCTGGCCCCCTATCGATCATCAAGCATCCTGGATTTTGCCCCAAGCCACTCCAGATGCGACTTTTCTCTACTCAGTGCAGCATAGTATCTCTTACTTTCCTTTCAGCCATTACAGGTAACAACAACCAAAGTAACCATCTACGAATCAAAAATTTCACTTTCCATGCCCCTTCTTTCTTTCTCCTACAAAGTTGCATGCTTCCTTGAGTCTCCAGCCATTGCAACGATGCCAACTGTAAAAATGGCCTAGCAGAGGCATCTGACCTCCTCTAAATTCACAAGAGGGAAGGAGAATCAGGATCAATAGCCCCAGGCTGATTCCTATGAGGCAGAGGTCAGACATACCTCCTCTCTCCAACCTTTTTACCAATTCCGATACCAACCATCCCTCCCACAGCATTGGCTACTTCTCTGCTGGGTTTGAAAATTCACTGCAACAGCCACACAGAACTCACAGACCATACTCACAGTTATGGGGTTTATTAGGGGAGTAACAGGTTACAATTCAGGATGAGGAACAATTCAGGATACATTTCATCAATCAGGACAGCCTCTTGTTAGCTGTGACTGCAGGCTTCTCTCTGGCCATTCGCCCCTCAGCCTCCCGGCCTTTGCCCTCCTTGGGCAAGTGTTACAAAGCTCTTTTAGCTCTGCCAATAAGTGTCCAGAGGTACCCCACTCTGCCAGGAAGCCTCCTATCTGAAGGCTCCCAATTTTCTCACTCTGTGGGCTGGGAAGCCCATTGTGCCATCTCTTGCTGGTCTCCTGGTTCTGCTGCCTCTGCTGCTGACATTTTTCTGCTGCTGCTTCTTGCCATCTTCAGTGTTAAAGCTCTCTGTCTGTGCTCCTGGGTCTAGGAGGTTCCCAACACAGGGATCCTGGGTTCAAAGGACACACTCCACTCCTAGCTCATCTTTCTTGGTGGTAGTGAGGCCTTTACCTGCTCTGGGATTGGCTCTTTTTTAAGCCTGGTGGAATGGCAAAACTGGCCAGTCCCCTCATTAGAGTTCCATATAGCTTATTAACATGGCCCCACCCCCACAGGGTTTCCATGCACCTTATTTGCATTCTTAGCAAGCTGTCCAATTCCCTGGTGGGCCACAAGCACCTTTTTTGTATAGTGCCACCAAATCATTTGGTGGGAGTTACAAGACCACGGTGAGAAAGGGCATATAAAAGCAATCCATTGCACCACATCATGGGCTTTGGTTTAAGGTGAGCTTCTCTTTTCATTTTTTGCCTCTCTGGCTTGACTCCCTGTTTGAATCAGAGGAGTATTTATATCATCTGCATCCTGCTAGCATAATATTGGTGCCTTGAAAGATTAATAAACATAACGATTTTCTCAGTTAAGCGTATCTTCATTTATATAACTTCTTTTGTCTGAGGAGCTTACAGCATTCTGTAGGCGTTACCTCAATCTTAAATAATATGTATAACAGGGTAAAGCTCTGTTCAATAGCATGCAAGCTCAGGATAGGGGACTGTGCTTGTGCCATTCATCATTGTAGCCCTAGTGTCCAGCACAGGGTGCTTAATAAATACCTACTCTTGAGCCTCTCCTCCCCATCACCTGTAGAAATCAAATCTCATGTTGGTCATAATCAAGGCTGTTGTTCACCAGACTCATCCCTACCATTCTTCCTTTCCCTAGCATTCCTGGCAGTTTAAAAGGAAGCTGAGTAAATAATGAAATAAGAAGAAAAAAACAAACAAGGTTTACAGATTGAGTCTATAGTAAAATGTGAGGCAGTCCTAGTTTACGTCTTAGAGAACCGTGTGTACTTAACGTCTGTTTCTGTGCTTGAATATCTAAGCTACTTTGTGCAGAAGCTGTTGCTTACCCGTGAAGTGTTTTCTTTGAAAAGTTGTTATTTAGCTCAACCTCAGTTAGCTAAGCTCCTGCCAATTCTATAAGCGATTGAGTTTTCCCTGACCCCTACATCTAACATTTGTGACACTTTTTTTTTTTTTTTAATTTAGCTGTCTAAACCCTTAATCACTGTCTGCAATTTCACATCTGTCTGTCTTTCCCCACCTGCCTGGACCTTCTATGGCCCCTGCTCAGGTTTATTGTGTTACTGCCTATGCCCTAGGGTGTAAGGGAATCTGGAAGCTGTTTTTTGTTTGTGTGATTTTATGAGTGTGGATACTGAAATCCTTACAGACTGAGAAAGATGTAGGTTGACCCCAGGCTCAAAGAGTTGCTATGGATGTCCTTTTCCATGTTGTTAGGTGCTGTTGAATTTGTTCCGACTCATAGCGACCGTATGTACCACAGCACAAAATGCCTGATCCTGCGCCATCCTCACAATCATTGTTATGCTTGAGTCCATTGTTGCAGCTGCTGTGTCAATCCACCCGGTCTTCCTCTTTTCCGCTGACCTCCTACTTTACCAAGTATGATGTCCTTCTCCAGGAACTGATCCCTTCTGACAACATGTCCAAAATGTGTAAGACGCAGTCTCGCCATCCTTCCTTCTAAGGAGTGTTCTGGTTGTACTTCCTCCAAGACTGATTTGTTCATTCTTTTGGCAGTCCACGGTATATTCAATGTTCTCCACCAACACCACAAGTCAAAGGTGTCAGTTCTTCTTTGGTCTTCCTTATTCATTATCCAGCTTTGGAATGCGTATGATGTGATTGAAAATACCATGGCTTGGGTAAGGCGCATCTCAGTCTTCAAGGTGACATCTTTGCTTTTCAACACTTTAAAGAGGTCTTTTGCAACAGATTTGTCCAATGCAATGCATCTTTTGATTTCCTGATTGCTGCTTCCATGGATGTTGAGTATGTGTCCACGTAAAATGAAATTCTTGACAACTTCAGTCTTTTCTCTGTTTATCATGATGTTTCTTATCATGATGGTCCAGTTGTGAGAATTTTTGTTTTCTTTATGTTGAGGTATAATCCATACTGAAGGCTATGGTCTTTGATCTTCATCAGTAAGTGCTACAGGTCCTCTTCACTTTCAGCAAGCAAGATTGTGTCATCTGCATAACGCAGGTTGTTAATGAGTCTTCCTCCAATCCTGATGCCCCATTTTTCTTCATATAGTCCAGCTTCTCAGATGTTTTGTTTGGCATAAATATTGAATAGGTATGGTGAAAGGATACAACTCTGATGCACCCCTTTCCTGACTTTAAACCATGCAGTAACCCCTTGTTCTGTCTGAATAACTAGTTTCTTGATCTATGTACAGGTTCCTCATGAGCACAATTAAGTGTTCTGGAATTCTCATTCTTTGAAGTGTTATCCATAATTTGTTATGATCCACACTGTCAGTCGAATGCCTTTGCATCGTCAATAAAACACAGGTAAACATCCTTTTGGTGTTCTCTGCTTTCAGCCAGGATCCATCTGACATCACCAATAATATGCCTGGTTCCATGTCCTCTTCTGAATCTGGCCTGAATTTCTGGCAGTTCACTGTTGATGTACTGCTGCAGCTGCTTTTGAATGATCTTCAGTAAAATTTGGCTTGCATGTGGTAATTGCATGTGGTAATTGTTCGACAATTTCCACATTTGGTTGGATCACCTTTCTTGGGAATAGACATAGTATGAATCTCTTCCATTCAGTTAGCCAGGTAGCTGTCTTCCAAATCTCCTGGCATAGACCAGTGAGCACTTCCAGCACTGCATTCGTTTGTTGAAACATCTCAATTGATATTCCGTCCATTCCTGGAGCCTTGTTTTTTGTCAGTGCCTTCAGTGCATGCAGCTTGGACTTCCTCCTTCATTACCATCAGTTCCTGATCATATGCTACTTCTTGAAATAATTGTACGTCAACTAATTCTTTTTGGTATAATGACTGTGTATTCCTTCCATCTTCTTTTGACGCTTCCTGCATTGTTTAGTGTTCTCCCCATAGAATCCTTCATTATTGCAACTCAAGGCTTGAATTGTTTCTTCAGTTCTTTCAGCTTGAGAAATGCCAAGTGTGTTCTTCCCATTTGGTTTTTTATCTCCAGCTCTTTGCACATGTCATCATAATACTTGACTTTGTCTTCTTGAGCCGCCCTTTGAAATTTTCTGTTCAGTTCTTTTACTTCATCATTTCTTCCTTTTGCTTTAGCTGCTTGACATTCGAGAGCAAGTTTCAGAGTCTCCTCTGACATCCATCTTGGTCTTTCCTTTCTTTCCTGTCTTTTCAATGACCTCTTGCTTTCTTCATGTATGATGTCCTTCCACAACTCATCTGGCCTTCAGTCATTAGTGTTCAACTTGTCAAATCTGTTCTTGAGACGGTGTCTAAATCCAGGTGGGATATACTCAAGTTTGTACTTTGGCCGTCATGGACTTGTTCTAATTTTCTTCAGTTTCAATTTGAACTTGCATATGAGCAATTGATGGTCTGTTCCACATTTGGCCCCGGCCTTGTTCTGACTGATGATTTTGAGCTTTTCCATCGTCTCTTTCCATAGATGTAATCAATTTGATTCCTATGTATTCCATTTCGTGACGTTCATGTGCATAGTTGCTGTTTATGTTGGCGAAAAAAGGTATTTGGAATGAAGAAGTCATTGGTGTTGCAAAATTCTATCATGTGATCTCTGACATTGTTTCTATCACCAAGGCCATATTTTCCAGCTACTGATCCTTCTTCTTTGCTTCCAACTTTCCCTCTGCAATCACCAGTAATTATCAATGCATCCTGATTGCATGTTTGATCAATTTCAGACCACAGAAGCTGGTAGGAATCTTCAGTTTCTTCATCTGTGGCCTTAGTGGTTGGTGTGTAAACTTGAATAATAGTCATATTAACTGGTCTTCTTTGTAGGCATATGGATATTATCCTATCACTGACAGCATTGTATTTCAGGATAGATCTTGAAATGTTCTTTTTGACAATGAATGTAACGCCATTCCTCCTCAATTTGTCATTCCCAGCATAGTAGACCATATGACTGTCCAATTCAAAAATACCTTTTCCATAGTCCCAGGATAATTCATCCAGAAGCAGTCATCTTAAGCCCCTTTTATCAGCCACTATTGTGCCTGAGGGATACAGGAGAAGTTACACCTTTATCGACACACTGAGAAGGAGACATTCGAGGAATAAATAGAAGTCCCTATTCCATTGGTACATCCCCTTGGGAGTATGGGTGGACATAACTGGTATTCTGGCTCAGCCCCAATCAGCTCCCCAACATATGAGAATTTCCAAGGCTAAATAATATGTTTCATTTTTGTGTCAAGTAGGACACTTTGAGGAAGTGGCTTGAAGCTATGAAATTTAAGCAACAGTTTCTAACAGAAACTGTTTATTACCCAGCCTCCATTTACCCCATACTCTACCCCTGAAATCTCCTTCCGAGAGACTACCTCTCACCCTCCCGCCACCTTCAGTCCTTATATCTTCAGAGTTAGGCATGTGATGTAAGCTTGGCTAATCAAAATATTCAATTCCTTTGGCTACTGTAATGGCTGGAAGATTGAGCACATGGCCTTAATCAGAGCCAATGCGACAGAAGAAGAGTTTTCCTGAAACTTCTGGGAAGACACTTTTCCTACTGGACTTCATCTAATGAGATGACGTAAGGTCTGGAGCTGTTTCAGCCATCTTACAAAGGGAGATTGGAACCAACATAGAGGAGAGCAATGCTGAGAGACAAAATCTGTGTCCTGGTGGTAGTAATTTGGTCCCTGATCAAGCTATACCTGAAGTTAGAGCAACCCTTGGTCTTCCTATTAGATCAGCAGAGAAAACCCCTTTTAACTTAGATCAGTTTGGGTTGGATTTTCTGTCTCTATTCACGAAGGACCTAGAAATGTTTATTCTGAAAAGGTAGACACCCGGGAGGAACATGAATGCATTCTTTGAATATCTGAAGAATGTTGGAGTTACTTGAATAGTCTATGTGTCCTCAAGGGTAGAACTAGGATCAGTGGGTAGAAGTTTCGGGTGACCAAATTTCAGCTCATTATGAGAAATAACTTTGTAGCTTTTGGGGCTTTTTCCCAATGAAAGCAGCTAGAGGATTGCATTCAGTGTAAAAGAATGAGTACTTAGGAAACAATACGGAGAGGGTGGATGAAAGAAACATGTCTGCCTCCTCCCGCCATGTTAAATACATCTTGAAAGGGTCCAAGACAGTTAAAAGTGGTCAGATTCACCTTTATTGACACACTGATAGTTTAATACTAGAAATTTTACTTAGCTTTAGAATTTGTTGGAGGAGCCTTGGTGGCTCAGTGGTTAAGTGCTCTACTGCTAACCAAAAAAGGTAGGTAGTTGGAACCCACCTGCCACTCCTTGGGAGAAAGATATGGCAGGCTGCTTCCTCAAAGGTTACAGCCTTAGAAACCCTATAGGGCAGTTCTACTCTGTCTTATGGGGTCACTATGAGTCAGAATTGACTCCATGGCAACGAGCATGGTTTTTTTTATTATTATTATTTAGAATTACTCAAAGTCAAAGAGAATATGGTTATTCGCGTCTCTTATTGCTCTAGACAGTCAAACCACAGGCAGTGACCCATTAGTAGATGACCTTGAAATCAGTTTGGGACCAGCATTCTTTTAACGAACAGAAGAAAATCACAAGTAATATGGGCAAGTGTTGTTTTGAGAAATTCCTGATTCCTTTTTTTTAATAAAACATACATATAGAGAGGCAGTATAGAGTGATAGTTAACAGCAAGGACTTTGTAATTGGACTACCAGAGTTCAAATTCTAGGTCTACCATGTATTACCTGTTGTGAAGATTCAATGAGATGATCTAGGTAAAGAGCTGAGCACAAAGACTGGCACATAGTAAGCATTCAATAAGTGCTAGCTGCTCTGTTATTACTGCTATTACTAGACAGTTCTTAAGATTCAGAAATTGACTCCTATGGGATGGAGGTGAAAGTCTCCCTGCTTTTCAAGGCCCCCAATTTTTCCAGATAACCTGAAACTTTCTTTATGATTTTGCTAGGGAGAAAAAAATTACCAGATGTTACCTGCATCCTCTGGTGGGGCTTGAAGATGCTACATTGCCAGTTGTTGTCTAAAGCCAATAGCAAGTCTCCCCGTTAGACAAAGGGCATGCTTATTAATCTTTATATCACCAGAATTTCCCAGAATACCTGGAAAATGATAACTGCTTAATTGTTATTAAACGTCCCTGAAATTTGGTCTCTTATATTCTGATGCTATTTCTACTACCTAAAACTTCTCTGTCCTTTGTTTTACCAAGGAATCTCTCTTGGTTCTCAAACCTTGCCCGCTCTCCGCAAAAGATTCCAGAACATTCAGGAGCAGGTCTGCACACAACACACACATACACATACACACACACACACGTGATACCATATTAATGATTTTACAACCTTCAGGGATATTGTCTGTTTTTAAGCATCTATTATATATCCTTGTCACTGAACTCATGATTTCCCACTTTATCTCACTCAAAACCCATGGATGAATACCATCTGGTCCTGGTGATTTACTGCATAGAGTCCCTGTGCTCCATACCTTTCTCCTCAGAGACTGAAGAATCTCTGTCAAGGCCGTTCTCTGCTTTGCCATAAAAAGTGTCCTTGGAACAGGAATTTCCCTGTTGTCTTCTTCAATAAATACTGATTCAAAGTATTCATTAAGCTGCTCCTCTCCTTCATCATTCCATTTAATATTCTCCTTCTCCTAATGAAAGTTCCTAGCATAACAGACGTCGTCACCTTACTAAAATGCCATGGACTCTTTATCACTATTATTATTTATCTTGATGCTTTTATGTGTTTTGCCCAGTATCTCTTTGACCTCTACTAGTTCTCAGCTGATACAGTCTGAATTGCCCTCAGAATGTGTAGCCTACAAAGAGTGTTCATTTTTAAAGAGTGCCTTTAGAAAAGTTAGTTCATTTTCTACTATAAAATGAGAGTGTATCATACCTAGAAAATTATAGAGGATTTAGAAAAGTAGAGGAAAGTGTGTCTTCATAAGCAAGCACTAAGACAATCACCAATAATCTTCTTTTGCCTAGATGGTTTATGTTTCAGGGGCCTACCTTTTGCATTTCTTTCTAAAACATAACCTGTAGGATTTCCCTCTCTCCTTTCTTTTCATTCTTGCGTGCTGTACTTTGGGGGTAGTAAGAAATAGCACCTCTCCTGTACCTCTGACATGGTTGGGGTGCCTCCTCACTCAGCCTTAACTAAGGACGTGTAATCAGATACGTCCTATAGTGGGGCTTGGCCCTGGAAGGCCCAGGTCCTGGAGGGCTAGGAGCACTTACCTCGCAAGCAACTTACCGTGTTTTCTGTTTTGCATTCCACTTCCCCAACAATTACCAGCGCCTTTTCTCGATTTTGTATCAAATCCTTTTTTTATTCCGCCGGCCCTCGTTTTGCTTGTATTCTTTCCACAGACCTTCATCTCTCTTACAGCTTAGCAAATTTCAGACCAACCTCATCCTAACTGACCTCTGACTTGACCACCAGGATGTTCTCTGGTTAACTGCCCTTCTCTGGTGGACTAACCCTGACAGGAGTTGAGGACCATTGAGAGCAAAGCCTTGGCGGCATTCGGTTTACTTTCTTCCAGCTCCCCCCAGGGTGCCATGGTGCAGTGAAAAAACATGGCCTTGGAGTCAGATAATACAGATTTGACTCACAGCCACTCACTATTTGGACTAGGAATTGAACCTCACTGAGATTCCTATTTCCTCACCTGTGAAATGGGACAATAACGCAGTCTGTTCTGTAAGGTTATTTTTACTTTATTTTATTATTGATCTAACTCTTGTTTGTGTCAGGTATTATTTTGAGTGTTTTACAAATATTAGCTTACTTATACAACTAGCTATACTCCTAAGAAAGTTTGAGTTATTGAAAGTTTCATCACAAAATGGTTTCAGTAGAGAAAAATGGGGTTAGAAGCCAGGGAATTTCAGACTTGTAATAACAATTATTTTTTCTGGTGGGACTTTCAGTATTAAAGTTTGTATTAAAAAAGAATATCTGAACTAGATGGTGCCTGGCCACAACTGATGACTGCCCTGACAGGGAACACAACAGAGAACTCCTGAGGGAGCAGGAGATCAGTGGGATGCAGACCCCAAATTCTCGTAAAAAGACCAGACTTAATGGTCTGACTGAGACTAGAAGAATCCTGGCGGTCATGGTCCCCAAACCTTCTGTTGGCCCAGGATAGGAACCATTCCCGAAGACTACTCATCAGACATGGAAGGGACTGGACAATGGGCTGGAGAGAGATGCTGATGAAGAGTGAGCTACTTGTATCAGGTGGACACTTGAGACTGTATTGGCATCTCCTGTCTAGAGGGGAGATGGGAGGGTAGAGAGGGTTAGAAACTGGCAAAAGGGTCACGAAAGGAGAGACTGGAAGAAGGGAGCAGGCTGACTCATTAGGGGGAGAGTAAATGGGAGTATGTAGTAAGGTGTATATAAGCTTACATGTGACAGACTGACTTGATTTGTAAACTTTCACTTAAAGCACAATAAAAATTATTAAAAAAAAGAATATCTACACTATGCGCACCTATTAGAATGGCTAAAATATGAAACACTGACAACACCAAATGCTGACAGGAACGTGGAGCAACAGGAACTTTCATTCATTGCTGGTGGAAATGCAAAATGATACAGCCACTTTGGAAGACAGTCTGGCAGTTTCTTACAAAGATAAACATAGACCTACCATACAATCTAGCAATGGTGCTTCTAGGTATTTACCCTAATGAGTTGAAAGTTTACGTTCACATAATCTGCACACAAATGTTTATAGCAGCTTTATTCGTAATTGCCAAAAGTTGGAAGCAACCAAGAGGTCCATCCATAGGTGAATGGGTAAACAAACTGTGGTACATCCATACTGTGGAGTATTATTAAGACTAAAAAGAAATGAGCTATCAACCCAAGAAAAGACGTGAAGTGATCTTAAATGCATGTTACGAAGTAAAAGAAGCTAGTCTGGAAAAGCTACATACTGGATAAGTCCAACTATATGACATTCTGGAAAAGGCCAAATGATAGAGATAATTAAAAAAATCAATGGTTGCAGGGTTTCAGGGAGAGATGAATAAGTGAAACTATTCTGTATGATACTGTAATGGTGGGCACATGACATTATGCATTTGTCAAAATCTAAAGGACTGTACAATGCAAAGAGTGAAGCTTAATATAAACTATGGACTTTAGTTAGTAATAATATATCAGTATTGGTTCATCAATTGTAACAAATGTACCACAGAAGTACAAGATATTAAGGAGAGGGTATATAGGAACTGCCTGTACTTTCTGCACAATTGTTTTGTAAACCTCAAACTCCTCTAAAGAATAAAGACTATTAAGTCGATTCCAACTCATAGTGACCCTATAGGACGAAGTAGAACTGCCCCATAGGTTTTCCAAGGAGCAGCTGGTGGATTCAAACTGCTGGCTTTTTGGTTAGCAGCTGAGCTCTTAACCACTGCGCCACAGGACTCCATTAAAAAAATCGTTATAATTATTGTAGTGCTTTGAATGTTGGCCTCCAAAAATATGTCCACCCAGAGCCTGTGAATGGGACCTTACTTGGAAAAAGTGTCTTTCAGCAGTCGATTGCTTTAACTGCTGCTGCAGCCCTAGGAACTAAAAGTGTATTTTGTTACTGCGAACTAAAAATTATACATTGAGGAATCAAAATAGAGCAGAAACAAATCTAAAACTCATCAAATTATGAAAAAAAAATAACACCAGATCAAAAGCAATAGGTTTCTAGACCTTTAAAGTAAACTGCAGCAGTTAATAACTGAGAACAGTTAACAACACAGCATACGGCCAGGTAAGGTGAGCCAGCTGCTCAAAGTTACTGAATGTTGCTCTGCTCCAGGGATGCCAGCTTTTTAAAGGATGAGGTGCTAATCCCATATTGCAATTGCGTAATGACCAATTGAAGCCCACACGATGCAAAACATGTTATTGTTGTTGTTGTTGTTAGCGTCCATTGAGTTGGCCCCCAAATTATGGTGTCCCCAAACACAACAGAATGAAATGCTGCCTGGTCCTTTGCCGTCCCCATGACTGGTTATAGATCAAACAGTTGTGATCCATGAGGTTTTTATTGGCTGATTTTCAGAAGTAGATCCCCAGGTCTTTCTTCTTAGTCCATCTTGGTGTGGAAGCTGCACTGAAACCTGTTCGGCATCATAGCGACACGCAAGTCCCTGCTGACAGACAGGTGGTGGCTGTGCGTGAGGTGTGTTGGCTGGAAATCAAACCCAGGTGTCCTGCATGGAAGGCGAGACTCTACCACTGAAACAACACTGCCTCGATGCAAAGCATATTCCCTGTTTAATCAAGGTACATCCAGTAGCCAAGTAAAGAACCAAGCAGTAGAAAAAATCCCTGCAGGTATCCTATTGCTTTATTACAAAGCTTAAAAATGAAATAAGGGAGATACAATGCCTACCACATTTACGTGGCACAAAAGAAGTATTTAAAGCATATTAGCTCTCTTTTCCCTATAGACAATAGCTGGTCATGGGCAGACACAAAAAAAAAAAAAAAAAAACAAAGCACAGGTAAATGGATAAACACATAGTAGGTGTTCTATAAATATTGGGGAAAAACCGATTTCCCTCTTGAATTACCTTGCACTTTTATTGCATCAAAAGCCTAACCTCTTGCCGTGAAGTCGATTCCGACTCATAGTGACCTTATAGGACAGTAGAACTGCCCCATAGGGTTTCTAAGGAGCAGCTGGTGGATTTGAACTGCCAACCTTTTGGTTAGCAGCCGAGATCTTTACCACTGCACCACAGGTGGCATAGCGGTTAAGTGCTACTGTGCAGCTCTACTCTGTTTTATAGGGTCGCTATGAGTCGGAATCAACTCAACGGCAACGTTTTTTGTTTGTTTAACAGCACAGACTACTATAGTGTTTACGATCAAAGACATCAGGCCTGCAACGTGCTTTATAAGAGACTAGAACTTGGGATGACTGAAGGGCAATATTATGGCATGTATAGGACTGATTTTCTTTTTTTTTTTTTAATTTCGTAAGCTCAAAGCTATATTTAACTGTTGTCTTCAGGGAATGATGAGAAAATGGAACCCAGCATGATAAAATATAATATAGCAAACATTCAAAGATTGCCTTTATGCAATTCTGCTCATTTACTCATTTAGCTAACCCCTCAGCCCTCTTAGCTAAACATATGCTGTATGTCCAGGACTGCACTGGATACCCTAGAACTTAAAAATGATAGAGGTAAGAGTCCTGTGTGCAGCAGTGAGTGAATGGTTGTGAGATAATAGCAGCAAGGCTGTGCGATTTTGTGGAAGAAAAGCTGAAAGAGTAGCATTGGAAGGGCAGAGATAGGGAAAGCTTCTTGTATAAAGACTTGGAATTGGGCCTGGAGAATTGGCTTTTTAAATATGTTTGCAGCTCTGCTAATGACAAACCATCTTTCCCATCTCCAGGCTTAAAACTATCACATAGTGCATAGCACATAGTAGGTGCTTATTGTTGCTGTTAGGTGCTGTCGAGTCGATTTTGATGCCTAGTGATCTCATGTGACAGAGTAGAACTCCCCCGTAAGGTTTCCTTAGGCTGTAATCTTTATGGAAGCAGATTGCCAGGTCTTTTTCCTGTGGAGTTGCTGGGTTAGCAGCCAAGTGCTTAACTGTTGCACTGCCAGGGCCCCTTAGTAGGTGCTCAGTGAGTATTTACTGCGTGGAAAACACAAACATGAACGAGTCATCGTTGCCTCCCCTACGAAGCTGCCTGGCAAATCTTCCCGATAGGTATCTCTGTCTGTGTCACTCACCTGCTCTGAAGCCTCATGCATCTCCATCTGCTGGCTGAGAAAGAGTAGAACGCGGTGAGAACACAGTCTTAGAGTCAGCAGCAGCCTTGGCTTTGTGTTCCAAACCACCTTCAGTGTGCCCCCACCCCAGCCTATCTAATCCAATCTCTTTTACAACTGTACTGTCTTTTCAGTACATAAATCTAACCATGTCAGCCTTCTTGCTTAAAAGTGTACAGTCGCTGCCCATCTGTCCTCAGAATCTCTCCTTCCAAACTCCAGCTTTGGCGTCCATGACTCTTTCCCTTAAACTCCTCACTGGCTGGAAGATGCCATGTTTTCTGTCTCCTCTGAGCCTTCTCCTATACTTAGAATGCTCTGCTTGGAATACTTTTCTCTACCATAAGGAGCCATGGTGGCACAACAGTTGAGTGCTCAGCTGCTAACCAAAAATTTGGTAGTTTGAACCCACCCAGCTGTTCCTTGGGAGAAAAACCTAGCAATCTGCTCCCATAGAGATTACAGGCTAGAAAACCCTATGGGGCATTTCTACTCTGTCACATGGGGTCACTATGAGTCAGAACCGACTCTATGGCACCTAACAACAACACCATAACCCACCCCCACCCTATCACCATTATCAAGCTAACTTCTGTGCCTCTTTCAGGTCTCAGTTCAAGTCATACTTCAGCCTTCCCTGACCCCTGGGCTATTAGGCTCACAGAGGGCATTGCCGTTCTTCCATCTCAGCACACACCATACATGATTGGAATGACTTGTTTTATAGTGGTTGCCTTTTCTACCTAGAGGAGTTCCTGGGTAGTGCAATCAGCTAAGTGCTTTACTGCTAACCAAAAGGCTGGTGGTTTGAGCTCACTGAGAGGTGCCTCAGAAGAAAGCCCTGGAAATCTGCTCCCAAAACATCACAGCCTTGAAAACCCTACGGTGTGCAGTTTTACTTGGCACATATGGGGCTGCCATGAGTCAGTGTTGAAGCTAACTTGATGGAAACTTTTTATTTTTTTGTTTTTTCCTACACAGACTATAGATTCTGTGAAGACAGTAAGTATGTCTGGTTCAGGATTGTCTTTAGTGCCTGGCCCAGTACCCGGCCCAGTGAATATCTTTTGAGTAAATCAATGAGGTCTGAAATTGCTGTCTATGGGAGCTTGGGCCTGTAACATTGCCACTCTGAATTTCAATTTTCTCTTTTATAAAATGAAGATAATAGCTGTCTCATAGAATCTTGTATACTCTAAAAAAGCACCATATAATTGTCCACTTTTAAAGCCCTTCAATAGATCCTCATCTCTTTCCACATTAACTCCTGCCTCACCCATGAATGTATACCAAAAAACCAAATCCAGTGCTGTTGAGTCGATTCCAACTCATAGCGACCCTATAGGACAGAGTAGAACTGCCCCATAGAGTTTCCAAGCAGCGCCTGGTGGATTTGAACTGCCGACCCTTTGGTTAGCAGCCATAGCACTTAACCACTATGCCACCAGGGTTTCCCATGAATGTATAGTTGGCACCAAATTGGGCTTAGCTGTTTTTTCCTGAACATGCCCTATGTCTTCCCATCCTCATGCCATTGCCCTCTGCCTAGAATCCATCCTCCATCTATTTCCAAATTCCCTGCCTCCAAGCACTATGAAATTTTCCTCTATTGTCCTACAGAAGTTACCTATCTCCTTCTTTAACTTTTATGGCATTTTATCTGCTCCTTTCCTAGAACATGCTTCACTTTCCACATTGTATTGTAGTTATTTACATACAACTTCCAGGATAGCAGGCTTTAGAGTAAATATTCGTGGTTTCGTACCCCAAATCCCACTACTTACTACCTGTGTAACCATGGGCTAGTTAGTGAGCCTATCTAAGCCTCAGTTTCTTCATCTATAAAATGGAGATAATAATAACACTCATAAATTATTTGGGGGGAGGCATGAAATGAAAATATGTAAGCAGATCATTTAGTACTGTTCCAGGCACATAAACCAAAAAAAACCAAACCTGTTGCTGCCAAGTTGATTCCAACTCGTGGCAACCCCATGTGTTACAGAGTAAAACTGCACTCCATTGGGTTTTCTTGACTGTAATCTTTGTGGAAGCAAATCACCAGGCCTTTCTCCTGAGGTGCTACTGGATGGGTTTGAATTGTCAACCTTTAAATTAGTTAGTAGTCCCGCACAGCCATTTGTGCTACCCAGGGACCTGCCAGGCACATAATCAGTGCTTAATACATGCTGTTTTATCTGTAACATAATCATCATCATCATCGTTGCCATTATTAAACTTCATCCTCAAACAACTTCCTTGAGGATAAAGACAATGCTTTTGTATATTTTTGGATCTCCTATTGCACTTAATGGGAAACCTGGTGGCATAGTGCTTAAGTTTTACAGCTGCTGACCAAAAGATCGGCAGTTCAAACCCACCAGGCACTCCTTGGAACCTCTATGGGGCAGTTCTACTCTGTCCTATGGAGTTGTTATGAATCGGAATCGACTTGATAGCATAGGATTTTTGGTGTTGCACTTAACAGAATGCCTGGCCCCATTATTGGTGCTCAGCAAATGTTTGTTGAATGCAGGCATAAATAATATAGGCAAATATGACTTAAGATAATGAATTTTTCTTTTGCTATAAAATTATGGATGCTAACTACGTTTGGGGGCTTTTTAGGAGCAATCATCCCTGCAGATTTCTCCAATGAGCCTGAGCATTTTGAAATAGTGTGCAGTAGAATAGGCCCACTATGTTGCCATCAGTCTGGAATTTGGAAAATTACTAGCAGAATTAAAGAACAGTATTAGAATTATTTATTCTTTCTATGCCGCTTTATTGCATTCAATTTGGGGGAAATTATCTATTCTTGTTTAACAAGAAGATTGCATTACATATTCATGTAGAAAGAATTTTACCAATTTGTGGAAACTTTTCTCAGATCTTGCCACATGTTAGATGTCAGGCAATGTCTCATTTGGAGAGAGAAAAAACAACTCAAGTTACTGTGATTTACAGTGAGGCAAGCTATTCTGAATTTCCTTGGTAAAAGGAGGATGGAAACCACATTTGTAAAATATCATGGAGGTTCGTCTTCGAAACAGACTTTTGTCTGAAAAATATACGTAGTCATTTGTCTGACTTAATAAGGAGATAAAGCAAGTTTCACTTATCTTAATTTTGCATGTAATGGATATATCAGATGAAATTTTGCTATGATATGTGACTCCTCTTTCATTAACAGATTAGGTAATTGCCCTCCTGGAACAGACTGACTTTAATATTTAGCGCCTAACTTAATCCTGAAATAATCTAGAACTTATCTGGTGTGCAGAGCTGTGGTTAGAAGAAAGACACTGTGTGTACTGGACAATGAAAAGGAGTTATGGGCTTCCACATGGGAGGCTTTTTGGGAGATAGGCCTTGCCTGCATAACATGATTCTAGAGAGAGTTGAAAGATTGTATCCTGTTTACTGGTCAAGGTCTGAAATTCTACCATCAGGAATTTCATTTGTTCCACTTGGGGTAGGGGTGGAAGGTGATTGGAGAGTGTTGGGAAGCTTGACTGACAGACTGATGTAGAGCCAGGTTGGCAAACTACGACCTGAGGGCCAAATCCAGCCCACTGCTCATTTTTGTATAACCCGTGAACTAAGAGTAGTGTTTGTATTTTTAAGTGATTGCGAAACAATATCAAAAGAAGAATATTTCATGCCGTGTGATAATTATATAAAATTCAAATTTCAGTGTCCGTGAATAAAGCTTTATTGAAACACAGCCACATTCATTAGTTTATGTATTGTCAATGGCTACTTTTGTGCTACAATGGCAGAGTTGAATAGTTGCAACAGAAATTGTGTGGCCCACAAAGCTGAAAATACTTAGCTCCTTACAGAAAAACTTTGCTGAGCCCTGGTGTAGAGAAAAGAGCATTAAAAGCCCTGGAGTCAGTCTTAGGGTTGAATCTGTCTCTTGTAGTTACTAGCTCTGTAATCTCAGTCAAGGTGGCAGACATCCATTCAATGAACGTTTATTGAGTTCTTAACTGTTTCTAAGGGACTGTATATTAGAGATGCAAGGCCTGGTTTCTGCATCTGAAGATCATCAATACCTATTTTGCCAGCCTGTTGAGAGAATTAAAGTTCCTAGCATACAGTATTTGCTCAATAAATGTTTTACGAAAGCCTACAAGTAACCATTCTACTCTAGTATTTTGGAAGGGAGTAGGGGTGGGGGCAAGGAGAGGACAGATGGTGAGTTGATAGTTGAGAACTAGATAGGTATCTCAGGTGGTGGTAGTGTTGAGGAAGTCGGGGATGGGGGTGGACGCTGAGGACGCTGAGGAAGGGCAACAGAGACAAATGACTTCACAGTTTTGCTCCAGACCTGTTTTGTACAGATGTAAACTTCTGTGGGACCCAGTCTTGGGTAGCACATGGTACTTTAACAGTCACTAATCAAAATAACTAACATGTATTGAACACTTGGAGACCCTAGGAGGTGCAAATGGATAAGTGGGCTACTAATTGAAAGATTGGTGGTTTGAACCCACTCAGAGCCAACTGTGATCTGCTTCTGAAAGGTCACAGCCATGAAAACCCTGAGGAGTACATTTCCACTCTGACACATATGGGGTCATCATGAGTTAGAATGGAGTCAACAGCAGCTGGTTGGTTGGTTATTAAGTGCCAGGTTCTGTGTAAAGTGTTTTATACAACAACCCCAAGAGATATCTATTTTTCGCTCAAGGTCTCAAAGCTAGTAAACGATGGAATCTCCCAAGATTTTGAGTCCTAGACATTCTGATGATCATGCCTTTTGCCATCACACCATGCCTCCTAATTAGCATCTAGGGCTCGATAGATGTATTATAAGGGGTTCTAGAGCTCTCTGAGAAACCCTGGCTGCGCAGTGGTTAAAGTGCCCTGCTGCTAACCAAAAGGTTGGTAGTTCTAACCCACCAGCCGATCTGTGGGAGAAAGATGTGGCAGTCTGCTTCCATAAAGATTTACAGTCTTGGAAACCCTGGTCTATCCTACGGGGTCACTCTGAGTTGAAATCAACTCAGCAGCAATGGGTTTGGTTTTTAGAGTCCTTTATAAGAGCCTTTAAATGTATGATTTTCATATATATGATAATTTTATAAAACAAGGGGAAAAAGAAATTTAAGCACATTCTGGACACTGAAATGATCACCTTGTAACCTGGAATTGCCCTGTGCTGCCTGTCTCTAAATTTACATTTGTGTGTAGATTGGGTGGTTGTAGTGGGCTAATGAGGAAAGAACAGAAGAAGCAGACCTAATAAGAAAATTATGTGTTGACACAATGGGAAGTTCAAATTATATTATTGCACGCTCTAAGGACAAAGGTTTCACAGCAATTCTAAGAGAGAAAATAAGTGGGAGAACTGAACCATCATCCAGCATAAAGGGGTACTGGTATGCCAGATGAAACAGGTATGTTTCAAGTGGCAAACTGGTTTTAACAAAACCACAACTACAGTATAACTTGAATTTTATTAGTTTTATGGTTTTATTTGTATTTCAGTTCTGAATTTGTTTTGGTTTTATAAATTGTAAAAGAGCTGTGTACATGAGATCTTTAAAGCTACTTGTTTAATACCTACCTTTACCTCATTTAAGTGACATTATGATAAAAAATAATTTCAATGATCTTCCAAATAATTCTTTATTAGTATGTGCTCTTGCCTTATTTCATAATATAATAAACTAAATTCTTCCCACAGTGTCCAAATAAATAGCCCAGAACTGGAGAGAAGGCAGGAGAAATTTTTTTCCCCTTAGTGTATGGGTGTCCTATGGTTGTGTTGATGAGGTTATTTTTCTATGCACAGGAATATGTCTAAAAGAGATGAATGCTGATCCTTCAGTATGGTTATTTAAATTACAATCCTATTTCCTTCTGATGTTTTTTTTAGATCATTCAATTTTCATTTCTCTGATTTTTGCTTATCAAGGAAGGATCTTTCCATCAGGGCTTGGTGCCTACACTGCAGTCCTCAGAATGGCCCTTGGCTCTTGGTGGGACTCCTAGGCTGGGACTATCAGTTCTCTCCACCTCTCCCATACCACTTAACACTACCTGAAAATACATTATAAATATATTTTTTTGTTGTCTCTCTCCCCAACTGGAATATAAACTCCATGGGAGTAAGGATTTTTCTTGTTTATTTCACTCAGTGGTTCTCAACTAGGAGCAATTTTGCTCCCCAAGGAACGTTTGTCTGTCTTAGTCATCTAGTGCTGCTATAACAGAAATACCACAAGCGGATGGCTTTAACAAACAGAAATTTATTTCCTCACATTTAGAAAGCTAAAGGTCTGAATTCAAGGCACCAGCTGTAGGGGAAGGCTTTCTCTCTGGAGAAAAGTTCTTGTCTCTTCCGCTTCTATTTCTTGGCTCCTTGGTGATCTTCACGTGGCATGGCATCTATCTTCCTCCATCTCCCTTTGCTTAATCTGCTCTTTTTATACCTCAGAAGAGACTGACTCAAGGCACACCCTGTACTAATATTACCTCATTAACATGACAAAGAAAACCCATTCTCAAGTGGAATTAAAACCACAGGTATAGGAGTTAGAATTTACAACAATATAATTTTGGGGGAAACAATTCAATCCATAACACTGTCAAGTGTCTACAGACATTTTGGTTTTCATGACTGGAATGGGGTGCTTCCGGCATCTAGTGGGTAAGGGCCAGAACTGCTGCTAAACATCGTACAATGCACAGGGCACTCCCCTCACCACCCTCCTCAACAAACACTTGTGCAGTCCAAACACTCCCATAGCCACACTCTAACAATGATTAGCACTGATGCAGTTTGGTACTCTTCACTTCCCCAGCTGGATAATGTTAGTAACCCCGTTGCCATCAAGTCGATTCCAACTCATAGTAACCTATAGGACAGAGTAGAAGTGCCCCGTAGAGTTTCCAAGGAGCACCTGGTGGATTTGAACTACCGACCTTTTGGTTAGCAGCCGTAGCTCTTAACCACTTTGCTACCAGGGTTTCTGGCCAATGTTATTAGGTGCTGTCAATTTGGCTCTGACTCATGATGACCTTATAGATAATAACAGAATGTTGCCCAGCCCTGTGCTGTCTTCATGGTCATTGCTATGCCTCAGTCCATTTTCGTGGCTGTTGTATCAATCTGTCTCACTGAGAATTTCCCTCACTTTCATTGACCCTTGACTTTACCAGCCTTGATGTTGGTTGGGCAGTAGGGCACTGGAAATCAGTAGGTAGTGTTCATGGAGCTCCGCCACTATCACACGGCCTGAAACAGTAGTCATTCAGTGAGTATTTATTGAATAGAGGGTTGGATGATTTAATAAATGAGGTATGACACCTGCATGCCAGCACTTTTTATTCCTGTTGGGTGGAGGAGCATACAAATAAATGCATGATCCGAAAACTGAACAATTAATGCCTCTCATAGCAAGGGACCTGCAGGATCCTGCTCCAGCACCACAGCCGACATCTGTTCTGACTGCTCAGTTCTCCTTGTCACTGAAGATCTAAACTGAACATTTCAGTCTAAAACGGAAACCAACCCCCAAAGTCATCAGCCCATTTCTGCTTTATTTGTCTCCTAACATTTTTTCCCATCCAACATAGTTCATGTCTTACTTATTGTTTTATTGTCTCTCTCCCCCTTACAAGGGGGAAGAATGCAATGAGAGCAGGCATTTTTGTCTTTTTTTTTTTTAGCAATTGCTTGTTTCAGTTATTCATTGCTGCATGAACAAACCCCTCCAAACTTAGTGGCATAAAATAACAACCATTTTACTATGTGCACAGATTTTGTGAGACATATAGAAAAGCATTTTAGGCAGAGGGAACAGCATATGCAAAGTCATAGAAACATGAAAGAACTGGGTGCATTAGGACAACTATAGGTATTTCAGTGTAGCTGGAGCACAAGCTATGTGTGGAGGAGTGGGAGGTGATGAGGCTGAAGAGATGGGAAGGGAACAGGTCATGGAGGGATTTATAGGTCATGCTACAAAGCTTCCTTGGAAGAGATAGGAAGACATTAAAGAGGGCCATGAGTTTTCGTAGGCACTTTAGAAAGATTCTCAGACTGTAGTATGCAGGGTGGATTGAAGGTACAGAGAACAGTGAGGAGGCCGCTATAACTCAGGCAAGAGATAATGAGAATGAATTGTGGCCCTTCTACTGAAGATGGAGAAGAAAGTATGGCTTCCCACATCAGGGTCTCATTCAATAATTCTAGCATTGCTTTACTGATTTTTTGCATTCAATGCAATCTGAATTTCTGTTCTTACTATTCATCACAGAGTTTGATGCTCATCCAGAATGCATAAGCCTTGAAACTCATTGGTATAAGTCAGACACAGTGTGAAGTGCATCTGAGTAAATGCCCTATACAATCTTTACAGCACAGCTCAAGACAAGCTCCCTTGGTGATGAGTGTTGGTGATAAGATATAAATACACTGAGATGAAGCCACAACAGTCACCTTGGCTTGGGATACAGCAAAGAGATAGAATCTGATTCCTGTTTTGCTTGTGTTCAAAGCAGCATGACATATTTGTACAGCAATGTTCTCTCTGGAGTGTCAAGTACTTAATAAATATCACCTCTGTACATATTTGCAAATCAGGCCAGTTGAATTCCCAGGCTGCCAGGCCTTTTTGCAGAGTTTCTGAGATGAATAAACTTCTATTACTTCTTCTCTCCACTAGAAAATTATCAAAAGGCTGTTCTCCTTCAGGACCAGGACAGATTCCTAACTCCTGTTGATGAAGGGACAGAGGACCATGGCACTTTTTAAACTACAGATTGGGAAACTGGGTTGAAGGTGGGATGACGTCCTAACAGCTAGTCAGTGGGGAAGGCAGGGAGAAATTCATGTCTCTCATCCTTGAAAGCATTCATCCCACTGTATATAATTTATAGACTTGTCATCTTTAGTATGTAAATCAAACATATTTTGTTTAATATGTGTTAAGGGAAATATAGACACTAAGAATTGCTTCAGTTTAATTCATCAAAGACTTATTCAACATCAACTAGATGGCAAGTACTGTTCATAGTCAATAACAACAAAAATTCCTGCCCTTATGAAGGTCACATTCTAGTGGCGGGAGACAAACAATAAACAATATTCATAATAAAGAAACTAACTAAAATTGTGTGTTTGTTAGAAGTAATGATTAAATTAAATATTATGTTAGATGGTGATTTGTTTTATGGGGTGGGGGAGAAGCTGGAAAAGGGGTTTGGGAGACCAGGAGGGCTTGGTTTGCAATCTTAAGTAGAATTGTCATGGAAAGCTTATTAAAAGATCTTGCTTTTATTCTCAGCTCTACCTAGTTACATTTGAATGAAGGAATCTCTTAAGCTACTTGAGTTCCTTAAGTCTCTCTGAGCCTCAGTTTCCCCCATTTATTCGCTCATTCAAACAATAAATAATTGTTGTATTAATGGCATTGTTTGCCTTAATACTTTGGAAAGACAGATACAATCACTGATCTTGTGGAGCTTCTAATCTAGCATAGTCAGACTTCCACTGAGTAATTGTCACAAAGTACAATGGATGCTCTAAAGGGAGAGCATGGGGGCTCCAGAAATAATATCATAACGGAATTAGAAAAGGCCTCTGAGAAATGTCATTCAAGCTGAGGCCTGAAGAATAACTGGTAAAGTGAGGTGGCTTAAAATGTGAAGGAGTGTTTCGGGCAGAGGAAAGAGTCTGTGTGAGGGAGCCTCTGGTGCCTTTGATGATCGGATGGAAGTTCAACGTAGCTGGAGCAAAACGGTTGAGATGGAAGCTGGCGGGAGAGGTAAAGAAAGGTCAAATCACACAGGGTGTGTGGTCACATAAATTATTTGCAGAATCAGGATGAGGAATGATACATCGCATCTTGCATTGAGTTGGTGTTCAATAAACAATGGCTATTACCCCTAACCCTATAAATGATGACAATAATAATAATGAATTGAGTCATGCAGCAACCCTAAATTGGTTGGAAGTTGGTGTCCTTGCTGTATCTTCTCAGTAAGGCAAGTCTTGTATTGGTGACAAGAACATGGCTTGAGTTGGTGTTTACGGGAAAGCTATGTTCTCCGTTGACTTCTAATCTCAGTATATATAACTCCTGATTTACTTGGTAGGCAATAAAGGAAAAGAATTTGAAAACGGAGACAAATAGATCTGGCTTCAGTGTCAAGTTTTCTCCTGACTAGCTCTGTGACCTTGGACAAGTCTTTTATCCCTCTAGAACTCAATTACCTCATCTGTAAATTGGAGATAATAATGCTATTCACTCTCAAAGGGCTGATGTGAGAATCAAATAAAACAATATTTGAACAATTTTATTGCAACTTCTAAAGTGCTACATTTTGACCTACCCTTGGGTATATTGATGTGGAAAAGATCATAGAAAAAGCCTCCTCTTTGTATTTTCCCCAGACCAGGTTCTTTTGAAAATCATTGCCATGTAGTTCAACATATTTCTCAGGCAATATGCTAATGTATATTCTTTGATTATAGGGAGGCATATTTGTTTTGAGGACCCAATAAATTTTGCACGTTGCTCTAAAATTCAATGCAAACTGAAAATAAATGTAAAATCAGGAAGCTGGTGGTTAGATCATGTGACATCCATTTATTTCTCTACAAATAATCGGGGGTCTGTTTAGGTGGCAGTAGACACATCTGATCTCCCTGATATTACTGTAATTATTAACTACCACTCCTTAAATCTATCAAGTTATCATTATTGTTATTATTATGAAACTCAATCCCATTTCCATGTCATAAAGATAAACCAAATCTCATTTCAATTAGTTACAGCAGGAGGGAATGAACTTTAAACAGACATTTAATTTCTAAAAAAAAAAAAAAATTAGGAAGTTCTTCATGGAAATGTTATGGCATTTTGAAACAGATTAATAGTTCAGTGTGCACACATCCACCCCGCAGCTAAATGATGGGTGTCTGCTGATGAGGAAATGGGTTAAATGAGCAAAACCAGTTGATATCACTGGTTTGGATCCAATCAAATAATATTCATTTTTGTGCGTCTTTCGTGCTATTATTTTTTCCATTCACTTTATAGATTGAATTATTCGTCTAATGTAAGAGGTGTATTTTATTTATTCAGGGAAAGTAGTTGACTTTCAGGATGATAATAAAATTCAGCAAATCTTCCCAAACTAGATACTGTGGAGGGGCTCAGATTCTCTCCCTAAAGGTCAGACTCCCAAGATGTCGACCTGTAGCTAGGGCAGGAATGGAGGCTGCTTGGAGCTGATTCAAAAGCTTGTCCATTCTTTTTTTTTTTTTAATTAACATTCATATCCTAGTGTGTGCCCACTTTTCAGCAGCTGAACATGACAAGGGGAAAAGGTTTCAGTGATGAATTCTTGTGTGTGTCTGTAAATTTCATGCTTGTGAAGTTGGATTACTAGCAAGGGAGACTGAAATCCTTTTGTTCTTGCACAAATAGCTACAAAGCAGAGAGCGACAGTGTGAACAGCCCAGTCTAGCAAGGCCTCAAGGCATGACTGGAGGGACCTCATAGTCAATCTCTGGCCTCTCTTCTGAGGGCTAATTATGGCATTTGTTCCACTGGGACCTGGATGAAACCACGAAACAAATGTCAGCAAGACATTTAAGCCTCTGTGAAGTCTGGGTTTGAGTGAAACCTTCTAGATTAAAATTTGTTGCCACGGAATTACCATACAAGGCATTTATATACTTTCCAGTTCTCAGGGAAGGAAAATATAAGCTAACCTGGCAGGTAAGTGCTTATAGAATGATTGGTCTTTGGATCTTTGGAACATGGTTCTTTGCTGCAGGGCACTGGGACTGTTGCTAGATGTCTGATGGGATCAAAAACTTCTGTTCCTGAAGGAGAGAGTGTTACCTCACTGCACTACACTGTTATAAAAAGAGCAAGTTCTTTGGGAGGGATCTGTTGTAAGTAATTGAGATAAAGTTAATAAGTCCTTGACTTTTTATCTAACATCATTTTTAAAAGGAGCTGAGAATATTTCATGGAATTCAGTTTAGCGCATAGTCCCAGTGGCCCTACCCATTAGGTACCTTTGTGGGTAGGCACAGTGGCTCCTAAGTGAGGGTTTGTCTTTGCTAACTCTTTGCAGAGAAATGAGAAAAACAGGACAATGTAGCAAGCTTTTCTTTAAGGTCAAATTTATCCTCCTACTTTTAGTGTTAAAAATATCCTTTTTAAAATGAAATAATTGGTGATGGTAGGTGGTAGATGTTTTTTAAAATGTCCTTTGCAAAACACTACAGATGGTAAAGTTAGGTTTATTCTCACATTTTTTAAATGTTTGTTTTTTTAATTTTCAGTTCAGTAAAATCCCCAAATCTGAAAACGACTGTTTTCAAGCAAGGACTTTGGAGTTAGAGAGATGAGACTATGATTTACCAACCACTCGACCTTGGGCAAGATACTTTTTTTCTTTTTGAGCCTTGATTTTTCTCATTTGTAAAATGAAGATCAAAGTATCTATCTCACAGAGATATTGTAAACTGACATTATTCATAATAGCCCAAAGTTGGAAATGATCCAAATGTCCATCAACTAATGATTGGATAAACAAACGAGTGTATCCATACAGTGGAATAGTATTCAGCAATAAAAAGGAATGAACTACTACTGATACATGCTGCAACATGGATGAACCTCAAAACCATTGTGATAATACAGCCATTGGTGGGTGGTTCAGTGATAGAATTCTTGCCTTCCATGCGGGAGACCTGGCTTCAATTCCTAACCAATGCACAGCCACACCCCTCTGCCAATGGTGGCCTGCATGTTGCTCTGATGCAAAACAGCTTTCAGCTTCCAGACTAAGACAGACTAGGGAGAAAGGTCTGACAATCTGCTCCCGAAAATCAGCCAGTGAAAACCCTGTGGATTACGACGGTCAGATTCGCAACAGGTCATGGAGATGGTGCAGTACTGGGCAGAGTTTCTTTCCGTTTTGATGGGGTTATGAGTCGGTGGCTAACTTAACGGGAGCTAACAACAACAAGTGAAAGATGCCGAAGACACAGAACTACATATGGTATCATTCCTTTTTTATGAAATGTCCAGAAAAGACAAATCTGTAGAGGCAGAAAGTAGATTAGTGGTTGCTCGGGTTGGGGGTGAGAACAGAGATTAACTGCGAACAGACGTGGAGGATCTCCTTGGGGAGGTGGAAATGTTCTAAAGCAGATTACGATGATGATTACTAAACTCTGCAATTTACTAAATGCCATTGGATTGTACGCTGAAATGGGTGGATTTTTTGATATATAAATTATACCTTAATAAAGGTGTTTAAAATTTTTTTTTAAAGAAGAAAAAACTTACATATGAGCTAATATCTGTGAAGCACCAAGCCCAGTGCTGGTACATAGTGTATGTGCACAGAAAAGTAGCCAAAACTATGAAACTATGCTAGCCAGCTGTTCGGAGGAGAGCTTCCTCCCCTTCCATCACTTGTTGGACTTTGCATGAGTGAGAAATAAATTTAAGCCACTATAATTTTAACATCTATATGTTACTATGGCTAATATATACCAAACAAACCAAACCCATTGCCATTGAGCCAATTGTAACTCATAGCAACTCTATAGGACAGAGTAGAACTGCCCCTTAGGGTTTCTAAAGCTGTAATCTTTACAGAAACAGACTGCCATATCTTTCTTCGGCTGAGTGGCTGATGGATTTGAACTGCCGACCTTTCGGTTTGCAACTGAGTGTTTTAACCACTATACCACAAGGGCTCCTTCATGGCTAATTAAAAAAAAGAAAGAAAGAAAGAAAGCCAAACCCGTTGCCATGGAGTTGATTTCAACTCGTAGTGACCCTACAGGACAGAGTAGAACTGCCCCATAGAGTTTCCAAGGAGCACTTATTGGATTTGAACTGCCTACCTTTGGCAGTGGGTGGGTGGGCTTTTGGTTAGCAGCCAAAGTCTTAACCACTACGCCACCAGGGTTTCTATGGCTAATATAGTCCCTGCCTATAAGGAAACTGTAGGCTTGGGGGAGGAGGGAAGACATGATGAATATGCGAAATAATTAGATGTTGAAAAGTAGCCATTTTAAAATGCCAAAATGAGTCACATAGATGATTATTGCTCTGGGACTTCAAAAGAAGTAAGGTTTGTATGTCAGGAAAGGGGCCCTAAGCTGCAGCTTGAAGAAATGGGGGAAGAAATCAGATAGAAGGGAAGAGACAGACAAACATTCTAGGAGGTGAAAGTAAGGTAAATATGTATACTACCAGCTACCATCGAGTTGATTCCAACTCATGAAAACCCCATGTGTGTTGGAGTAGAACTGTTCCCCACGAGGTTTTCGGTGGCTGATATTTTTGGAAGTAGATTGCCAGGCTTTTCTTTGAGGAGCTTCTGGGTGGACTCCAAACTTTTTGTTAGCAGCTGGGTGTGTGAACTGTTAGCATCACCCAGGGACTCCCAAGATAAACATACCCCATTGCCATCAACTCAATTCTGACTAACAGTAACCCTACAGGACAGAGTAGAACTGCCCCATAGGGTTTCCAAGCAGCAGCTGGTGGATTCAAACCGGACCTTTTGGTTGGCAGCCATGGCTTTTAATCACTGTGCCTCCAGGGCTCATAAAAATAGTCATGGAGAAATGTTGAACATGATCATCCACTGAGCTCCAGGGGAAAGAATTTGGGCCTTGGAGGCAGAAAGATTTGGCTTCAAATTCCGGTACCACCATTGGCAGAATGGGTGACCTCAAGCAAGTTATTTAATTTCCAGGTCTCAATTTCATTAAAGATAATGTGATGGTAATAATACCTATCTTTCAGGATGTTGTCAGTATTAAGTGAGATATCCTACGTGAATCTCCTAGCACGATGCCAGGCTTTTAGAAGGTATTTAATAAACACGAATGTCCTTTCCTCTTATGTCCTTAAAGAGGTGATAATTTAATTATGGAGGAAATACTGGAGGAAATCATATTGAGAATGATTTTTTTTAAAAAGACGGTATAAAATTAAAGTTAAATTAGTAGTCAAGCATTTTTACTTGCTTTTAGAGCTAGTTCACCTCCCAGTGCACCCTGTACTTCTTGACAATACTCATGGCAGTTAAAAAAAATTGACTTTATTCTGATATACTTTACATGTAACATACTACACCCATTTAAAGTGTGTAATTTAATGAGTTTTGACAAATGTAGTAATAAAAACCCATGTAATCACCAGTACAATCAAGATACAGAACATTCCCATCATATCCGAAAGTTCCCTAATTCCGCTCTGCAGTCTATTCTTCCCTTTATGCCTGGCCTCAGGCCACACTAACGTGTTTTCTGTGACTTTTGATTAATTTTCTTTTTCTAATGATATTCATATAAATGGAATCATACATGTGCCCTTTTGCACCTGGTTCGTTTTACTCAGATAACTGATTTTGAAATTTCCCATGTTGCTCTGTTTCAGTAGTCTATTTCATTTTATTGTTGAGTAGTATGGATATACCACAACTCGTTTATCTGTACATCTGCTGATGGAAACTTGGATTTTTTTTAGTATTGGGGTATTATGAATACAACTGCTATGTGCATTCAAGTACAAAAGTTTGTACTTGAATGCATATTGCAGTTGTATTTGTAATAGCCAAACACTAAAGGTTTTCATTTCTCTTTAGTAAATAAATACCTAGGATTTACTACGTCATACTGTAGGTATACGTTTAAATTTATAAGAAACTGCCAAATTATTCGAAAGTACTTGTACCATTTTACATTCCCACCTGAAGTATATGAGAATTCCGGTTTTCCACATCCTCATCGACACTAGGTATTGTCCATCATTTTAATTTTAGCCACTGTAATGGATTTGTGGTGGTATCTCACTGTGGTCTTAATTTACATTCTCCTGATGACTAGTGATGCTGGGTTTATTGGCCATTTGTATATATTCTTTTGTAAAATGTTTCAAGTCATTTGCCCATTTAAGTAATTGGGTTCTGGTACATTTAATCAATTTTGATGCCTGTCTTCTGTATAAGACTATAAACTCCACAGAAGACTGCATCTTCAGACCTTATCCCAATTCCTGATAAATAATAGATGCTCAATAAGTATTTGTTGACTGACTGACTTGACTGATGGGTGGTTTTATTAGAAGGAGCGGAGTACCTCTGTTAAGGCTGGTGATCTGTTTATTTCTTTCAGAATTAGAAGTACTCATTCATAATTGTTTGTGGTTACTTAGTACCCAGTTCCTTGGGATTGGTTATTTGAAAAATACAAGTTTGAAACAAGAGATAGTATCACCATTATTTTCAAATATTTATTGAGTTCCCCCAGGTGCAAAGCACTATGCTAGATGTTTGGGCATGAGACTTGCTTGATTCCTGCCCTCAGGAAGTTTATGGTCTATTTGGAGAGATAGGACCAATGAACCTACTCAAGGACCATACTCACTCAAGCATCAAGTGTGGGAGTGATATAAGCCAGTGACTTCCAACTCATGAGTCTAGGAAATCCAGAGGAGGGAGGGATCACAACTTGCTTGGGAAATTAGGAAAGGCTTCATGGAGAAGGTGGCATAGGAGTTGAGCCTGGAAAAGACTGAGATGTGTGAAGATGGAAGGGTAGAGAAGGATACCCCAGGTTGTAAGACAAAATGGCATGGCATGAGAAAAAGCACAGAGGTGAAAAGGCTCAGAGAGTGGCCTCTAGCCCTGCTTCAGATAAGACTGGAGGGTAGGGTAGGGTAGGGCATTAGCGTAGAGAACCGCCAATGTGTCTGCCTCTCTTAGTTCCTGGGAAGAGTTGCCCTGGAGTGGAAAAAGGCTTTTTGGAGAGCAAACTCGTGATACGAATTCTTTCTTGCTTTTTCTAGCCAACAAATGTGTGAACTCCTATTCAGAATATAACTAGACAGATTAGATCCTATACTCTGAATTCCCATAACATGCTGTATGTCTCCATTTCATTATTTACCATGCTGTGATTTAGTTGTAAACTGTAGTATAATCTGGATGAGGCCAGGAAACCTGATGGCCTTGCTCACTGTTATATCTCCAGGGCCTATGTCTCTTTAATGGCTGAAAAATGAAAATTTCTGAGATTTAGAATCTCTGCAATGAAATAAATGTGAATTTCTATAGCAGTTATGATAACAGCAAGCACACTGGAATGTTTAAACTGAGAAGTTGTTTTTAAGCTATAGATTATATTCTAGCACTGTCTTTCTTGGCAGGGTTCTTTCCGTAATAATGAATTATCATTGGAAAAGCCACTTACTGTACGGCAGACACTGAGTTAAGATGTTTTTCTATATGAGGTGTCCAGAGAAACTGAATTACTTGCCCAGGGCCTCATACTTAGTGTCATGGATTGGATTGTGTCCCCCAAAAATATGCATCAACTTGGTTAAGCTATGATTCCCAGGATTGTGTGGTTGTCCTTCATTTTGCGATTGTAATTTTATGTTAAAGAGGATTACTAAGGTCACATCCCTGATCCAATTTAAAGGGAGTTTCCCTGGAGTGTGGCCTGTACCACCTTTTATCTTACAGGAGATAAAAAAAAAAAGGGAAGCAAGCAGGGAATTGGAGACCCCATGCCACCAAGAAAACAGTGCTGGGAGCACAGTGCATCCTTTGGACCTGGGATTCCTGTGTGGAGAAGCTCCTAGTCCAGGAGAAGATTGATGACAAGGACCTTGCTCCAGAGCTGACAGAGATAGAAAGCATTCCCCTGGAGCCAATGTCCTGGATTTGGACTTCTAGCTTACTAGACTGTGAGAAAATAAATTTCTCTTTGTTAAAGCCATTCACTTTTGGTATTTCTGTTATAGCAGCACTAGATGGCTAAGACACTTAGTAAATGCCAGAGTTGAGATTTGAACGCAGATCTGACTGTTAAGTTAGTGCTTCTGACCACTCCATTCTACTGCTATTTTCTCTATTCCATTGCCTTTTTTAAAAAATAATTTTTATTGTGCTTTAAGTGAAAGTTTACAAATCAAGTCAGTCTCTCACACAAAAACCCATATACACCTTGCTACACACTCCCAATTACTCTCCCCCTAATGAGACAGCCCGCTCTCTCCCTCCTCTCTCTCTTTTTGTGTCCTTTTCGCCAGCTTCTAACTCCCCTCCACCCTCTCATCTCCCCTCCAGACAGAAGATGCCAACATAGTCTCAACTGTCCACCTGATCTAAGAAGCTCACTCCTCACCAGCATCCCTCTCCAACCCATTGTCCAGTCCAATCCATGTCTGAAGAGTTGGCTTCGGGAATGGTTCCTGTCCTGGGCCAACAGAAAGTCTGGGGGCCATGACCACCAGGGTCCCTCTAGTCTCAGTCAGACTATTAAGTCTGGTCTTATGAGAATTTGGGGTCTGCATCCCACTGCTCTCCTGCTCCCTCAGGGGTTCTCTGTTGTGTTCCCTGTCAGGGCGGTCATCGGTTGTAGCCAGGCACCATCTAGTTCTTCTGGTCTCAGGATGATGTAGTCGCTGGTTCATGAGGCCTTTTCTGTCTCTTGGGCTTGTAATCGCCTTGTGTCCTTGGTGTTCTTCATTCTCCTTTGATCCAGGTGGGTTGAGACCAATGGATGCATCTTAGATGGCTGCTTGCTAGCATTTAAGAGCCCAGATGCCACTCTTCAAAGTGGGATGCAGAATGTTTTCTTAATAGATTTTATTATGCCAATTGACTTAGATGTCCCCTGAAACCATGGTCCCCAGGCCCCTGCCCCTGCTACACTGGCCTTTGAAGCATTCAGATTATTCAGGAAACTTCTTTGCTTTTGGTTTAGTCCAATTGTGCTGACGTCCCCTCTACTGTGTGCTGTCTTTTCCTTCACCTAAAGTAGTTCTTATCTACTATCTAATTAGTGAATGCCCCCTCCCACCCCCCTCCCTCCCCTCCTCGTAACCATGAAAGAATATTTTCTTCTCTGTTTAAACTATTTCTCAAGTTCTTATAATGGTGGTCTTATACAGTATTTGTCCTTTTGCAACTGACTAATTTCACTCAGCATAATGCCTTCCAGGTTCCTCCATGTTATGAAATGTTTCACAGATTCTTCACTGTTCTTTATCGATGCGTAGTATTCCCTTGTGTGAATATACCATAATTTATTTATCCATTCATCCGTTGATGGGAACCTTGGTTGCTTCTATCTTTTTGCTATTGTAAACATTGCTGCAATAAACGTGGGTGAGCATATATCTGTTCATGTAAAGGCTCTTATTTCTCTAGGATATATTCCAAGGAGTGGCATTGCTGGATCGTATGGTAGTTCTATTTCTAGCTTTTTAAGGAAGCACCAAATCGATTTCCAAAGTGGTTGTACCATATGACATTCCCACCAGCAGTATATAAGTGTTCCAATCTCTCCACAGCCTCTCCAACATTTATTATTTCGTGTTTTTTGGATTAATACCAGCCTTGTTGGAGTGAGATGAAATCTCATTGTAGTTTTGATCTGCATTTCTCTAATGGCTAATGATCATGAACATTTCCTCACGTATTTGTTAGCTACCTGAATGTCTTCTTTAGTGAAGTGTCTATTCATATCTTTTGCCCATTTTTTAATTGGATTATTTGTCTTTTTGCAGTTGAGTTTTTGCAGTATCATGTAGATTTTAGAGATCAGGTGCTGATCAGAAATGTTTATTACATTGCCTTTTCAAACACTGCTCTCTAGTTTGAGCCCAGTAGTCCACAGAGGCTTGTGAGTGACTCTCTTGATTTAACCAAGAGTGCCAATTTGAGCATCCAGGTCACACCTTGGACCCAGACTAGTGTCTGCTGGCCAGACACATGAGGTACAGTAGCTGGGGCCTTCCAGAGCAGGACCAACCACTCATCCAAGGGACCATCCTTTTTTTAGGGTGTGTTTCAAGGGGGGAATTCTAGCTTCAAACAATGTTACAGTTGCTTTGTGCTCTACCTTTATTAGCTTGCTATTCCAGTGTACACTTGAGACAGTCTATTAATGTCATTTAAAATGGATTCACCAAGATTCTGTTTTCCTCTGAATTACCAAGATTTGAGATGGTAGATATTCTAAGTTATCTGCTGGTGTGCTGGCATAGGTTGGCTACAGTGGATGTCCAAGCTAAATGTCCACCTCCTTGTTTTGTACATTTTGTATCATCTTAAAAACACTATCTGAAATCTCTGCTTTTAAAACAAAAAGAAGGAAAGAATTCAATGGGAATTTAGGATGCTCTTTTTTTATATGTTAGTTTCTTGGAAATCTGATTTGGGAAATAGCATTAAGTACAATCCCTGAAGCCAGTCTTTAGGCTAAAGTAGAAACACCGAAGTAGCTTACTCATTATATTTTGAGCTGTCTTGGGGAGATATGTTTAGTTTTTTTCCTAGGTATTTTGCAGATAGAATCTGTGTGTCTGCATGCACATATGTGTACCAGCATGCTTCTTTAAAGCAAATAATTTTGGTAGTGTCAAAGACATGTAAAGTAAGCCGTTGTATTTGTCACATATCCTATAAGCCTTTGAGCAAAATTCCTCAAATTCATTTAGTGGGCATTCACTTAGAATTTTCCGAAGAACAATTTCTCTGTAAATTATTAACTTTTTATTGCCACATTTCCCAGATTCAATTAGATTAACATTTCGTGTCATTTCTCTAACAGAGATAATTATCCTGATTATACTTTGAAGAACGAACTTGCATGCTATATACCTTTTAGGGTTTTAATTCATCTTATTTATTTGGCAGGTATGTGTATATGTGCCCGGGCAGAGAGAAGCTGAAAAGGATGACATTTGATGGGAATTGATAAGTTGAGAATCGTTCAATATTGAGTTCATGGCATTTGGTTTTCTCTGCCGTGGGCATATCATAGAGCCACTGAAATATGCAGCCTAAAGAGGATGGATTCCCTAAGTGGCTTCTGAATACAACATTTATTTGTAGACAGTAAAGTTTAGCAAACCATGTCCGGTGCTGTTGACAAGTAGCACAAACCGAGCAACAACAGTAAGCTTTTGATGTGTTGGCTGAGGTAGGCTTTGGAACTTACGCTTTAGTGTCTCACCACAGTATGTGGTAAAGTCCAAAGGAGTAGCAGTGCCCACACCAAACCCCTTTGCTATAGTAGCAGCTACTTCAAACATAGTCTCATGAATAGGAACTCATTTGACCCTTGACCAGAACCAGGCTCTAAATTGGCAGACAGAGAATCGGAGTAATTTGTATCATTTCAATTAGTTACTCACTGCATAACGGGGAGGTCATGACTTTCTGCCGTGATTACTGCCCATGGCAACCAAGCTTGAATGTACCATCAGTTTCCAAATACTTGCAGTTAATAAATGTAAGTTCATAAACAAGGCCTGATTGTTGGGGGTACACAACAAAGTGAATTATCCACCCTGCAATTGAGCGAGCGGAAGATGACATAACTTTGTCGGCAAGATCCTTTCAAAAAAAATTTTTTTTTTTTTTAAGAGAGATGCTGATAAATGGGGTTAGGAACATTGGCTGAATGAGCAGTATTGATCTTTGGCTATGTAAAACAGCCAGGAGAGAAGCGAGTTTGTGTAAGAGCACTGTTGTCGTAGTTCTGAAAGCCGCCAGTTTTCCTTCACTGTTTGCTCTGTACAACCAAAATTCAAAAATCTTAAAATCAATGTTACCATTGTTTGGTCCAAACAGCACACCCTTCCATAGACAATGCAAAGAATTTCAAAATATAGATAGCTCCCTGAGACATACAGATCTGATTGTAAGAAACATTGGGTTGTTTTCTTTCTTGAAAGAAAGGGCAGCTTGTTCCAGGGTGAAGACAATGGTGTGTCTAGATGCCTGTGAAATTTCATGAACCCAGTGCAATAATTCAAGCCTTTGATTTGAAAAATGTTTTGTATGTCTTCCTCCACATCTGCAAATACCTCCACTTTCCCTTGATGCCAGCCAAGAGTTGTTAGCAAGTCAATGTTTTCCACTTGAGGAGGAAAAAAAAAAGTTCAGCACGTACATAAGTTTTGCTATTTGGCTTTTGTTTTTTGAATTAAAATAAAGGTTTCCTTCTTCCGTGTCACAATCTATTAGCCACCAGGAAACCTGGTATCACAGTTCTCTCCCATTCACCCCTGCATTTGTAGCAGATTTGACGGTGTGTGGAAACCAACACGGGCACTGCTCTGTGACTGTGTCACCTACAATCAGCTCGTGCTGTGGCTCAGATTAATCGTGACAGTAGGCAATATTTCCAACATTATTAGAAGAGAAACCTAATATTTTGGGACATCAGGGATCTCTGAGCTGTTGTCCATCAAACTGCGAACCTTCATTTCCTACTCCTTGGATGGGTAACCTTAAGTTTTAACCACTTAATGGACAAAAAGCTTCTTTAAACAAAAATAAATAAATAAAAAGTAAAAAAAAATAAAAATAAACAAAGGAGGAAGATGTGGCTTTCTGGTATTTAAAGTTATATCTTGGGGTCGTCACCAAAAGGTTGGATAGCCTTGCTGCCCAGGAGTACATTGCCATTATTTCTTAAGCTGCATCCACCCAAAGTAACCTAGGATTTCCTAAATCTTCATCCTTAGGTTGCTTTGTTATTAAATCTGTGGATGATTTCAAGATGGAGATCTCTACGCTACTGTTGAGCTTTTATCTAATAACGTTTCTACAGTGTAGGCAAGAATGTCACATGAATAATTTGCAGGAGGGAAATTTGGGGTATGTTTGAAGGATACTTATTTAAAAAGTTACACTATATAAGTGTAGATTAAAGATATGAGTCAGAATAGACTCAAAGGCAATGGATTTGGTTTGGGGTATGCCAGTGTATGTGATTAAATTTGACAGTAGTAATTAGAAAGTAGATTTTTTTTTTAAAGGCATTTACCTGCTTGAATGTACTTTTTTGTCTGATTTATTTGAGTTTACATGAACATGTCTGAAAACTGGGTACCTTACTGCTCTTCTGAATCTCTGAAATACACATACTACAGAGAACAGCTATTCATAGCTTCTTCAGTGGTCCCAAACCTTTTGGGATTGAACATTTATTGAACCCTCATATATTCTCCTTGTTGTTATGTGCTGTCCAGTTGATTTCAATGCATTGTGACCCCATGTGAAATAGTGGAACTGCCCTATAGGGTTTTCTAGGTTGTAGTCTTTATAGAAGGAGCCCTGGTGGTGCATGGTCAAGTGTTTGGCTACTAACTGAAAGGTTGGTAGTTTGAACCCACCAGGCTCTCTGTGGGAGGAAGGCGTGGCAGTCTATTTCCATAAAGATTCACAGCCTTGGAATCTCTATGGGGCAGTTCTACCCTGTCCTACAGGGTTGCTGAATTGGGACTGAGTCAATGGCAATGGGTTTGGTTTTGGTCTAATCTTTACCGGGGCAGATCGCTGGTCTTTTCTGCTGCGGAGAAACTGTGTAGGAGCACTGGTGGCACAACAGTTAAATGCTTGGCTGCTAACTGAAACGTTGGCAGTTTGAACCCACTCAGTGGCTCTGCAGGAGAAAGACCTGGCTATCTGCTTCCATAAAAATTACAGCATAGAAAACCCTGTAGGGCAGTTCTGTTCTATCACATTGGGTCACTATGAGTCAAAAATTGACTGGACAGCACTGAACAACAACAACAACAATACATTCTACCACCACTCTTCTGTTTGTCATACTGTGGTGGCTTGCATGTTGCTCTGATGCCAGAAGCTATGCCAATGGTATTTCAAATACCAGCAGGGTCAGCCATAATGGACAGGTTTCAGCAGAGCTTTCAGACTAAGACAACTAGGAAGAAAGACCTGCAGATGTCCTTCTGAAAATTAGCAAATGAAAACTCTGTGGAACACAGCAGAATATTGTCTGATATGGTGCTGAAATATGAGCTCCTCCCTAGGTTGGAAGTCAGTCAAAATACACAGTGGCCTCAACAATGGACAACTAACAACAACAATATGTTGGCAACTAACAACAACAATATGTTCTAGACACAAGTGATTTAAAAAAGTCTTCAAACAATCATACGAAGACAGTTTACTCTGCTACCAATTTGATTCCTGTCAGATAGTGTGCACGTTTCATATGTTCAGCTCATAGGTATAGACAACCAGAGTAGCCAGAGACTGTAGCTGAACCTTTGGGTTTCTGTTTTAGTCCTTCCCCTTCTAGCCCCTAGAACACAGAGTAAGCTCTCAATAAATTTGTGTGGAATGAATGATTCCCTCAGGGCTATATAGGCAGTCTTATCAGAAAGAGACCAAAATCTTGATACTTATTTGCTTGCATTCAGCATGTTTTGGTGTGTAAACAAAGAGCCCTGGTGGTGCAGTTGGTTAAGTGGTCAGCTGTTAACAGAAAGTTTGGTTAACATCAGCTGCTCTTCGAGAAGAAGATGTGGGCAGTCTGCTTCTGTAAAGATTTACAGCCTTGGAAACCCTGTGGGGCAGTTCTGCACAGTCCTACAGGGTCACTATGAATTGGCATCGACTCAACGGCAGTGGGTTTTTGGTTTTCGGTGTATGAACGGCTTGACATTTTCTAAGTGAATTCCTAACTAAATTGTATAACTAATCCTATACTTCTCACTCTTTCTTTTCTTTCAGCCTCAGGAGAAGAACCTGATAACGTTCAGGACTTTTTCCAGGACCTTTCTTTCCTTGTTAGGCTTTGGCTGCTCTCAGGTCTATCTATCATCATTTTAGCTTTGAAAGTTGGTTCATTTGTCTTGTTCCCTTAGCTCTGTCACCTCAAGCTTGGAAGGTTGAGTCCCAATTTCTTGCATGTGGTCTTTCATTGGCCTACTCCCTGCTGGTACCCACTCCATCATTCTTGCAGCTATTTGATCTTCTTGGTTTTCTATGTGTCAAACTCTGCCCAGCCACCTGATGGTTTTTTGGTTCCAGGCTTGCTAGAGATTCCTCCATCTCATTCTGGTTTGTCATTTCATTCCTGTGCTAAGCTTCCCTCCTTCCTTTATCCTTTTAATTAATAAACACTTTATTGCAATAAAAAAGAAAATTTTTTTTTTTCTTTTTTATTGCATTTTTTTTCTGATTACAAGTTGGTACTTTTTTATTATAGAAATTTTGGAAAATGAAGAAAAACACAATGAGAAAAAAATCTTTCATGATCCCACCATCAGCATCCCTGTTGCCATTTTGGAATAGGAATTTCCAGTCGTTACTTTGTTTTCCATGTCTCTGCCTGCCTGCCTGCCTTTCACCCTCCGTCCCTTCCTTCCTCCTTTTCTTCTGTTTTTTTTCTTCTGCTCATGTATTTTTGGGTAATGGAGGACAGCTTAGAAAATTATTGGTTTCTTGGGCCTTTTTTTTTTTTTTTTCAAAAACAAAACCATGACTTTCAGCATTTTTCTTCAAAGATTATCTCCAAATGCTATAAAATGCCGTTTTCTTCTATTGCCTCTGTAATTTTCCTTCTCATTTCCTTCTCACAGTCTCAGGCCTGCATAAAATAACTCATGGTTTAATATAATGCATGTTCTCCATACCCTTTTCAGTGCGACCTGCTTGGAAGTACTCTGTTGTGAAGTTTTAATCTTATAATAAGATTGCAATCTTCTTTGATTTTCCACACATGACTGACACTTTTTTTTTTGGACAGGAAAAAATGTAGGGTATTTTGAGCCCTTATGCCTTAAAAACCCTATTACTACTTGTTTAGCTGCCAGAGAAGATGGGGTATAATATCCAGATTACCCTTATGGACTTCGCAATTAATAAAGAGAATGTTATGTCATCATGATGTCAGGCCTCATTCGATAAGGAAGAGGCTTATTTTAGTCTTTCTAGAGCCCTATATCTCTTCTTGATCATTCACTTATTCATTCATACAGCAACAGTTTGTGAAGCTTATTCTTTGTTAAAAAAAATAGTAATAATATCAACCACAAATGTGAACCTGGTATGTAATTTAAATATTTCTAGTAGCCACAAGTGAAAGAAACAAGCAAAATGAATGTCATTAATACATTTCATGTAACCCAATACATTAAAAATACTATATATGTAATCAACATAAAAATTAGTAATGAGATATTTTACTTTTTTTTTTTAACTGAGTCTATAAAATCTGATGCTTATTTTACACTTTACTATGTATCTCAATTTGGCCATTTCAGGTGGTGAGTAGCTACATGTAACTATTAGCTATCACACTGGACAGCATAGTTGCACAGTTCCAGACACTTCCTGGGAGTTCTGTGAAGAATAAGGCAGATGCAGTACACAGTCAGCCAGCTGTTGCTTACACGCTGATGGAAGACAGCTAGACAAGTGATAATTAATTAAAAAAAAAATTTGCAGTCAAGTTGATTCCAACTCATGATGATTCCAGTGTAGAACTGTGCTGCATAGGGTTTTCAATGGCTGCTTTTTAGGAAGTAGATCACCAGGCCTTTTTTCTGAGGTGCCTCTGGGTGAATTCAAACCTCCAACCTTTTGGTTGGCAGCAGAGCACATTGTTAACCTTTTGCACCACCTGGGGACCCCATTAATACAATAAAGCATTCTGAATGCCATGCTAGGGAAAGTGGAGGTCCGGTCAATGTCATATACCTAAACTATATTGGAAAAGGGGAGCAGGAGATTTGAATATTCTTTATTTCTGCCCATCCTGCACAGCTTTCCATTAGCTAAAATGTGACCTTGGGCAGATCAATTAACCTCTCCTTTCTGGACTGAGATTATCACCCACAGGTCCTTGATTCCAAAGAACCTACATTTTAAAAAACAGAAGAACCTGCATTTAGCCACTCTACCCTACTGCCTTCTATAGTTACTATTTTAAATATCTATGTTCTCTGCTGTACTCTGTTCCATTTATCTACTTGTCTTTCCAGCACCATCACAGAGTAAGCCTTCACTCCATATTTTTTGAATGAATAAATGAGCTAAAGAAATGAATGAAGAACGAATAAAGCCTTCCACTTAAACCTGATCTTTAGAATTAAAGTTCATTTGTAATTTCATGTACTCTGTATGATAAACTTCTCCCATCCTCCCATTCCCTCACTCCCTTTTCCCTGCTTCTGTCATTCCGTAACTATTTATCTAAGACCTGCCTCTTATGACCCATGAGTAGTGCAAAGCATCGGGCACGCAAAGATAAAAAGACCCAGTCCTTGCCCTCAAGGAGCTTCGTTGTTGTTATATGCCATCGAGTCAGCTCTTACTCATGGCGACTTTATGTATAACAGAATGAAACACTGACCGATTTTGTACCACCTTCATGATCATTGGTATGTTTGAGTCCATTGTTACATTTATTTCAAAGAGCCTTTTTAATGCGTTGCTATAAGTCATAGCAGTTGAATTTACCACCAAGTATTTTCTTTGTGCCAGGTGTTGTGCTAAACACTTTAAAGTCTCAGCATAGTGTTGTATGTTGGGTATTCTCATTTTACAAATGAGGAAAAGAAGCTTTAGGAAGTTAAATAACCAGCTCAAAGTCTCCTGGCTACTAAGCGTTGGAGTTAGAATTCCAACCCAGGTCAGAGTCTAGGCTGTAAGCCACTGTGCTAAAAGTCCTCCCGAATCTTTAGAGACCTTAGGATCCCTATTGCACATTAGGCAAAATTAGGTTAAGCATCACCCTTAAAATGAATAACTGCTTAAATATTAATGTTTTAAAAATAATAAAGAGAAGGAAGATCCATCTTCTTACTAAATTCCCTGAAGAACTATTTCCTAGCCCACTTACTTTATGTCTACTTCTAATATATGTATATAGTTTGTATTTATATTTGTACATATGAAATCTAAAAGATATACAGATGGCAGTTTTGGGATCCTGAGTCATTTTGCTTGTTTTCAGTCTGTTAGATGGTTAACCATTTCTCATCGATCAGCTTTATTCTTGAATAAAGCTTGAAACCTCAACCATTACCATGAAGATTCTACTAATTCAGTTATTTTGCTGATATCTTCCTGTCCTGAGGGTGTTTATCTTCCATTCATTCCATCACCCAGCCCCAGCCACTCGCCTGCCCCCACTCTTTTTGTTTAAGACTCCCTTAAGGATTTATGGAGGATGATTGTACCAACATTCCCACCTATTTTCTTTAGGTAATTATTTATCCAACTCCTGCCTTCTTCATCCTCTCTAGGCATAAGTTTAAGTTTCTCTCCTAGAACTCCTTGTCTCTCTTCCACTCAAGAAGATATTAGTTGTCATTTAATTTTGGGAGAACAATGTTATAATATGCTTATTCTTCAAGCCTAATTTTGAGTATTACTTTTCTTTAAAAAATACTGAACAGAAATGTAAAATAATATGAAGTTCAGAGTAATGGTCTGACTCTTTGGCATACATTTTTGAACAACTTGTCATCTCAACTCAGTATTTGTAAAATGGCAATAACTGCTTTTCTCATCTGCTTTACCCTTCTGACTTTCTTCTTTGTCAGGTGGTATCTTGTAGTGGTTATGGGCATGGGACTTGGTGTTAGACAGACCTGGGTTCAAAGCCAGTTTCTGCCCCTTCCTCCTAGACCAGTAGTGTTACTCTCTCTGCCTCAATTGTCTCATTTATAAAATAAGGATGAGACTGTATCGTATGGCCAAAACAGCGCTAACTTACCCTAAGTACCTTTATGCTAACATTTAATCTTCATAGTAACCCTGTGAGGAAGGCATTATTAGTATCAGTCACATCTTACAGATGAGGAAATGGAGGCCTGGGGAGGGTAATTAATATAAGGCTGGTAAAAAAAAAAAAAAAAAAAATTTTTTTGGGTAGTATCAGTTTGTATTTTTTTTTTCAATTTAATTTAATTTAATACAATAGCAGAAGCATTTTTCATGTTAACATAATTTGTAATGAACTTGTAAACTTCTGTGTTTTAATGGCTTCTTACTATTTCATTGTGTGGCTTTAATTTACTTAGCTTATTATCAGATGTTTGGATTGCTGCTCATCTTTCTCTATTGTAAATGATCCAGTGAGGAACATATTTGGATATAAGGTTTTTTCATAATTCTGATAATATCTTTTTCATAGATTTAAGAAAAAGAATTAGAGTCAAAGGGCAAAAACAGTTTTTCAGGCTACCTATTGCTACATTTGTTTCCCAAATGGGCGTATACATTTACACTGCTATTAGCATGAGACTATCTGTTTTACTTCACTCTCCCCAGGTCAAAGTCATCATGTAAAGAGCAAAAAACAAAGCTTAGAAACGCTGTAACATCGGTGTCTTTCATGCTCCCTGGGAGAATGGGTAGCCTTTTATGTGTCCTCACCCAGCTTTCATTGGCCTCATCATTCCCAGCAGCTTCATTCTAAAGCTACCAGATAATGGTCAGATACAACTTAACCTCACCGGAAGAGTCTTGTTTTAAACATTGATGTTCAGGATTATGCCTCTGCTATCAAGTGGACAATTAGGGCCTTTATTTGGAAAAGTCCAGTTAAGTTGGGCAGATTTTTAAGAAAAAAAAAACTAGGGTGTAATTAAAAAAAAAAAAAAGAGTGTTGGTGGGTATTCTAATTGCATTCTTAATCTGAGATGTAATGAACATTTGCTGCTTTGGAACAGAGCAGAGATTGTGGCAGTGTCTCCATGAGTTTCTGTTCTTTTCTTTTTTCAGGAAGATGATGTTAATTTATTCTGTCTCCAAGTATGGGCTTTGTCGCCAGAAGTTGTGTTCTTCCACATGCTAGCTTTGTGGCCTTGGACAAGCTATTTAACTTCACCAAATCTCTATTTTCAAAATGCAGATAGTAAGACCTATCACTCAGGGCTTTTCAAAGAGTAGAGATAATATTTGTGAATCTTATTTTGGGTGCTCAACTCACAGTTTGTTGCATGATTTAATTTTTGTTACATTAGTAAGGGGATTGTTAGGATTATTTGTTCTTCTTGAGACCATTTTTGTCCAGGCTAGAAGTGAGTTGATCTCTGGCTTTGAAGTCAGACGTTAGATTAAAATTCTACCTGTAATGTCCCTGGAAACTGTAGTCATGTAATGATTAGGAGCTATAGCTGCTAACCAAAAGTTCGGCAGTTTGAATCTACCAGGCACTCCTCGGAAACCCTATGGGACAGTTCTACTCTGTCCTGTCAGGTCGCTATGAGTCGGAATTGATTCAATGGCATTTTTTAAAAATATCCCTGAGAGAGAAAGGACAAATCAAATTAGGAAGGCTGTTGTCAGACTTATGCTTTCATTATTTTAGTGAAACAACGCTCATAATATATACACCGATGAGAGAAAGAAAATCCTGCTGCCCAAGAAAGAAAACTTCTTTTAGCTTTGTTGTCTGAAGCATGCAAGCATCCTACTTTGACTTTTTGGCACTTTATGGAAAACAAGTACATGCTTTCAACAAGAAACTGGCAGTCACCAAGATCTACCTGCGGCCACCCATAACTTTACTTATTCTTTTTTTCTTGCCTTTTCATCCCAAAAGAGCAGACATTCCAGTATACAAGAGAATGGTCACAATAACAACAACCACCATGACAAAAGCAGCAATAGCTTACATTTCTTGAGAGTGTACAAGGTGCCAAATTCTGTTCGTTGTCTTTACAACCAGTGAAGAAAATACTATTTCATTCCCATTTTACAGAGGAAAAAACTGATCCTTGTCCAAGAAATTTGTGTATGAATCTAAGATCTAAGCCCAGGTGTTCCTAGCTCTGATTTCTTGGGTCTCTCCTACATCTTTGAGTATGAAATTCCTAAGTTCTAATGGCTACTATGAACAATGTGACTAAAGAAAGACAGCATCATAGAAATCCCCAGTGGGAAGGAACACCCTACAGAATTTATAGGATCGCTATCTAGACAAACCAATACTTTCTCTGTATAGTGGAGGAAACGGAATGTCAGGGAAGCAACTTTCCAGAGATCAGGCAGTCTACTCTTTGTGGCCAAGTGCAACTAAATGCCTATCTTTTACTGTTAACTTTTTAAAAAACTTTTTATTAGGAAAATTCTCAACCATACTCAAAAGTAAAGAGAATACTATAATGAATCCCAGATAACTATCATTCAGTTTTACACCTATCCACACTTTACCAGTCCGCAGATGACACAAATGGTTAAGTGCTCAACTACTAGCTGAAACGTTGGTGGTTCAAACCCACCCAGAAGCCCCTCAGAAGACAGTCTCAGCAATCTGCTTCCAAAAGATCACAGCTTTGAAAACCTTATGGAGCAGCTCTATTCTGCACATGTGGGGTTGCCATGAGTCAGAGTCAACTCGATAACAATCAACAACATAGACTCTTTATGTTCCGATAGTTCACTTTTAGCTCCTAAGTGGGAACAAGACTGTAAAAGGTGACTGGAAATACTCAACAGTTCTTCCTATTTTGGTTTCGGCTTTAGATAAAGTACCAAAAGAGGACAGCTTGGATTTATGTTGCCATTGACTAGTCTATATCCCATGATAATTCCCCTTCTAAAGGAGTTGAGTGCTTGGATGCTAACCAAAATGTTGGTGGTTTGAACCCACCCAGCAGCACCATGGAAGAAAGACCTGGTGATCTGTTTCCATAAACATTAGAGCCTAGAAAACTCTATGGGGCAGTTCTGCTGTGTCACATGGGGTCGCTCTGAGTTGGAATCAACTCGACAGCACCCAACAACAACAACAAAGATAACTGAGGCAGAGGGGAGAGGTTTTTGGAGCAGGAGTAATAATTAGTCTTGTAAGTTTAACCTGTTGTATTTGATATTTAATGACCCAGTTTTTAGGAGGAGTTCTCTTTAAACCTGCTCCCCTGTTTGATCTGCTAACTCCCCCATTTCCACCTCCAAAAGGGAGGCACATTTTAACAAATCTCTTCAAGCAGGACACTGAAAAGACTGTAAAGAAAAGATGCCAGAATCTTTCCATTAGCTCCTTATGAACAATGGCTCCCAAACATCTTTCTGCTTAAAATCCTATTATTTTTGTTAATAGTAACATTTTCATTATTTCACATTTGCTAAGTACCAGCAATTAGCGAGGCACTGGTTAAGAACAAAGAAGATCTGTTTCAGCGCTTAGGTGCTCCAGGCCCAATTCTCATGCCCCTCTGCCCTCTTTGTATCGTTTCTGTACCCAGTATTTGTCTTTGAAGTTAAATGGAGCCCGACCCACGGAAGAGAACTTAAGGGAAATGAATAGAGTTGGTCCCGGACTGCCAGATACCAGGGGGTCTGCTGTTTAGGAATCGCTTTAAAGTAGTTGCTTAGCTCTCCCAAATGCTCTAGGGGTAGCGTCTGCCAGGGGGAGGGCAGGGGGAGTAGCTAGATGGAGAAGGAGGGCAGGCTTGGGTACTTTCTTTTAAAAATCAATAAAGGCCTAGACCTAGAAATTTATCTCCGAAGAGTCAGATAAGAGGAGGAAAAAGGTCCATGCTTAAAATGCCAAAACGTAGCCTAGCAGATTAATTCTGTGCAGCCAGTATCCATCACGCAGATAGATTTTGCCACAAAACGGTCCAATATACTTTTTTTCCCCCTCCTTCGATTTAGGTGTTCTGATGGTATATGAACAGTGAAGAATGCTAGAGATTTTTAGACATCTTAACTAAGATGGGGAAATAGAAGCTAAATAAGAATTTCTGGTTCTCTTTCTCTATACACAATAAAACAAAATTCGTGCACTGAGCTACCAAGAAGTCTCCGTCTCAGCGAAACTTTGTGTTATAAGATCAATGTTTAGGCATTCTTTAGAGGAAAAAAGGCTTGAAAATAATTACTTTCCCTCCATAGTGTCTATTTTAGGTGATTTTAAGGGTATTATTGAACTACCAAGGAGCCCGAGTGGTACAGTGGTTAAAGCTTTCAGCTGCTAACTGAAAGGTCAGAGGTTTGAACCCACCAGCTGCTCCCCAGGAGGAAGATGTGGCAGTCTGCTTCTGGAAAGATTCCAGCCTTGGAAATCCTATGGGGCAGTTCTGCTCTGCGCTATAGTGTTGGTATGAGGTGGAATCACCTTGACAGCAATGGATTTGGTTGGGGTTTTTTTAGAATGAACTACCATTTTTTTTTTTTTTGGACTTGTTTTCACAATTAACAATTTTAGGAACTTCTTAAGGTTATAAAAGCAATCTATGACCATTGAGGAAACAAACCCTGGTGGTGCAGTGGTTAAGTGCCACAGCTGCTAACCAAAGGGTCGGCAGTTCGAATCCTCCAGGTGCTCCTTGGGAACTCTATAAGGCAGTTCTACTCTGGCCTATAGGGTCTCTATGAGTCGGAATTGACTCGACGGCACTGGGTTTGGATTTTTTTTTGTTTTTTTTTATGACCATTGAGGAAAATATATACAAGTACAAGTAAGGAACTAATCACCCATATTCCCACCTCCCAAAAATAATCACTGATAGCATCTCGTACAGTTCCTTCCATTCTTTTTTTTTTTTGTAAATAAATAATCTTGCTGTCATAATTTAGTTATTCATTTTACTGTCATTGGCACTTGAATTTAGCAAGTCTGAAAGAGAGAATAAATAATGTAGGTTAAGTGAAAAAAACTTAAAATGTAGACTAGGATTTACAGAATTGAATTGGTTTAAGTTTTAAAATTTCAGTGGTGAAATTGTAAGGTCCATTGTCCTAGAACATGTTATAATTTCATTTAATCAGCAACAATGACTAAAACATGTGATCTTAAATTGTAGCATTGCTTACAAACAGAAAACAGAGGAAACAAAGAGAAACTATATGTCCTTGTAGGCAATAAGAAGCCTTGTGTTACTTAGCATTTAAAATTGTCAAAGATAGAAATTAGAAGTACAAAAGTTGAAGCATTGGTGACCAGAATGAGGCCTCCAGACATGAGTCAGCCACAAAAAATGCCCAAACTCATTTAAAAAGCTCTTTGTCATGGTCCAAAAAAACAACATTTTTAGTGTTTTCCTTTGACTTCACATCCCGCTATTGCAAGTACATGGCTAATTATTATCTGAATGATATCTATTATTCCTGTGTTCTTCTGGTTCTAACCGGATATGATCCAAATATGGCCACAAACATATTATAGTGTGCAGCAAAATCAAAAGAATAAGATAGTTCTGTTTTTAAGGGTTAATGGTATTTTCACTCCTCCTCAGTTTGACTCATGGACAATAGCTGCACTGTTGTCTATTCTAGGCAGCTGTGCAAAATAGTAAAGATTTGGAGAGCTTTGTAGGCAGGAGAAAAATTAAGTCTTTGTACACTTTTTATTCAGTATATTCTACCCAACACCCATGCGTAAGAGTTGGACTTCGGAGTTGCAACAGGCTAAGGAAAGTTTGCACAGATAAACAGAGTTATTCCAAATTCTGTGCCTACTAAGCTCTGAATCACAAAGTACAACTGCAAATCCTGTAGAAATTATATATAAGAAACCCTTTTTCCTAACTCTGCCCTCTATTCTGTGGGTTTCCTTTATTATTCTGAAAAATGAACATATGGGAAAAAATAGCTGAGAAGTTAGCAATTACCTCATCATTTTCAGTTCTCAAATAGTTACTGTTCGTAAGCCTCTGAGAGCAGAGTGGTCTTGTGAAAGAATATACCCATATATGGAAGGAAAAGCAAAAGTATTAATATAGGTTTAAATGACTAGAAACAATGATTTCAAGTAATTGGTTACTTGTAACTACCGAATGAAAAGTTGTGGTTAAAATCATTAATACTTACCTTTGGGTCCCAGTATGTACTGTTACGTACCTTTATGTCTCTTAGGCATGGTCTGATAGCAAATAATCCTAACACACCCTATTTGGGAAGAGTGCGCCAGGGTCATAGGGAGGTAGCAATCAGAGACAGGAAGTATCATTTGGGGCTAGAATTTTCTTCCACTTTGTCACGTTGGGAATCATTTCTAAGAAAGACTTAAAATTTCCGATCCTGTTTCTTATCTCACTCTTGTGGTTGTTGAGAGAGGAATAATGACAATAGCTACCACTTAATGAGCAGCTAATGTGGTTAAGAGCTCTGCTGCTAACCAAAAGGTTGGCAGTTTGAATCCATCAGCCACTGCTTGGAAACCCTATGGAGCAGCTTTACTGTGTCCTATAGGGTCTCTATGAATCGGAATAGACTCCACAGCAATGGCTTTTTTTTTTTTTTTTTTTTTTGTAATATGTATCAGGCACTTGTCTTTCAGTGGGTGATGTAAATGGTTAACTGCTCAACTACTAACCAAAAGGTTGGCAGTTTCAACCCACCCAGAGGCATCTTGGAAGAAAGGCTTGGCTATCTGTTTCTGAAGGGTCATAGACTTGAAAGCATTATGGAGCACAGTTCTACTCTGCAACACATTTAATCATCACAATAATTCCACAAATTAGTGAAAAGCCCTTACCAGGGCTAAGAAGGCTTAACACACTTCTGGCCCCAATTATCCTTCTGACCTCATCTTCCACTACTTTACCCTTAACAAATATACCGTCCCAGCCATGCTGACGTTCTTGTGCCTCACACACAATATTCACTTTCAACTGAGGGGCTTTGTTCTTGCTGTTTGCTATCCTGGAATGACTCTCCTCCAAACATCTGCTTAGTTTGCTCTCTCACGCCATTCAGACATCTGTTCAAAACTCAGCCTGTCCAATATTGATCCTCTTGTGGCTGGTTTATTTCACTCACCATAATGTTTTCAAGGTTCATCCATGTTGTAGCACATAAAAAAAAAAAATTTTTTTTTTTAGGAGGACTTAATTTCCCTTTATGCCTGAGTAATATTCCATTCTATGTATGTAAAAGACAATATTATTATATGATCACACTTACATGAAATACCTAGAATAGGCAAGTATACAGAGACCAAAGTTTATGAGTGGTTACCAGGAGTGGACTGGAGGAAGGAGAAATGAGAACTCAATGTTTAGGGGACACTGAACTTCTTTTAAGGGTGACAGTGTAATTTAGGAATGGGTATGAGTGATGGTTGAACAATATGATGAACGTAATTAATGTCACTAACTGAACATGTGAAAATTGTTGCAATGTCGAAAGTTTTGCTACCACAATAAAAAAAAGAAAAAAAAATTCAACTCATCAATAAAGACTTCCTTGATAATCACAAATAAAATAGCATCCCTGTCACTTTCTGTCCCCTTACTCTGCTTTATTCTTCTTCGTGACTCTTATCACCACTTGTTGTTAGGGGCTGTCAAGTTGGTTCCGACTCATAGCAACCCTATGTACAACAGAACAAAACACTGTCCATCCTGCATCATCCTCACTATTGTTGTTTTGCTTGAGCCCATTATTGCAGCCACTGTGTCAATCCATCCTGCTGAGGGTCTTCCTCTTTTTCGCTGACACTCTACTTTACTGAGCATGACGTCCTTCTCCAGGGACTGATCCCTCTTGATAACATGTCCAAAGTATGTAAGATGTAGTCTCACCATCCTTGCTTCTAAGGAACATTCTGGTTGTACTTCCTCCAAGACAGATTTGTTCATTCTCTTGGCAGTCCATGGTTTAATCAATATTTTTTGCTAACACCACAATTCAAAGGCATGGATTCTTCTTCGGTCTTCCTTATTCATTGTCCAGCTTTCACATGCATATGAGGTGATTGAAAATGCCATGGCTTGGGTCAGGTTTCATCTTAATCCTCAAGGTGACATCTTTGCTTTTCAACACTTTAAAGAGGTCTTTTGCTGCTGATTTGCACAATGGAGTGTGTCTTCTGATTTCTTGACTGCTGCTTCCATGGGTGTTGGTTGTGGATTCAAGTAAAATGAAATCCTTGACAACCTCAGTCTTTTTTCCATTTATCACGTTGTTGCTTATTGGTCCAGTTGTAAGGGTTTCCGTTTTCTTTATGTTGAGGTGTAATCCATACTGAAGGCTGTGGTCTTTGATCTTCATTAGTAAGTGCTTCAAGTCGTCTTCACTTTCAGCAAGCCAGGTTGTGTCATCTGCATAGAGCAGGTTGTTAATGAGTCTTTCTCAATCTTAATGCCCCATTCTTCTTCATATAGTTCAGTTTCTTGGATTATTTGCTCAGCATACAGATTGACTAGGTACAGTGAAAGGAAACAATCCTGATGCACACCTTTCCTGACTTTAAACCGTGCAGTATCCCCTTGATCTGTTCGAACGACTACCTCTTGATCCATGTACAGGTTCCACATGGGCACGATTAAGTGTTCTGGAATTCTTATTGTCCACAGTGTTATCCACAATTTGTTATGATACACACCGTCGAATGTCCTTGCATAGTCAATTAAACACAGGTAAACATCTTTCTGGTATTCTCTGCTTTCAGCCAGGGTCCTTCCGACATCGGAAATGATATCCCTGGTCCCACATCCTCTTCTAAATCCGGCTTGAATTTCTCTCAGTTCCCTGTCGATATACTGCTGTAGCTGCTTTTGAATGATCTTCAGCAACATTTTGCTTACATGTGATACTAATGATATCGTTTGATAATATCCACATTCAGTATGTCTGTCCCCTTTCCTGGGAATAGACATATATGGATCTCTTCCAGTCGGTTGGCCAGGTAGCTGTCTTCCAAATTTCTTGGTATAGATGAGTGAGCACTTCAATGCTGCATCCGTTTGTTGAAACACCTCAATTGGTATTCCGTCAATTCCCAGAGCCTTGTTTTTCACCAATGCCTTCAGTGCAGCCTGTACTTCTTCCTTCAGTACCATCAGTTCCTGATTATGTGTTACCTCCTGAAATGGTATAGTGACTCTGTGTATTCCTTCCATCTTCTTTTGATGCTTCCTGCACCGTTTAATATTTTCTCTGTAGAACGCTTCAGTATTACAACTCAAGTCTTGAATTTTTTCTCCAGTTCTTTCAGCTTCAGAAATGCTGAGTGTGTTTTTCCCTTTTGGTTTCCTGTCTCCAGGTCTTTACACATGCCATCATGACACTTTACTTTGTCTTCTCAAGGTGCCCTTTGAAATCTTCTATTCAGCTCTTTTACTTCATCATTTTTTCCTTTTGTTTTATCTACTTAACCTTCAAGAGCAAGTTTCAGAGTCTCTTCTGACATCCATTTAGGTCTTTTCTTTCTTTTTAATGATCTCTTGCTTTCTTCATATATGATGTCCTTGATGTCATTCCACAACTCGTCTGGTCTTCGTGTTTATTGCATTAGTGTTAGTGTTCAATGCATCAAATATGTTCTTGAGATGGTCTCTAAATTCAGGTAGGATATACTCAAGGTGTACTTTGGCTCTCGTTGACTTTTTCTAATTTTCTTCAGTTTCCACTTGAAGTTGCATATTAGCAATTGATGATCTGTTCTGCAGTTGGCCCCTGGCCTTGTTCCGACTGTTGATATTGAGCTTTTCCATCATCGCTTTCCACAGATGTAGTCAGTTTGTGTATTCCATCTGGCGAGGTCCATGTGTATAAAAAAATGTGTATAGTCGCCATTTATGTTGTTGTAAAAAGGTATTTGCAATGAAGAAGTCGTTGGTCTTGCAAAATTCAATCATGCAATCTCTGGCATCGTTTCTGTCGCCAGGGCCATATTTTCCAACTACCAATCCTTGTCTTTGTTTCCTACTTTCTCATTTCAATCACCAGTAATTATCAGTGCATCCTGATTGCATGTTCAATGAATTTCAGGCTGCAGAAGTTGGTAAAAATCTTCAATTTCTTTGGCCTTAGTGGTTGGTGTGTAAATTTGGATAATAGTCATATTAACTGGTCTTCCTTGTAGGTGTATGGATATTATCCTATCACTGACAGCATTGTTCTTCGGGATAGATCTTGAAAAGCTCTTTTTGAGGATGAATGCAATGCCATTCCCCTTCAAGCTGTTATTCCCTGCATAGTAGACCATATGCATATGATTGTCCAATTCAAAATGACCAGGCCAGTCCATTTCAGCTAACTAATGCCTAGGATATTTATCTTTTTATATTCCATTGCATTTTTGACAATTTCTAACTTTCCTAGATTCGTGCTTTGTACATTCTAGGTTCCAATTATGAATGGATGTTTGCAGCTGTTTCTTCTCATTGTGTGTCATGCCACATCAGCAAATGAAGGTCCCAAAAGTTTGACTCCATCCATGTCATTAAGGTTGACTCTACTATGAGGAAGCAGCTCCTCCCCGGTCATATTTTGAGTGCCTTTCAACCTGAAGGGCTCATCTTCCAGCACTGTATCAGACAATGTTCCACTGCTATTTATAAGGTTTTCACTGGGTAATTCTTTTCAGAAGTAGATTGCTGGGTCCTTCTTTTTAGTCTGTCTTAGTCTGGAAGCTCAGCTAAAATGAGTTTGCAACTGGTGACTCTGCTGGTATTTAAATACCGGTGGCGTAGTTTCCAGCATCGCAGCAACATACAAGCCCCCACAGTATGACAAACTGACAGACACGTTGAGGTATCACCACTAACCTTATGTTTTTTATTGTCTCTCATCCCCTGCTAGAATGTAAGCCCCTTGAGAACAGGGCCTTTGCTTCTTTTTTCCATTGCTTTATCCCCCATGCCTAGAACACTGCCTGGCACATATTAGACGTTGATTGTATTTGTTGGATGAATGGATGAATGAAGAAATGGAGCCCCAGACTGCTTAAGGAACTTGCTCAAGGATACACAACAAAGTGGCAGAGCCAACCTTAGAGCCTGTGTCCTTCTAAAAGGTGGCAGGGAGAGGGTGACATTTGAACTGAGCTTCAAAAGATTTGTAGAACTTAGGTTTATATTCTTCTGTTATTGCTGGAATGATGTTGCCTACTTGTAGCTTTCATGTCACCATTACTTTTAAGTATTTTTATTCTATCTGCACATAAATCTTACTGTTATAGAGCTGACACAGTACTCTAAGGACAGCTGGCCAACTTGCTTACATCGTAACCTTTTCTGTCCTTTCACTCAGTGGGCAGGATTCCTGGTTCCTTTAGGCCCTTGAACTAGGCATGAAACTTGGCCTAAGCACTGTTCACAGACATACTTCTTAATCACATCAAATTCTTATTCCAGGTGAAGCACTTAGCACAGTATCTGCCCTCAGGAAGTCTCAGTAAATAATAATTATTATTAGCTTTATTATATTATGGAAACCCTGGTGGTGTAGTGGTTAAGTGCTACGGCTGCCGACCAAAGGGTCAGCAGTTCGAATCCTCCAGGCACTCCTTGGAAAATCTATGGGGCAGTTCCACTCTGTCCTATAGGGTCGCTATGAGTTGGAATTGACTCGACGGCACTGGGTTTGGTTTGGTTTGGTTATTATATTATCATTTTTTTCCTCACCCTTTGGTCTCAATGTCCAGCACTATATCCCCGAATCTCCTTGAACCACGTTTTTCCACCAGCTCTGCTGCCTCTGCGCATCTTGGACAAACCCAGTGCAGCCCCAGTGTTTGGTACCACTTATCTGTGGGGAGTACCAGCACCTGGTTTGTTTTGACCTCTGGTGTGGACACAGGGGAGTCCTGAATACCTATTTATAGCATGTCCACAGATATTTTAACAACCTTTTGGGAAAACTACATGGTCTTCAGGAAAACTTATGGCTGTTTTACTAAAAACTTGTGTTTAATCCAGAGAAATATACATTCCCACCTTCCCCACCTTTCTCCACTGCCACATTTTGATGAGTTTTCTAAAGTTCACCACAGCTCACACCTTCCACTGCTGTCCCCTAGGGAAAGGTCATGATCTTTAGAGCTACATAGCCACTTACAAGCTGTGTGACCTTGAATGAGCTGCTTTACCTCTCTGAACCACTGTTTCCTCATCTGTTACATGGGAATAATAAGAATGTATACCTTACAGAGAAGTTATAAATGGCATAATGTACGTAAAACACCTGATACAATGCCTGGCACATACGTGGAAATTATCATTTTTTGTTGTGATGAAGAGACCGATGATGAAGATGATGTTGTCTTAAATAATGTTGAGAAGCCACTGCTCCTGCTATTCTCCTCCTCACTTTTTTGAATTACGTCCTAATCAACACCTGTCCACTTCTCCTTTATTCCAATCGAAGATGAAAGTTCCTGCAGGCAGTGCTCAAGGGCCGAGGGGGGCTCAGGAGTGTGATGGTCAGACCCAGGAGAGCATGGCTCTTCTTTATCTGTGGTCATACGGCACATGCACTGAGCAATGGGCATTTTCTTTTAGCTTCAAACAGCTCCATAAACAGCTCCAACATTTTTTATCTCTCTTCCAGCACCATCTTTGTCCATCTCTTAGTAGGTCTTAAACTAGTTATCACTCTCTCTTCTATTTGTTTCTAAAATACTCTAAGAAGTCTCTAGTGGCACAGCGAGCCCCTAGAAAACAGGAACCATGCCTTATTCCCAGCTCAAAGCACAGTACCTGGCAGGGAGAAGATGCTCAGTATGTTTGATGGTTGTAATGGGTGTCTATGTTTGTGCTAAAACTTTCCTTTCCTCTTCTATCGCTCTGCTTTACCTACACATTATTCGATCATCTGATTTTTGTACAGATGTTTCACCTCAGCTTGATTTTTTCCCCACGTTTTCACTCCAGTAGGCTTAGATTTTGCTTTTTCTGTCTATGCACTCAGTTAAATGCTTTAGCAGGTAAAAATACCTATGTGGTCACTAGAGCCTTTAAGAACATTCCTGATAGTATATTTGACCATGTTACCCCTCCCCCGACACTTTAAACGGGGAGCAGAACTTCCCCTCCCTTTGAACACTGCTTTTTATCACATTTTTAATCTTTTTTTTTTTTTATGAGAACTTGTGTCATCTCTATGTATTTCTGGCAAATTTCCCAGGTTTTGAGAAATTAATTTTGGCCATTCTCATAGCAAGATAAGAAAGGGAGCTCTCAATTTATATTCATAACCTCTCTGTGTGTTCCCCCCCCCCACATATATATAAATCCTGTTAATTCCATTGGCTTACTTCTATTTTTGGTTTAATAATAATAACCACTCACATTTGTGTATTGCTTTCCAGTTGAAAAAGTGTTTTCACATCCACTATTTCATTAGTGTTAAAAAGCGTTTCAGGTGTTAAAAAGCAAGGTGGTGAGAACTAAGGTGGACCTGACCCAAACCATGGTGTTTTCAATCACCTCATATACATGTGAAAGTTGGTCAAGGAATAAAGAAAACCAAAGAAGGATTGACTCCTTTGAATTGTGGTATTGGTGAAGAATATTGAATATACCATGGGCTGCCAAAAGAACAAACAAATCTGTCTTATAAGAAGTACAACCAGAGTGCTCCTTAGAAGCAAGGATGGCAAGACTACATGTCTTAGTTGTCTAGTGCTTCTATAACAGAAATACCACAAGTGGATGGCTTTAAGAAAAAGAAGTTTATTTTCTCACAGTAAGGTAAGCTAAAAGTCTAAATTCAGGGTATCAACTCCAAAAAGAAGCCTTTCTTTCTGGTGGCTCTGGAGGAAAGTCCTTGTCCTTAATTTTCCCCTGGTCAAGGAGCTTCTCAGGCTCAGGGACCCTGTGTCCAAAGGATGCGCTCTGCTCCTGGTGCTGCTTTCTTGGTGGTGTGAGGTCCCTGACTCTCTGCTTGCTTCCTTTTCCTTTTATCTCTTGAGAGATAAAGGTGGTACAGGCCACACTCCAGGGAAACTCCCTTTACCTGGCATCAGGGAAGTGACCTGAATAAGGGTGGTATTACAATCCCACCCTAATCCTCTCAACATAAAATTACAATCACAAAACAGAGGACAACCACACAATACTGGGAATCATGGCCTAACCAAGTTGACACATATTTTTGGGGGGACAGAATTCAATTCATGACACTACGTCTCACTTACTTTGGACATGTTGTCAGGAGGGATCAGTCCTTGGAGAAGGGCATCATGCTTGGTAAAATAGAGGGTCAGCAAAAAAGAGGAAGTCCCTCAACGAAGTAGATTGACATGGTGGCTGCAACAGTGGGCTCAAGCATGGCAACAATTGTGAGGATGAAGCAGGACCAGGCAGTGTTTTGTTCTGTTGTGCATAGGGGTGCCATGAGTTGGAACGGCCTTGATGGCACCTAACAGCAACAACAACGTTTCATTTGAGCCGAACAACTCCATGAGGATGGTAGAATAGGTACATGATGATTCTGGTTTTACAGATGAGATAAAACAACTACACCCCAGGGAGTTTAAATGAGTTATCTTGAGTCACGTAGCTTATAAGAATCAGAGCTTTAGACTTGAACACAAGTGTTCTGATTCCAGATCCTGTTTGTTTTTTTACTGTCCCACTACGTATGTATTTAGAAACCCACATTGCCGTCAAGTCGATTCCGACTCATAGTGACCCCATAGGACAGAGTAGAACTGCCCCATGGGCTTTCCAAGGAGTGGCTGGTAGATTCGAACTGCTGACATTTTGATTAATAGACAATCTCTTAACCGCTGCACCACCTAGATGCTGTCAAGTCAGTTCCAACTCATGGCAAAACCTTGCATGTTTCCGAGTAGAGCTACTCTCTGCGGAGTTTTCATTGCCTTGACCACTTGGAGGTAGATAGCAGGGCTTTCTTCTGAGGATCCTCTGGATGGGTTTGAACAGCCAGCTTTTGGGTTAATCGTGGAGCGCTTAACTGTTTGCACCACTCAGGGACCCACTTATAGACTAGTCCTACATAGTTGGCTTCAGAGGTCAGCTTAATTACTTTCAACCCTGTGTTCTTTTTTTTTTTAGGTCATTGTTGAAATCTGTGTAAACCCATTCCTTAAAACCATCTTTTTTTTTTTTTTTTTTGCCTTTGCACCCACATTTCTGCTCTTTCCCTTGGCTCAGTATTGAGCTAAGACAGCCCATCTTCCAGGAAAGCCCCCCGGCTTCTCCAACTGGATTAGGAGCCCTGCTTAGTGCACCCAAAAAAACCAAACCAAACCCAATTCCATCAAGTAAATTCCGACTCATAGCAACCCTGCAAGACAGAGTGGAGCTGCTCCATAGGGTTTCCAAGGAGCACTTGGTGGATTCGAACTGCCTACCTTTTGGTTAGCAGCTGTAGAACTCTTAACCACTACACCACCAGGGCTTCCTTAGTGCACCAGTTACAAAGAGCAGAGACAATCACACAGTCATGTAATTTTTCTTTTCCTTAGCTGCATCTTCTGCAACTACTGGAGTGTAAACTCTGTCTGGGCAGGGGTTCTGACCATCTTTGTCATCTTTGTGACCCGGAGATCTAGCACAGTGCCTGGCACATAGTGAGTGTTCATCAAATGCAGGTAGTCCTTGACTTACAATGTGTTCAAGTTATGATGAACAGCACTTAAAGCCCAGCTGTTTTGTTTTTCATACATCTTATCATTAGTAATATGCACTACACACAGGGTTGCGGGCATAATCTGATGAGGTTAGCATTGGCAGATGCTTACTCACAGATGTTTATATGTAATGTTTCCAACCCCCGCAAAACAAAGATCAGATTTATAAAGATACTGAAAATAAACGGCAATAGTAACGAAAACTTAAAAAAAAAAAAAAGGGCATTTAACTTAGATTCGATTTTCAGCAGAGTCGTTGGAACAGACCCATGGTAAGTCTGGGGACTACCTGTACTCATTTGATGAATAAATAATGAATGGCACCAGGAGTCAAAAGGTTCTTCTCTGTAGCTAATCAGATGAGATCCCAAAGGGGGGTCTGGAGGAAGCCTTTGTTTTGTGTGTTTGGGGAGGGTACATCCTGCAGGGTCCAAGTGGGGAACAGAGCATGCAATTATGCAAAGGGACACATCATGGCTACGCCATTTCTTCCTAATGCAAAAAATAGCCCTGTGACATTTCTTAGAAAGGAGAAAGAATATACTCTTCGTATTCAGCAGTGAACGACTTCTTTTTCTTTTTCTTTTTTTCATTATTGATGATGGTTTTTCTTCAGGGACTGTGGCCTTTCCTAGGTTGTGTTCTTAGCCGTTTTCTTACGAATAGCAGAAATGATTATAAAACAAGTAAAACTACTGGTTTCACAAAATAAGAATGATGGTTCATGAAATTATACATCTCTCCAAAACAAACTTAGATGTACTGATTTACCAAATTGCTTGAAAACAGTGGATATTTTAGCGTTCATGCAACTAATACTGACTTGTATAAATCTGGTCAGTAATGTGTAGTCTGAATTGACAGTGAGAACTTAGACGGAGAACAAACAGTGATATACCACATCTGCATGTTTCAGTTTATCTAGCTGACCAAAGATATCATTATCTTTAATGCTGTGTTTGTGTCTCTATAATTAGGGTTGCATTTGGTTTTATTCTAATAAAAAATCCTATTTCCAGAGGTGTATAAGTTCATTAAGGAGCCTTGGTGATGCAATGGTTAAGTGCTAAACAAAAGTTTAGCAGTTTGAACCCATCAGCTGTTCCTTGGGAGAAAAGACCTGGTGATCTGCTCGCTTAAAGATCACAGCCTAGGAAACTCCATGAGGCACTTCTGCTCTGTCTTCTAGGGTCACTATGAGTTGGAATGGACTCGACTGCACACATAGTAACAGCATAACTCCATGAAAAGAATCCCTTTTGGCACATATTATTTATGCATATGGAAACGAACAAGTCCCAGTCCAAGTGCTTGGTGAACTGAGAATGGAAAAGAAAAACAGTTGCTTCTAGTTCTTGCTACCTTTTTTTAGGCACCTTAAACAGAACAGTAGCCAGAGGGGTGAGTGGACTGAATACAAAATAGTGCAATTGAGTTTTGTATGTGGAATTATTGATGTCTTGAGATTTAGAGTTTGGAAGCTCTTCTGTCTGCTAAAGCCAAGTACAAGTGTCTGCTTTCACTTTTGCCTTCACCTAGTTTCCTTTCCCTTTGTCGTTTGAATGCACTTACTGTTTGGGAATGAAGATCCCTGGGACAACAGTCAGATATGACATCAGAAGTGAAAAAGGCAGTGAAGTTCCCTTTTGTGTGAGGAGAAAGGGCCTGGCTTCTCACTGAGAATAAATTTGGGATTGAGTATGGTAATAAAGGCTGAAGATTATTATTTCAGCTTTACACATGAGTCGCTCTGTCATTCCAGCACTGGACTTCATAGAGGCCAAATCTTTTCAGAAAAAGCTTTTGCTTTCCTCAAGTGTGAAGAGACTGGGGCTGCCCCCTCTCCAGCTAGTCTCCATCTTGAACTCTAAGCAGAGATTCTGAGAGAGCTACAGTCAGTGAACTTCATTGGGCTTCTGGGTGAGCCTGGGAAGTTCTGAAACAAGCTTACATGGGACCTTACGGCTCATGGTGCAGTGGCAAGACCACGGGGTTTCCATTCCTGTTTGGGTATTAGCATATACTGTTCTTTCTGCTCGGATTCCCCTCTCCACAAGCTCCATCTTTTTCCTACTGACTTGTACTGGCTTTCACAACTTTTCTCAAGCTTTATCTCTTCTTGGAAGCCTTTCTTGGCACTCTCCCCCCAACACAACACACGACATATACACACTCACACTTTCCCACAGCTCCCTCTCTACTCCACAGTATTGCATTTGCTACCCTGTCTGCTTCTCTGATGCACTATGAGCAACGTGACGTCTAGAAGAGTGTCTAGCACATAGTAGGTATTCAGTAAATGACTGTTGAAGAAATAACCTAAATTACCTGAATTTGAGTTAGTTTACCGAGACACCAATATATTCGAGTCTGCTGACTCCTTTACCAAAAAGAATCCACCAAACCAGTTGTTGCATCTAATTGCCTCAGCTGATTCAGAACAAATGGTCCCCTATAGACACAGATCTCAGTTTGAACAATCAGAAATCTGCAGCCTGTGCTGTGAGGTTCCTTAGAAGCCTCATCCTTATTACTGCCTCTTGTGAGAGAAGGCACTGTCAAGAAGTAGTTCACCACTGCTGAATGCACTAATATGATGAGTTATTTTTATAAATAGCAGCTTTTAGCAATAATGGCAGCTGACGTAAACTCTATTTCTTGGGGGGAAATTAACGTTTGGGCAAATACACTAAACTGGTCTATGTGGCCACTGTAAGAAGGGTCAATCTTCTGTGCAACTGAGGATGATCCTCTAAATGCGAGGTATTCATATGAGTCTGCATAGACAAGTCCAGACTCCTGTAGCTCATTGAAAGTACTGGTCTGTTTGATTAAAAAGGAAGTCAAGGGCAATGTCATGCTGAGTATCCCAAAGTGAAAGAAGAGTCTACTTAGAATCCGGCAGTTCTTTCTGAACCAGAATGCAGAGCTTTTGTTGGTGTGTTACGAATGGCATTGAGCAACCATAGGTTTGTTTGTTGTCAGATTATTAGGGATTCATTAATGGAAGAGTTTATCCAACAACTTAGAAAAGGAAGGTCTATCTAGTAAGGGAGAAAACAAGTCTCACAGGTGCCCTAATGACCCACTTCCCTCGGGTGCTACAGGACAAATTCTAGCTTTCCCTCTGTATCACACCTTCTCTTGCTTGTTGTGTTGAAAAACAGTTTCTACTTCTGAATGAAAACGGGGGCAATGAGATAAATCTAGTGCCTGGCCCATAATAGCTACTCAGAGATAGTTTTTTACTTGAATTTACATTATAGATCATGAGTGTTGAAATGGGAACTCAAAAGGATTCTCACCGTTGTAATTTGTAGCGTTAGCACCTCTTTTCTATTAATGTAATTATTAATTGCCATTAATAGTTTAGGCACATCAGTTATCAATAATAATAATATCACGTTTTATGACACTTTGCAATTATAAAAATGTTTTTGCAAACATCGATTAATGATGTACAATAACCTCACGAAGTGGACAGGACAGGTTTTATTATCTCTGTTTCAAAGATGAGGAAATGGAGGGTTTAGAAAAGTCACATGACTGACTTACATGCTATTCATCCTACGAAATAACATCTTTAGCTCATAGTACTCAATTTTTTTTTTTTTTTAATGTCAAAGCAAAACACCCAGCCATGTTTTGAGTAATACCTTTTATCGGACAAGTTGTACAATATTGACAGAGTGGCTTTTCTGCCTACAGAAATCCTTTCCTCAGAGTCAATCCCTTACTGACCCAGAGGGAAGTTTTCTATATCCCCAAAGCTCATCTGTCAATATTCTACCGTTAGTCCAATAAAAGTTATTACTTGAAACTTGACTCTACATTTTATCTGACCAATAAAGGCAAGTAATTAAAAATATTGAGTTAGGAACCAAGACATATTGGGTATCATGCTGCTCTAGTAGCTACATTCTGTAAAAATAATTTACCGCCTCACTATTAAAATAGCTTATTTGTTTTTATTTAAAGTTGGCAGTCTGAACTTTCCCAAAAACCAAGTTCTCTGGAACCAGTTATACTGCAGCATGCCCATTTCCTGGGCCCCTTCAAGTTGGAGCACAAGTGGGCCACTGAGTGGCAGGCGAGGATGAATTAGAACTAAAACAAAAACAGGCTGAGTCACTGAGCTGGAGAGAGGGAGGGTCCTTGGAAAAAGCAAAGACAGAAACCTGGCAGGGTGTTTAGTTCTGTTTTTACCATATCCTAAAAATTGCTGCACCTTGACTTGGCCAAAAATGAGTGACTTAGTTCTGTTTACCAACTTGGCAAGGTTATTGCTCTGCAGAACGTAGAGGTCTCTGTTATGGTGTCACTAGAGAAATGGAGTTTCAAATGGGACACCCCATGTTATTAATGCTCTGTTTGAAGCCTTGTGGCCATTGACCATTTTCGTCCTCAGTCCACACTCAGAATGCTCCACTCTGTGCTGAAGGGGTGGTGGGAGGTTACTACACTGAAATGTAGGCTCCACAATGTCAGGATGTTTTTGTCTGTTTCTCACGTCTGAATGCCAAATATCTGGAATGGTTCCTGGCACATAGTGGGCATTGAATAAACATTTGTTGAAGGAATTAACTAACAGCAATTGATAGATCTGGAAAATTGAGAGGGAGGATGGGGAAGAAATTTCAGACAGAGAATATATAATTAATAAATGCTTGCAGGTAGGAATGGGTGTTTGGAAGACAAAAGTGATCCACTCTAGCCTAGCTAACAGAGATTTGTATCAGGAAGTGTTGTTTCCTGGATGTGAAAGGCCTCAGGCGATCATCATAACTTAAGTGCATTTCTTTCACAACACAACCTTATTCTATATCACAAATTTTAGAGGCTGTCAGGCCAAGGAAAGAGTCCTTAACTTTAGTAGATAAACTTAAGCTCTCCAATCAAACAGCAAAGAAAAGTAGGAGCCCCAAAGTTTTATCATTATCATAATTAATGATTGACAATCAAGATGGCAGAGATCATGCTTCTCATGAGTAACGTTGCACCCAGCAGATATTAACTTTTTTTTTTAAAATGAATGGATGGATATGTGTCAGGACAAATAAATCCACAGAGGATCATCGTGAGGATTAAACGAGACAACATAAGTAAAGCTCTTACACAGTGCTGAGCGTGGAGCTAACGTCTGAGAAATTATTGGCTCCAATCTTAACAACGATCCTGGAGGTCAATACTATTAAGAAATCAGTAGCTGTCGAGTCAACTTCAACTTATGGTGATTCCATATGTATCAGAGTAGAACTGTGGTGCATAGGGTTTTCAGTTGCTGATTTTTCTGAAGTAGATCACGAGGCCTTTTTTTCTGAGGTGCCCTGGATGGACTCGAACCTCCAACCTTTCAGTTAGCAGCCGAGCGCTTTAACTGCTTGCACCACCCATTACTTCCATTTTAAGATGAGAAACTAAGGCTCAAAGAGAAACTTGCCCCAAATCACACTGGGAGTTTGGCAAGCTGAGACTCAAACCCAGATCTGTATGACTCCACAACTTGTATGCTTTTCCCTGTGCCTTGAGGAAAAGAAAGGAGCCCTAGTGGCACAGTGGTTAAAGCACTTTGGCTGCTAATCGAAAGGTTGGTGGTTTGAACCACTAGCTGCTCTGCGCAGGAAGATGTGGCAGTCTGCTTCTGTAAAGATTACAGTCTTGGAAACCCTATGGGGCAGTTTCATTCTGTTCTATAGGGTCACTATAGGTTAAAATTGGCTCGATGGCAACAGGTTTGATTTTGTTTGAGGTAAAGACGCCTTAAGATTTGAGTGTTACTTCTGTTGAGTGCAGAAAACTTATGGGCCCGCACATGCCATTTTATTCTGTTCTAGTAATAGCCACTGTGAGGCAAATTCATGGAAATGTTCCTAGGCAGCAGAGAATATAAATGAAAGCAGAATTAAGCTATTACTTTTGCTATATAACATAATATTAAGGTTAAGAGCCTAAGATCTGTGGTTGGGCAGATTTAGGTTAGAATCCCAATTGTGCCACTTAACTAGCTGTGTGACGTTCAGCAAGCTACATAAAGTCTCTGAGCTGCTGGCTCTCCTTTATAAAATGGAGATTAGAAACAATAACTATTTCATAGAATAGGTATAAAGAATTATAAGGCTTTATAATTGGAATTGTTTTTTTGGGTCTGGTTTGATAATAGTTAAATTGGCATCACGAAAGCCACAAGAAGTCAGTTTTGAAGTGGGCATTCCATTAAGACAAATGGCTTGGAAGGGATGCTCCCACTTCCCTTGATGCTATATTGTTTTGGTCTGTCTAGTCAGAGAGCAAACCAAAGAGCAGCTATTGATTTACGGTATAAAGACGCTATCTTTACAAGATGAAGGGCTAGAAACTTTATTTTCTTTTAATGAAAGCTCAGCTTCTATAGACCATAGGCCAAGTTGGCTGGGGGGGTGGAACAAAGAAGAATGTGGGTTTTTTTCCACATACAGATTTGATTGCTTTGAATCCCATGGGTGAACAGCATCAGAAAGTATTATTAAAGCATTAGCCCAATAACCTCTTGAAAAGATGGTGACCATTGCACGCTATGACCTCAAACTGATTTAAAAAGCAGTAAATGACACCAATAAGCAGCATAAATCTGTCTTGTACAAGAAACTGGTTAATTCCCAATGGAGAAAAATCCAGTCAGTTTATTATTTATTTTACAGTAAGTTTAATTGACAGCAATCAGTATTTTAAAGAGAAATCTGTTAACATAGTTCCAAATAGTGTTATTTTCTTCAGTTGAGGCTCTTTATCCCGGAGAAAGTTTTAGGAATTTACCTATATCCTAGAAAATAAGTAAGAACATAGATACAAATGTACTGATGAAAAGATAAAAATAATAACTCCTTAGTTTTGAAGATCTACATGATTTCTCCTGTTAATTTAAAATAGAATTCAGGAATGTGTAAATCCATTAAAAAAAAAATTAACACGCAGAAGTTAATGTTTAACATTTTATAACATAGCATACTTGTTCTAGATAGTTAACATGCATAAATGTTCAAAACCCATTGGCGTTATGTTTGAACACGATTAATATTTGAGATTTTAAAAAATGGTTGAAATCAATAGATATTAGTTTCCATATTAAATACAGATTCCACATAACATTTTCTTTTGATTTATCCTAGTCAATGCGCTGTTTCAAAATTAAGCTTTTGAACAGACTTTAAATGAAGATGCAGAGTTGGAAAATATACATGCTTAGTTCAAACAGATGATGGGGCTGAAAAATCAAGACACAAGAACAACTGGGAGATAGAAGAGCTTTTGTGTATTATGGCTAGAGGTTTGAAACAAAACTAAGCATCAAAATATTAGAACGCACTAACAGAACCCCATTGTCACTAAAACTAATTAGTGTTCTGCTGTTTAATGCAAAAGCCTACATGCTGTCTTGACCTTTTTACGCGTGGTGTCTGAGGTTGTGCCATAAAACAGAGGGAAGCACAGAATGCCTCCAGATAGCCTCAGAGGTTTTCTTTTTTAAGTAGTTCAATTGATTGTAACAATGCAGGCTGTGTGTAGGACTTATTTAAAGGTGCTGTTTATTAGATCTCGATTACAAGGAGCCAGTGAATTAAAGTAATGTCATGCTAGGGAACAGTTTCCAGGGCAGAATGGCTGCCATTTCTTTTTAATGTGATGCTGCATGGTTTAAATACACTTACCCTAGAATGCATGACTTTGAAAGTTAGTTCTCAGTAAACCCACTCCACAGGCAGAATGTAGGGCTGTGGATTCTCTGAAGAAGGTATAATAGAGCAAGATTTTCATGGTGCAGCAATGCAATGCTAAGAAACATTTATTGAAGAAGATAACCCAGCAGGATAGTAACTTGCAGACACATAGGGGCCTTTCATTTGAAAATCCCCGGGCAGTTTGGAGGCTGTGACTCATGAGCATCCCTGCAAGGCGATGCGGTTTGCTGGTTTAGCAAGTGTCATTTTTCCCTGTTTTGTTTGTGGGTCTAACTCAAAGTGTTTTCAGAGATTTGTCAAAAGAGAGGAAGAGATACAGAACCTCCCGTGGAACCCCAAGGCCTTCGTGGTAAAGTCCAAACTTCTTAAAATAGCTCACAAAGTTTAAGAAGCCCATGCATCACGATGGTTAAGAGCGTGGACCCTGGGCTCTGCCAGATCTGGGGTTGTGTTTGGGCTTTGGCATTTAGACAGCATGAGACCTTGGGTAAGCTGTATAACCTCTCTAAGCCTCTGTTTCCTTAGCCATAAAATGTGGATGATAGTAGTACCTACCTCATGGGATCGTAGGGAAGATTTATTGATAAACTGTATGTTTAAGATACTTAACATGATGCTTAGAATATAGCATGCATTCAATAGATGTTAGCTAATGATAATAATGGAGCCCTGGTGGCGCAGCGGTTAAGAGCTCAGGTGCTAACCAAAAGATCAGCAGTTTAAATCTACCAGCTGCTCCTTGGAAACCCTCTGGGGCAGTTCTACTCTATCTTATAGAGTCGCTATGAGTCAGAATCCACTTGATGGTAATTTTTTTTTTAATGACAGTAATAATAATGACTATTGCCTACCTTTCTGGCTTTATAACTTGCCACTCTCATTACCAAACCAGCATCCTTAGGAATCGCTTATGAATCCACATGAATCGCTTGAGTTATGTATGAGCCTCCCCAACTAGACTTTGAGTTCCTTGAGAGCAGAAGTCATGTGCCTGACTGTTGGGTAAGGGTGGCTATGAACCCAGTTCCCAAGATATGGAGATTGGTCCAGTCCTCATATTCCTATTTTCATCCTTGTCACCAGCTGCCCCCACCGTACTCTCTCTGACCCTAGCCACCTGAAACGAGGTCAGAGCTCACAAGTTAAAAGAACACTGTCCTTCAAACTGCTAAATAGGCAGATGCCAGTCGCAAATTTGGGGAGTCCACATGACGTCCCAGCCTGTGGACCTGTTGGCCACAAATTCAGGGCTAGTTTCCCACTACCCCTTCAGGATGTCAGCTGCAAGCTCAGGAGTCCACATGACGCCCTTACTTTCTGACCTGCTGGCTCCTACTATTCCTTTGGGTTTGATAATTCACTGGAATTATTCATAGAACTCATGGAGAATATGCCATATTTACAACTGCAGATTCATTACCACCAAAAAGGATAAAAATGAAGAGACGTGTAGGGTGAAGGTCTGGAAGGATTCCCAATGCGAAGCTTCCATGTCGCAAGGGACTGGGGGCAGATTATCCAAAAGACAAAGTAAGCACTGTGCTTACCTTGCTTACCAGATCATCTGTAGTGAAAAATTTCACACAGGTTTCACTGCATCTTTGATTATTCACTACATTTTAGTAAATAAGCACAAGTAAGCCCATGTTTACCTTGCTTACTGGGTCATCTGCCCCTGTCAAGGATTGTAAATTTGAAAAGAGGCTTTGATTCTGTATGAGGGTGCTATGAGGTTCGGAGAGAGACAGATGCTAGCCATACCTAGGATCAGAATCTTTGATGTGGTGAAAAAATATGAAATTGTTTGCTAGAGATGATCTGGTAAGCAAGATTAGCACTGTGCTTACCTTGCCAGTTGGATAATCCATCCCTGCAAGAGACGCACTAGCTCTCATTAACCAGGAAGCTCTCTGAGCCTTTGTGCTCAGGGCTTTTATCGGCCAGTCCTACACAATAGGCTAAATCATACCTCCTGAGGTTAGTTGCATTGGCCTCCCAGGTGAGTCCCTTCTGGCTTGGCCAGCCCACACTGTCCAGCACAAATTCCCAGGTTTGTCCTGGAAGTCCCAGACCAAGGCACCCCAATTACTCCAAGGGTTATTTCTCCAGATCCAAGGACAAAACCCACCTTACTTGGAGTAAAGCTAGGTCCTTTACCTCACACTGTCACATAGTATATTGCCAATGAATGAATGATAAATGGAATGACTCTTCCTCAAGGGTCCTTTATTGACTTCCACAGAGCAGCATATCCCAAAGTGGGTTGTAAGAAACATTAATCCCATAAAAATGTTTCTTGAAAAGGGGTTCTTGGTCATATAATTTTGGAGAAAACTGCTTATTCCATCTTTCTCTTAAGGGCTCAAAATGCATAGTAGCAATTAAGAATTAGAAGTGTGAATAAAAAAGTATGTTAACTTTGTTCAACTCAAGTGAACAATTTTTTGACCAGCAACTTCTCTCCCCATCCCACTCGTCCTGCCAATTAACAACCATTATCATTCTAAGAAATATACTTAGTTATAGCTATTCCAGAACTTTGTGCACTCATAAACAATTACCTTAGTCATCATTACTATATGTTAGAATGTAACAAGATTTCTTTGCAAATTGGAGAGTAACACTAGGGATTTCACCAATGGTTGCCCAGGTCTATAGCCTGTGACTTATCTTTGATTCCTCGTAGAGGTCCTCATAGAGGAATCGAGGCTTAGAGAAATTAAATAACTTGACCCAAGCCACACACTTTGAAGTCCAGTGTTCTATGTTGCCTGATGGCTTTCAAGCGCTTTTTTTCAAGTTTACCTCTTCCAAGAAGTCTTCCTTGACTTCTGTCTCCTATAATATTTCTCCCATACGTAAACTTCTAAACTTACTAACTAGCCTACTCATTCGATAATTGCTATATACTTATATATTGTCTGCTGTATTTTTAGGGGCAAATATTTTGTTTCTCAACTAGACTGTACGTTCTTTGAGGGCATGGAGACCTTGTACCAGAACTTCCCTTCAGGACTCCCTGGCTTTTAGAGCAGTGCTTTACCAAAGGCAAAGTGTCACACGGTGAACATGAAAGGGTCATGAAGTCATCCAGGAGTCAGGAGACCTGGGTTCTAGCTTTTATTAGCTGGGGGTGGGAGGAGTGGAATGGGAGTGTGGAGCTTGAGCACAGCGTTTAGTGCCTTTGAACCTCTGATTGCTTAGTTGTTATAAAAGGGAAAATGACTTGCTGTCCACCTGCCATCTGATATTGTTTTAAGGAGCAAATGTGATCACACATGCGAAAGAATTTTAACAACTCTGGAGCGCTGCACATATGTTACGTGATTCCAACTCATAGCGACTCTATAGGACAGAGTAAAACTGCCCCACAGGGTTCCCGAAGCTGTAAATCTTTACTGAAGGAGACGCCACATCTTTCTCCTGTGGAGCCAGTGGGGTTTTGAACCACTGACCTTTCAGTTAGCAGCCAAGCGCTTTAACCGCTATGACAGCAGGGCTCCTTGTTACAACACACATACACACAAAAACCAAACATTTTGCCATCCAGTCGATTCATAATTTGTGAAAGAATTTTAACAATTCTGGAGTGCTCCAGATCCCAGCTCATAGTGACCCTATAGGACAGAGTAGAACTGTCCCATTAAGTTTCCAAGGAGTGTCTGGTGGATTCAAACTGCTGACCTTTTGGTTTGCAGCTGTAGCACTTAACCACTATGCCACCAGGGTTTCCATTACAACACCAGATGTCAATATATACAAGTTAGTGGAGTCAAACAAAGACGTTCTACAGAAAGGGATGAGCTGGACCAGACTAAGGGAAGCTCAGCTGAGGTTGATAGTCATGGTCATGTCAGCAGTCCAAAAGACATATTTCATCAGTGTAACACTGTTATCCTTTTATCGATCCTTTAATGCAGCCCTGAGCTTACCGTAATCAAAATTAACCTTCCAGGTCAGCAAGCCAGAGACTAACCTAAACAGAAGGTAATATTTGCATTAAAAAAAAAAAATACAGTGGCCAGAAATTAACATTTGTTAATTTAAAGAAAGGATACTGAAAGCCAGGCCAAGTCTTTTTGTTGTCTGGAGAGTTATAACAATCCTCTCCTGGCAGTTAGTTTTAAGATCATTAAATGATCCTCATTTGCAATATATTTGCAGAAGATTACAGCCATCTAAATTGACCCTGAAGGAAGACTTATTTCATTAATGGGCTGTCCTGTGCTAATGCGTAAAGCTAGAAAAATATATCTATTAAATTCTTAATGTGTAAATGATGTTTCTGGCTTTCTTCTTAATTACAAAGCAAAATGAGCCTGAAGTGCACTATGTCTAGGAAAAAATGATCAATTTAATCCATCTTTCAGAGGAAGAACTTTTTTAAAGAATATTCCCAAATTCCATCTAGCAGAGCTCTTCTTGGGCCGCAAGCTCTGGACTTCCTGCTTCCACTAGGGCCGTGGTAAAACCTGCAACCTGGCACGCCAGTGTGCATTGTTCTCCAGATTCCACTGAAAACGACAAAGAGGTCATCTGAGTTCTTAGAGAGGTTCCCTCCTCCTACCGATACAGCAAACCCAGCTTCTGCTAACTTTTCCGTGAAGGATTACTCAGGGACTTCCCGTGCTTTGGTGCAAACGCATAACGAGAATGAGCACAGATTTGAAAATGAACGATGTTGCACTATTGCTAGCTTATCATATACATGGTGATTATTAATGCAGCTATGTATTTCCACTGTATGCGCAGAATCGCCTAGCTAAAGTCATAATATAATGTAACCATAACTAAGAGGACGCAAGAGCAGCTCCATGTATCTACTTTGAGGTTGCTTGCAGTGGCAGGCAATATTTGTAGGGGAAATTGAGGGGTTTCTGCTCATAGATGGTAGTTAGTGATGGCACTGTGATTTCCCAAGACCTTTAACGGGTTAATATTAATAATTTTCTTTAGACGAAAACACAAATACACCAAGTCTCCCCTTGTTGCAGTTTGGTGTGTTCTCCCTTGAGAGGTAGAAATTCAGTGGAGCCAGCTCAAAACTATTATTGCTTTTAAAAAAATATTGCTTTTAGGAGGAGAGTAATAGGACAGAGTAGAACTGCCCCATAGGGTTTTCAAGGAGAGCTGGTGGATTCAAACTGCTGGCCTTTTGGTTAGCAGTTGAATGCTTAACCACTGCACCACCAAGGCTCTGGTATACCTCTAAGTAGCAAGTTAATATTTACTACCAGTCTAGAGACATAGCACATATACATATATATGGTTTTGAGATGCCCTCATTTTAATTATGTCTTATGTGGTCCTATTTAAGAACAAAAATTGAGGTACCAGTATTCACATCTTGATAAGTTCTAAAATTTCCCTCATTTCTGTCTCCTTTCCCAGTCCTGAATTTATTATCTACTTTCAAAAAAGCTGTTTATAGTACATAAAAATTATACAGCAATCAAAATGAAACATTATTGATGGCATTTATGAACTTGAGGGATTTTTTTAAAGATATAAAAAATAGCGAAATTTGAATTTCACAGGAAACTCTAAGTTTCCATCCAATTTATGATTTTGTTCAATGTAAACATGTCTTTTCTTGCTCTTGTAGTTTTTAATATGTGTATATTACTGTTGGGTATGGGTTGATGTTGCTGTGAAAATCAAGAAAAAGAAAAGCATTATCCCTTCTTAAGGTTTATTTTATATTTTTGTGTTTTTCATGTGTGTTGTGCTCTTCAAACAAGTTGAGAAGGAAAAGCCTACTCAAATACATTAGCATATCTCTTTGATTTGTAATAGAATAATGCCAAGATTAAATCAGGTCGCTAATACGTTCTTAACATAGTGATACAGGATGGAAACCTTTTAAAAGAGAAAAAAAAATTATCTCATGGACTTTTTATAAGTTGAAAAATTTTCCATTATGAGTTTTTTTAGAATGATGTATAAAATGTTTAAGAGAAAGTGCTCATGTATTGCTTCTTGGCTTTTACTCCACCAAAATGATTTCTAAAAGCTGTGCAGTGGGAGGGTTTTATGTTGAACCAGCTGCACTTTCAGGTCATTATATTCCCATACACTGAGGACAAGCAGGAGAATATAGCTCAGATGAAACACCAAGACAATTCTTTTCCAGGGACACTGCCAAGAACAGGAATAAAACCATCTCAAGAAATGCTAATGCCATCGTGGAAGATCTCAGATTATCCAGCAGTGTGCAGTGCTGTCTCTGATTACGCTGCCCTGATTCAGTAGCGGAGTGCCAGCATGTTTGGAAATTCATTTTTATTTAGAAATTTTAGAATGTAATTCAACAAATTTGCTCACGGACACTGTTTCAACCTCTAGTCTGATGGTCTAGGCAAAGTCATTACTTATTCCTCACTCTTGTGGAGATCAGTTTTTTTTTTAAAGTGAGTTCATTCTAATGTATAGGTAAGGCAGTAGTATTCAACCGGGGGCAATTTTTACTCCAGGGAAAATTTGGCAATGCCTGGAGACATTTTTGATTGTCAAGGAGGTGGTGTTACTGGCATCTAGTGGATAGAGGCTGGGGATGCTGCTTAATATCCTACATGCAAAGGACAGTCCCCTACAACAAAGAAGCATCTGGCCTAAATGTCAATAGCGCTGAGGCTGAGAACCCCTGAGTTAATGTAACACTTGTTGTTAGGTGCTGTCAAGTTGGTTCCGACTTATAGTGACCCTATGCACAACAGAGCAAAACAATGCCTGGTCCTGCGCCATCCTCACAATCATTGATATGTGTGAGCCCATTGTTGCAGCCACTGTCAGTCCATCTCATTTAGGGTCGTTCTCTTTTTCGCACTCTGCTTTACCAAGCATGACGTCCTTCTCCAGGAACTGGTCCCTCCTGATAACATGTCTAAAATCTGTGAGATAAAATCTTGCCATCTTCGTTTTTAAGGAACGTTCTGGCTGTACTTCTTTCAAGACAGATTTGTTTGTTCTTCTGGCAGTCCATGGTATATTCAATATTCTTCACCAACACCGTAATGCAAAGGCATCAATTCTTTGATCTTCCTTACACATTGTCCAGCTTTTTGCATGCATATGAAGCAATCGAAAATACCATGGCTTCAACCAGGCACACCTTAGTCTTCAAAGTGACATCTTTGCTTTTTAACACTTTAAAAAAGCTTTTGTAGCAGCTTTGCCCAATGCAATATGTTGTTTGATTTCTTGACTGCTGCTTCCATGGGTGTTGATTGTGGATCCAAGTAAGATGAAATCCTTAATAACTTCAATTTTTTCTCCATTTATCATGATGTTGCTATTGGTTTAGTTCTGAGGATTTTTGTTTTCTTTATGTTGAGGTGTAATCCATACTGAAGGCTGTGGTCTTCGATTTTCATCGGTAAGTGCTTCAAGTCCTCTTCACTTTCAGCAAGCAAGGTTGTGCCATCTGTATAACACAGGTTGTTAATGAGTCTTCCTGCAATCCTGATACCCCGTTCTTCTTCATATAGTCCGCTTCTCAGATTATTTGCTCAGCATACAGATTGAATAGGTATGGTGAAAGGATACAACCCTGACATACACTTTTCCTGATTTTAAACCACACAGTACCCCCTTGTTCTGTTCAAATAACTGCCTCTTGGTCTATGTGCAGGTTCCACATGAGCACAATTAAGTGTTGGGGAATTCCCATTCTTCACAATATTATCCATAATTTGTTATGATTCCCATAGTCAAATGCCTTTGCATAGTCAATAAAACACAGGTAAACATCTTTCTGGTATTCCCTGCTTCCAGCCAAGATCCATCCAACATCAGCAATGACATCTCTGGTTCCATGTCCTCTTTAGAATCTGGCTTGAAATTCTGGCAGTTCCCTGTTGATGTACTTCTGCAAACATTTTTAAATCACCTTCTGAAATATTTTACATGCGTGTCATATTAATGGTATTGTTTGATAATTTCCACATTCTGTTGGATCACCTTTCTTTGGAATGTGCACAAATATGGGTCTCTTCCAGTCAGTTGACCTGGTAGCTGTCTTCCAAATTTCTTGGCATAGATAAGTGAGTGCCTCTAATACTGCATCCATTTGTTGAAACATCTCAGTTGGTATTCCATCAATTCCTGGAGCCTTGTTTTTCGCCATTGCCTTCAGTGCAGCTTGGACTTCTTTCTTCAGTATCATCAGTTCTTGAACACGTGTTACCTACTGAAATGATTGAATGTCAACTAATTATTTTTGGTACAGTGACCCTGTGTATTCCTTCCATCTTCTTTTGATGTTTCCTGCACCGTTTAATATTTTCCCCATAGAATCCTTCACTGCTGCGTGAATTTTTTCCTCTGTTCTTTCAGCTTGAGAAATGCTGAGCGTGTTCTTCCGTTTTGGGAGAGGTCTTTGCACATTTCATTATAATACTTTATTTTGTCTTCTGGAGCCACCCTTTGAAGTCTTCTGTTCAGCTGTTTTACTCCGTCATTTCTTCCATTAGCTCTGGCTACTTGAAATGCTAAAACTCAGTAGTTTACCACAGCAGATGTTTGTTTTTGTTTATATAAAATCAAACTGTATGTCCTTCATCAATGACCAGTTTTCCTCCAAGCAAAGAGTGGAGAAAAGAGTATAAAGGACTGTGCTTGGGAGATCTTTATGGACTAAGCTTATGCCCATATTCACATGGCCACACCTAACTGAGGGGAGGATGGAAATTTTGTTTAGCTCTGGACCTGAGAGGAAGAGGAAATGGGTTTAGTGAATAGCTAGCTAGTCTTTGCCACATCCCGTATTTGCCTCTACCAAATATTAATTTCTATTCAAATAGATACCCACCCTATCATTTTTCACCCTGTTGAAAATTGTGGCTCAGCTTTTAAATTTTCTACCAACTTGGTGCCATTAGCAGTTTTAGTTATATTTACTAATATTTGTATAGTATGTCACAGCTTATAAAGCATTTTCATATGCTTCACTTGATCCTAATGAGAATTATGGAGCCTTGGTGGCACAGTGGTTAAGAGCTCAAGCTGCTAACCAAAAGGTTGGCAGTTCGAATCCACCAGCCACTCCTTGGAAGCCCTATGGGGAAGTTTTTTCTCTCCTATAGGGCCACTATGAGTTGGAATCAACTCTACAGCAACAGGTTTTTTAGTTAATGAGAATTATGTGAGGTAAGAAAGAACTAATATTTATTGAGAACATATTGTGTGCTCAATATTCTATCTGTTTTCTCTCATTTAGCTCTCATAATAATCCTATGATACATATATTATTTTTATCCTGCATGCGGAAATGAGGCTTAGAGAGGTTAAGAAACTTGGTAGAAATGCCAAAATCTGTACTTTTGCCATCTACTGTAAGTTAGTTACTAGGTATTATTGTCCTCCGTTTTCAGATGAGGAACTCTTTGCTCAGATAATTACCCAGGATTTTGTGCTGGTTGCCATTGAGTTGGTTCCGATTCATAGCAACTTATATATAACAGAATAAACATCTCCCTGGTCTGTGCCATCTTTGGAGCCCTGGTGGCACAGTGGTAAAGAGCTTGGCTACTAACCAAAAAAGCTGGCAGCCTGAATCCACCAGCCGCTCCTTGGAAACCCTATGAGGCAGTTCTGCTCTGTCCTATAGGGTCGCTATCAGTCGGAATTGACTCTACAGCAACTTTTTTTTTTTTTTGGTTTGGTACCATCTTCACGAGTGTTGGTACGTTTGACTCCATTATTGTGGCTATCAATGTCAATCCATCTCATTGAACGTTTCACTTGTTTTCACTGACCCTCTGTTTTACCAACTATGATGTCCTTCTCTAGTGATTGGTTTTTGCTAATAATGTGTCCAAGTAAGTGAGCCAAAGGCTTGCCATCTTTGATTCTAAGAAACATTATATCTTCTAAGACTGATTTGTTCATTCTTCTCATAGTCCACAGTGTATTTAATATTCTTTGCCAACACCACTGTTTGAATGTGTCAGTTCTTCTTCTGTCTTCTTTTTTCATTGTTCAGCTTTTGCATGCCTATTGAAAAGACCATGGCTTGGGTCAGGCACACCTTAGTCATCAAAGTGACATCTTTGCTTTTTAGAACTTTAAGGAGGTTTTTTGTACCAGCTTTGTTTAGTGCAATACATTGTTTGATTTCTTGAGTGCTGCTTGCACGGACGTTGATTGTTTATCCAAGTAGAATGAAATCATTGGCAGCTTCAATTTCTTCTCAGGGTTATACAAGGATACAGTGGCAAAGCCAGGATGTGAACTCCACTCTTTCGATTCTCAATCCTATGTTCTTTCCCTGACTATACCTTGAAGATGCCCTTCATTTCATCAAACAAGGCAGTAAAAAACTTCTCATTTTCTTCTGTAGATATCATCCTATCTAGAACCCTATAAATATATTCCTTCAAGGCTGATAATAATCCATGAATAATTGCTATTTAAGCTTGGGCCACACAGTTAGTGCAGATGCCAAATAAATTTGGGTCAAAATCTTCACTCCACTCCTTATTAGATGGGTAGAGCTGGGCCAGTTACTTAACCTCTCTAAGCCTTGACTTCCTCATCTGTAAAATGGGGATAAAATGCTTATCTCTTGGGATGACATGAGATATATGTATAAGGTAATCCACTAGGTGCTTAGTATGCACAGTTACTTCAGAAATATTAATTTCTTTTTCCCTTTCGTCATACACTGCAGCATACATTTTGAGTTTTCAGCCTCATGGCATTCCCCGTTTCTTGATAAAGGCACCTCAATGTCTGTTTTGGGAATTTCCTCTCCCTCATTGTGTGTAGTATTGACAAGGCTGTAAATCAAGATTCCCAGTTCTCCCTTAGGTAAGAGGTGGCCCTTGGACCCAAGTTAAGGCAGTAAGTCTTTCTCCTAGGACTCTGATCTTGAGCAGAGTGATGTAAAGGCATAAGAAGGCAGTTGATGTTCATTCATTTGAGAGGCAGACTGTACATAGACCCTTGGAGCTGCCCTTTCTTTCCCAAGGCTGCTTCTTCAGCCATTCAGTAGATCAACTATATTGCTGCACCTTTCCAACTTATTCTTTTTCTGTTTAAGTTAATCAGAATGAGTTTCTGTTATTTGCAAGCAAAGAACCCAACAACCTTATCCATCTATACGGTGATTAAATTTTTAAAAAATTCTTGACAACAATGTCAAAAGGCACTAATTGCAAAAGCTTTATAAAGACAAAACCTATTACAGCTGTAATTTTTTTTCCTTCATATAATAGACCTGTTTAGGAGGAAATTAAATTAGTGTGATTGGATTGTTTTTAAACCATAATCATGCAGAAAGTGATAGATAGATTTTTGATGATCATTCATTAATATTTATCCAAGTATGACTTTCCAGTACCTGTGCTAATTGATGAGTACAAAGAAAACTTAGATATGATTTCTAGTCACAATAGTTTAGGTCAACCCATGTGCAGTTTTCTCCAAAATTAAGGCCCAAAATATCTGTTTTATTAGACCTTAATTTGTGGGTCCTGGAATTATGTGGATTGTTAGTCTCTTCTCCCAAAATTAATCCAGTAATTAATTCTAGACAGCCACCTTAGAGATATGGCATGTTTTTTGCCTACATAGGATGTTCAAAGCTGAGAACGATTTGGCTTGCTTTGGAGGACCCAGGAGCAAAGAGCTGGCATAGTGCCCGAAGGAGGCAATTTTACAGTAAAATTCCCCTAGAAGGCTCTGTTTTCCTATTCTGATGTGAGTTTAAGCTCCTGGTTCAAACCTCACTGGCTTCAAAGCCTGTGATTGCTCTGGGGGGAAGGTTTCATGCAAATAAGATGCCTCTTCTATACTTTCTACTCCTAATTAGTCAACTGTCAGTCTCTTCCCACCAGCACTCACTTTCTGGTGTGAACAGAAAGGTTGGAAAAAATTATGTTTATACTGGGAGACAATACCCTTCCACCCAAAGATGTAGAAATCAAACAAAACAAATATCCCTATTTGATGAACTTATTCTAGTTCTGATTATGAGTCTGTAGTGAACCCTGTGTAAAATTAGGCTTCCAAAGGATATTTTTTCTTTCCATGTCCAAATTCTAGAACTAAATTATAAAGTAGATTGAGTGTACTCTTTAAGGGCTGGTAAAATTGAATATCTGGTCATTGATTGGCCTAAATTTGTGAGTGATCCATTGAGATAATGATGAGAAGGCACTTTTGAAGTTTGATAGTCAAAGATAGCGAGGTCTCAATAGATTAGATTTGTTTTTTAATCAGTCAAAAGTTTGTTGAAAGCCTACTGTGTGCAAGAGTTTTGTAACCTAAGAAGACACTATGATTATTGTCAAACTGATTAAAATATGGCTGAAGAGTCAATATCTATATCCATAGATAGTACGTATAGATACATTTGAAAAATAACTGACATTAAATAAAACATTTATGCTCTAACTACATTGTCTTTTGTGTTCTTGGAAGGTGCTACATCTCTTTGTACCATACAGCCTTCATAAATGCTAATTTGTATGTCTTTATTCAATTGTATTGAGTGATTATTTTGTGTCAGGCACTATTTTTAAGTTTCTAGACACAAGATCCCTGTTCTCATGGAACTTACATTCTAGTTGGAAGAAATAGACAAAAACAAACAACTCATAAGGTACTGATAAATGCTATGAGGGGACTGGTAGATTGTGATATGGTAGATGATGACTGGAGGTGGGGATGAAGTTGTATCCCATATGGTGAATGGGTTAGGCTTCCTGAAACAGGCAATTTTGAGCTGAAATTCAGATCATGGAACCAGTTATATGAAGAGCTGGGAAAGAGCATTCCAGGTACAGGCAACAGCAAATGCAAAAGCCCAATGAGATACAGACAAATTTGACATGCTTAAAGAAGAGAGAGACCAGTGGGGATGGAGAAGAGTGACCAAGGGGAGGATGGTAAGAATGAGGTCATATGGGAGGCAGGACCAGATTGTAGGGCCTTCGAGGCCATGATAAAGAATTTGCTATTGGTTCTGCCTTGAATGACTTGGCCCTTATTCTGCTTAAATCAGACCCCATCTCCTTAGTTGAAGTGTCTCTTGTTCTGGGAAGTCTTTCCTTATGTCCCAGTCTAGGATGCTGTTGTTAGGTGCTGTCAAGTCGATTTTCTACTCATAACAACCCTATGCGACAGAGTAGAACTGCGCCATAGGGTTTTCTAGGCTCTAATTTCTACAGGAGCAGACTGTCTGGTCTTTCTCCCATGGAGCCTCTGAGTGAGTTTGAACCACCAACCTTTCAGTTAGCAGCCGAGTGCTTAACCATTGCACCACCAGGCTCCTTAGTCTAGAATAACCCCCTCTATTACTCACTCTCTTAACATCCTGTCCTTTTTTCTACAGCACTTCTTACTATTTGAAGTAAATAACTGTTCATAGAATTTGTTTAATATCTATTCTCCAAACTAGGCTGTAAATTCCTTGAAGGTAGAGATTGATTTATCTAATTAATTGCAATGTGAAGAAATAAAATCATCCAGCAAACATTTATTTTTTAACATTTTCTATATGCCAGACATGTAGGCGGTACTCTGCAAATATATGTTGATGGAGTGACGGAATGAATTAATGCATAGCTTTTCTTATCCACTGCCTCCAGTCACTTGCTCTACCTGGATGTGCACAACCCACTCTGCCCATGAGGATGTGGAAGGCCCAATAAGGTGGGTGGATGACAGAGTGTTGCCCTACCCGTATGTTGGAGTCAGAGCTGGAGTTGGTAAAGAGTAGTTCCCTTCTTTTCTTGAAGGCTTTAATTACATGTTCTCATTTCTGAGTAAGTGCAAGCTACTTCCTTTTCTAAGCTTTTCTCTTTCTTCTTCAAGTCTCCTTTCTTCCTTTTCCTCTAAATCTTATGTGGTGTGTGGAGAGGGGCTATTATTAAAGAATGAGAATGTGAGAAGTGAGTATCATGGGGAGGACTCATTTCAGTTTTTTTTCCCCCCACGATAAGCCATGATTTGGGGCATATTGTAGATAAAGCCTTATTAATTGTATTAGCATTTACATCATGTTCTCGGATATGACACTGCTGGCTACATCCAAGAGTCATGCTGAATTGCCAAGTGAATTGGATTTAGAAAGAAATTGTGCCTCACCCTGTGGAGTCTACTCATATGGAAATGGACAGGATTTGCCAACAATACTGTTGTTTGTCTTGGATTGTCCTCTAATGAATCAAGAGGCATAGGTGCTGAGGAATGAGGACTGGACCTAGACTCCAAAGACCTGGCTTCAACTTAAACCAACCAACCAACCACTGCTGTCGAGTCGTTTCTGATTCGTAGCGACCCTATAGGACAGGGTAGAACTGCCCCATGGAGTTTCCAAGGAGCGCCTGGTGGATTTAAACTGTTGAACTCTTGGTTAGCAGCTGTAGCTCTTAACCACTATGCCACCAGGGCTTCAACTTCAGGTTTTGCTATTTAGTAGCTGTCTCTATTCAAGTCAAGTGAATTGTCTGTGAGTTTTCTAATCTGTAAAAGAAATTAGTATTTACCTCACAGGACTGCTGTGAGGATTAAACGAGATGTCCTATAAATAGCTCCTGGTTCATAATAAGTGTTCAAACATAAATGTGTGCTCAGTGAATATTATATTTCCCAATGCAATATTCCTTTCCCGATTGATCCTGAGCTAGAGATCTTTCCATTTATTCATTCAGTGAATATGTACTGTTTGCTGAAGAAGGTTCGGAAACTAATTTTCAAGCCACATTTTGGGAACTATATGTCTGGATTAAAAAAGAATGAGTGATTGGAATCATTGAGGCAGGCAATGTAGTAAAGCAGATACCACAACAATAGCTACCAGCTACTGTAAACATACCATGAGCTAAGCACTAGGAAAATGCGTTTTCTATACGCTCTCGTTTACTCCTACTAAAGCTTCAGAAAGGATAAACTATGTTTCCAAGGTGCTCTGGCTGTTATGTTGAGGGGCCAGGATTTTAACCTGATAGGCTGGACTCCAGAGCTTGTGTTCTTAATAGATATGACATGTATCTTTCTTCATGGAATTGTTGTGAAGACCAAATGGTATAGCATGTATAAACATGTTTTGTAAACACTAGTAAAACACTGTAAATGTCCCTTTATCATCACCACCATCATCAGAAATGACTGATTTGCAGTACACCAACGTTCATTGCAGCACCATTCACAATAGCCAAAAGGTGGAAACAGCCTAAATCTCCATCAACGGATGAATGGATAAACAAAATGTGGTACATACATACAATGAAATATTACTCAGTTGTAAAGAGAGATGAAGTCCAGACACACACTACAACATAGGTGAACCTTGAAAACATTTTGCTGAGTAAAATCAGTCAGTCACAAAGGGACCAATGTTGTATGATCGCACTTACATGAAATAGGGGTGGGAGGAAGGAGAGAAGGGGGAGTCACTGTTTAGGAGGTATTGAGTTTCTGTTAGTGGTGGTGGAATACTTGCGAAAAAGAGAGTGGTAATGGTCACACAACATGATGAACATAATGTCACCGAATTGTACTTGTAAAAATTGCTAAATTGGCAAATGCTTTCTTTTATATATTTTTACCACAATAATAAAAAAAAAAAAAGCAATTGATTTGGTGGTATTCTGCAAGGTCAGCCATGCTTCTTAGGGGTGACTGGATGCATTTGAAAATTCTAATTCTTTAAAGCAAGTTTTGCCTCTGTTTTAGTTGAAGGGCTGTTTTTTCTAACCTGACCTTTCCACATTAGAAGATCAGATTTGCTGACAAGGCGGATGGATGGTGAGTGGCTCTTCCGTATCCTCTGGAGGAAGCCCATGCGGGGCCTTGTTGCTCACAACCGATAGGCTAATGGAGAGCTTGGTCACATAGTGCTACTGCTTGTACCAAGCCAGGGGAGAGCAGCTCTCTAAAAATCGCCCTGATTCAGAATTCTTCTAAACTGGTACACAGTGGCTTCAGAAAAATCAGGAGGTAGAGCTCACCACATTCTTATTCAGAGGGGAAGAGAGAATCCAAGGCGTCATTTTCAGTCCTCTGTGTTCCAAGTACCACCCCTCATCCCCTCCCAACACCTCATTGGCGTTCAACTTAAAAATGCATTTCTATTTTACATGATGGATTAATCACACCACAGATTTTTTTTTCTAATTCATGTCCTCTGGACATGTGCAATATCTGTTATCTAAGAAAATGTTTATTTGTTTTGTCCTATTGCCCAGCAAGCAATTTATAGGTTCAGCCTCTGTGTGTGTGTTTGTGCAGAGAATGTATCACATTAAAACCAGAGAAAATCGTCTTCTAAATTATTCCTTTACATGGAGCAGATCAATCTAGTCCTGTATACCTACTGGAGAAGCACAAATGGCATTGGAACACCTTCGGAGTGGTTTATGCCCTTGACAGGTCAATCAGAGGGTAGCTGAAACTGAAGAAGTCATATGCCACAGTGCCAGCGGAAATGAAAATTATACCACTCATACTAACGAGTGCATTTCCAAAGGGACTATTTAGCGGTATTAAAAGTCTCTAAGCAGATGCCTCTGAACTTAAAATACACTTAATTCCTAAGGATTGTCTTGTAATTAATGTACCCAGATAGACTCAATGAGGAGAATGCAGGGCAAAGCATCACATTGCTCAGCAGTTTGCAAACTTTGGGGAACACTAAGATAAATAATTTGATTTTTTTAAGCATCTACTTTCATTTCCTTTATAACTGAGAATTGAGAACAGCTTACAGTAAGGAAAAGCACTTTCCAATTTTATAATCTAATTTCCTGAAAAAAAAAAATACAGCTACTGTAACAGGAAGGACTCTATGTAGATGACATCAAAAGAATATCACTCATACTTTGGTTGGTTACAGCTTTTATTCCTATTAGCTTGCCAGTCTGTAAACATCTCCGCGAACATGGGAAGCTCGCTTCTGACTGTTTTTGTTATACACACAGTGCTGTACAGCAACAGTTTGAACACACCTCCTGTTAACCCGGCTTGTATTTTATGAAGAACAGCCAATTCATAAGTGACCACTGGAGCCCCTGGTGGTGCAGTGATTAAAGCGATCGGCTGCTAACCAAAAGGTCGACAGTTCGAACCCACCAGCCGCTCCGCTGGTGAAAGATGTGGCAGTCTTCTTCCATTAACGATTTACAGCCTTGGAAACCCTATGGGGCAGTTCTACTCCGTCCTGTATGGTTGTTCCGAGTTGGATTCGACTAGACTGCAGAGGGTTTTTATTGTTGTTGTTGTTTATGTGGCCACTGACAATTGTGTTTTTATAGTATTGAAGAAATAATAATTTTAAAAAGTGCTAAAACAATATGCAATCTCTTCTAAGAATTAGTTTCTTTAAAAAAATGGCTTTTCTTCTGCACATTTGTTGTTGTGAGAATTAAATAATGTACGTTAAGAAAAAAAGGGCTAGGATTTTTTTAGGTTTTGGTGAAATTTGGTAAAGCAGCTCTATCTCGGAGGCTAGAAGTATAGTGTAGACAGTACAGCCAGACACCAGTAAGAAGGTGCTGAATGTTGTGCCCTTTAGGTTGTGCTGGAAACTTAGGCTTTGGACTCACTTGGATCAAAGCCCCAATCTAGCTCTCTCCCTTGACCTTGAGCAAGCTTCCTAACCTGTATAGGCCTCAACTTAATCACCTATTAAAAGAAAATGGTAGTGATGATAATAACAGGTGGCATCTGAAGATTGCTGAGGTCACATATATGCCAGTTTTACCAGTTGCCGTTGACTCGACTCTGACTCATGGCGACCCCATGTGTGTCAGAGTAGAACTGTGCTCCATAGAGTTTTCAGTAACTGATTATTAGGAAATAGATTGCCAGGCCTTTTTTCTAAGGTGCCTCCAGTGGACTTGAACTCTCAACCTTTCGGTTAGTAGCTGAGCACTTACCCATTTGCACTATCTACCCAAAATAGTGCCTGACCCAGAATAAGATAGTTTTTACTGTTAGTATTTGCTTCTATACTAGGGTGTCTTACACACTTGTCCCATTCCTTTAAAAGATGTTTACTGTATGCTTACTCTCTCTCTGCACTCTGCTGGGTGTTTTCACATGTCTCATACCTTACCATCTTTACCACAACCTTGTGAATAGGTTTCATCATCACCATTTTATAGATGAGAAAACTGAGGCTAAAAAGAATAAGGAATTTGTTCAAGGTCACATAGCTAATAAGGAAGGCAGCCAGAATTGACACCCAGATCCATCTCTAACAAATATGTATCCATGTCTATAACGCCTGAAGCACTGTACTAGGCACTGGGGAGGCTGGGACTAATGAGACATACCTCCCCACCCCAGAACGTCAGTCTGTATTAGAGGACGACGAGCAGAGAGACAAGTGCCAGATGAGCCAGACCATGACAAGTTCTATCATTGTGATATAAAAGGGATATTAGGGAGATCTAAGGAATATACAATAACTGGGGAAACTGGGAGAGAGGTCACAGAGGAGGAGATTTTTAAGCTGGGCCTGGAAGAATGAAAGTGATTTTAACAGATAATGAAGGGTATTCCAGGTAGAGGGAATTTGCTGTGCAAAAGCATGCGGGCTTGGGATATTTGAGGGCTGCTGAGGAATCCTAGGTTCGAATTCCCCCTGTAAGATTAACTAGCTGTGTGGTGGTGAACTAGTTATCCATCCTTTCTATGCCTTGTGTCTGTCATCTAAGAAACAGGAGTGATAAAAATATGAAATGGCTGTGGAGATCAAAAGATAAGTGCATATAGAATGCTTAGCACTGTGCTTGGCTCTGTAAATGTTAGCTGCTGTTTGGTTGCTGTTTTATACCTCAGTGTCTTTGCTCATGCTGTTTGCCTTAAATGTTCTGTTGTATCACCCCACTTCCTAACCTCCCACCTAACCCATCTTCTCATCCCCTTACTTCCTCTCTTTGTGGCTCAGTGTAGATGTAATATCCCCTGGAACAGTGCTTCTCAAACTTCAGTGTACAAATGAGTCACCCGGGCATTTTGTTAGAATGCAGGTTCTGATGCAGTAGGTCTGGGGTGGGACAGGAGATTCCTTACTTTGAGTAGTAAGGGACTATAGCAGTGTTTAGGGTCCCTGGTGACACAGCGGTTAAAGTGCTCACTGCTATTGGCAGTTCAAACCCACTAGCAGCTCCACAGGAGAAAGATGTGGCTCTGTTTCTGTAAAGATTTCCAGTCTTGGAAAGCATCCTGTATCCTACTTTGACGAGTGGCGTCTGGGGTCTTAAACACTAGCAAGCAGCCATCTAAGATGCATCAATTGGTCTCAGCCCCCCTGGAGCAAAGGAGAATGAAGAACACAAAAGACACAAGGTAATTATGAGCCCAAGAGACAGAAAGGGCCACAAAAATCAGATGCTATATCAGCCTGAAACTGGAAGAACTAGATGGTGCCCGGCTACAACCAATGACTGCCCTGAGAGGGATCACAACAGAGAATCCCTGATGGAGCAGGAGAGCAGTGGGATGCAGACCTCAAATTCTCGTAAAAAGACCAGACTTAATGGTCTGATTGAGACTAGAAGGACCCTGGACACCATGGTCCCCAGACCTGTTAGCCCAAGATAGGAACCATTCCCAAAGCCAACTCTTTAGACAGAGTTTGGACTGGACTATAAGATAGCAAATGATACTGGTGAGGAGTGAGCTTCTTGGATCAAGTAGATACATGAAACTATGTGGGCAGCTCCTATCTAGAGGGGAGATGAGAAGGCAGAGGGGACAGAAGCTGGCTGAATGGACACAGGAAATACAGGGTAGAGAGAAGGAGTGTGCTGTCTCATTAGGGGGAGAGTGTATATAAATTTTTATATGACAGACTGACTTGATTTGTAAACTTTCACTTAAAGTGCAATAAAAATAAGAAAAATGTTAACAGTCTTGGAAATCCAATGGGGCAGTTCTACTCTCTCCTAAGGGGTTACTATGAGCTGGAATCGACTCGACAGCAATGAGTTTGGGTTTATAGCAGCGTTTCCCAGAGCGTTTTCTGTATTCCTAACAAGCTCCAGTAATGCCAATTCTGCTGGTCTGTAGGCTATACTTTCACTGCCATTACCAACTGCCATTGAGTCAACTCTGACTCATGGTGACCTCATGTGTGTCAGAGTAGAACTGTGCTCCATAGGGTTTTTCAAGAGCTGATTATTTGGAAGTAGACCAGCAGGCCCTTTCTTCTGTGGTACCTCTGGGTAGACTTGAACCTCTAACCTTTTGGTTAGCAGCCAAGCACATTAACCATTTACACTACCCAGGGACTCCCATGCTTTGACTAGCAAGGGTCTAAAGTATCATACAAATGTTTCGTTTTTGAAAGACTTCTGTGCTTGCTTGTCTTTTCATCCCTTTCTTCTCCACACAATGGTCTGTTCCAGTGAAGCTAGACTCATCAGTTTTCTCCTGAACATGCCCTGTGCACTGTTATGGAAAGCTTTGTTTGACTCCCTAACTTCTGTGTGATCCATAGCACCCTACGCACATTTCCGCTACAGCACTGCCACATTGTATTGAAATATATATTTGCATGTCTCTCTCTACTTCCAGACTATTGTTCTACTAACTGTAACCTATAATATGTACCTAATAATTAACACATTATCTTACGAATATTCCCTGGTGTACCAAGGGGAAGAGGGTTGAGAAAGATCATTGTTTAGAATGATAATAATAAAAAATAGAGCGCTATGTGGTCAGGTTTTAAAATTCTCTACACCTGGGTTGATTGTTCCCAGTGCCTACCCCTACCCCTTAGTACCCCATTGTTAATACTTCTAACCTATTCTTATGAAGTAGTCCCTGGTGCAAATACTTAATGCTCTTGGCTGCTAACTGAAAGGCTAGAGGTTGGAGTCCAGCCAAAGGTACCACAGAAGAAAGGCGTGGTGCTCTCCTTCTGAAAAATCAGCCATTGAAAACTCTATGGAGGACAGTTCACCTCTGACATGTGGGGTCACCGTGAGTTGGAATTGACTTAATGGCAACTGGAAAAATAATTCTTAGAAAATATGTTACCATATCCATTTTATTTTTACTGGAATAGTGCAGAATTTGTTTCTAAAGGCAAGTGGTATGCTTTATTCATTTTTTTATGGCACGTAGTAGCTACTGAAGAAATGTTTGTTGAGCTGAACTATTGATCTGGAGGTTTGATAATAATTTCCCTGCCAGAATTATAAGAATTCCTTAAATCTCTACTTTACATCCATAGCAAAGCTATTTGAACTGTGTGCATAAACACACACTAGTTGCCTCAAAATTACAAGCAGTGATAAGACTGCTGGGATGAAGACCCCACAATCCCATCCAACTGGGTCATACACAAAACACACAGTGTTGGCAATTGAAAGCCGTTATTATTATTTATAGAAAATAAGCAGTAAAGAACAAGAACAGATTACTTACATAAGGCAAACAGTAAACAACAAAAACAGATTTAAGGTAAACCCATCCCCTCCACCCCCACTAGTACCCCACTTAGCTTGTAGGAGAGGAACCCACTTATGTCTAAAAGGAGACCTGCTCACCCTTCCCAAGTTACCCATGTCCATTTCTGTGTCACTGGGGAGGCATGCCGTGAACCAGGTGTCCACAGGTGTCTATCTCTCTCAGCAGGTGTGCCAGGTGCAGGGTGGCTGTGTTCACTCTTCCTCTCTTTCTGCTCCTTTGGCCCCCTCCTATCTAAAGGTGCCCAGCACCGCTCCATGGGCCAATTTGCCCACCGCCACCATCTGCCAGTCATTCCCACTGCTCGCGCTGCTGCTGCCATTTCTCTGCTGTTCAGCTCTCCTGCTGTTGCTGCCATCTCTCTTGGCCTTCAGTGTTATCAGCTCAGTGACTGTTACCAGCTCAGTGCTACAGTCCTTGACTGTACAGCTCTTCCTGCAGGTTCTCAGCGCAGGTCCCCCAGGTTCAAAGGGTGCACTCCCCTCCTGGCTTTCATCATCAGGAAGCCCCCAAAACCTCTGTGAGATAGGCCACTTATATAGAAACAATCCTCGTCAATTTTAGAGTGTGGCTTTCATAAACCAACCAATCCCTTAAAAAAAAAAAAAATCCCTTAGATCATAATTGAGTGGAATTGCAAGCTTCTTACGCTGATAGTAAACTGACCAATCCCTGCAAACCATTTATGCAGAGTAAAGTGACCAATCCATTGCAAGATTGCACCCTGACAAATCATGTTGCGAGAATTATAAACCCAGGTCCAGAAAGGCCACATAAAAGAAAACCTATTGCACAACAACATAAAGGCAACTGGAGTGTTGTAGTTGATGCTTAAAGAAGGTATAGAATAAACCTATTTCATCTCATGAAAAGACTAGACTCTTCTAAAATAAAGCTACTTCTGACACTGGTTTTCATTCTAGCTCGTCTCCTTTAAGGGAAATAGTTTCTCAGTCAGTAGCATAACGAAAATTGTAAACTATTGAAAAAAGTTTGACAGAACACATATATGTAATAGTAATAATTATGTCATTGTAACATAAGGTTATTATGTTTTGAAGCAAACTTGATAAAGTAGAAAATAGAGTGCTTGCTCTCCACGGAAAGAACAAAATTTACCTGTTTAAAATGATACTGTAATTTTTTTTAAATAAATACAATTTGCCTGATATCATTTTGGAACTGATTGAAAGAAATAAAAATTATTCATTCATTCAACTGTGTATCAGTTTCTGTTCCATGTGCTTGGAATTTCTTTATTGCTAATTTATACATGGTCATGTAATAGTCTGCAGCTGATAAATGTGCGAAATGAAGATGAACATCTCCATCCTCCGAATTCGTAATAGAGAAAGCAAGCCCCAAAGAAACTGTCACTTTCAAAATATCATAACATTTCCAATTCTTGTTTTCTCTTCTTGTGACTTGCCATGACAGATCAGGTATGGCAGAGTAATTTGAAAGTTGGAGGGCATTTATGATGAGCAGCCTATCATACTAATGACAAATTTGGGGCATTCTACATCATGTGGAGTAAAATGTTGGATATTAGAGACATGAACGACACAGTATGTCTTACATTTTAATGATTATTGGTTTGTGTAAATGGCTATTCCCCCACATGTCTGTCAGTTTGTCATACTGTGGGGGCTTGCGTGTTGCTGTGATCCTGGAAGCTATGCCACTGGTATTCAGGTACCAGCAGGGTCACCCATGGAGGACAGGTTTCAGCTGAGCTTCCAGATTAAGACAGACTAGGAAGAAGGACCCAGCAGTCTGCTTCTGAAAAGCATTAGCCAGTGAAAACATTATAAACAGCAGTGGAACATTGTCTGATGTAGTGTTGGAAGATGAGTCCCCCAGGTTGGAAGGCACTCAAAAGATGACTGGGGAAGAGCTGCCTCCTCAAAGTAGAGTTGACCTTAATGACATTAAGTCTACCTTAATGCCTCGAGTTGTGGTAGTGAAGGATTCTATGGGAAAATATTAAACGATGCAGGAAGCATCAAAAGAAGTGGAAGGAATACACAGAGTCATTATATCAAAAAAATTAGTCGATGTTCAACCGTTTCAAGAAATAGCATATGATCAGGAACCAACGGTATTAAAGGAGGAAGTCCAAGCTGCTCTGAAGGCATTGGCAAAACACAAGGCTCCAGGAATTGATGGAATATCAATTGAGAAGCTTCAACAAAAGGATTCAGCACTAGAGGTGCTCACACGTCTATACCAAGAAATATGAAAGATAGCTTCCTAGCCAGTTGACTGGAAAAGATCCATATTTATGCCTGTTCCCAAGAAAAGCGATCCAACTGAATGTGGAAATTATAGAACAATATCATTAATATCACACGCAAGCAAAATTTTGCTGAAGATCATTCAAAAACGGCTGCAGCAGTATATCGACAGGAAAGTCTCCGAAATTCAGGCCAGTGTCAGAAGAGGATGTGGAACCAAGGATATCATTGCTGATGTCAGATGGATCCTGGCTGAAAGCAGAGAATACCAGAAGGATGTTTACCTGTGTTTTATTGACTACGCAAAGGCATTCGACTGTGTGGATCATAACAAATTATGGATAACATTGTGAAGAACGGGAATTCCAGAACACTTCACTGTGCTCATGAGGAAGCTTTACATAGATTGAGAGGCACTTGTTGGGACAGAACAAGGGGATACTGATTGGCTTAAAGTCAGGAAAGGTGTGCGTCAGGGCTGTATCCTTTCACCATACCTATTCAATCTGTAAGCTGAGCAAATAATCCCAAAAGCTGGACTATATGAAGAAGAACGGGGCATCAGGATTAGAGGAAGACTCATTAACAACCTGCGTTATGCAGGTGACATAACCTTGCTTGCTGAAAGTGAAGAGGACTTGAAGCAATTACTGATGAAGATCAAAGACCACAGACTTCAGAATGGATTACACTTCAACATAAAACAGAAATCCTCACAACTGGACCAATGAGCAACATCATGATAAATGGAGAAAAGATTGACATTGTCAAGGATTTCATTTTACTTGGATCCACGATCAACAGCCATGGAAGCTGCCTACCTGGGTGTTAGGAAAGCGCTGTAGGGAATCCCGCTTAATTAACTATTGGGAACAGAGTCACAAACAAACCAACCAAACCAAACCCAGTGCTGTTGAGTCGATTCCGACTCATAGTGACCCTATAAGGCAGAGTAGAACTGCCCCATAGAGTTTCCAAGGAGCGCCTGGTGGATTCAAACTGCCGACCCTTTGGTTCAGCACCCGTAGCACTTAACCACTATGCCACCAGGGTTTCCACAGAGTCACAAGTCAGTTGCATATTTTCTTGGGATGACTATTTTTTAGACGGAGCATTTTGGCCTAAGTATTTTTGCCTCCATCTCCACTTCCAAGAGGAAAACGGCTGTAGATGCCCTCACCTGTTGCCTGTGAGGCTGAGCGTTGTCTCACTCTGGGATTAGCATCTGTTTTGGTGTTACATATAAATTATTTAGATTAACCTCAGGCTTTCTGTAGGTCTTCAAAATTAAATTTTGAGTAAATTACTTAAAATTCATAAGAATTCATATTATTTTTATTACCAGGCAGAGGCTAGACTGTGAGCTCTTCATCTCGGGGTCCCACTGCTTGGCACAGGGGCTGGCACATGGGAGCCAGCGTGGAAGGAAATAGGTGATTGCTCTTAACTTCTAATACAGCTCTACCTCATTTGTGTCCCTGACATTTTTGTATAGGTAGAGATGTTGTGTTGTACAATATTAAGTATGGTAGCTATTTAAAGCAAATTATAGCAGTTTATTTAATAGAACAAATCACCCAATCATGTGCCCATTTAATAACCTTAGACGTGACTTAAAATGAATCATGTACCATCTCACCATAGCTTCTTCATCTCAGAAATGAAGACAATTTCAATGGCTTTTAACGTTCTTTGACCACTAAAATTCTTTGATCAAAATCTAACTTTTCATATATTATTGTTGTTGTTAGTTGCCATTGAGTCCATTCCAACTCATGGTGACCCCAGGTGTGTAGAATGGAACTGCTCCATAGGGTTTTCAAGGCTGTGATCTTTTGGAAGCAGATCGCCAGGCATGACTTCCGAGGCACCTCTGGGTGGGTTTGAATCACCAACTTTTCTGCTAGTACTGTATTTTTACGCAAATAATGCGCACCTTCTACATTTGTTTGCCCACTGCTCCATCCCCCCTCGAGATGTTTTCAGAAGCACCACTATGCCAATTTCTTTTTACCTGTTGCTATTAAAAAAAAAAAAAAAGCATAGAGCAGTTAAGAAAATACTTCCTGGAGGGAGGGAGTGGTTGGCAAAAAAGCATAGAAGGTGTGCATTATTTGTGTGAAAATATGGTAGTTGAGCACTTAACTACTTGCACAACCCAAGAACCTCATTAGCTTGTATTAAGTTATAAACAGATCTTATAATTAACATGTCAGTTAGTCTTGAAAGAAATTTTATTTCCAAGACTTTCAAACACATGCTTTGAAATAATTATATTGTAGTAATTACCAGCCCATGTTTTGGAGCTGGACAGACATAGTTCAAATCCTTACTCTGACATTTATTAAAAGCAAGTTGCTGCACCTCTGTCAGACTCAGTTTTCTCATCTGTTAAATGGGGATATAATAATATGGACTTCATAGGAATGTGATCAGGATTAAATGAGATCATGCATATATGCACAGGTCCCTATTTTTCTCATTGTAATCCCACTGGGATTGAAATCACTATGAAGAAAAAGACTGTAAATGCATTTGCTTAATTTCATATTGAAGGTTATGACTGCAGGTAATGATTAAATTACTTATTAAGTTGTACTTCAGATTCACTAGAACTCTCTCATCTGGGTTGGAAAATGTCCATGGAGATGAGAACAGCAGTTCCACATCAGAGTGTCTCTTATAACGATAAATCACCCCCTGCTGTTGAACTTTTCAAATCAGCAGATGAAGTAGCATCTTTTGGCAAAGGAGCAATATTTATAAATTAAATTTATTGATACACATGGTCTTGGTTATTATTTTAATCTTCCTCTCTAGGTATTTTGTAAGAAAATATAAGTCTTGAGTTTACTTCTGTTTGTTAATGCTTTGATAAATCAGACATTTTTAGTATTCTATCAATGACAAAAGTCTAATTGCCTTATTGTATTCTGATTTATTTCTTTCCTTACTTTCTTTGCATCTGCAGCCCAACAAATGAGTCTCTGAAGAGATATATGTTATGATACAGTGTCAGTGAAATTAATCCTGATCAATTTTAAAGTTCACATTTTTATTTGATGACTTCCAAGGGAATCACTAAACCTGAGATTGACTTGGTCTCTTCTTTTGTTGGTTAAATATTGTTGTTTGAAAGCAGTGGGCCCTTCTTGTGCTCTTCACTGTGTTGCATTTCTGAAGGAGAGCTGCAGAAATTTCTCTCGTCTTCTTATAACATGAAGCTAAATAACCACAGTGGCTCTACTTGGCTTGTAATTTTGGCATTTTACTGAGGAAAGAAACCTAATCCTATGAAAAATGCGAGTGCTATTGAGACCTACCTCTCATCCTATCAAAAATGAAAAGTGCTGTTACAAACTTACCTCTTATCCTTTCAGTTTCTCCAAACGCTTTATATTTCGTAATATAAAACATTTTATATTTCGTAATAATAAAATTGTTGTCTCACAACTTCATAATGATAAAATGGTTGTTTCACAATTGTTATCTGTTAAGTGTTTTACATCTAACATCTTGTCTGATCCTAATGATTATTCAGGGAGGTAGTTAGGGGATATTACCTTTCCTTCTTTATTGGGAGAAAAATTGGAGCTCAGAGAGAGTAGACCATTTGGCCAAAATCACACAGCTGAGATTTGATGTGAGGACTTCTGATAGGTGGTTTCATGGTCTTCATTTGAAAAATCCCAGTAAAAATAAGAGGAGTTTATACCTCAATAAAGTTGACTATTAGGACTATTTATATATTTAATAATAAAGATAATTAAAGATGAAATTCTGAATATTTAGTGCTTACTTTGTATCACAAGGGAATTTTAAACTAAAACCCCTTATTTAATTTTACATAAAAATTTTTAACATGAAATGACACGACCTATCATTGATTGAGAAAAATAAATGGTCTAGGAAAAGAATTTCCATTTTCTTCCACAACTGAACCTTGCCAAGATTTCTACACTGTTAATAAACTTTGTGTCTAACCTTCGTACTATTTATAATGATTTTTATCCTTGCATGCATTAGTCATGTATTTCTTATTTTTGTAACGCTGTTTTTCTTTGTTTTATTCGTGTAAAAGAATCCCGAATAAAGGCGAAGAAATCTGAATAATATGTTTCCAGAAACATCTACAATGTCTTTATGGAAAAGCATCACATCCAAATATGTGTTGTTACTCAACGTTGCAAAAATGCTTTTAAATACAGTTAAAAAGAATTCTTGGTTTGCATTTTAAACTTTCTTACAAAGCATAAGTGAAAATTGAAGGAAAATGTTCATTATATAATCAAACAGAAATTCAAAAAGGATGTTTACAAAATAATATCCATTCAGTAGCCAGCATTTGATCCTTATAAGATTGGTGCCATTTCCAAAAAGAAAACAATCCAAATTAAAAAACATGCATGCTTAGATTTCTCTACTTTCAAATTCAAGGAGCTAGGTGAATAAGTGTTTGCACAATCTCCATCAGAAGAGATCAAATATTTAGAGCCCGCTCTCCGCCCACTCCCTGCGAATCTTCACTCCAGCGCAGCTACCAAAATTTAAATCTTGAGGGAACTTTGGCTAACTTTAAATCACACAGCTCGTTGTTCTTGAAGCAAACCGATTTTATTTTTTTGCCTCTTTTTTTTTTTTTTATCGTTAATGTCAAGCAAACATTTATTTCAGGTGCAAAGCCTCGGGATATGTTAGTGAAACAGTGGCTGGGCTGTTCTAGCGCTTACTGCCCACTAAGTGGGTGGGAAAAGGGTGTTGTGACCCTCTTACCCTTCCCACCAGTCTCCCTAACAGCTTTGGCCTTTGGGTCAGCTCAATTTCCCCTCCACTGAGTGGCCATTACTGTGCCTGCTCGGTGATAAATGCTTTCGGTGAGAGACTGCATTGCCGGCAGCTAGCGCTAGGGAAGTCAGCCACCCGGGCCAAGCCAGACAAACTAACACGCTGGACCGCACGGGCCCGTTACCTAGCAACGTGCCTGGCCTCACCAAAATGAATAGACCCACAAACAAAAATGAAAAGGAGATAAAACGAGTCAAAGTACAAGGGGCGAGGAGGTTAATATTCCTCTATCGAATAACTTCGTTTCGGAGAATTGCATTTTAACCTTTTTTCAAAGCTGAAGGTGGAGACATGTATTGGAAATTAAATTAGGCCACGTTTGTTTTTTGTTTTTTAATATTTTCCTTTTCTGCAGAGCTTGCTTTCTTACTCTATCCACAATGTTCTAACTTTCTCTTAAAGTGGAAGGAAAACACAGTGGATATGTAAATATTTTACTTTTTCTACATCACCTTGCTGTGTGGCTTCGGGTAGTAGCTTGGGCTCTCTGTTGCTCAATTTCCCTGTAGATAAAAGAGGATGACAGACTTAATTTGTTAAACATGATGAGAGGGTGATGTGTAATATTTAATGCCAGAAAAAGACTTACTTTAGTTTTCCTTAAACCTGACAACAGCTCTTTTTTTTTTTTTTAATGGTCTTTTTTTTTCTCCTTTATTCTGTTAGCCTGTGAATAACACTGATTTTTTTAATATTAAAAAAATTGCACCCTGCAATAAAAATATGTACTAATTTATAATTCTTTTTTTAATTGTACTTTAATGATGGTTTACAGAGCAAAGTAGTTTCTCATAAACAATTAATACACATATTATTTTGTGGCATTGATTGCCAACCCCACGACATGTCAACACTCTCCTTTTCTTGACCTTGAGTTCCCCATCACCAGGTTTCCTGTCCACTCTTGCATTCTCATCCTTGCCCCTGGGCTGGTGTGCCTGTTTAGTCTCGTTTTGTTTTATGAGCCTAAGTTTTGGCTGACAAGCGCTAACTCTTAATCTGTAACTAATTTAAGATGTTACTGTACAGATTAGTGAAAACTGTGTTTTTAGCTTCGAGGTTCAGGGCAGTCCCCAAATTATTAGGACACTTTATATATATAAATTTTGAGCATTTACTATGCAAGACTCTTTTTAAATTTATCCTGTTGTTTCTTAGGATAAAAATGGATAGATGAATCATCCAGGATGGATTACCCAATAAGCAAGGTATACACAGGCTTACTTACGCTTACTTAATTTTTGTTTTTTTTTAATATGGTGAAAGACAAGTAAAATTGCGCTATAGATTAGTAAGTGAACCCAGGTAAGCCCGTGTGTACCTTGCTTAATGTAAGCCCATGCATACCTTGCTTAATGACTAATCCAGCTTTGTCCAGGTTCATTCAATAAAATCATTTGACAAATATTTTTGAGTGCCCACCAGTCCAAGGCTTAGTATCTTGATACTTCCTGCCTAGTGCCATAAACAGAAATATAATTGTAGAAATATAAATGCATTATTCATAAAAATTCTGAATTCACCTCTTGTCATCTTCTCAGCCAGTGATCTAGTTCAAGCCACCATCTCTCATCTGGATTGCTATTTCTCTATTTTAAATCTTCTTCCCTGTAGTATACTATCTGCCAAAGTTAGCTGCAAAGTTATCTTGAATCCCTGGCTTAAAATCCTTGTTTGGCTTCTTATTGTCCAAACTCCTTATCATGCCTTATAACCAGCACCAGTTGCCACCAAGTCTATTCTAATTCATGGAGACCCCATGTGTATCAGAGTAGAACTGTGTTCCATAGGGTTTTCAATGACTGATTTTTTAGTAGATCACCAGGCGTTTCTTCTGAGGTGCCTCAAACCTCAAGGTGGACTAAAACCTCTAACTTTTTGGTTAGCAGCTAAGTGTGTTAACCATTTGTGCCACCAAAAAAAAAGGACTCATAAAATTGCTTATGATGACCTGTCTCATCTCTGCCTACTACCCATCATGAGTTGTGTGCACCTCACCCAAGGAACTCTTGGTTCCCCAGGAATTCATGAGCTCATGAGCTCTTTCCTGCCTTGGCACATGCTGTTCCCTGTGTCTAGAACGAGCTTCCCTGTTCCACTTCATCCACCAAATTTCTCCTCCTTCCTTAAGACCCATGTCCCATGCATCCCTCTGCCTTCAGGCAGAGTGAATCAATCTCCAACATGCAGTCATGGCTCTTCCTACATAGGTCATTGTCTGACCTTGATCAAGTCCCTTTCCGTCCCTACACCTCAGCTATAAAACAGCGTTAATTACAGTGCCCACTGCAGAGAGCTGTTGTGAAGAGTAAGAGTTAGGAACATACAAAGTGCTTAAAACTGGGTATGGCATATCATAAGCACCCAGTGAGTGTTAACTATTGTTGCTCTTATTATAAAATCCCAAATATAGAATTTGTACAATAATCACTTGTTCACGTATTTCACTCCTCACATGATAAGATTTTTGAGGACAGGAAACATGCCTTAGGTAGCTCTGCAACCCTCGTGCAGGGTGTAGGGCCTGCCACAGTGGTAGCTGCTCGGTAAGGATTGGTTCCAATAATGGATGGATGAATCAATCAATCAATGCATATCGCTTCTAGGACTGCTGAGGTTAATGAGGAAAAATTTTCCGCTTATGGCTTAGTATCCTTTCCCTTTACATCAGACTTTTCACACCTAATAAACTTTCCTCATGAGGCTTTTGGTTTTAGGATGCTCACTAATAGAAGTGTTCTTGTCTCCGTCTTCTACCTGTATTGGAAAACCATCATAAACTCCCTTTTATTACATGGGCTGAACTTGAACACTTGAATTCTGGAGTTGCCCGGAAAATGTCTGTAAAGTGATTGTGCTCTTTTTTGTTTCATGGCTGTTAGATTTAGCTTCACTATAGATTGCCTGTAAACTTTACAGGGTTCGGTCTTTAAACCAGCACTCTGACTTCTTACCTATTTCTCTCTTGTATTGTAAGAAATGGAATCAGCATTACATTTTAAAATAGAAACAAACATGCTTATTTATCTATCTGTTACAAAATTTCAAGTTGAGCACAAATAATTATTTTTAAAAGTATTCATAAATTTGTGGCCTGACCGTATAATGAAACCCGGGAGACGTGCAGACACCATGTTACATTGATAGGTGTGTAGTATTAAAAAGAGAGCAAGTGAAGAGACCAGAACATGGTTGCGGGGTTGTTTCCAAATAAAGAGAAACCACTTCCCAGTGGACACCCAATAGATGATGAAACTGTCCGGTAAACTTAAAAGCCTCACAAATCTGTTTTTATTTTACCTTAAAGAGAAGCAGACTGTAGCTGTAGAAAGGGCATAGGCTTTAAGCCAAACCAACCTGTTCGCCATCTTGTTTTGCATTTAACAAGATAGGTTAAATTGGCCAAGATGGCTAACCTTTCTGATACTCAGTTTCCTTATCTGTAAAATGGGAATCTTACAGGATTTTTATGATGATTAAATGAGACAGCACATTTAAAACACCAAGCACATGAGTGTATAATAGTTGCTCAACAATTATTAGCTTCCTTCCCAAATCTTTCTTTGCCGGTCTAATAAAATAAACCTCAGACACACCATTCTGACTCTGTCTCTGAGTTTCTCTTTTCTGTCACCTATATGCTGGCCTCCAGAATGCCACTCTCCTTTAATGCTCTGGCCTCAAAACAACCCATTCCCTTGAGATGTTCTGGAATACCCAAAAAGACTAAAGGACTGTACCTGGAAAAAACCAAACCTGTTGCTCTCTAGTCTGTTCTGACTCATAGCCACCCAATTAGGACAGAGTAGAAGTGCCCTGTAGGGGTTCCAGGGTTGTAATCTTTACAGAAGCAGACTGCCACATCTTTCTCTCATGGAGTGACTGGTGGGAACCACAACTTTTCGGTTAGCATCTGAGCGCTTAGCCAGTGTGCCACCAGGGTGAGTGTAAGAAATACCTAAATAGTTGGTTCACAAAGTTGTTACATAACTTGGTGCTTGAACCCTGCCTATTTCACTACAGAGTCTGTGCTGTCAACCGCCTACTCCATATCCGCCCACAGAACAGAGGATTGTTGGGGACATGGCACTGGAGAGGACACTGGCCTTGGATCCTGACAGGTGAAATTTGCATTTCCCCCTCAACCACGGTTATTTCGTGAAGTCTTCTATGGGCCAAGCTGCACATGAGCTCGATGTAGCAGTGACCAAAACGGGAATGTCCTCACCTTCGTGGGGCTCAACATCCACTTAACCTCCCCAACTACCGGTGCCTTCACCCACACAATGGGGACAACAGGCCCACTTCACCCTGCTGTGGAGGGAAATTAAATAATACTAAAAGACTACCCAGCATTTCATCTGTATTGTAAGGGTGTCATATATGTTGTCTTATCTCATGCTCCAAATGACTTGGAAGTGATTTTATATATAAGGAAACTGAGGCGACTGGCCCAAGATCTCACAGCTAAGGTTGGGGCAGACTCTGAACCATGGCTGTCTGCTGCCAAAGCACGTGTTCCTGATGCTCGTGCTAGTGAATGGAAAGCAGCTGGCATGGCGCCTGGCCCATATTGTAGCCAATGCTCCATGAATTGTTAGTCCTCCTCTCTTCCTGCCCTCCTACCATCCCTCCTTTCCTTCCTTCATGCCTTCCTTCTCATCCTCTCTCTGAAGTGCCCAGGTAGTGAGAACACTGAAACATAGGGAGAGTTGGAAAGGGGGCAGAAAGGCAGGTGTGGCGTGCTTCGCAGTTCTCCCTAAGGGGGTCCTGCCACCTGTACCTACTCTCATTAAGTCTCCCTGCAGTCAGCTGGGTTTCCCAAACTTTGGTAGTCAAGAAGATCCTGTAATTATATTCGTGAGCATTAAGAGGTTTTAATCTCTCTTCCTTTCTCAGTTTATGCTTTTAATTTGTTTCTTGTCCCTCACTCTTTTTCTTGCATATGCACACACTGGGCCCATGATAATGAATGGACTCATACTAATTATAAGGCCCTAATTCTGTCAAAGGGCTTGGATGCTGCCACTGCTGTTTCCATCAGTGACTTGAGCAAAGCTCCAGGGGTTTATAACTCATCAGTGTCTTGATGGAAATTTGGCCTGGCAATCAGGATCTAATTGTTCTGGATGCTGTGGACATGTTGCTCTAGAGAAAAACAACAACTTCAGAATCGCTTGCTCTCTTTTAGTGATCACTGCTGATACGTCTGCCAGGCCCAGAATTATCATCCACAGTAAGTTTGAAAAATGTCTTACAGCTTCTAATAAGAATGACCAACATGTAGGGTGGATCTTGAAAAGGGAGATCTTTGTGCTAAGAAATTATCTTGCATCGACCCTAATTGACTATTTCACAAGATTTCTGGGAACTAAATCAGTTGGCACAAAAAGAAAGTACAGACATTAAGACAGGGCTACCAACATTTAATGAATATCTTAGCTATGATATGTAACTATTATTTAATCCTCATGGAGTCCCTGGGTGGTGCAAAAGGTTGAGCCCCTGACTAAAGGAGCTCTGGTGGTACAGTGGTTAAGAACTCAGCTGCTAACCAAAAGGTCAGCAGTTCAAATCCATCAGCTGTTCCTTGGAAACCCTATGGGGCAGTTCTACTCTGTCCTATAGGGTTGCCATGAGTTGGAATTGACTCAGTGGCAATGGGCACTAACAGAAAGGTTGGTAGTTCAAACCTATTCAGAGGAGCCTTGGAAGACAGATCTTGCAATCTGTTTCTGAAAGGTCACAGACTTGACAACCCTATGGAGCAGTTCTCCTCCGCACACATGGGGCCACCATGAGTTGGAATCGACTTGTCGCCAACAACAAAAACAACCTTTAATCCTCACAACAACAACTCTGCAGGTGTTACTAGTCTCATTTTACAGATGAGAGAAATGAAGCCCAGAAAGATTAAGTAATTTATTGAAGGGCTTATAGCTAGAAGGATTCAAATTCAGGTCTGGGTGACTCCAAACCCATTGCTATTCTACTGCACTGTAGCTAAAGTGTTTAAAAAAAAAAAAAAGACAATGGTTGGTCTAGATAAGCGAGGGCCTGGTGAGTGAAAAAGTTCTCACACTGGGTAGGGAATGATAGGAAATTTAAGAGCAGCTGTCCCAGGTGAAGGAGTCCCTGAGTAGTGAAAATGGTTATGTGCTCAACCACTAACCAAGAGGTTGCCAGTTCGAATCCACCCAGAGGTGCCTTGGAAGAAAGGCCTGACAATCTGCTTCTGAAAGGTCACAGCATTGAAAATCCTATGGTGTGCATTCTGTCTGAGGTCACCATAAATCGGAATCAACTAGACAGCAACTGGTTTTGTTTGGTTTGATCCCAGGCAAAGAACTTAGGAAGTTTGATTGTAACCTCAGGGCAGGGCGTAGAGGCAGGAGTCTAGTCCCTGGCAGTGGGAAGGTCTGAAAAGAGCAAGGGAGGGTGTTGGGGTCCTAGCAGGCCATGGACACCTGCTTCTTGGACCAAAGAGATAAACAGTAGAATTCAGACTATGCAGGAGAGGAGCTAAAAGATGACTTCGTTTCAGGCAGAGGGTGGATTGCGGGCTCAAGTAGAAAGAAGCCTACAAAGGATTCAAAGTATAAGACCCAAGAAACTTACAATGCAATTGGGGAAAAGCACCTGCGCACCAGAAAAGGTTACAATGTAAGGTCATATGGGAGAAGGGTCAAAACAGTGGTAAAGAAGTACACACTGTGGGCTCCCTCCCTCCCACCCCATTATTCCAAGGGCAGAGGGCAGTACTTTAACAGGGTAATAGGCCCTTCATGATCTGCATCCTTGTCTTCCTCTCCAGGCTCCCTCTCACCTTCCCATGTCCCTCCATATGGCAGCCAAGATGAACCACTCTCAGTCTCTGTTTTGTCGTCTCTCACTTTCAGAACTTGGTGCATGCTGATCCCCCTCCTGGAACATTCTTTGCTTGGCTAGACCAATGCTTGAGGTCTTGGCATAGTCCTCATTTCCAGGAAGCCTTCCCTGACTCCCACCCAGGCAAGTGTTCCTCCTGTGGGCTCCTGATCCATCATAGCAATCTGGGTTCCCCAAGTATAATGTACACTCTGTACAGGTTTATTTTATTCATGGGCGTATTCCCATACCCAGCACAGTGACTGGCACAGAGTTGGTGCTCATTAAATATTTGTCAAATGAATGAATCAACCAACCAATCATTCTTTGGTCACTCAGTATCTTGTGTAGTACTGGGAACTATTCAAAGAGCTGGGCATTGTTCTAAGAGCTCTATATGTATTAACTCATTTAACCCACATTTAATCTTCACTGCAGGAGCCCCAGTGGTGCAGTGGTTAAGCACTCAGCAGCTTACCCTTCGGTCAGCAGTTTGAACCCATCAGCTGCTCTGTGGGAGAGTGATGTGGAAATCTGCTTCTGTAAATATTTACAGCCTTGGAAACCCTGCAGGGCAGTTCTGCTCTGAGTTGGAATCAACTATAGGGCAACAAGTAATCTTCATTGCAACCCAGTGAGGTAGGGATTATTATCTTGCCCATTTCATAGATGAGGAAACGGAGGTAGCACCTAGGCAGTCTGATGGCAGACCCTGTACTCATATCCACTGCACTGTACTGCTCCAAAGATAGTCACAGAAGTGAATGCATTGGAACATGTGGGGACTATTGTGTTATTTCCCTAAGGTCATATTTCCTGAATGTATAGAGGGTATGAAATGATTTTTTTATTGGTCTTGGAGATATCCTTGCAAGTTCCTGACTGGGGCTCTTCATGTATACTCTACCTTAAGATGCTCCAATTCAGTTGCAGTCTTGGACTAATATAACCTCTGCCACTCTTAAACAGGAAGGGCAAGCAGAAGGAACTTCTAAAAATATGAGGGAGGTGCAAAGAGCCTGGTTTCCCTCTCTCTGGAAGATCAAATGAAGAGGCCTCAGTTGACTGAGTGTGTAGTGTTAAGTTGGATGCACTGCTACTAAGTATTATTCACATGTAGCATCTGCTATAATTCACATCCTTTCACAAAGTAACAACATATTAGCAAGTGCTGATAATTGAGTCCCCCAACACCTGCAGGTGAGACAACACAGATGTAGCCCCTCCACTAGCAGGTGATGCAGTTACGTGTGAACTAGTCAAAGGAAAGAGGAAGAGTTAAAATAACACTCTGCTCTTCACAGTAATTCTGGTCATGACTGCTGCAGAAACAAACACCCCCCACAAATGTACTCAGGCACCTCCCGACCCAATACTTCACCACTCCCTTGATGCCGTGGTAAGTAGCATGAGGATTGCACACAGAGCCCAAATTAAATTATATTCCTTAACAGTGTGTGCTGCTTGAATCTCTTGTTATACGGAGCCCCCGAAGCCTACTGAGTTGCGTCTGGATGCCAGGCACTGAGCTAGTTCAGCAGACGCTGTTGGTGCCCCACCCATGTCTCTTGGCACTTGCCTCTACATTTTGAAGGTTGCTTAGTACAAGCACCCGAAGGAAGGTGTTCTAGGTGATAGGAGAGCAAGCCAGAAATGATGGAGAGTTAGTGCCCCTGAGAGGGCAATAATAAGAAATGGGCAGTTGGTAGATACATACACTAGCCTTCTTGACCCTCGGTGGGACAAATCTGGGGCATGTTCTACACCCTCTCCCAGAGTTCTCCAGAAGGGTATCTAACTTGCTTGATAAACATACTCTTTATTAGCTTCCTTCCCTTCTCTGTTTTCCCTCCTCACTCCCCTACTGGTGTGTCCTGGAATCATCTCCCAAATAAACTACTTGCGCTTGACTTAAGGCCTGCTTATTTCTGGGGAAACCCAAGCTAAGACAGCCACACCCTGGGCATGTGGAGACGATGAAGATAGTCCCTGCCTCCAAGATGTTCACAGTCTAGGGGATGAGAAAGACAAAGCAAATCAGTGATTACAGAAGTGTGAGAAATGCTATAATAAAGGCACACATAGGGAATTATAGTCTATAGATAGAGAAGAATCACAGGAGATCGTGGGGGTGTAGGTAGATGGTATGGAGCAGTCACAGAGCTTCCAGGAGAAGGTAAGGCTTTAGGGGCATAACGCAGACATGTTCATTGATCATTTCAATGATGAATATCATGCTACAAAATAGTTTACTATTTGAATCCTTTAGAATAAATAATCTATACAACAACTCTTGTGTATCTATGTATTTACTGAGACACTATAAAATAAAATTTTCATCTTTGGGCTTTTAGACCCACTAATGGTTTTGTATTGTGAGAAAACACTAATGTATGTGTGTTATGGATTGAATTATGTCCCTCCAAAAATGTGAGTATTTACTTGGTTAGGCCATGATTCCCAGTATTGTGTGGTTGTCCTCCATTTTGTGATTGTAATTTCATGATGAGGGAAAGAAAAAAAAAAGGGGATTAGGGTGGGATTGTAACACCACCCTTACTCAGGTCACCTCCCTGATGCCCTGTGTGGCCCACACCACCTTTTATCTCTCAAGAGACAAAAGGGAAGCAAGCAGAGAGTTGGAAACCTTATACCACCAAGAAAGAAGCACCGGTAGCAGAGCACGTCCTTTAGACCGGGGTTCCTGCACAGGGAAGTTCCTAGTCCAGGGGAAAATTGACGAGAAAGACTTTCCTCCAGTGCCGACAGAGAGAGAAAGCCTTCCTCTGGAACTGACGTCCTGAATTTGGACTTCTAGCCTTCTAGACTGTGAGAAAATAAATTTCTCTTTGTTAAAGCCATTCACTTGTGGGATTTCTGTTATAGCAGCAGTAGATGACTAAGACAATGTGTTTGGTGTATGTCATTCCTGTGTGTCTGGATTCCTGTATACACGTCTCCCCTCACACAATACAGGCGTACAGTCAATATTTGAGAGCACACGGACATTTATACTCTGCAAGTCCTTTCTACAGTTTCCTTTACCAATGTAGAAACAATTTGTTATTGTCTACTTGTTTGTGCTTACTTTTTCAAGATCTGCCACCAGCCTCTGAGCTCCAGAAGGGCAGAGAGCTTTCTGTTTTGTTCACTATTGTATACCCAGGACTGTACATGCTGGGCATAAAATGCGTGGCAGCAAAGTATTGCATGCATGAATGAATGATAAGAGCTCCTCATAGAGAAAGGCTGGGCCTTATGAATCCTTGTATTAACTAGTAAATACCCAATAGAAGTTTATCAAATTAAGCTAAAGAAAGCAAAAACCCTGTGTTAAAGAATAGTCCGTATTATGGACAGAGGGAATTAGGGCAGAAACTTTAATACACTTTCAATTTTTTTTCCTTTTCTTGGTTGCTACTTTCTCTCCAACAGAGAATTTTTCCATAAGCCTGAGTGGTCATCACAGAGCTTCTATGTCAGTCACAGAGCTTCTATGTCAGTCACCCTTCCTACTTCTTCAGCTGCCTTGGGCAGCTCCCAGAAGCTCTTTCGATCACATCGTCAGAGCCTCAGATGAGGGTTGGGACTAGGAGCCAAGTCGATGTTGAGTAAAGCAGCCACTGCCAGTGTAATTACCCAAATGAGAGTCTGGCCAGACTGCCAGGGGTTAGCCTCTTGACTCCTTCACAAGCCCAGTTTTAACAGGTGGTCAGATTACTTTCAAAAAGGAGATAATCTTTCTCCAAAGAGTGAGTTGCTAAATATTCCAAAGAGAAGCCATACAAGAAGGCTAGTTCCCAGAACTCTTGAATGCAGCACACCCTGAAGCCACACCAGCCCTAAACTGGGTCCTCTCTTGGCAGGACTCCTATCAGAGTAGAACGTTTCTGTGGAGATGTTTTGATCTCATTTAAGAATCTCTGTGCTGCTACATGATCACAAACCTAAGGTATGATCTAGAAAATCATTTACTCTAAACCCCTTGCCTCCTAGCTGATTCTTAATTTTAGTAAACTCTCTAAGAATACAAATGGCTTTTGTCATAAGGACTTTTGATACTTGCTTTTAAGCCTATCCTGATGGTGAAATAATAATGGCACCAATAATAATAATAATTACTCTTTATCTCACTTAATTCGTAAAATATCCCCAAGAGGTAGGTACTATTATTACTCCCATTTTACAGGTGAAGAAACTGAGGCTTTAAAAATATTCAGTAACTTGTCTAAAGGCACATGGCTAGTAAGTTGTGGAGCCAGAATTTCCTATTAGGCCCTCTATTTTAGAGCCCACTGCTCTGGGGCCCACAAACAGGTCATGAGAAGGTAAAATCCTATGGAAGATTAGAAAGCCATAGCCTCTTGCAGCTTGAATTTCCAAAGGATGAAGCTTCAAACAGAGGCCCATTTGCTAACAGATTTTGTATGGGAAATGTAACGGGGCCTCCAACCAGTTCTGCTCAGTTCAATCACGGCCAGAACGTGGGGGAACTGGAACAATAACCAGAATGGAAAAATCATGGGTCAAAGCCTTGCTAGAAACTTCATCTCCCTCTTTGAAAACAAGGGCAGCGTGTGCATTGCATAGCAACCATATCTCTTGACCATAAGAGTAGGAAACAGTGTCGCCCACTCAAAGATGGTAGCAGACCACTCTGCTTTGAATGTGTATTGCTCTCTACAGTCCTACCAATAATCCAATCTTCTACATCAGTCTCCTGAAAAAGCTCACTGTGCCTTTTCTGACTCTCCCATTCCAGGGCTTCAACCTGTCATTTTTCCCACTCACTCCGGTTATCATTCTGTTTCACCCACATTGAAAAATTCAGGACTGTTCCCACTATTACAAAAACTCATGGAAAGGTTTAAACACTGAAAGAAATGATCTTTGATGGTTACTAGGAAAGGGAAGGGTGGGGAAACACTTACTAGACAATAGGTAAGTGGTAACTTTGGTGAAGGTTAGATAGTACACAATACTGGGGGAGTCAGCACAACTGGACCAAGGCAAGGTCATAGAAATTTCATAGACACATCCAAATTCTCTAAGGTCTGAATTACTGGGCTAAGGGCTGTGGGGACCACGGTCTCAGGGGACCTCTAGCTCAATTGGCATAACATAGTTTATAAAGAAAACTTTGTACATCCTACTTTGGTAAAGAGCATCTGTGGTCTTAAAAGCTTGTGAGCGGCCATCTAAGATACCCCACCGGTCCCACCCTATCTAGAGCAAGGGAGAATGAAAAAAACCGAAGACACAAGTGGATGATTAGTCCAAATGACTGCTGGACCACAACTACCACAGCATCCACCAGACCTGAGTCCAGCACAACTAGATGGTGCCCGGCTACCAGCACTGACTGCTTTGACAGGGATCACAGTAGAGGGTCACAGACAGAGCTGGAGAAAAATGTAGAATAAAATTCTAACTCACAGAAAAAGACGAGACTTACTGATCTGATAAAGACTAGAGAAACCCTGAGAGTATGGGCCCCCCGGACACCCTCTTAACTCAATAATGAAGTCACTCCTGAGGCTCACCCTTCAGCCAAAGATTAGACAGGCTCATAAAACAAAACAAGACTAAATGAGCACCCCGGCCTAGAGGCAAGGACAAGAAGGCAGGAAGGGACAGGAAAGCTAGTAACGGAGAACCCAAGGCTGAGAAGGGGAGAGTGTTGACGTGTTGTGGGGTTGGCAACCCAATGTCACAAAACAATATGTGTATTGTTTAATTAGAAACTAATTTGCTCTGTAAACCTTCGTCTAAAGTGCAATTACATCCGGAGGCAGGATGAGAAGGCGGGAAGGGACAGGAACTGGTCAAATGGATGCAGCAAACACAAGGTGGAAAGGGGGAGTGTGCTCTCACATTGTGGGAACTACAACTAATGTCACAAAACAATATGTGTAAAAATTTTTGTATGAGAAATTAATTTGAGCTGTAAATTTTCACCTAAAGCACAATAAAAAAATGAAAACAAAATAATAAAAACTCAGGTCTGTTCCGATTTCACTTCATCATCTATCACTGACCCGATGGGAACCAGTCTGAAGCCCTGAATGAAGGATACAGCACTGAAAAGGTGGCTAAGCAAGTAAAAACCTGTCTATTGCTTGTGAGCAAATCCTTTAATGTATTTTGTAACCTGATAGTAGATCATATGACACCCAGACAAAAGCAGAAATTAGAAGTCCAGTCTCTTGATCCCCTTATAGTTGGTCATTCTTGGGGCTGCAAACGGCAAAAGCGACATCCTGAAATGTCTGCCTGGGTGAGAACGTGAGTAACCTTTTATTCATCCTTATATTAGTCATGTTAGGCTAGATTATGCTGCAATAGCAAATAAACCCAAAACCTCAGTGGCTTAAAATAGTGAAGATTCATTTCTTACTCATTCTGCCTCAAGGAGAAGGTGGGCTGGAGGCTCAGGGATGGTCTTCTGCTCCTGATTATCTCGCTCAGGGATGCAGGCTGATAGAGCCTCCCTTATATGCACTGTGCAGGAGAAGGGAACCTGGCAAATCACTCACTAGTTCCTAAAGGCTCCTGCCTGCAAGTGATATCTGTCCTATTTGCTCACAACTCATTTAAAAAAATTTTTTTTTATTGTGTTTTAGGTGAAAGTTTACAGCTCATATTAGTCTTTCATTCAAAAATTTTATGCACAAATTGTTTTGTGACATTAGCTGCAGTTCCCACAATGTGTCCACATTCTCACCCTTTCCCTTTTCACCCTGGGTTCTCAGTGTCCGTTCATCCAGTTTTCCTGTCCCTTCCTGTCTTCTCATCTTTGCTTTTGGGCAGATGTTGCCCATTTGGTCTCATATACTTGATTGAACTAAGAAGCATGTTCCTCACGTGTGTTTTTATTTGTTTTGTAGGCCTGTCTAATCTCTGCCTGAAAGGTGGACTTTGGGAGTGGCTTTGGTTCTTAGTTAGTAGGGTGTCTGGGGGCTGCAGTCTCAGGGGTTACTACTTACTTTTTAAAGTAAATGACATGGCCCCAGGTAACTTCAAGGGAATGGGGAATTTCCCTTGAATGAAGAGATATTGAAATATTGGTGAATACCATTAATGGCCCCCACATCAAATCCTTCAATAGTACTCAAATGTGCATAACTAATGACAGAATTGTTGACTCAATGAAATAAACCCTGATTATTTCAAGCAGGTGATCACCTAGCCCACCAAAATGTTTACTTTGGCCATTATTTTTCTACTTGTCAATCTCTCTCACATAGTCATGAGCTTTTGAGGGCAGGGGGTGGTCTTATTTATTTTTGATTACTCAGTGCCTCATGCAGTACTAGAACCATGATAGACTTCAAAGGTGGCTGAGTGAATGAGTGGATGAATGAATGATTGCAAATAACCAATCCTCTTCCTTTAGTATCCAGCCCCGAGCACATGCTACTGGTTTTCTTCTTCCTCTTCCCCATTGGTCAAATAAACAAATCATTAATGAATCCTTTGGATTATTGGCATGTTAATCTTTTTGACATGTTAGTCTTCTATTGCATGTGTGTGTGTGTATTAACCCTTATATTTTATGTGAAGTTTACCTGTAGACTGGGGCTGCAAGTAACTACAGGAGGATCAGAACACCCATCATACTTGTCATAAAACACATTCAAACTCATAAAATGGAGGCAGTCAGTCTTGTCTCATCTTTGCTTGATTCATTCTCAGCTAAGATGCCTGTATGGCACCTGCAGGCTTGCGGTGGTCACTTCAGAATCTGAGTAATACCCCATGATGACAGGAATACACCTGTTTACCACTGGATTCCCAGACTCCAGCATAACACATGGCACATAGAAGGCACTTCATAAAGATTTGTTGCATAAATTAATTAATCCACCAAGATCCTAGAAAGACATGTCTCAGAGTATCATTTTAAGAGATTCTGATTCTAGGACTTTGAAGAGGAAGAAGATCATGGTGTCATAGAAGCCTCGGCTTAGAAGACAGTCATGTCATCTGTGTTGGCCCTGCTTTCAAACTGTTATTCCAGAATCTTTGCAGACATGATGATGTCTGGGGATGGAGTTCCCTAAGAATGCAGAGCCCACAATACCTCCGCCTTCTCTAGCATTGTTAGCTTGAACACAGCTTTGGGGTGAGAGAGACCTGGGTTTGAATGTCTCTCTTATTAGCTGTATGATTCTGCATAAGACACTTCAACCCTTTGCACCTCAGTTTCATCATTTGAAGAGTGGAAAGATGATGTTGACTATTTCACAGTTGTAGGAATTAAATGTTATTGTTGTTAGGTGCTGTCGAGTCAGCTCCGACTCATAGTAACTCTATGTACAATAGAAAGAAACACTGCTGGTCCTGTAGCATTCTCACAATCTTTGCTATGTTTGAGCCCATTGTTGCAGCCACTGTGTCAATCCATCTCACTGAGGGTCCTCCTCTTTTTTGCTGACCCTCTACCTTACCAAGCACGATGTCCTTCTCTAGGGATGGGTCCCTCCTGATAACATGTCCAAAGTACATGAGATGAAGTCTCGCCATCCTTGCTTCTGAGGAGCATTCTGGCTGTACTTCTTTCAAAACAGATTTGTTCATTCTTCTGGCAGTCCATGGTGCATTTAGTATTCTTTACCAACACCATAATCCAAATGCATCATTTCTTCTTTGGTCTTCCAAATTAAATAAGATAATTTAAATGCAGAGTAGGTATTTAGTTTAAAAACAAAACAAAAAACTACTCTTATTAGTTAATTGTTCTACCTTTGGATAAAATTGATATCAAATATCCATTTCTTTATTCACTCATTCATTCAGTAACTATTTTTTGAAGATCATCCCTTTGCCAGAGAAATACATTCTAGAAAAAATAATTGTATTTAAAAACAGCAGAGACTGAGAGCCTCTTTGGTCACCATCGCCTGGCATCCAACAGTGTCCCTGCAGTATCTCCCACATCTTGCCCTAGCTCCTCTCAATATGTTGAAAACTCCTTCCTTCTTGGCTACCATGTAAATCTTCCTCCATCCCTCGGCACCAGCTCTCTTCTCTGTGGCTCATTCCCTCTTCCCCATTTACTTCATCCATCCATCTTCTCACTAATTTATTCCTTCATCAAACTTTTTATTGAAAACCTATAGTATGCCAGACATGGTGCTAGATGCCAAGAATACAGTCAAGGAATACCTGGTCTCTGCCTTTAAGAGGTGTGCAGACTATTGAGGGTAAGAGATAAAGAGACCATTACAATAAAGTGTTACCAGTGCTATGAAGAGGGTGGGGGGGAGGTACAATGGGAATGCAGAAGAGTGTTGACAAATCTAGACCCAGGGAGGGAAGGAGGAGGGGAATATGCCAAAGAGAGTTTCCTAAGGAGGACAGTCTGAATAAACTTGAAGTCTTGAAGGATGAGTAGGAGTTCTGCAGGCAAAAAAAAAAAAAAAAAAAATGCAGAGGAAAGGTGTTCTGGGTAGAGGGAAGGGCAGGAATGAAGACCTAAAGATGACAACTGTGTTATTTTTAGTTGATTCATATTCAGCTCTTTCTGACCCGCAAAAATGGCAATTTCTGATGGGTCACCCTAATGGTTCAGCCTGGCTGGAGTGCATGTACATACAGCATGTGTGGTGTACATGTGTTTGCAAATGTACACAAATGGCCACATGTGTTGGGTGTGGGGGAAGGAAGAGAAAAATAAATGAGGCCAGAGGTGTAGGCAGATGCTCAATCACAAACATCCTCGTGTTTGTCCTGAAGGTAGTGGGAGCCACTGAAGGCTTTTGAGCTGGGGACTAACCATGCCATACTCGTAACTCTGGGTAGGTGACTCTCACTACAGTGCAGAGAAATGCCTTCACCACCTCACAATGCCCCTGCAGGAGTTCTGATTTCTGTGGGCTGAACCCCTCTGGGTTGCTTGTATGATCTCTGCCTTTGTGCCCACAGAGGCTTGCTGTCCCAGATCCTGTCCCTCTACCTTCTTGGTCTCCAGGGCAGAAACCTCTTTGGCCACCGCAGAAAAGCACTCTGTATCCAGTCTCTGGATTGTCCACATAAATGGACAAGTCTGCACTGACTGAGAGCCTAAAGGAATTTCTAATTTGGAAATTTCCCTAAGGGGAAGAAATATACAAAACTTGGAATTTCGGTTGTACTGAGAATACCATCTTTGGCTAATGCCTTCTTTGTGAAAGGGTTGGTAAAATGTTGGCAAAATGTACACTTTCAGTTTCTGTTGTTAAAGAGGGCAGAGGGAGAGATGAATTTTACTCTCTCCATAAAATCCAATTTCAAGGCCCTCTCTCACTAAAGCTGCCCCCAATTCCTGAGTGAACCACTTTCTCTCGTGCTGCCTTAGCACCCAAGGGCCACCTCTCTCCTGCTCTAGATTGTAATTACTTGTCTGTTGTTGTTAGTTGCCGTGGCGTTGGCCCTGCTCATGGCCACCTTACACAGAACGTAATGTTGCCCAGTCCTGTGCCATCTTCATGATCAATGGTATGTTTAAGTCCATTGTTGTGGCAATTGTATAAGTCCATCTATTGAGGATTTCCTTCATTTACCCTGAGGCTCCACTTTACCAAACATGATATCCTTTTCTAGCAATTGGTCTTTCCTGTGCGCTGAACCCATGTCCAAAGTAAGCGAGCTGAAGTCTTGCCATCTTTGTTTCTAAGGAGCATTCTGGTTGTATTTCTTCCAAGATTGATTTGTACCAATTACGTGTCTACATGAATGTATTTAACTTACGAGTTCCTTGATGGGAAGCCTGGGTCTTTCTTCTTCGCATCCCTAGTGCCTGGCACAGAGTAGGTTCAGAATTCCATGTTTGTCAAAGGAATCCAGATATGGCTGTGGAGATAGTGTGGCCTTGCCTTTGTCCAGAAGACTCAGGGACAAGAGCAACTCTCTTAGAAGCTCAATAAATACTGGTGTGATTGTAGGAAATTGTGGTGTTATGTGTGGCTATAAAGCATGAGTGCGGTATCCGTGTTGGATGAGGGACACAGGAATCCGAAAATGAGGCGGGGCAGCCATAAAACCCGCTTTTCCTGTCGGCCTGTGCAAACGCGCTCTAATTACCTTGCCTCCATCAGCAGGCCCTTGGCAGAGGCAGCGCGCGTTTGGTCTGGCAGCCACAGTGTGGAGGGTGAACCCGATGGCCTCTTCAGTCTATTTAGCAGGCTCTGAGATGTGTAAGTACATTATCTGCAAGGCTGGTGAAGAGCGCTTGGGGAGGATTTGTGGGTCTGTGGGAAGGACAAAGAAAAATGTTTTCTAATAAATTATTCACCATCTCACAATCCCTTTTGGGCAGATTGTTGCTCCGTTTGCCCCGCGCTGCTCGGTGTCTCTTCCCTTCACATTCAGGTGCGCCGAGTTTCTCACCTCCAGAGAGCAGCAGAGATCTCAGGCAGACTGCTGCGGCTAATGGTGGCAATTAATAACTTGTCATAATCCCGAGGATGAAAGGGAAGGCGCCCCATCAGCAGGCGGGTCATGGCGCTGCTCGGAAGCAAATGAGGTGCAGGTGTGGTCTCCGCTAAGCGCGGCTTGGACACCCGGCGCGCCGCGGTGCCAAGGCCCAGACTCGGCTCGCCTGGCAGCCGGGACGTGCGCCCGCGCTGCCCGCTCCAGGGGCGCGCACTGCCCGGCCAGCCCCCACGGCTCCCCCCGCCTCCACGTCGTTCGCTGGGCTGGAGAAGAATCTTCGGAACGTGTCAATAAATCAGAGCACACAGCACAGAACCTTCCAAATACGTCATTGCACTCTGTGAACACTCTTAACTCTGACAGGCCAACGTGCCTGTTCTGTTCCTTCCCACCCCCCCGCCCCCCACCTCCCCCCACCCCCCCGCCAGACTTGGTAAAACTTGCACACCTCAACTCCCACCCCCTACACTCAGCTTGTGCCCCTACACTCGTTTTATTTTCCCCTATCCCTATTCCCTGTACTCCAAGCACTGTAACCTTTTAAAAGTGAACGTGCTAAATAAACAGCCAGAGAGCTGCACCCCACTTGGTCTGTTCCCAGCTCCCCAGTGGAGCTGGAGGACACGAAATCCTCCCTAGTGTTGTGAGGAAACAGTGAAGCACAGAATCACTTATTTCCCTACAGCTCCAGCCCAGTTGCCTTTTACCCTGGTTTCCATTCCTACGGGTCAGTTCTGCTTGAAATGAACCAAGTTTACAAATCTCTTCTGGTTTGTACACTCCTATTATGCATACGAGATGATGCATTTGTAACTGTCACACAAGTCAGGGTGATACAGCACTCTCATCTGACCCTATTCATTTAAATGGGTGCGTCTTGATGACATTGATTCATGTTATAAGTTATATCCATGCATTATAATCTTTATGTGTCACCCTACTGGTTATTTCTACTACAATGCAGGAGAGGGGGAGGGATACAGCAAATGATGGGGACTAGGATTTGAGAGTGCTGTGAGCAGCATGAAGTCCATATAAACTCCAAAGCTTCCTAGATAAGTTTATTAGGTGTCCCTATCTTGAGAGAAGGGAATTTACATGCAGAACAGTCGTGGGCGAGGTGTCTTTTGCTGTAAATATTCTGCTGACTAACTTCTTAATATTTGGAGAATGTGTGCTTCCAATGCATATCACACCAAACTAAAGGGGTAAGCAAACATGATTATGCATGCATGGAAGTCTTTATCAAGGTGGGGTTAATAATGTTTTAAAGCAGAACTATTTCTCATGAAAATAGCTGCTCTTAATAGCCTCTGTCTCTTTATTGTGCTTCTTACTGAAACATAAATCACTAATATGTTTTCAGCAGCAAAGTACTCTCTTTTTCCATTGCATTCACAGATTTAGTGGCATTTCAAATAGATAAACACAAGCAACATCTATCAACACTACAAAAAGGGCGCCTTAATCAAAGCTCCAGGTCCCGGGTCTCAGCATCTCCATTTACCTTGAGATAAATCCATTGGTGTGACCACCACTGCGCCGGGTGACAAATCACCCCAGCCGGCCGAGCAGCGCAAGGGCTTATTGGCCTTCCTTTAAGTGGTCTTACCCTTCAATGAAAAGGATGGGGCTTGTCAAGCAGGACCAGATTAAAGTTAGACAAAAAGAAATGATCTGTTATTAGAAAACTCCGATTGAGAATCACAAAACAGGAAAGAAATATGAATAAAAATTTCCAGGGGGAAGACCATCTGATCCCAACAGAAATTAACTCCCATTATGGGCGTGAGGTAATAGATGGCCCACAGTTGGGGCTAATGAGGATTTCAGATTGAGGGGGTGTGGGGCCCAGCTAGGAGTGTTAGCAGCTGCGCTGGGCATTCAAGTGCAAAGTTCAGGAATGGCCTGGGTTCCGGGCTCCTTGGACTGAGTGGTGGTATTCAAGCATGGCATGGAAATCATAAGCTATTGCAAGTGAAGACTCACTCATGACTCTTGAGTATCTCACAGAAGTTTAACATTGACAGGAGTCTCAGGCAGCAGGGTGATCGCCCCATGTTTGAGAGAAAGGGAAGCTGAAAGTCAAATGGGGACAGCAACTTGCTCAAATTCTCACAGCAAGCTAATGGTCGGGCTGAAGGTAGAACTGAGATGGCCTGTCTACTTCCCATTCATTATTTGGCCTAATCCTGGGAGATGACCTGGATTTAAGGACCTTGTTTGCCTTCCCAGGTAATTGGAGAGAGAGGGAGAGAATGGAGTCCCAAAGTCAGTGGGCCTTCTTAGTGTAGTCTTGAGATAAATCTTCAGTTATGTAGAACAACAGTAGCTAATGTTCTCAGGTTTTTTACTAGGTGACAGGCACTGTCAGTACATTATCTCATTTAATCCACAGATAGCTCCCGTCATCATTATTACCATTTGTAAAAAACGTCATAGCGGCGTCGTCTGACCTCCTCTAACTTCACGAGGGGGGAGGAGAATCAAGATCAACAGTCCAAGACTGGTTCCTATGAGGCGATGGTGAGACATGTCTCCACCCTCCAACCTTTTTACCAATTCTGACACCAACAGTCCCTTTTATGGCACTCTTTACTTCTCTGCTGGGTTCGATAATTTATTGCAATAGCCACAGAGAACTCACTGACAATACTCACAATTGTGGGTGTGTTAGGGAAGTAACAAGTTACAATTCAGGATCAGGAATGCTCAGGATAGAGTTCTTCCATCAGGACAGCCTCTTCTCAGCCTAGCCCAGAGGCATGTCTCTCTCTGACCTTTCGGCCTCTGCCCTGCTTGAACAAGTATTACAAAGCTCTTTTAGCTCTGCCGATAAGTGCCTAGAGGCACACCACTCTGCCAGTAAATGTTGGCCCGAAGGCACTCAACTCTCTCACTCCACTCCATGGGTCAGCAAGCCTAGTTCCACCACGTGCCCCACTCCACCAGCAAGCTTCCTGCCTGAAAGTGCAGGAGATTTCTCAGCACTCAGATTTCTTCCTCCGTGGGCCAGGAAGCTCGCAGTGCTGTCTCCTGCCAGTCTTCTGTTGGTCTTGTGGTTCTGCTGCCTCTGCTGCTGCTGTTTCTCTGCCACTACTTCTTGTCACTTACCATCTTCAGTGTTACAGCTCTCTCTCTGTCCGTGTCTCCTGGGTCTAGGAGAGTCTCGGCTCAGGAATCCCAGGCCCAAAGGGTGAGCTCTGCTCCCATCTCTTCTTCTTAGTGGTAGTCAGGTTTCCCCCTACTGTGAGATTGGCTCTCTTTTAAGCCTACCAGGATGGCAAAACAGACCAATCCCCTTGCTGGGGTTCCATACTTCTTATTTGTGTGGTCCCACCCCTGCAGAGTTCCAGGAACCTTACTTGCATTATTAGCAAGTCGTCCCATCCCCTTGTTGGGCCACAAGCACCTTATTTGGATAATCCCACCTCGTCATTGTGTGGGAGTCACAAAGACAATGGCTAGAATGGCCATGTTAAGTAATTCACTGAACTGCACCATTGTACAGACAAAGAAACTGAGACTTAAAGAACCTAAGCAGCTTTTCTAAGGTTAAAAAAAACTAACTAATAAATGGGGGAGTTTGTGTTTGAACCCATATAGTTCGCCTGGAGAGTTTATGCTCATAACCACTACACTACACTGCTAAGGCAGACTTGCATTTCTAGTGAGAAACCTTGTACAAACAAATACCATTTAATAAAAAAATGTGTTTGATAACATAGACACAAAAGGGATGAAACTTGGATGCTAAAGAAAAAGCATCCCATATCACCGCCCAGATCCCTGGTATAAGTGAATAAAATAATCTTCTGATTCTTCCCTGAGGAAAGGTTTTGAAAATCAGGCTACCAAAGGTTAAATGACCAATTCCATGTTTTTTAAAAAATGTATAGGCTATAGGAAGAATTTAGCATAAGTATTCCTAAAGAAGGCAATGCAACACAGTACGAAGTGACTTTGGAGGCCTGTGGTTAAAATTTCAGTTCTCCCATTTGTGCCCAAGTAATTTCCTCTCTTTCCTATTTTGTTGTCTCCTTTAATCTGAGTCTTGAGCAACTTACGTAGCACTCCATGCCTCAGTTTCCGCGTTTGTTAAACAAGGATAATAATTTCCATCACACAGAGTGGTAATGAGGATTAAATGAGATGATGGCTATTAAGAATTCAGCATAGTTCCTGAGAAAGAGTGAGTACTTGATAGCAGGATACGCCCTATCTGTAGAAGAGCTGAGATCAACCCCCCGGAATAGCTTCTCCACTTGTTCCTTGTGTTGCAGTGAAGATGCTGACCTCAGAGATGCTGAATGCACGTGGCCTTGTGCATACTCTGCCCAGCACTGGTTAAAGTAAAAAAAGAAACATGCAGTTAAGCTTCTTGGTGTTGCACCTCCACAAAGAAGGACACTCAGATATTTGAAAATTGCCAAGCTTTTCACTGCATTATTTTAGGCTTCATGCTGGCTGGGTATGGCCAGAAATTTCTCAATTATGAAAGAAGGCAAGATATCTCAATAGTTAAGGAGAATGATACATAAGTAGAGTGCTGATGAAAATGAGGGAAACCCTCAGTGAGGTGGATTGACTCAAACATATCAATGATCATGAAGGTGATACAGGACCAGGCAATGTTTCATTCTCTTATACGTAAGGTCACCTTGAGTCAGAGTCAACTTGATGGCACCTAACAACAACAAGGAGAATGAAATGGTAGCCACACAGCTAAGCAAATAGAAAAGGAATCTCAACCTCTGTATTTGAAAAAGCCAGACCAACATTTGCCCACTGAGTGGGTAAATAGGTCCATCGGATCTAGTGATACAAGGAGATGCCACAAGCATCAACCAAGCTTGTTGCATTTCCCTGGGGCGAAATCTGAGAAAACAAGTTTAAAGGCACTGAGTAGGTCATTGCTATATTTGATTTGTAAATATGTCCCATTATTATGTTAGCAATTATGAAGGTCATTGTGTCAAGAGCTGGTTTTTCCTAATTATTTACTCAGAGAATCCAGCTGGATAAAGGGATGTTGTATGTTCATTCTAATGTCAGAAATTTGTAGCCCATAATATCAGGGGAAGTACTACATGCCATGACTAGTGCCTCCATTTGTCCATAAAATATCAAATGCATATTCTCCATATTTAACTGTATGACTCAATCCAGTTTAAAAGGAAAAATAAAATAAAATATATAAAACATTTTTAATGTTTCAATTGGCCCAAACATGTATTATATTCCGTTTTTATTTAAAGGCGGAAGAATGTGCAAAGCAACAGTGATAATTACAGGCATGGATATTGATATATTTTGCACTGGTGCTTGTGTCTAAATACCTCCTGCCTTCTTGATAAACTTCAATTACTCTGCCTTCAAGTACTCCAGATGTAATTTCCTGATTAAACACATACACGAGACTCACCACCAACTCATTAATTTCCCTTAGATTGAATTTTAGTGTTTGTTATGCAGTTAAATGTGAGAAGAAAGACATCCAATAATTTAATTTGTATTTGATATGAACAGATTTTTTTTTCCGATTCAGTCAAAACCAAATCCTTAGGGCATTAATAAGGTGGTGGCTGAATTCTGTGGCTTCAGAATTTGCACATTTAATGGGAAACAATTTCGAAGCCTCTGCTGGTCGTTGGAAATGCTGTTCCATTCTGCTTTTTCCACAGAGCAAAATCTTTCTGAGAACAATGCTTATTATTGATAGGTTTCAAGCACCTCAGGTGCTTGCCCGTTGTGTGTATTGCTGTCACTCTGTCTTCTGAGCAGTAGGAAAGCAGTGATGGATAACACAGAGAATAATACATGATTCCTGATTGAATGCAAAGCTATAATTCAGTCTTGGGGTTCTGCTGACGTCACAGTGCGTGAGAACAGAGTACAAGGAGGCTGGAAAAAAAAAAACCAGGCAATCCTTCTACTCAGGTAAGGAGCTGGTGGATCAGCCCAAACTCCAGTCTTCCTTGAGTGGTTTTCAACCAGGGAAAAAGCACATGGGGGTGTGATCTCCTAGGTGGAAGTTCGCTGTGCCACCGAGTAGGTAACTATAGCCTGCTGCTGGCTCCTACACAGTTAGTTCCTTGCTTTATTTTGTGACAAGCAAATGTGGAGAACCGAACCCTCTCCCTTCTACACTTCAAGATGTCCTCTAGTCTAGGGTTTCTAAAATTTCTCTGGTGAAATTTTGCCTGAGGCCTCTGTTAAAAATATAACTTCCCAGAACAGTACACTCACCCCTGGAGATTCAGACTCTGTGGGTCTGGGGCGGGGCCTGAGAATATGTCTGTTTCACGAGGAGTCTAAGTAGATTCTTTAGGAGAGTTTGTGGATACTCTGTCTAGTCTCTTTTGGTGTCTCCTCAGAATTTTGTCTGCACTTGTAGGCTGCTTAACACAATTTAGAAAGCTATCCAGAAGTAGTTTGTGTTGCCTCCCAGTTAAATGAGAATGTTTTTGCAAAGGATTTTATGTGTAGTTGTTGTTCTATGCTCTCCAGTTGATTCCGACTCATAGCGAGCATATGTGACAGAGTAGAACTGTCCCAGAACGTTTCCTAGGTTGTAATCTTTATGGGAGCAAATTGCCAGGTCTTTTCTCCTGCAGAGCAGCTGGTGCATTTGAGCCGCCAACCTTTCTGTTAGCAACTAAGCGCTTAACCACTGCACCACCAGAACTCCTTAACATAAATCTCCCCAAACCAAACCCATTGTGGTGGAGTTGATTCTGACTCATAGCAACCCTATAGGACAGAGTAGAACTGTCCCATAGGGTTTCCAAGGCTATAATCTTAACAGAAGCAGACTGCCACATATTTCTCCCTCAGAGAGGCTGGTGGGTTCAAACCACCGACCTTTTAGTTAGCAACTCAACACTTAACCTTTATGCCACCAGGGTCCCTTAGCACACATAGTAGGTGTCTTAATAAATGAAAATCTTTTCCCCTTCTTCTTTTAGTTGCCTCACCCATCACAGCCTTGTCCTCCAAACCTCAATGTTAACCTCTTCAGAGTGAAGACCAGGCTGCATATTTCCTCTGATGCAATGAAGTACTAAAGCAAGTATTTGAGGGTGATACATTGATTGAAGCTATCAAAGGTAGGATGGCTAGGACTTGCAGATCCTTTTCTACTAATGCCTCAAAAAAGGTGGAACCCATCTAGAGCTATAACACTCCTGAGGGCTAGCAAGGAGTGATTTTCCCTTCAGACTGAGTTTACCCAGACCAAGCTGCTCATGGCCCCTTGAGCCTCCCCAAAATCTATAATAATAATTAGAAGAAGAAGCACATTGGTAGTGCTTAAACTGGCTGGCTGGCTTAATATGTGCCAGGCACTGCTCTCAGTGTGTTTTAAAAATAACAACTGATTTAATCCTTCTAGTATCCTTATAATACAGGTTCTATTATCATCTCCATTTTATAGATGAGGAAACTAAGGCAAAAAGAAGTATAAGAAAATTGCCTAAGGACACAGCTAATAAGTAGCAGAGTTAGGATTTGAACAAAGAGCAGGCATTGGTGGTTCAGTGGTGGGATTCTTGCCTTCCATGTGGTAGACCGGGTTTGATTCCTGGCCGATGTACATCACGTGCGGTCACCACCTGCCTGTCAGTGGAGGTTTGTGTGTGCTATGATGCTGAACAGGTTTCAGCAGAGCTTCCAGACTAATACAAACTAGGAAGAAAGGCCTGGTGACCTACTTTAAAAAAATCAGCCAGTGAAAACCCTGTGGATCACAATGGTCCCATGTGCAACTGATCGAGGGGATGCTGCAGGACCAGGCAGCGTATGGTTCCATAGTGCACGGGGTCACCGTGCGTCGGGAGCTGACTTGATGGCAGCTAACAGCAACAAATCTGGCTCCACAACCTGTGCTTTTAACTGTTGCTCTGTGTTGCCTTTATTAGGGACGTGGTAAGTTACCCATAGAATCCTAGGGCTGCAATCCTTGGACATCATCTAATCTAATTCCTTTATTTTACAAATAAAAAGACAGGCCAGAGAGGGGAAGTGACTGGCCCAAAGTATCCCAGCTGAATGGCTCCCCACCTCCTGATCTTGACATCACCTCCCCCGAGCAGTGTTCAAAACATCTGCTGGAGACTGGTCCTCCTCTTGCAGAAAACACACAGGCATCTGAATGTTCTATATCATCAAAAAAGGTGAGCATAAAGCTGAGCTTGGAAGAAAGAAAGACATCCCCAAGTGCCTGATACAAAGAAGTAACTAGAAATAAGAATGGGAAACTCAACCCCTAAGTGGATGCCAAGACGGCTGCAGACAAGTATGAGACCCAATGGGAGGCCTAGAGGATAGGAACTGGGGCTGGTGTTGCTGTTACTACGTAATATACATAAAACAGGTACAAGATTGAAAAGCTGCTAAGGTATTCAGTGAAAACTAAGACTCTCCTTGCCCCTATCTCCCACAGGCAACCAGGATTTTAGGCACTCTTTGAGGCATAGTCTTTGCCAATGCAACTATATACATTTATATATTCTTTTGTCATTGTTGTTGTTTTCACAAAGGCAGCATACTGTGCAGATTGTTCTGTTTTTTCTCTACACAATGTATCTTGGAGATAGTTTCATATCAGTACCTATAGAACTGCCTTGTTCTTTTTCTGATTACTTTGTATTCCAGTCCCCTGTCAGTGGACAATAAGTTGTTTGCATGTACGTTAGTTCTCTTTTTGTGGCTGTATCTGTGGGGTAAATTTCCAGAAGCAGAGTTGCTGGATCCAAGGGTAATACATTTAAAATTTTGATCCATAAACGTTGTATTAATTCACCTTTCCTCCAGTAATCTTTGAGAGTGACTGTTTCCCCACATTCTCGATAACCCAATGCTTTATCAAAATTATTGTCTTTTGACAAACTCATACATAGTTTTCATTTGCATATCTTTTCTTATGATGAGGTTGAGTACCTTTTCATATTTTGAAGAGTCATTTATTTTTCCACTTTCTTTAAATTGGCTGTCTATATCCTTTGCCCATTTTTACTATTGATTCTTTTTCTTATAACATTGTTGAAGCACCTTATATATTAAGGAAATTAGCCCTTTGATTTCAATAGGTAAAGCAAGAATGTTTTCACAGTTCATGTGCTTTTTAACTTTAAGGTAGTTTTTTTCTAAAAAGTTTTTATAAGTTTAAATTTATCAAAATTTTTTAGGGCTTCTAAATTTTGCATCGTATTTAGACCTATCTGGAGCCCTGGTGGCTCAGTGGTTAAGAGCTCAGCTGCTCAAAACGTTGGCAGTTTGAATCCATCAACTGCTCCTTGGAGCAGTTCTACTCTGTCCCACAGGGTTGGTTGCTATGAGTCAGAATCGACTCCGTGGCAATGGATTTGTTTTTTTGTTTTTTGGTATTGCAAGATTATATAAAAACAAATTATTTCATGTTTCTTCTCTCACCTTTATGAATCATTAAAAATAATCTTTGATCCATCTGGAATTTATTTTAGTGCTAGATGTGCAATGGCTTCAACTCCTTTTTTTAAAAACCAGTTGTCCCAACACCATTTGTTAAACTATCTGGAACCCATGTATATTACTCTACTAATGATGTACTCAAAAACTGGAAAAATGGTGACCACTCTCAATCAGCTGTTCCTAATTTGAGAAATTGAGAGAGGGAGAAGGAGAGAGAAAGAAATAGAGGGGGAGACAGAGAGAGAGAAATTGATTGATTTGGCCAAGAATCCAAATTTAGACTAGAAAGTTAAAGATAGGAGTCCCTGGATGGCACAAACAGTTAAGCACTTGACTACTGGCCAAAAGGTTGGCAGTTTGAACCCACCCAGAGGCACCTCGGAAGGCATGCCTAGCAATCTGCTTTCGAAAGGTCAGGGCCTCGGAAACCCTATGGAGCAGTTCTACTCTGCACACGTGGGGTCACCATGCATTGGAATCAACTTGACGGCAACTAACTACAACAAAAAGGAGAAGGTTGTAATAAATTGATCCTGCTTGACTCTGCTCAGGATGGTTCCTCTTTCCCCTTTGACCAACAGACTGTACATTCTGTTGTTGATTCCACTTTTCTTAGAAGAAGAAACAAACAAAAAGCTACTCAATAGGTCTGTGCAAAGGCTTTCGGCTGTGTGGATAATAACAAATAATGGACAACATATCAAAGAATGGGAATTCCAGAACACTTAATTGTGCTCATCAGGAACCTGTACATAGATCAAGAGGCAGTTATTTGGACAGAACGAGTGGAAACTGAGTGGTTTTAAGTCAGGAAAGGTGTGCATCAGGGTTGTATACTTTCTCCATACCTATTTAATCTGCATGCTGAGAAAATAATTCGAGAAACGGGAATGTATGAACAAGAATGGGGCATCAAGATTGGAGGAAGACTCATTAACAACCTGTGTTATGCAGATGGCACAACCATGCTTGCTGAAAGTGAAGAGGACTTGAAGCACTTACTGATGAAGATCAAAGACCACAGCCTTCAGTATGGGTTACACCTCAACGTAAAGAAAACAAAAATCCTCACAACTGGACTAATAAGCAACATCACGATAAATGGAAAAAAGATTGAAGTTGTCAAGGATTTCATTTTACTTGGATCTGTAATCAACACCCATGGAAACAGCAGTTAAGAAATCAAAAGACACATTGCATTGGGCAAATCTGCTGCAAAGGACCTCTTTAAAGTGTTGAAAAGCAAAGATGTCACCCTGAAGACTAAGGGGACTAAGGTGCACCTTACCCAAGCTATGGTATTTTCAATTGCATCATATGCATGCGAAAGCTGGACAATGAATAAGGAAGACTGAAGGAGAATTGACGCCTTTGAATTGTGGTGTTGGTGAAGAACATTGAATATACCATGGACTGCCAAAAGAATGAACAAATCTGTCTTGGAAGAAGTACAACCAGGATGCTCCTTAAAAGCAAGGATGGCGAGACTGTGTCTTACATACTTTGGACATGTCAGGAGGGATCAGTCCCTGGAGAAGGACATCATGCTTGGCAAAGTACAGGGTCACTGGAAAAGAGGAAGACCCTCAACAAGGTGGGTTGACACAGTGGCTGCTGCAATGGGCTCAAGCATAACGATTGTAAGGATGGCATAGGACTGGCAGTGTTTCATTCTGTTGTGCATAGGGTCTCTATGAGTTGGAACTGACTGGACAGCACCTAACAATAATAACAACAACAAGGAGGGCACTGCGGTGACTGGAAAAAGTAGTGACATTTCAGGGAATGCAGCTTAGATAGATGAACTACAGAGGATAGGATAGCCCCTCCCAGGCCCAGGGTCTTAGCCCTACATAAACCCCTAAACAAGAATACAACCTCGAGGAAACATGAGGGGAAACTTTGCACTATCCAGGATTAAGAGTTTGACCCCTGCTAGATGGGACTTGTAGTAGAAATACATTTTAATAAGAAAAACATAAAGAATGTTGGGAGCCAAGGAATAGTGAAGAATACCGAAGACTCAAGGGAGAAATTAGTCCAAAGGACTAGTGGACCACATGAACCACAGCCTACAGGATCCTGAGACCAGAAGAACTAGATGGTGCCCAGCTACCACTACCAACTGTTCTGACTGGGGTCACAACAGAGGATCTGGACAGAGCGGGGAAAAAAAAAATGTAGAACAAAAAATTAAATTCACAAAAAAGACAAGACTTACTGGCCTGACAGAAACTGGGGGAACCTCTGAGATACCTGGCCCTGAGATACCTTTCTGAACTGGAACTAAACCATTCCTGGAGACCACCTTTCAGCCAAGCTATAGATAGGCTCATAAAATAAACAATAACACCCAAGAGGGATGTGCTTATTAGAACAATAAATTATATGAGATAAAAGGGTGACATTTGCCCAAACGCAAACATGAGAAGGCAGGAAGGGATAGAAAATCAGGACGAAAGGAAACAGGAAACCTAGGATGGAAGTGGGTTGAATGCTGACACATTGTGGGGAATGAAACCAATGTCATGGAGCACTTTATGTACAAACTATCAAATGGGAAACTAATTTGCTCTGTAAACTTTCACCTAATACACAATAAAAATTAAAAACAAACATAAAAGATGTTCCCATTTATCCAACTACACCAAGCTTGCCATCCGTTTAGACTTTGAAGAAAGAGAAATGTGTAGGAGAGAAAAAAGAAGATGCGGAAAGAGAAAAAAGCAAGTTCGAGTTTGGGAACTAAGATTCCTAACTCCTATAGGTCAAGTCTTGAAATCCTTGCCACAAAATGGAGAAGCATCTTAGATGCCTTGCTCAAGAGAGAAATAAATGAATAGACCCCAATGAAGTTGCTCATGGAACCGCAAAAGTGGGTTAATAATGAAGATATTTCCTATTTTAGCACATTTTCCATTTTAAGGCACTTTTTCATCATTACCTAATTTGATTTTGTCAACCTTGTGAGATGGCAGAGGTGGGTATTATTATCATTCCTATTTTACAAAGAGGACCCTCCTAAAAAAAAAAAAAAGGTGATATGGTCAAAGCCATTCAATAAACTAGAGCAGGATTTCTCACCCTTGGCACTATTGATATTTTGGGCCAGATAATTTATTGTTTGGGGGCGGGGAGGGGCTGTTCTGTGCGTGGTAGGATGTTTGCTGTTCTTATTAGCTGTTGTCGAGTCAGCCCTTGACTCATGGCAGCCCCATGCACTACGAAACCAAATGCTGCCTAGTCCTACACTATCCCCATGATCAGTTGGAGATCAGATGGTTGTGATCTACAGGATTTTATTTCATTGACTGATTTCCAGAAGTAGATCACTAGGCCTTTCTTCCTAGTCCATCTTAGTCTGGGAGCTGTGCTGAAACTTTTTCAGCATCATAGCAATATGCAAGCCTCCCCTGATGGATGGTGGCTGCATATGAAGTGCATTGGCCAGGAATTGAAACTGGGCCTCCCACATGGAAGGCAAAATTCTACCACCGAACCACCAATGTCCTGGTAGGATGTTTAGCAGTACCCACTCACTAGATGCCAGTAGCACCATGCAGTGGTTACAACCAAAAATGTCTCCAGACATTGCCAAATGTCCCTTGGGGGGCAAAATTGCCCCAGTTGAGAACCACTGAACGAGAGGAAGGTCCAGGACTAGATCTCAGGTATCCTGACTCTGAATGCAGAGTATGTAGAAACAAGCTCAGTGCCAACATAGCTGAAACCTCTTTAAAAATATTTTAATACCATTTTATAGCTGAAAGGAACCTCATCTCGAATCTTTTCAATTTATATGTGAAACACTGAGCTTCAGAAAGTTTCAGTTATTTATCCAAGAACACATAGCTGGTGTGTGGGGAAGCTGTACTTGAACGTGGGTCCCTATCTCAAAGCCAAGGTTTGACCTGCTACCTCATCAATGCTTAGAGCTGATGTTGGTTCAGAAATGCTCCAAAGCAGCCACGTGAAGAGAAGCAGGATATTTCCTGGCTAGCTGTCCCTCCAGAAAAGGATATTTTTAGCAAAATGGGGGCAAGTCAGCATTCAGCTGAATTGAAAATATGTCTGGCATTAATTCATTGTTAATTGACCAGGATGAGTAAAAAGATAGCTACTTCCAAGGCCTCTCTAATGGAACTATTAGTGAATTTTCAGGTCAACTAACTCCTGTCACTGTCTGACAAGGGAAATGGCAATCATTTGCCAGTGTTAGCAAGGCTCTCTCTGCTCTTGAAGACTGGAATCAGTCATCCTGGGCTGTCAGATTCCAAGTTTCCTACTCCATGGTGTAATTCTCCTCCCCACCCCCCACGCCCCAGAGACCCTTAACTTCATTTGAATGACTTTAGGTTTGTCCTAAATGTGCATAATTTTTGCCACTTTGAAATGGCATTCATAAAACTGTCTTGACAAGTATTGCCATTACTCCCATTTACCAATGTGGAAACGGGCTCACGGAGTTTACTAGACTTGCCAAAGTTTTCATAGATGGTGAATGGAAAGGCAAGGTTTCAAATCCAGGTGTCCAGAACCAAGTTTCATGTCCTCCTTCTTTTTATTTTTTATTTTATTGTACTTTAGATGAAAGTTTGCAGAGCAAATTACTTTGTCATTAAACGATTAGTACACATATTGTTTTATGACATTGGTTGCCAACCCCATGACATGTCAACACTCTCCCCTTCTCAACCTTGGGTTCCCCCTTACCAGCTTTCCTGTTCCCTCCTGCCTTCTGACAGAGGCCAGTAAATCTGGTCTTTTTTTTTTTTTTTTTTTTTGAGTTAGAATTTTGTTCTACATTTTTCTCTAGCTCTGTCCAGGTCCCTTTATTGTGATCCCTGTCAGAGCAGTCGGTGGTGATAGCTGGGCACCATCTAGTTGTGCTGGACTCAGGTCTGGTGGAGGCTGTGGTAGTCGTGGTCTATTAGTCCTGTGGACTAATCTTTCCCTTATGTCTTTGGTTTTCTTCATTCTTCCTTGCACCAAACAGGGGCATGTCATACTTCTTCGTGGCTTCATTCTGTACCCTCGTTGTCCTCCTTCTCTCCCTTGCTTTACTTTCTTTTTTCTCTTTCCCAATCACCCTTTTTTCTCCTACACATTTCTCTTTCTTTCAAAGTCTAAGGGGATGAAGGATTGAGGGTAGTTGGATAAATGGGAAACCATTTCAGATACCATAACTGAGCATAGCTTCCTCATTCAACAATGATTTATTGAAGGTCTACTATATTCCATGAACTCCAGGTGCAGGAGCTACATACATAATCCAAAAGCTAAAGCCACAAGTTCTCAGCATGACTTTCAAGGCTCACCACAATTTGATCTCTTACCTGCTTTCAAACCTTATCGTGAGCTACTTCTTGCCACATAACCTACATATCAACCACAATAACATAATCTCTACTCTCCAAACATGTCATGAGCTCACATTCTCTCTCTTTCCTCTTTGTCTTTGCCTGGGCTGTTTTCTCTGTCTGGACTGCCCTTCTCTCCCCACCTTTCTCATGATAACACTCACTTAGCTGTTACCTCCTCTACACAATGCCCCCTTTTTCCCATGACAATGCTGATCAGTCATGCCCTCTTTGCTAGTATGACTTCTCATACTTTTATTGCAAAGTGTTCATACTGCATTATAATTATTTATATTTGTGTGTGACTCCCATGAATGTTCCTTGAAAGCAGGGATTATGGTTTCCTCAAGTAAGTATCTATCTGCTGGTCTAGCACATGGTGGGTGACTGAAAAATGTTAGTTGACTTTACTTGACCCACCCCTGAATCAGAAAGACAAAAAGACACAGAAATGCTGTAACCCAATGCTATTTAAAGCAAACTGCCAACTTACAACTTATTAGTTACCATTATTTAGACACTGTTGTTGTTGTGTGCCGTCGAGTCAATTCTGACTCATAGGAACCCTATAGGACAGAGTAGAACTGCCCCATAGGGCTTCCAAGGAGCAGCTGGTAGATTCGAACTACTGACCTTTTGGTTAGCAGCCTGAGCTCTTAACCATGTCACCACCAGGGCTCCCCATTAGACACTAGGACTCAAATTTACTTCCCCTTTGTGTTTGATTACTGAACACACCTCCTTTTGCTTAACAAGCCTTCTAGAACCACAGCTTCTATGATTGTCTTGAGTGGATTCCAAGGAAGCAATAGATGATATTAACAATCACATTCATCCCATTACTGTCAATCTTCAGCCAAGTCTCCACAGCCAAAGCAAAGGAAGGATTTAAAGCAATCAGAATTCTAAATGCACTTCTTCTGACTCCAAATCCTATGCTCTTACCAATACACTACACTGTTTTTTGAGTACAGAAAATGTATATTGTTTATGCTTACAGTATCCAGAATAGTGCACATAGTAGAAACTCAATATGCTTATTGAATAAATGGATTTTGATATACAAGGTTAAAAATTCCTTTTTCTTGTCTATGTTTAATTTATTCATTCATCCTTTCATTTTTATCCCTCCCATTTACATCAAATTTATTGGGTTCTTGCAATTGCCTGCCACAGTGCTTAGCACTAAAAATTCAAAGATGAATAAGGCACAGTTATCTTTGTGTCCCTGGTATCTTGCACAGTTCCTGGCACCTACTGAGTGCTTAACAAATCCTTTTGTATAAATAAATTATTCTCGGAAAGCTCAAGATCTAGTATACATGACTAAACTAATACTGAACTTGTTCTCCCTTCTTTTATCTAATCAATTATCCATATATTTTCATATGGGAAAACTGAGGTTCACTGGAATTTAACGCCTCCACCACAGTGGTGCTTGGATTGAAATCCCAGGTTGCATATTTTAACCTGGGTTGATGCACCTTTTAGCAGCAACTGTGTTGTAGTGTGAGGGTCCAGATCTGGAATCAGAAGACCTGAGTGAGAATTCCAGCCCTGCCAGGTACTAGTTGTGTGGACTTGGAGAAGTCACTTAGCCTCTTCCATTAGGACTCAGTATTTTTAATATAAATCAGCATAATAATACCTATCCCGTTGACCACATAGGGTTATCATGAGGATTAAGTGAATACATGTAGAGAAGGACTAATCCAAGACATAGCCTTTGGCTTCCTTCTGAAAGGACTGTACTTTACCTGGCCTGTACCCTCTGAGTACCAGGACAGTGCCTGAAAGCATTCAATATAGATCCTTCTTAACAACAACTAAGAGCCCTGATGGTGCAGTGGTGAAGTGTTCAGCTGTTAACCAAAAGGTTGCTGCTTGGAACCCACCAGCTGCTCTGTGGGAGAAAGATGGGGAAACCCATCTTGGAAACCCTGTGGGGCAGTTCTACTCTGTTCTGTAGGTCACTGTGAGTTGAAATCAGCTTGACAGCAGTGCATTTTGTTGGTTAATAACAATTGGTTCTTTCAACTTAAGACCTTAGAAAGAAAATAATAAAAATCAATGAATAATTATTGCCTCCACATGTTAGAGCCCATTGCATTCAACTTTAGGAAATTGTGTGTGTGTGTGTGCTTGCCTATTTGTATGGATGCAACAGAAAGAGCAAGAGTTTGGAGGTCAAACAGAACTATATTTAAATCCCAGCTTGGCTCCTACATTCATTAGCTATGTGACTTTGGACAAGTTCTTAAATCACACTAATCCTCAATTTCTTCATCTGTAATGTGTAGAAAATAGGTTGTTATGAGACTGAAATAAGACCTAATGCTTTTAACCTGACCTAGCTTATAGAAGGCACTCAATAAATACTAGCTTTTGCTATCATCAATGTTATACTCTACAAATAATATGCATTCTGGTTCTGGTAACTGAGTCTGATCCTTCCTCAATAGGGAACTGTCCTGTTCAGATCCTCTTTTTTGTCATTATGGTTATATGTTCCCTTCTAATACTCTTTTCTTCCCATGTAATTTCCCCATTTGTCAGTTTGTTGTACTGTGGTGGCTTTTATGCTGCTGTGATGCTCAAAGCTATGCCACCTGTATTTAAATAACAGCATGGTCACCCATGGAAGACAGGTTTCAGCTGAGCTTCCAGGCTAAGACAGACTAAGAAGAAGGACCCAGTGGTCTACTTTTGGAAAGAATTACCCGGTGAAAACCTTGTGAATAGCAGCGGAACATTGTCTGATAATAGTGCCAGAAGATGAGCCCCCTCCCAGGTTGGAAGGCACTCAAAAGATGACTGGGGAAGACCTGTAGAGTCGACTTTAATGACGTGGATAGAGTCAAGCTTTCAGGACCTTCATTTGCTGATGTGGCACAACTCCAAATGAGAAGAAACAGCTGTAAACATCCATTAATAATCAGAGCATAAAATGTATGAAGAATGAATCTAGGAAAATTGGAAATTGTCAGAAAGGAAATGGAACACATAGACATCAATATACTAAGCATTAATGAGCTGAAATGAACTGGTATTGGCCATTTTGAATTCCCAGCCTACTATGCCGGGAATGACAACTTGAAGAGGAATGGTGTTGCGTTCTTCATCAAAAAGAACATTTCAAGGTCTATCCTGAAGTGCAGCACTGTCAGTGATAGGATAATATCCCTATGCTTACAAGGAAGACCAGTTAATATGACTATTATTCAAATTTACACACCAACCACTAAGGCCAAAGATGAAAAATATGAGGATTTTTACTAACTTCTGCAGTCTGGAATTGATCGAACATGCAATCAGAATGCATTGATAATTACTGGTGCAAAAGATGGAAACAAGGAAGAAGGATTGGTAGTTGGAGAATATGGCCTTGGTGATAGAAATGATGCCAGAGATTGCTTGATTGAATTTTGCAAGACCAAGGACTTCTTTATTGCAAATACCTTTTTTTCACCAACATAAATGGCAACTATACACATAGACCTCACCAGATGGAATACACAAGAATCAAATCGACTACATCTGTGGAAAAAGACGATGGAAAAGATAAATATCATCAGTTAGAACAAGGCCGGGGGCTGACTGCAGAACAGACCATCAATTGCTCATACACAAGTTCAAGTTGAAACTTGAAGATAATTAGAACAAGTCCACTAGAGCCAAAATACGAACTTAAGTCTATCCCACCTGAATTTAGAGACCATCTCAAAAATAGATTTGACACGTTGAATACTAATGACCAAAGACCAGAGGAGTTGTGGAATGACTTCATAGACATCATACATGCAGAAAGCAAGAGGTCATTAAAAAGACAGGAAAGAAAGAAAAGACCAAAATGGATGTCAGAAGAGACTCTGAAACTTGCTCTTGAGCACTGAGTAGCTAAAGCAAACAAAAGAAACGATGAAGTAAAAGAGCTGAACAGAAGATTTCAAAAGGCAGCTCAAGAAAAGAAAGTATCAGAATGACATGTGCAAAGAGCTGGAGATAGAAAATCAAAGGGGAAGAACACGCTCAGCATTTCTTAAGCTGAAAGAACCGAAGAAAAAATTCAAGCCTCAAGTTGCAATACTGAAGGCTTCTACAGGGAAAATATTAAATGATGCAGGAAACATCAAAAGAAGATGAAAGGAATACTTAGAGTCACTATACCAAGAAGAATTGGTTGATGTTCAACCACTTAAGGAGGTAGCATATGATCAGGAACCGATGGTACTGAAGGAAGAAGTCCAAGCTACACTGAAGGCACTGGTGAAAAACAAGCCTCCAGGAATTGATGGAACACCAATTGAGATGTTTTAACAAATGAATAAAGCACTGGAAGTGCTCACTCCTCTATGCCAAGAAATTTGGAAGACAGCTACTTGGCCAACCAGTTAGAAGAGATTCATATTTATGCCTGTTCCCAAGAAATAGAATCCAACCAAATGCGGAAATTATTGAACAATACCATTAATATCACACACAAGTAAAATTTTGCTGAAGATAATTCAAAAGCAGCTGCAGCATGTATATCGACAGGGAATTGCCAGAAACTCATGCTGGATTCAAAAGAGGATGTGGAACAAGCGATATCATCGCTGATGTCAGATTGATCCTGGCTGAAAGCAGAGAATACCAGAAAGGTGTTTACCTGTCTTTTATTGACTATGCAAAGGCATTCAACTGTGTGGATCATAACAAATTATGGACAACATAGCGAAGAATGGGAATTCCAGAACACTTAATTGTGCTCATCAGGAACCTATACATAGATCAAGAGGCAATCATTCCAACAGAACAAGGGGATATTGCATGGCTTAAAGTTAGGAAAGATGTGTGTCAGGGTTGTATCCTTTCACCATACCTTTTCAATCTGTATGCTGAGCAAATAATCTGATAATGTGGACTATATGAAGAAGAACATGGCATCAGGATTGGAGGAAGGCTTGTTAACAACCTGTGATATACAGATGACACAACCTTGCTTGCTGAAAGTGAAGAAGACTTGAAGCAGTTACTGATGAAGTTCAAAGACCACAGCTTCAGTATAGGTTATACCTCAACATAAAGAAAACCAATAAACAACATCTTGAAAAACGGAGAAAAGTTTGAAGTTGTTAAGAATTTCGTTTTACTTGGATCCACAACCAACGCCCACGGAAGCAGCAGTTGAGAAATCAGAGGATGCATTGCATTGGGCAAATCTGCTACAAAAGACCTCTTTAAAGTGTTAAAAAGCAAAGATATCACCTTGAGGATTAAGGTGCACCTGACCCAAGCTATGATGTTTTGAATTGCCTCATAGGCATGTGAAAGCTGAATGATGAATAAGGAAGACTGAAGAAGAATTGATGCCTTTGAATTATGGTGTTGGTGAAGAATATTGAATATATACCAAAAGAACAAACAAATATGTCTCAGAAGAAGTACAACCAGAATGCTCCTTAGAAGCAAGGATCGTGAGACTACATCTCACATACTTTGGACATATTATCAAGAAGGATCAGTCACCAGAGAAGGACATTATGCTTGATAGTAGAGGGTCAACGAAAAAGAGGAAGACCCTCAATGAGATGGATTGTCACAGTGGCTGCAACAATGGACTCAAGTATAACAACGATTGTGAAGTTGGCACAGGACTAGATAGTATTTTGTTCTGTTGTATGTAGGGTCACTATGAGTTGGAACCGACTCTGTGACACCTAACGGCAACAACGACATAAGTCAGAATTGAAAATGTCTTTTCATGAGTTTTGGATCTTCATACTTATTTTAGGAAATTTTCAGGCTATCTGCAATTTTCCAAAGTTCAGAGTGTAAATCTTTATCATTTGTGTTTAATTTTTTTTTAATGTTAATTTTTGCAGTTCCCAATTTCCTATTCTGATTTTTGTCAGTAAGGGAAAACTAGAGTAAAACAATACTTCAAAAGAACTTGTCCTACTACCTCCAAAGTTATCACCTTAAATTATCTCTTTGTGGCCCTATTAGATGACTCTGTATGGCTAAAGTATCCTGGAATTTTGTTCTTTTATGACCACTGTTTATGAGTTACTCAGTATTACGTTAACTGTAAAAAACTTACAAATGTTAGCTATAGTAGTATTAATGATTTACTAGGTTATGGACAAAACCAGAAACGTTAATTTTCTAAAAAAAAAAAAAAAATCACTGTTAAGGCCCCTAAATGAGCCCTCGTGGCACAATGGTTAAATGCTCAGCTGTTAACCAAGAGCTTGGCAGTTTGAATCCATTAGCAGCTCCACAGAAGAAAAGACCTGGCAATCTGCTGCCGTAAAGATTATACCCAACATGGGGACCATGGTCTTGGGGAACATCTAGCTCAGTTGGCATAACATAATTTAAAAAGAAAATGTTCTACATTCTACTTCGGTGAGTAGTGTCTGGGGTCTTAAAAGCTTGTGAGCAGCCATCTAAGATACTCCACTGGTCTTACCCCTTTGGGAGCAAGGAAGAACGAAGAAAACCAAAGACACAAGGGAAAGATTAGTCCAAAGGACTAATGAACCACAACTACCACAGCCTCCACTGGACCTGAGTCCAGCACAACTAGATGGTGCCTGGCTGCCATCACTGACTGCTCTGACAAGGATCACAGTAGGGTCCCAGACAGAGCTGGAGAAAAATACAGAACAAAATTCTAACTCACACACAAAAAAAACCGGCTTACTGGCCTGACAGAGACTGGAGAAACCCCGAGAGTATGGCCCCTGGACACCCTTTTAGCTGAGTAATGAAGTCACTCCTGAGTTTCACCCTTCAGCCAAAGATTATACAGGCCCATAAAACAAAAGGAGCCTAAAGGGGCACACCAGCCCAGGAGCAAGGACTAGAAGGCAGGAGGGGGCAGGAAAGCTTGTGATAGGGAACCCAAGGTCAAGAAGGGGGAATGCTGACATGTCATGGGGTTGGTAACCAATGTCGCAAAACAATACATGTACTAATTGTTTAAAGAGAAGCTAGTTTGTTCTGTAAACCTTCATCTAAAGTACAATAATAATAATAAAAAAAAGATTCCAGCCAAGGAAATCCTATGGGGCAGTTCTACTCTGTCCTATAAGGTAGCTATGTGTCGGAATCAACGCTACAGCACACAACAACAACAACAAGGCCCCTAAATCTCATGAAAGTTTAAATAACCTTGTTCACAGATAAGATTGAGAAAAGAACACCCAAGATATGCATTCCATCTTGCCCACCACTTCCAGATTAATCTCAAAGACATTTAGTTGTACTCCATTGCTTTAGGATATCCAAACTCCTTACTCTGAAAAGGCTCTCACACATTTTCCCAGTATTCTTTCCCAACTCTATTTCCTGCTACTCATTCCTCTCCTACTCCTCCAATCATATGAACATTTTGATCCAACTAGCTACTATACTCACTGTCCATAAATCATTCCATGCACATTCCTGATTCCTTACCCTTGGTTAAGCCATTTCCTTTGCTTTTTGTGTCCTTTCACCACCACCCTCCAACTAACTCTACACCTTCTTCAAAATATACCTTCCCACAGACATCACTCTTAAATTATCAGTGATCAGCACCACTCATTTGGCAATTGATTATATAATCGTAGTAGGCTATCAGTGGTTTCACAAAGGTTTTCTCAATGATAATGATAGCTACCTCTTATGGACCACCTACTGCGGACTAGGCACTCGGCTGAGTGCTTTATGAACATCATATTTCATCCTCATAGTCACCCTATGTAGGAGATACTACTGTTCTTTTGCAGGTGAAGAAATGGAAGCATAGAAAGGATAGAATGTTTATGTAAGTTGCCCAAAATCATAGAGCTGATAAATGGCAGAGCTGAGATTCATACACATGCCTGATTGACTCCAAGCCCAACCTCTTAACCACCACACATACTGTCTGCATTTTACAGTATACCATGAAGAGATCAAGTACCATGGCCACAGCTAGTAAATAGCAGCTCGTCCTCCAACCCAACTCAGTCTAAGTTCAGGGAACTTTCCACTACACTAAACCTATGATATCACCCATCACTGTATTTAAATTCTGCTTTGTTATATAACCTAACATACAGGATTATTTAAGGAGCCCTGGTGGCGCAACGGTTAAGTGCTTGGCTGCTAACCAAAAGGTAAGCATTTTGAACCCACCAGCAGCTCTGGGGGAGAAAAGACCTGATGATCTGCTCCTGCAAAGATCCTAGAAAACCCCACGGGGCAGTTCTACTCTGTCTGATAGGGTTGCTATGAGTAGGAATCAACTCCTTGGCACAAAACAGTAACAGGATTGTCTACAGAGTTTAAAGTCTCTGAAAACAACAATTAGGTAACTGAGAGGTTGGGCGTCAGATGAATTTGTTAATTTGCCAAAAATGGGGCCAACAATGTGTATAGCGGCTTGGGGTGGGAGGATTGACGTGGGTTGCAATTACCACCTCCTTAGTGCACCTTGGGAAAACTTGATGGGTTTCCCATTGAAGAGTGATTATCTAGGAATTGGAAAGGCCTGCATTTGATTGTTTAAAGCAAAGGCAGTCTTTGCCATGATTTCTTTTTGTTCAGCTAATGCCAAGGCAACTCTGTCTAGCCTCCATGACTGGCCTGGCCTGGGAACAGTGGGAAAAAGGCCAGAGAGAGCCAGTGACTGTTAAAGTGAAATAAAACCTAGAGTTCTAGAGAAGACATCAACATTCTCTCATTCTTTGCAACACAAGACCAGATGCTCGGCAGCAGGTATATGTAGAATGAAAGAAATGACAATATAGCAGTAATAAACATTTTACGTGCCTGCAGGTACTGTAACAGGAAAACCTAATGTAAATGGCTTGCAATGCCCATGTGGGGTGTGCTGTGGCTATGCCTTTCACATGTGTCTTGCATATGGCGCCCATAAGTACAGTATAAAAGATGGAAATACAATAAAATCTCTTCTCTTTCACTTTCCTGGAGGGTCGGTGTGGGGAAGTGTTGCAAACAGTGGAAATATGTAAATTGAGGGAAATTTGGAAATGACCTAGCATACAGTTGTTGTAATGTAGCAGCCTTAATAATAATCAAGCGTGGTCCCTGAATTGAATAAAGTGGTCACTGTGTGGTTTTCATTTTAGTAATACTGCTTTACAATTATAGAGTGCTTTATAAACATGCATTCCAGCACCAGCACTGTCTCTCTTCCAGGTTCGCTTATATCCTTCCATCTGCTAAACTTCTGCTCTAAGTCCAAGCCTATGGTATAGTATATAGAAGCCCGTTGTCTCACACCTACCTACTCGGTATTCTCCAACAACTTTTATCAGTGATAAAGGCAGCATTTTGGTATCCATCTAACTGACTTCTTGGTCTGTCTCAACTGGTTCAGTACTCAGGTAGGGAGAAGAGGGATGCCATTCATTGGCATTCCCTGAAACCCCAGGGATGAAGAGTAAAGTCAGTGCAAGCTCAGCACCTGTACATTTCCTGGCAGGGCAAAGGAGAGCTGTTCTTAATTAAGAGTGGGGTTGCTATGAGTCAGGTTCGACCACACACAACACTTATTCTTCCTTAAATGTACCACTGAGAAGACCCAGCCATTCAGAAAATCAGGAGGCTCCAGAGCCCCATAGAAACCTTTTCAAGGAAGCCAACATTGCCACCATGAGTTGGGGCCTGTTGCTGGGAGCCACGGAAAATATGTCAGTGGGAGAGTAGAGACAGTCGTGTTGTTGGTTTCTGGATAGAAAGTGCAAAAACAGACGAGAGAGTCAAGCTAATTGCAGGCTCTCTAAACTACTGTTTTTGAACTCTCAGTGTGCATCAGAATCAGAAACAGAGTTTTTAAAAGAGACCCAATACAGAGGCCCTGTTCCTAGATGTTCTAATTTAATTGGCGGTAGGGCCCAGGCATCAGCATTTTTTAAAGCTTCCCAGGTGAAGCCAGTGTGCAGCCAGACTGAGAACCACTGCCCTAAATAGAAACAGATGTCAGGCAGAGTATCGCCCTGTCTCTGGAACTGGCTTGGCTTTTTCAGATCCTAACTCTGGCACCTATTAGCGCCATGACCTTGGGAAAGATAATTAATTTCTCTGTGCCTTAGTTGTTTTATCTGTAAAATTAGGGTAAAAATAGTATCTGCTTCCTATGGTGAGCATGAGGATTAAATGAGCTAGAATATGTGAAGCACTTAGTACCTGGCCCATGGTGAGGCTCACTAAATATTAGCTATTTCATGGTATCCAGATTTGTAACCTGGAAATTGTCACTTGGGGAAAGAAGTTTGCACACACAAACTTAAAGAAACCTCATTTATGTCTCTAATTTTTTTCCAAATAAGATTTAGAAAGAGTTCCCACGGCCAGAATTTCTTATAATTTATTTACAGAGAAGTAACTACTAAAAACCAATTTTATGAAAGGGCTTTGTTTTCCTATGAAATAGTCACAATTGAAAAATCATGTTCATTCATTTATTCGCTTACTTATTTACTCACTAGCTCAATCAACTCAGTCTCACTTGTCCTTTGGATAAGAGTCTGGACTCTGAGAACACACTGCCTAGGTCTGACTGTTGGTTCTGCTACTTACTAGCTATGTGACCTCGGGAAGTTACTTAACCTTTCTGTGCTTCAATTTCCTTTTCTGTAAAGTAAGGGCAATAAGAGTAGCTCTCTCGAGTAATTGAGAGGACTAAATGAGTTGGTTTGTATACAGTACTTAGAACAGTGTCTGGTATATAGTAAGTGCTCATCAATATTGACTCGATGGCAATGGGTTTATGATCATTATTCCTCTATTCCCAAACACACACACACACACTCACACACACACACGGAATGAGAGCTGCATGAGTGCAGGGAATTTTTTGGTCTTGTTCAATGCAGTAACCCTAGAGTCTAAAGCTGTATCAGGAACATATAAGGCATTTGTAGAGTGTGGTTGTTAAGTTTATTCAGTCATGTACTCATTTATTCACAAACATTTGTTGAGTGCTTACTAGCTGCCAGGCACTGTGCCAGGCCTTTGTATGTGTGGTATGTTGGAAAGAGGACAATATTCTGAACTGGCCCCTTCTCTGTGACCCCTGCCTTTATCACCACACCTGTCTGGGTCTCAATTCCCTTACCTACAGAACAAGGGACTTGGCCCACATGAGTCCTTGTCTTTTCCACAGCCAACATTCTCCCAGGGAGGGAGCCTGGCTCTCGCTGGCCACAGGAAAGCAAGCCAGTTCATCAGTGAACCCTTGGCCTGTGAGTTTCGTGGCAAGGAGGCTGTTTTGCCAGCAACGTTTGGCGAGCTCACGCCACTGAGGAATGTTTTTCTAGACCATGACTAGTAAAGCCTTGCTCTATGCTTCAGGGATTTATTTAACCTTTCAGAACTTCAAGCCTCTCTGGAGTTTGAGAAACTGTTGTTTTTTTTCAAAGCGTGCTGCGTTGGAGTGGCTCCAAGGCCCAGTAGGCATTTGTCTTTATTTAATTATTTATCCAGAATGTTATGTTTTGGAATTACCTTAGGAGTAAGCGGTACCAATTGACAGAATGCTTAATGAGAGCCTGTCAAAACTGCTCCTACATGAGGCTTCTTGGATTGGTTAAAAAAAAAAAAGACACCTATCTGCCAGGTGCTTGTAAGCCTTTTCTTCTGCTGTACCACTGGGTGGGTTCCAACCACCAACCTTTAGGTTAGCAGCTGAGTGCAAACCACTTCTGCCATCTAGGAAAAACAGAAGACGTGCATCATTCGCGTAAAAATACGTTACTCGTGTGGAATGCCACCTGAATTGTGGTGAAAAAGGTGCCAAAAGAGCCAGGTCAGCTGAGTCACTCCTTCAGCAAGATTTCACTAGCAAGGAAAAAAAAAAAAAAAAGAGAGAAATCAATATTCCTTTGTCTGGGCTAGGCCAAGTGCTAAAGCTATTTAGGTCATTAAAGAGCAACGGCTACAAATAAAAACCAATACCTCTCATCATTAGTAGTAAAGCTGCTGTTCAGTTTTATATCTCTCATCAGGAGATCCACATAAATTTTCAGATACGGCAAACATGGAGAGTAAAGGGATCCCCAAATCTTTGACACAGAATATTGAGAAAGAAAATGTCCCGATTGGAAATTGTAATAAATTTTCTAATAACAAGTATCTTTTTGTATTTTTAAGGAGAAAATGATTCTTTGAATAATAATGGATGACAGTGATGAAGATCACAATGATGTTTTCAGTCAGAAAACAAGTTCATTTTTTTAGGGGTATATTACCAATTTCAGACAACTGGGATTCTATTAATTACATACAGTGAAACTCGTGAGAACTGGAACTCCATGAGACTGCCTTATTTTTCCCGGTCTCACATGTTTCCCACATCTGACAGTGCGCAGTCTTACTATTTTTCTATTGCTCACTAATAGTGGAAAATATTTGAGTCTTCCTTCTCTGACAGGTTTCAGGCTTACACAGGTTCTGGTTTTCACAGGTTTTACTGTGTATAATTGAGTAAATTGATGTATCCATCATTTTCTCTCTTTCTGAAATGTTTATTGAGCCACCCATAATGTTTTAAGCACTGAACTAGGTTCTGGGAATAAAATAAGAGATAAGACATCATTATTCTTCTGCTGGAGCCCTGGTGGTGCAGTGTTAAGAGCTCAGCTGCTAACCAAAAGGTCTGCAGTTTGAATCCACCAGCCGCTCCTTGGAAACCCTATGGGGCAGTTCTAGTCTGTCCTATGGGTTCGCTATGAGTTGAAATCAACTTGATGGCAATGGGTTTGGTTTTTGTGGTTTATTCTTCTGCTTAAAATATTTCAGTGGCTGTCCATTGCTTTATATCATAATCTGTGCCCTGCTGTTATGGATTGAATTGTGTTCCCCCAAAATACGTTGAAGCCCTAACCTTTCGCACCTGTGAGTGTAACCTTGTTTGGAAAGAGGGTCTTTGAAGATATTATCAGGTAAGTTAACAAGACATCATACTGCAGTAGGGTGGGTCCAAATCCAATATGACTGGTGTCTTGTGAAAGAGGAGAAGAGAACAGAGAGACAGAGTGAAGAACAACATACAAAGGCAGAGTTATACAGCTGCTGCAAGTCAAGGAACCAGAAGTTGGGAGAGACGAGAAAGGACCTTCTCTTAGAGTGGAAGGAGAGAGCAAGACCTTGCCAATACCCTGGGTTCTGACTTTCTAGCCTTCAGAACTGTGAAACAATAAATTTCTATTCTTACAAGCCAGCCAGTTAGTGGCACTTTATCATGACAGCCCTAGGAGACTAATACAAGGTCCCTAGATGGCATAAATGGTTTGTACTCAACTGCTAACCTAAAGGTTGGTGGTTGGAACCCACCCAGCAATACAGCAGAAGAAAAGGCCTGGTGATCTGTTCCTGTTGAGATCACAACCAAGAAAACTCTATGGAGCAGCTCTACTCTGTAACACACACATGGGGTCACCATGATTCAGAATCCACTTGATGACAGCTAAGAACAGCAGGAGACTAATACACCTGCCCACCCACCCACCTCTACAGCACCTCTGCTCTCCCCTCGTCTCCTCTTGCTCTTAGTGCTGCAGGCATCCTGAGCACCCTAAGGCCCCCCTCCCGTCCGAGTCTTTGCCCATGGTGTTTTCTACACCTAGCTTTCTTCCATCAAACCCCACCCCACAACTTGAAAACACACTGTCCGCTGCCTAATCCTACTCATCTTTATGGTTCCAGATTCCATTCCTTCTCCAGGGAAACCTTCTCTGACTCCGTTGACTTGGTTTGATCTCTTTGTTACCTGCTTTCAAGATATTCATCAAGATTCAGTCAATTAGCTATATAATTACCATAATTGCTTGGTTAATGCTCCCCCTCTAATTTAGGTCATAAACTTCACCAGGGCACTGGCTGACTCACCACTATCCCATAGATTAAAACACCCTCGCATGTGATGGGGAAGGTCCTGCTCTCTGGCATCCCTGGTGTGGAGGAATGGGCACTCATAGTGGAGCCTAGGAAACCCAAACTCGATCCAGTTTTACAATTTTGTCTCTAATTTGTCTTGTAAAAGAAGAGGATGATAATATATAAAATATGTAACATCCAATAAATTATACGATAATTATAATAAATACATACAAATATGTGTGTGTATGTTTCTTTAAATTAGCAATCTTAACTTTTTCCTGATCATAGTCTCATAGTCTCTCTATGTATACGGCCTTCTCTGGTTCCCTACTCCAGGGTCAGGAAAAGATTTCAGAGCCTTTTTTCCCACATGTCTTGTGGCAGAATTAACTTTTATAAGTTGTCAAGCCACAGGAAGTTTATTTGTCTTTTACACCCAGAGGACCAAACTCTAGGCTGTTATTTTGTGCCAGTAACACTTAAAGACAAGTTTCCAAAAATTCCCGAGACCATATATCGTAAGCAGCTTGCCTGTAACATACAGCATTGAAACTGACCTACAGTTTGACCTGAGACTTAGCAATGAAATAAAACGAAACAACGACAAAAATAAAGGTGATTAAAGGGGCACCTGAGACCTCACACATGCTGCCTCTTTAAAAAATAATCAATGAATTAGGAAAATGACTCTTGAATAATTAGGACAGCAGGTTGACTCCCAGTTGGCACCAGTATCTTCACTTAGTTTGTGCAGAATCACAGTCCCATCAGGTGATGAGCTTTGGAAATACTGGCCTCCAAGTCCACACGTTTTTTTCCTGTTATCTTCATGCCCCTGTCAGTCTGACTGGATTCTCAGTTCTGGGCTGCAGAGGTACGGGAATATTTTGAACCCTTCGGCTTTACTTTAGCTTGGCAGCCTTTTGTTCTTCTTAAACCTTGATGTCGTTTTATTGCTGCATATCTTCAGAGTTTGTTTGCACAGATTAGATTTGTAACTCCAGTGTCTATGTCTTTCTCTCGTGAACTGCTTTAAAGTAGAATAGGGCGAAGGGAATGTTCTGTCTGGTGATAACCTTTCTAAGCTTCTGTTTCCTTCTCTGCTCAATGGAAAAAATAATAGTTTCTTCCTCAGGGTTGATATGAGGTTGAGTAGCATTACTCCTGGAAAGCAGGAAGAGTCCCATGAAGTTTGTGGTAGTGAGAGTGAGGAGTGTGAAGATCTTGCATCTTGTTTAGTTTAACTTTGCACATCAATAACTGACCTAGGTGGAGCATTATTTCACTCTTTTTTTTTTTTTGGTACAGTTGGAGCTGCAGCAGGCCCATGGGCTGCAAATATGGGAGGAATTTTAGGGTTGTACCACATCTGCCCACCCTCAAGGGCGTGTTTTTCTAGGTGAGTCAGGATAGGTTACAAAGGAGCTTTTTAGTTCCCTGAGGCAACATAGGTGACAAGAGTGTATTTAAGAGTCAGTAGAATCAGTATTTTAAATTAGAACTGTTCTAGTATTTTTTTTTTAGTGAATCTGGGCTTATGGCTACAGCATGTGTTTTTATCAAAGGAGGCTTTATTGTCCTCCTGAAGGACTCTTGTTAACTTCTTTTTCTAATTACAACAGTAATAAACACTCATTGTAGAAACATTGGAAATTACAGAAAAAACAACAAAAAAAATTAATAGTATCCAAAATCTCACTATCCAGAAATAAATACTGTTAAGGTTTTGTTGACTTTCATTTGTGTATCTGTGTGTATGTGTGGACAGAGAGAGTAAGATTTTTTCCTCTTAATATTTGTGTTTTTTTTTCATGTCTCATTTGTGTTAGACGCTATAGTGCTTACCCAGAAGCAGTTCTCTCACTAGCAGAACCTGGATTTTTTTCATGAGTCAGATGGTGTCAGGTGGAGATTCTTTGATCTCAGGGAAAGATGGAGTACACTTCAAACCAAGAGGTCAGTGTGTGGGCTCCTCAAAAAGTTAAACATGGAAGTTACCATATGACTCAGCAATTCCATTCCTAGGTATAGGCCGAAAAGACTTGAAAGCAGAAACTCAAACAGATCCTTTTACACTGATGTTCTTTGCAGCACTATTCACAATGGCCAAAATGTGGAAACAACCCAAGTGTTCTTCAACAGATGAATGGATAAATAAAACGTGGTGCATATATACAGTGGAACACTACTCAGCCATAAAGAGAAATGAAGTTCTGATACATGCTATGACATGGATGAACCTTGAGAACATTATAGTAAGTGAAATAAGTCAGACACAAAAGGGCAAATATTGTATGATCTCCTTATATGAAATATCTAGAATACGCAAATGCATAAAGACCAAAGTCTATTAGTGGCTACCAGGGATGGGTAGGAGGGGGAAACGAGTTATTGTTTAAGGGGTTCTGAGTTTCTGCTAAGGGTGATAAAAACAATTTGGAAATGGGTAATGATGACAGTTGTACATATGGGGAATATATTCAATGTCACCGAATTGTACAAGTAAAAGTGGTTGAAATGGCAAATGTTTTGTTATATGTATTTGTGATCCAGTGCTGGCAAAATAAATGAAAAGAGAACTGCAAGGAAGTTTTGACTCCTTCCAAAAGGGGAAAAAAGGGAGCACACTTTGTGTTAGAGTCAATTCTTTAAGACCTTTGAGGTACTTCTTAGTGGAAGCAATTTCAAGGCTCTTAGTACTTCAGCATATCTAGAAAAGGGTCATCATTTCTAAATAATCTGTGTATACTTTACTTACCTATTTTGTCATTATTTATTCATCCCACAGACACTTAGAGTACAATCCTTGTCCTTAAGAAGCTTAAAACCCAGTGGGGGAGACAGAATTTAAGGCAGAATGAAGTCAGACTGAACCTAAGGTTGGTTGAGGGTGTGGATGGAGAGAAAAAGGAGATCAGTCTAAGGGGACAGGATGCTGACGCAGGAGGTTGGGGCGTTTGGCCTGAAAATCTTCAAGGGTAATTAGGACCTGGCATTCTCAGGTGAGGAAACAGCTTGAGAACAGGCGTAATATCTGACAGCAACTCATGGTGACCCCACGTATATCAGCGTGGAACTGTGCTCCACAGAGTTTCCGATGGCTGATTTTTTGGAAATAGATCACCAGGCCTTTCTTCCAAGTCACCTCTGGGTGGACTCACTCTCCAACATTTTGGTTAGCAGCCAAGCATGTAAACCATTTGCACTACCCAGGGACTCTTTAAATGGTATTTGATTTTTGGCAACCATTTACTTTGCTAGTTTGTATCAAGCTTAACCAGTTACCGTTGAGTTGATTCCAACTCATGGCAACCCCATGTGTGTCAGAGTGGAACTGTGCCCCAAAGGGTTTCAACATCTGGCTGATTTTTTGGAAGTAGATCTTCAGACCTTCCTTTCATAGCACTGTAACTGAACGAGGGTTCTTGTCCTGTCCTATCAGCCCGTCGAAATAAGACGGAAGCCACACTACCAGTTGTAAGGGAAAAAGAAAGTGGAAATTTATTGTCTGCGCAGGCAAGGAGCAATGTGGGGTCTAGCGACTATAAGGCCATGTGTTCGCTCTCCGAGGGGCCTGGGGAGCTTTTTATTTCCAATGGCGTCTGGGGTGTTGGGTTTGGTGCCAGGAACTCTCTGCCCTTAGCCCTCCCGTGTCCACATTTGGAGGTCCTGATGTTGAATCATGTAGGTGATGTTCAGGTCCAAGGGCAGACTGAGGACACAGCTCTTCAGGTCCTGTGCATGCACCAAAACCTTGGTTCCTGCATGCACAGGATTCTGGCACCCAATTCAAACTGTGGTTATGGCTGCGGGGTCCTCCGGCCAAACCACAGTTAGAAGCTGTGGCTTGGCGGGCTGCGAGGCAGGGCAGGGAACCACGGCAGAGCAGAAGGAAGTCTCGGTGGAGGCTTTAGCACCTCTCGGTGGACTCTAACGTCCAGCCTTTTGGTTAGCAGCAGAGCATGTTAACCATTTCCATCACCCGGGGACTGAGAAGACGAAAGAGGTATAAAAGCAAAGGGCATGCTTTTCAGATGATCACTATTACCACTGTCAGGGTGGGAGCCCCCGTTTATTAGGAATTTATAGTGCTGTCATGTGTCATCTCATTTAATCCTTCTGATCTAGGAGGTATGTACAGGTGAGACATCTGAGGCTCAAAGAAAACCCAAACCCATTCGTTCCCATCAAGTAGATTGTGACTCATAGTGACCCTATAGGACAGAGTAGAACTGACCCATAGGGTTTCCAAAGAGCGCTTCGTAGATTTGAACTGCCAACCTTTGGGTTAGCAGCTGTAGCTCTTAACCACTATAGCACCAGGGTTTTCAATCTGAGGCTCAGTGAGTGTAAATGATCTGTCTGAGGTCACACAGTGAGGGAGTGAAAATGCTGGGTCTGACCCTGGCCTGTTAAGGCTCCAAAGCCTGCCCTGTAAAGGATACAGCTTGTAATGGGGGCAGGATGGGACTTCTTTAATTCCTCTCCAAGGAGTTGATGTAGGTAATCTGGGCACAGTGGGAGTCTTTCGAAGGGCTGAAAAGCCCTTCAAACTTCCAGTTCAAAAGACCCAGCTGAGTGGCTTGCTTTCTTTTTGGATTCTCCGCCTAAATTTTACAACTCTGGTTTTTGCCAATTACAGAATGTGTGGCAGAGAAGGCAGAAAGATTTGTAGTGGCACAGGGCAGGATAAGGAGAAGGAGGGAGGAATGAAACACTGACGCTAGAAGCAAAATAAGAGAGATTAGAAGAATAAAATAACTGTGGCAAAAGGCAGCAGAGCACCCCAAGGACTCCTAGAAGATGCAGAGACCCTGGACTCCTATAGTGTTCGCTTAGACCCACAGCCCCCAAACCTAGAGAGAGTCCAGGGGAACAATTGAGCCATCCATTTAGCATAACTTATTTTAACTCCTGGCGTGAAGCCAGGCTTGTACCTTGGTACTTGCTGTGTGTACTCACAGTGCGGAGAAAATGCTCTGCATCCGGGATAACAAAGCAACTGTTAATGGGAGTAATTAAGAGCCTTGGGGGTGATTTATACCTTTTGTTACTGTTCAAGTCGAAGTTACCAAAGACAACAATTATTAGTAACACAGGTGATCCTTAACCCATGCAGGGAAGGCTGTGAAATCTAGCTCCAGCTCTTGCTTCCACAGGCCTAGAGTTCACAGAAATAGAAGCTAGCAGGTTTCGCAGTCAAGGGAATTGGGAGACAAGGCCCAGTAGGTCAGCTCAGTTTGGGAAATGAAATCTTTAACACCTTTAATGAAGATAAAGTATTGACAAAGCACTGGGGAGGAGAGGATGACGATGCTCCAGTGCTGATTTTCCTGAGAAACACTTAACTTTATTGGCTAAATTTTTAAATAAAATCTTTAAAAGCTCTGTTTCTATTAGTACTAAAAATAAAGTTAGAAAGAGAAGCATTGCGTAAGTCAATATCAATGGCTAGTTGGTCACATAGGCAAAGAGAGACCCAGGTGAGGCCAAGCCTTGAGCTTCATCTTCAAGAAGTTAAATGATGCCAAAGAGGGAAAGAGGATAGCATGTGGGGGAAATTTGTTGCTGTGTGTGGAAGAACATCTCAGAGCATGTGTAGTTTAACACCCCTTCTTGTTCCCTGTTTGAGGCCTACCCCCTTGTGTAGGAAGGATAGCTGCCTTGTTCTATGCCTTGTTCTGGGCTTTCTGAGCAGCTGCTCTGGGTCCTGGCTGGTTGGGACTACAGCTTCCAAGCTAACTGTGCCCTCCAAAACAATCCTATTGGGTCTAGTCCAGCTGAGATTGGCATATTGTCTCAAGCTCTTTCTCCCTCTCTCTCTCTCTTTTTAATAATTGAGATATAATTCACATACCGTAAGATTCACCATTTTAAAGTGTACAATTCCGTGATTTTTTTAAAAAGTATATTCATAAGGTTGTAAAACTATCACCACTATTTAATTCTAGAACATTTTCATCACTGCAAAAAGAAACCTTGTCTCTATGGATTTGCCTATTCTGGACATTTCATATAAATGGAATCATAAAATATGTGGTCTTTTGTGTCTGTCTTCTTTCACCATAACGTTTTCAAGGTTCACCCATATTGTAGCATGTATCAATACTTCATTCTTTTTAATGGCTTTTTATTGCACCTATTTTTCCTTGGAAACCCTGGTGGTGTAGTGGTTAAGTGCTACAGCTGCTAACCAAGAGGTTGGCAGTTCGAATCCGCCAGGCACTCCTTGGAAACTCTATGAGGCAGTTCTACTCTGTCCTATAGGGTCACTGTGAGTCAGAATCGACTCGACGGCAGTGGGTTTGGTTTTTTGGGTTTTTTTATGTTTCCTTCTGAGAGTTTTATAGTTTTAGCCTTTTGATCAATTTTGAGTTAATCTTTGTATATGGCGTGAGGTAGGGGCTCCAATTCACTCTTTTGCTGGTGGAGATCCAGTTTTTCCAGACTTATTTGTTAAAAAAGACTATTCTTTCTGTATTGAATGACTTGACATCCTTGTTAAAAATCGATTGACCTTAGATGTGTTTATTTTAGAACTTTCAGTTCTATTCCATTTATCTATGTCTCTTCTTATGCCAGGAACTATTTGCCTAACAAATAATCTAAGAAGCCAGATTATATGAAGAAGAACATGGCATCAGAATTGGGGGAAGACTAATTAATAACTTGTGATGTCCAGATGACACAGCCTTGCTTGCTGAAAATTAAGATGACTTGAAGCACTTACTGACCAAGATCAAAGTCTACAGCCTTCAGTATGTATTATACATGAACATGAAGAAAACAAAAATTCTCACAACTGGTCTGAAAAATAACATCATGATAAATGAAGAAACTGAAGTTGTCAACAATTTCATTCTAATTGGATCAACAATCAACATCCATGAAAGTAGCAGTCAAGAAATCAAATGACCTACTGCATTAGAAAAATCTTCTGTAAAAAACCTCTTGAATGTTTTAAAAAGTAAAAATGTCACTTTGATGTCTAAGGTGTGTCTGACCTAAGACATGATCTTTTCAGTCACCTCATATGCATGAGAAAGTTGGATAGTGAAAATGGAAGAGAGATGAATTGATGCTTTCAAGCTATGTATTGAATATGCCAAAAGAACAAACAAATCAGTCTGTGAAGAAATATAGCCAGAATGTTCCTTAGAAGTGAGGGTTGCAAGACTTCAACTCACTTACTTTGGACATGTTATCAGGAAAGACCAATTGCTGAATAAGGACATCATGTTTGGTAAAGTAGCGGGGTCAGCGAAAACTAGAGAAACCCCTAGTGAGATGGATTGACGCAACAGCCGCAAAAGCAGATTTTCAAGTTTAATGACAGCAATAATAATACAGATGTGTTGCCAAAATGCCTCTTTTCCATCCACTTTCTTCTCACCCTCAAACATCTGTATGAGGTGAACAAAAATAGTACCATTAGCTCTATTTTGTATGTTGCACACGCATGCTTCTTTCTACCTCATGTCTATAACTGATGTACTAAGGTAATTCTGGCTAATTCTGGCTACTCAGAAGGCATTCAAATTTACTTTTTGTTTGTTGCTTTATTTTTTAAAGGTTTTGGTTTTATTTCCATTTCAAAAGCAATGCATTTTTTTTTCGGAATATATACCAAATCAAAGAAAAACAATCCTCCTAAATTCCACCACTCAGAAAAATTGCCTTTACCATTTTGTTGTTTAACCAAAATTTCTATTTTCTATGTTCATTTGTGTGTATATGTATGTACGTGTGAAGAGACTATATATGTAAATGGGGTCATATTGTTCGTGTTTTGTAATCTGCTTTTTTCCTTGTTACCAAATAATTTAGCTATCTTTTCATGTCTTTAAATATTCATCAAAGTTATCATTTTTAATGTGCTGTGCAATATTCATAGTATTAACATGTAATAGTTTGTTTAGCCATTCTCCTGCTCTTGGGTATTTTAGGTTATTTCCTTTTTTTCTGTTAAAGTATAAATAATTTAAGTTATAAAGAACTCTACATTATATTTGCATACAGTTTTATAGGATCTTATATAAGTATTTTTGTGTACATCCTCGATTCTTCCTTAAGATAAATCCTTTCCTAAGGTAAATTATTGGATCCAGGATCAGAGAGCTTTTAAGGTTTTTGGTACATCTTGTTAATTTACTGCTAAAGGATTTTAGGAATTTACATTTCTACCAGCAGTAACTGACTTCCTGCATTCTCACCAACACTGAGTATTATAATTGTCTTTAATTGTTGCTAATTTGTTGGATAAAATATGATTATCAGTCTTTTCATTTGCATTCCTTTGACTCTAGGAAGTTAAACTTTTTAATATCTATTTGAATTTTTTCTTCTTTTATGTTCATACTTCTTGCGCTAGTATATTTTGTCTTTCATGGTTTTTACATATCATATTTGTAACACTTAAATTGAGATTAACGAGTCCTCTCATGGCTAGCAACACTTGAACTGTCTTTTAAATATTTCTTTCCCTCCAATTATTAGAAATTAGAAAATACAGATAAAATATGAAGAAAATAATTAAAAAATTACCTCAAGTCTCTCCACTCGGAGGTCACCAGTGTTCCAGAAATGAGAATTGCCATTGCCTGGGTCAAAGATTATAAACATTTTTAGACTTTTTGACACATGTTTTCAAATTTACCCTCAGAATAGATTATGCCACTTTTGGACCATTAGCAGTTAAGAGGGTGCAGAATAAAATTGTGATTTTGTGGACACCAGGAGCTCAATTTTAGGGAGGGTTGAGTTTGAGTCCATTTTAAGTGTACACACTGCATTGGAGGCAGGATAAAACACCTGGGTCGGTGATCAGAGTTATCTGAAGACCTATATAGGCTCTAGATACCTTACTTTTGGAAACTCCAACCCCATCATATCAAACGCATTACAATGCACTCACATACAAAGTCATGTGCAATTTTTTTTTTTGCCGTACGGAATTTGAGAGGAATTTTATAATAGTAGGTTTGTTAAGACTTATCCTATTTTTCTTATGCTTTACACATAAGATGTACAATGATATAATGATACAATAGAACCCTGGCGGCGTAGCATTTAAGAGCTCGGCTTCTGACCCAAAGGTTGGCAGTTTGAATCCACCGGCTGCTCCTTGGAAACCCTATGGGGCAGTTCTATTCTGCCCAATAATTGACTTATTACACTGACTTAATTGGCATAATATTACCTTTTATAAATAATTAAATGTTTATAATATTTATTTTGTTGTGTTCATTTTTCCCTATTATTTTTTAAAAATGGAGTTAATTGTAGATTGACACGCAGTTTTAAGAAATAATACAGAGAAAGCTCTCATATACTTAGCCCCGTTTTCCCCAGAGGTAACACTTTGTAAAACTATCATAGAATATCACAACCAGACGGTTGACTTTGATACAATCCATCATCTCATTCAGACTTCTCCAGTTTTACCTGTACTTATTTTTATGTGTATGTGTGTGTGTATCAAGTTCTATACAGTTTTATCACCTGGTCATGTTTCAGTATCAGTTAAGATACTGAACAGTTCCAATATCACAAGAACCCCTCATGTTGGCCTTTTGCAATTTTTTTTTTTAGCTATTTAAGGAGACTTCTTTTTTTTTTAGGTCTCACGTACTTTTCATAGAAAGCTATGGATCCTGAGCTCTGTGACTCTAGTGCCTAATGGATAAAACTGCCCTGGTATTGATGTAGGGCTGGTGGCCACTTGTATGTGGATGGAAATGATATAAGCAGATGATCTCCATGGGAATTAATTTCCTGTACGTAGAGGCAGAGTGGTCCCTGGGTGGGGCAAGCAGTTTGTGCTGGACCACTAACCAAAAGGCTGGTGGTTTGAACCCCTCCAGCAGTGCCGTGAAAGAAAGTCCTGGTGATCTGCTTCCATAAAGATTATAGCCAAGAAAATCCTATGGAGCAGCTCTACTCGGTAACACATGGGGCCACCGTGAGTCTGAGTTGAGTTGACTTGACGGCAATGCGGTTGGTTTTTTCTAGAGGCAATTTAGAGGGTCTTGACCCTGGAATTGAACTGCCTGTGTGCAAAATCCCAACACCAGCACTTCTTAAGTGTGATTTACACCGGTTAGTTAGTTAAGCTTCTTGAAGTCTCAATTTTCTCAGCCAAATAGTGCTGATAATAATACCTATCCTAAGGTGGTTCTGAGTTTTAATAAAATGATCTGCTGAGATCAGAGTTTGACGTGTAGTGTAGTAGTTGCTCGGTGTGTAAAATGGTATTTGTGTTAAATCTGCTTAAAGGAAGGAGAATGGGAGAAAAAGCAGCAGAAGGGTCACAGGAGTGATTCAACAGGTCTGAAAAAAAATCAAGAAGCAGAGCAGGAGAATCCTTTTCAAAGTTGTAAGGAAAAGATTGGACAGTCTGACAGCCCCGGAGAGGAGTACTGCTAACTCCAAATAGCCTTGCTCTGTGCATGGGAAGGGCTGGACTGGCACTGGCAGAAACTCTGAACAGACAAAGAGCACATTAAAAACTTGCCTTGATGCTATTAAATCTCTGGAAGCTGGAACACATCATTTTGTACCCTGGGAGAGCTGCTCGGGGTAAGGAAGGGGGTCCCTGCTGAGGTCCGTATTAATGCTACAGCAGGAACTGTTCTGAAGGGATCCCTCAATAAAACAGAAAACGGATGGGGCCATAGCCGGAGCTCATTTTGCAGAGATGACAGGATTGGTAGAGCTTTAGGATTGCCAACAGGTTCTGAGTGAAACGCTGAAGTCTATTGAAACCTGATTAACAGCTACTCCGGGGGCTGAAATAAGCCACCTGACTGACTGGTGGAGAAAAATCCCTTCCTACATCAGCCTAGCGCTCTATATCATATAGGGCCATGGACAAGCTGAAAAATGAGTTAACAACTTTGAACCTGCTGTAAAAGTCTTATCGAAGCATTTATAGAGCATCTTACAAGTTGAATTTGCACAGCACTTTGTAGGTGATTCTACTGGTATGATTTTAGTCAGCCTGATGAGTGTTGATTGGGTAACTAGAAGACCTGGGTTCAAACCCTAGCTCTGTGCAGCCTGGACAAGCCCCTCAGCCTGTGTGGGCCTCAGTTTCCTCAACTAGAAAGTGAAAGCACTGAGCTATTCTCCTTCAAGCTCTGAAAACTCAGTGACTTTATAACTGCTTCCTCAGCACTCTGCTTGGCACCAAGGACATCTTAGAGGACATCTTCAATCTTCAATACATATATATATGTAAATTAAACATCTAAATCAGGCAATGGATATTACTGTATATTTCAATAGTTTTACTGACAAATTATTGAATAATGACCTCAACCATGGACTCAAACATATCAATGATTGTGAAGACGGCACAGGACTGGGCGACATTTTGTTCTGTTGTACATAAGGCTGCCATGAGTTGGAGCCAACTTGACTGCAACTAACAACATGATGAATACACAAGTATGAATATTTGTTTAACCTCTTTTAGAGGTAATATTAAGTCTAAATTGAGCCTTTTCATGATGTAAGGCATGAGAAAAGCAACCCTGTGGGATTTATGAAAATTACCTTGTAGGAATTATGACAATGGCACTGTAGGATTTATGAAAAAATTATAAAACATTACCCCCTGATCTCAGAGTTTTCTGACTCACTGGAAAGGCGAAGTATACACACCTGAAACACATAGAAACAGAACAACCAAAAAACCCATTGCTGAGTCCAGCTCATAGATACCCATATAGGACAGAGTAGAACTGCCCCATAGGGTTTCCAAGGAGGAGCTGGTGGATTCAAACAGAGGACTATTTGGTTTGCAGCCTGAGCTCTTAACCACTGCACCAGCAGGGCTCCAACAGCAGTAAAAGGCACAAGTTTATTTAATGTCAGATGGGTATCCAGGCAACAAGATCTAGAGACATTTGCTGATGGGAAAAGTCAACCCAGACCAGTGAAGTCTGTGATGGCTGGTGGAAGAGGAGGAACTTAACCTGAGCCTTAGAGAAAGAGTGTTACTTTTTTATATATACTTTTTTATTATTAACTTCTGATTATGAAAATAAAGCAAGTGTGTCCAAACTTCTAATGTTGCAAATAATAGAAAACTCAAATTTATTTCACCATTAAAGAGAATGTGTTGGCTCATGTAATTGAAAGGTCCAGAGATAGGGCAGATGTAAGGTGTGTTTTGATCCAGAGAGTCAATGATATCACTAGGAACACGATTTCTTTCTCTGTTCTGTCTTCAAAGGTATCAGCTTCATCCCAAGGCAGGTTCTCCTCATGGTTGCAAGATGGCTGTTGACAGCTCCTAAGACAGGTTCTTCCTCACTCATAGCAAGTGAAAGGGTGTGCTCCTTTGTTCCAGCATTCCAAGCAGGAGTCTGGAGATTCACTCTGATTGGTTTGGTTTAGGTCACATGTCCACCCCTGAAACAACCCCTGGGGCTACCATGAATGGAACAAGCTGATTGGATCAGTCTCGTTTGGAACCCTATTGTTAGTGATAGTAGCAGTAGGAAACAGGTGGCCAGCTTCTCTGGAACTACACGGATCCCTAAATGCAAATCAGGCACAGCTGGGAATGGAGACATAAGTAGTGTGAAGGCAATCATAAATGTCCTTTATAATGTGTTAATGTTAGAAATTTTGGGAAATACACAGTGGCTGCAACAATGGGCTCAAGCATGGCGATGATTGTGAGGGTGGTGCAGGACTGGGCAAAATTTCGTTCTGTTGTATGTAGGGTTGCTATGAGTTGGAACCAACTCAACAACACCTAACACAACAACTTTTATGTAGAATTGGCATCACAGCATGTATCTGGATTTTTACCATGCTTTTTTTCATTTATGTGTTATGCAGACAGCACAACCTTGATTGCTGAAAGTGAAAAAGACTTGAAGCACATCAGTATGGATTGTACCTCAACATAAAGAAAACAAAAATCCTTAAAACTGGACCAATAAACAACATCATGATAAATGGAGAAAAGATTGAAGTTGTCAAGGATTTCATTTTACTTGGATCCACAATCAACAGCCGTGGAAGCAGCAGTCAAGATATCAACGACACATTGTGTTAGGCAAATTTGCTGCAAAGGACCTCTTTAAAGTGTTGAAAAGCAAAGATGTCACCTTGAAGACTAAGGTGCACCTGACCCAAGCCATGGTACTTTCAATCACATCATATGCATGTGAAAGCTGGACAATGAATAAGGAAGACTGAAGAATTGACACCTTTGAATTGTGGTGCTGGCGAAGAATATTGAATACACCATGGACCGACAAAGAGCAAATAAATCTGTCTTGGAAGAAGTGCAACCAGAATGCTCCTTAGAAGCAAGGATTGCGAGACTGTGTCAGGAGGGATCAGTCCCTAGAGAAGGACATTCTGCTTGGCAAAGCACAGGGTCAGTGGAAAAGAGGCAGACCCTCAACGAGATGGATTGACACAGTGGCTGCAACAATAAGCTCAAGCATAACGATTTTAAGGATGGCGCAGGACTGGGCAGTGTTTTGTTCTGTTGCGCATAGGGTCGCTGTGAGTCGGAACCGACTCGACGGCACCTAACAACAACATTTTTTCACTTACAGTTACATTGTGAGCTGTTATAGTTTTTAAATGATCATTTTTATCTAGGGACTTAGATTAAGTTTCCTAGGAAGCAGACTCCGAGATGGAGGTTTGCATATGAAGGGTTTATTGGGGGAACAACACCTTTGAGGAAATAAGGAAAGCAAGACTGGCAGAGGGAAAAATTAATCTGCAAGAGATGCCTCAGCCAGTAATAATGCCATGGGGAGCTTTGCAGCTGGGTTGGCCTTTCAGCCTTGTTCGGCCTTAAGGCAAGGGGGCCAGGCCTTTATATCCAGCATCCACCAGGGGGAGTGACATTGAGTGGGGTGGCTCTCTTCAGCTAAAAGCAGTTCCAGGAGAGACTGAGGAGCTGAATGCTTGCCCATGCACTGATAGGGGTATCTAGACAAGGCACCTCAGCATGCATTGCATCCAGACAGTTTTGAGAGGAGAGAGAATCCCTAGGAAGACAGGGAAATAAGCTATCACCCTCCTCTGGGAAGCCCTGGTTGTGTAGTGGTTAAGAGTGACAGCTGCTAACCAAAAGAGGTTTGCAGTTTGAATTCACCAGGTGCTCCTTGGAAATGCTATGGGGCCATTTTACTCTGTCCTATAGGGTCACTATGAGTGAGAATCAACTTGATGGCAACGGATTTGGTTTCGTTTTATCTCCCTTCTCCATAGTCCTTTTATATACCTATACCCATTTCCGTGGCGTTGATTTCCATTGATAGCAAACCTATAGGACAGAGTAGAACTGCCCCATAGGGTTTCCAAGGAGCGGCTGGTGGACTCAAACTGCTGACCTTTTGGTTAGCAGCAAAGAGGGTATATTGTCCAACTACCATTTCAAACAATTCTTCTTCCACCAAACTTAGACCGTGACTTCTCATTTCATATCAAAAAGAGGACAGAGTGTGGAGCAGGAAGCATGTTTGGCATAGAGGCAGAATACCTGGGTATGTCTTGGCTCTATCATTTACTAGCAGTGTGACCTTGAACAAATATCTTAACTGCTCTAAACTTCAGTTTCCTCTTGTAGAGCAGAGTTTATCAACAGAGACACTATTGACATTTGGGGTGGGATAATTCTTTGTTGTGGGGTGCAGGGAGAGGGCTTCTCAGTGCTTTGTGGGATGTTTAGCAGAATCCCTGGATTCTCCTCACTGTGGTTGCTGTTAGTTGCCTTCAAGTCGATTCTGACTCATGGCAACTCCATGTGTGCAGAATAGAACTGCTCCGTAGGGTTTTTAAGTCTGTGGCCTTTCAGAAGGAGATTGCCAGGCCTGTTTTCTGAGGCCCCTCTGGCGGGTTCGGACCACCAACATTTAGGCTAGTTGTTGTGTGCTTAAGCATTTGAGCCACCCAGAGATTAGATGCCAGTCATTGCCACCACCACCCACTGCCCCAGTCATGACAATAAAAAATGTCTCCAGACATTGTCAAATGTCTCCTGGTGGGCAAAATCATACCCAGTTGAGAACCACTGTTTTAGAGTCTTAAGTTCTACTTTCCTTGTAGAAAACATGACTGTTAATGTGCAAAGTCCAAACAATCTACTTCATAGACCCACACGGCTCCAACCTCACAGCTGCCAAGAGCAGGTTTTAGCCCTGATCAGTCATACATGGATTATTATCATTCACTTGCTCATGTCTTCTCCTGGACTGTTTTGTGGAGGTTTCCAGTGTGGTGGGGGAATAGAATGACCACGGCTTTGAAGTCAGACAGATCTGGGTGGGGCTCCACCATTTCCCAGCTGTGTAAACTTTGGCACTCAATGTAACATTCTTAGCCTCAGTTTCCTCATAATGTAGTTGTGAGAATTATCTGACAGACCATGTGTGAAACACCTGGCTCTCAGAATTACTTGCCTTTACTTTTTTTGTCTTCTCAACCATACAGTAGACTAGTCAAGGGAAGAGGATATTTTCCTACCTTTGTGCAAGCATTCTAGTGCACAAAATGGGAACTCAATAAATTTGGCTCAAAAAAGAGACAGCTGAGGACTCAAGATTAAACAACTCATTTAAGTTCTCACAGCAGGCCAGAGACACATTTCTTTTATACATGGAAGAAACAGAGAGTTGTCTAGAGTCAGACCACCTGGGTTCTTATACTGGTCTCAACATGTACTTTATTTATGATCTTGGGAAAATTACTTAATTCCTCTGAGGCTCTGTTTTCCTTAATCATAAAATGGAAACAATAATAGTATCCACCCCATAAGGTTATAACCTAAAAGCCACTTCTGTTGAGTTAATTTCTACTCACAGTGATACTATAGGACAGAGTAAAATTGCCCCATGGGGTTTCCAAGGCTGTAATCTTTGGAAGCAGACTGCCACATCTTTCTCCTGTCAATTGGCTGGTGGGTTCAAACCTCCAGCCTCTTGGTTAGCACCTGAGTGCTTAACCATTGCACCACCAGGGCTCCTTCCATAGGGTTGTACTCAGTACTAAATGTAAAATACTACACATAAAATACTCAAAAGATGTCTGGCCGATTGTAAATACTCAACACATGTTAACTATTGATTATTGTTGTGATTCATCAAACCTGTAATGAGTGCCTTTTATGTGCCAGGCAATGTGCCAGGTGGTAGATACAAAAATGAATCAGATACAGTCCCTGACCCAAAGGATGCACAGTCTAGTGGAACCACAGACATAAAGAATTACGATCCAGAAGGTCTTTGCAGTTAGATCAGTTTACTAGCTCAATAAGACATTTGTACATCTTAATGGCATCTGTGGGTCAAAACAGATATCTTGGGTGCCATCAGAGAATGAAGAAAGTTCATTGTTCCGAGAAAAGAAGTTTTCCCTTTTTCTGGCTTCTTTATATCTTTAGGGGAAAAAATTTCCAAGTGTCACGGTCAAACACTACTCTGATTTCTTGTGCAAAGTTTAAGGTGACCTTTACCCTTCCTAATATATCATTTTGATGAAGCCAAAATTTTCCGAGATTCTCGAGACTGGCAGGAAAATAACTTCAGAAACTGGTCCCAAATTGGTAACTGAAGATAAGTTGGAGGGCAGCTCCTTCCTCAAGTGTTGCCGTATATCTTACTTCATTGCATGTTGATAGTGTATTAAAATTGAAATAAAAATAAAATATTATCTGTGCCATTAAACCTGACCAATTCTCACTTCACTAATCTCCAAACGCTTGATTTTCGCTAAGACGGACAGTCTCAACCTGCTCTTGGCAAAGATGAACAGCAGAGGAGAGTCCTGAGAGGTGGAATCTTCATCTTTTGGAAAACAATATCCTGTCATCATTTAATATTGATGGTGCACACACACTGTGTGAAGCACTGCATCACAGCATGTCCTTTGCTGTCAGAGAAGACACGGGTGACAGGAGACTTTAGATAGACTGGGGGCTTCATGAGGTCAGAGTATTGGGAGAACAGTTCGGTCAGGACTCTGCTAGTAGATGCTGTCCACACACCCAACATGTCAACCCCTGGGAAGCACAGCCCCAACCACAGACTTCCTGCCTGTGACAGTCTAGCCTGTCAGCCCTGGCACCACAGAGCTCCTCATTGGAGAAGCTTTGAAAGTGAGGTGGGATTCCAAATGCTTGAAGAGCACTAGGACCCCGGAGTGAAGCTGGGTTGTTAGGGTGTGCAACGGCAAGGAGAGGGGGCAGTGCTCCAGCTAGTGTTCTGGTCACCAAGCAGGTCTGGAGGGTGTCCCTCCTCCTGCTCCGAGGAAGGGGAGCCATTTTCAAATTTGCACCAGGGAACTTATGGGTTGGCTGTGCCCTATAGGGTAGAGGAGTAAGTGACAACCTGGAGTCAAATAGCCTCCATTTCAGTCTTAATTCTGCCACTTATTTGCATCATAACTCTAGCAAGTCATGTGACTTCTCTGAGCCTCAGTTTCCACCTCTGTATAGGAGTGGTAAAGTCAGCCCTGCCTGCCTCTAAAGCTGAATGTCAATATTTAAAATTTCAGGCTACTACAAAAAAAAAAAAAAAAAAAAAATTGAATGAACAGAAAACCTCTTTGCAGTCTCGGAAGCATGCCACATCTTTTATCTCATTGTTGTTTCATGAGATTGTTGTTTTACTTCCTGCCTTTGACAGAGATAATAAGTAGGAGTCATGGTTCTGATCCCTCTTCTCTATAGTCTCCTCTGGGATTGCTGTCCTCTCCATAACATGTTGTTCTTCATTCTTTCCTGCTCACCTGGACCTCAGCTTGCACCTGGAGTTGGAGGGTGACCTCACTCAGACACTCACCATGAATCTTAACAGGCCGGCTATGCCGTTTTCACAAGTGCACAATTCAGCCATTAGTCTAGTAGTTTATGCTGGATACCCAAGGCAGCACCCAGGCCCCACCCATGCCTGCCACTCCTGTGCTGGGGACCAGCAGGTTGTCTGGCTCCAGCTCCACAGCTGCCTGAGCAAGGATAAAAGGGAATCAGCCCCACCACACTGTCTGGGCATGTTGGCTCTAGGAGGAACTCTTGACCTTTCTGTGCCCAGGGAGGTTCTGATGAAGAGTGATTCAATGCAAATGACCCAATGATGATTGCTGTGGTCTGTAGTGGGAGGCTCAGAGAGGGCCTGGAGGGATGGAACAGGAGGTAAAGAAGTTCCCTGGCCAGAAAAGGTAGGAAGGTGCATTCCAAGCAGAAGTAATGGTGTGTGCAAAAACACAGAGCATGGGAAAAGGATGTGGTATGATTTAGGAATGCTGCAAGTTTCCTGGTGGCAGGGTGGACCATCTGGCAGAGGGAGTGCTGGGAGAGAGCCTGGCGAGGTCACAACCAGCCTGCGAAGAGCCTGCAATGCAAGCTAAGGAGCCTGAACTTGATTTTGCAGGTGCTAAGGAGCCATCTCAGGTTTCTTCAAGCAGAAAAATGATACGATCGGGTTTCTGTTTCTAAAAGGCCATTCCAGTGGCACCGTAGAGGGTAAAATTGGGGTGAGAGAGGTGGGGAGATAGAGGCTTAGCGAGGGTAAGACCGCGCGGGGCATTCTCTAAATTGGGCCCCTCACCAATTTCAAAATGAATAGACGTTGATAGCGGCTACACATCAGCAGAAGCACCTTTCCCCTTCTTGTCTGGCTGCCTCAGTCAGGTGCCTTTCATATTTGTGGCCCCTCAGAATATCATTCCATGTCTCATCTGGCATCCCCTTGAACTTGCACCTAGGGACAAGTGTCTCCCTCTCTCCCCTTCCCCCCACTATGCCTCTGTGGGGAGAACGTGGAAATAGAAAGAGGAGGCTGTTTTGATAGTTCAGCCAAGAGATGCTGAGAGTCCCAGCCAAGCCACAGCAGAGGGGGTAGCGAGAAGGGAACTGAAGGGGCCTCGGGCAATGAAGTGGTCCCGAGTAGCAGCCTAGAACATGGGCTCCAGAGTCAGGCTGCCTAGGTTTAAGTCCTGGCTTTACTGTCCACCAGCCTTGTGATTCTGGGCAAGTTACTTACCTTCTGTGTGCCTCAGTTTCCCCATCCATATGTGAAGATTTGTAGCTGTAGCCTGTCTCATATGATGATTAAAACAATTCAGTGAGATAATGCAAATTTGCAACACTTCCTAGCACAGACTTCTTGTTCTTAGATGCCATCAAGTTGTCCCCATCTAACACAGTAGAACTACGTCATAAGGTTTTCTAGGCGGTAATCTTTACTGGTTGTTAATGTGCCTTCCTCCAATCCAGTCAGGATATACAGATGACAGAATCTTGCTTGCTGAAAGTGAAGAGGACTTGACGCACTTACTGAGGAAGATTAAAGATTACAGCCTTCAGTACGGATTACACGTCAACATAAAGAAAACAAAAACCCTTACAACTGGACCAACAAGCAACATCATGATAAATGGAGAAAAGGTTGAAGTTGTACAAGATTTCATTTTGCTTGGATCTGTAGTTAACACTCATGGAAGCAGCAGTCAAGATCTTGTGTTGGACAAATCTGCTGCAAAAGATCCCTTTAAAGTGTTAAAAAGCAAAGATATCACTTTGAGGACTAAGGTGCACCTGACCCAAGCCATGATGTTTTCAATTGCCTCATATGCATGGGAAAGCTGGATGATGAATAAGAAAGACCTAAGAAAATTTGAATTATGGTATTGATGAAGAATATTGCATATACCATGAAGTGCCAGAAGAACTGACTAATCTGTCCTGGAAGAAGTACAGCCAGAATGCTCCTTAGAAGCAAGGATGGCAAGACTTCATCTCACATACTTTGGACAAGTTATCAGGAGGGACCAGTTCCTGGAGAAGGACATCAACCTTGGTAAAACAGAGGGTCAGTGAAAAACAGGAAGACCCTCAATGAGATGGATTGACACAGTGGCTGCAACAATGAGCTCAAACATAGCAATGACTGTGATGATGGCGAAGGACTGGGCAGTGTTTTGTTCTGTTGTACACAGGGTCGCTCTGAGTCAGAACTTACCTGACAGCTCCTAACAATAACAACAATATTTGCTGAAGCAAATCACCAGGTCTTTCTCCTGCAGAGCAACTGGGTGAGTTCGAACTGCCTATCCTTCAGGTTAGCAGCTTCACTGTTGCACCACCGGGGCTTCTTAACACACACTTAAGTATTTTTAAAATGTTAGCTCTTATTAGGAAGCAGAATTGACATGATTTGGTGCCTGGTCAGATGTAGGGAAAGAAAGCCTTCCCAGTGCTTCCAATGCTGTCACTGCTACTAGTTATCCTCCACCTCTTCCTGCTCAGCCTCCTCCACCTCCTCTTCCTCTTTCTTTAGCTACTGGGTAGATGCAGACTACTGAAATAGTCAGAATCTTAAAGTTCTGAAGTCAGATTCACTTGTTCTCTGTCTGACCTTGGGCAAGTCATTTAAAATCCCTAGTCTTAGTCTCCACATCTGCAAAATGGGAGTAATACTAATACTGAGACTTTTACCATCTCTTGGCTGAGTGTTCAGTAAGTTTGTTAGTTCTTATTTGTATTATTCTTCACCCAGGTGGGAACACAGGAGGAGACGCTGTGTTGGATGCAAGGAGGGAAGGACAGTTTGGTGTCACATAGGCAGCAGGCAGCAGAAACAAGAGGGGAACTGAGGAGAGACGAGGGTGAGGTGAGAGGGAACTCATGTATGAGGAAGAATAAAAATATTAAACCTCTATTGAAGGTTGGATCTACCTCCCCATTAAAGTTTGATTGAGATAGGAGAAAGAAAAATTAACAGGGAAGGGAAGTTCAGTCAAGTTTCTTTATTCTGGCATGGCTGGAGAGTGAGCTATTCCAGGTCACTGTTACCTAAAGCAGTTTCTGCTCAGTGTGGCTTCTAGTCAATAAAGACACACCGAGGTGAGATGGGAGGAAGAGCATTTATTGCAAGCATGCAGTCAAGGAGATGTATGTTTCAAATCAAGCTCATTGAACAAAGGAAGGCAGAACCTTTTATACCATCTCTCACAAGGAAGTACCATACAAACATTACGGATTACATAGGTTATCATGGCGTGCAGGCAAGTAAGACAAATTGCATTTTTTTCTTTGGCAGGTAGGCTAGTAAAATGAGTTTGACCGGCTCGAGCCACACCGAGTGCTTTGAGGACAATGGACAGGAACAGGCAGGTTCAGCTTTGTCTGAGCAGCTCCCAGTTGAGCCACACCCATTGCTATCACCTAAGGTTTTGTTTGTGTATGGCCAAGCAGCTCCTGGCTGCCTGGCTATCATCACCACTGCTTACACTTTCTAGAATCAAAAGATAAATTTTAAACATTTTTGGTGCAAATTTTTCTAAATGTGTTACACACTTAACTGCAACATGACAGCCGACACATTCATTTATTCATTCTTCCAATGTATATTTATTGAGCACTCATTATTAGGCTCTGTGCTAGCTCTTTAGGGGATATGGATATAAAGTAGGGATAGCCTCTACCTTCTAGGAGCTTAGAGTATAGACTGCTTCTAATTTTTCAGTATTATAAACATTGGGCAGGAAACATACTTATATATAAACTTTGGGAGTACTTACTGGATTATCACCTTAAATTAAAATCCTAAAATGAGATTTCTTCCTGAAAGAGGACACACTTTAAAATTTTTTGTATAGATTGCTGAGCAGGAAGAGAGACTTTAGATTTACTTAACTCTGTAAAATTTTAAACTACAGATGGCTACAGAAAATTGCAAATAACAAACACCATGTACCCACCACCCAGATTGAGATATCTTAACATTTAGTCATATTTTCTTGAGATCTTTTTAAATTAAAAAGGCCAAGATTCAATTGAAGCTGCCTTGTTAATCTGCATATTGAATTATATTTTTTCTAGCCAAATCTAAAATTATTTAGTATTGTTTTCCTCCTTCTGAAAAAGACAAAGATTTAGCATATTTTAACCCTTTTAATATTTCCCATATTATTTTGTAGAGATTTAATTTCACTTTTTTTATACCATATTAGACTTTTGAAAAAGTAAATTAATTAAATTTCCACTTTTCCTGCTCACCATTGCTTCTTGCTTCCTAGTCCTTCTTTTTGGATTCACAATATGTCTACAAATAAGTAACAAATGTCCTTATTTCACTCTCATTCTTGAATGATCATTTAGCTGGGTATAAGATTCTACATTCTCTGGGTTCCCTTCCCCCTTCAGCACTTTTCAATTATTATTCTGTTTTGGTGACATAGAGAAATCTGCTGTCACTTTGTCATTGTTTGAAAGGTAATAATCAGTCACCTCTATGCTAACTTTGAGGCTTTTCTTTTTACCTTTTTAGTTCTGTGGTTTCTCCATGACGTGTCTAGATGGGGATTTATTTTTAATTATTCTGCTTGGTACTAACTGCACTGTCAGTCTCAGTGGGCAAGTCACAGACTCTCCGAGGCTCCATTTCATCATTGGTAAGCTGGGAGTATAGCATGTACTTTATAGGGTTTTTGTGAGAAACAAGATGGTGGAGCTGAAATACTTTGTGAACTTTGTATCACTGTGCAAATGCCAGCTAACTTGGAATTTGTTGTTACCTGGAAGAAACATTACTAATTTGAGAAAGGCACTTCAGAGAACACAACCAGATATTTGTCATCAATAAACAGTTTATTGATTAAATGAATAATTCATTAATAAGATTTGGGGACATATAATACCTACCAATCACTGTGAATCTGATCCAATATGGCAACTTTGGGGTCTTATCTATCCACCCAACTCCTAGCCATGTTCTAGGCTCACCAGAAATGGGTTCTATTCTGGTTGAGAATTTACCTTCAGATTTTTTAAAAATAATGTTTTATTTTATTTTTGCTGAAAGTTTACATAGGAAATTATGTTCCCAATTAACAATTTCTACACAATTTGTTCAGTGACACTGGATACATTTTTTCACAGTGTGTAAACTTTCTCATTATTTCCATTCAGGTTGTTCTGTTTCCAGTAATCTAGCTTCCCTGCCCCCTTGCCTTCTCATCTTTGCTTTAGAGTAAATATTGACCATTTGGTCTCATATAGATGATTTTTTAAATGAGTACAGTACTCACAAGTGGTATTGCTTAATTTATGAGCCAATCTGTTATTTAGCTAAAAGGTGACCTCATGGAATAGTTTTGGTTCAAAGTTTATAGAATATAAATTTTAGGTCCTGTATTATGCCAGTTGATTGAGTTGTCCCATAAGACTATGTCCTAAGCCTTTGTTCCTTTCAGATTTGATGCTCTGTCTTCCTAGCCATACCTCTGTCTCCTCCTCAACCCTGATCTGGATTCTGTTCAGGTAAATATCCCTCCATTCAACCTAGCCCTGTTGTTATTAACTGCCACTGAGTCTGGCCTGGACTGATCGTGATCCCATGCATGATGCAACAACATGCTGTCTGCCAAGTCCTACACAGTCCTCAGGATCCGTTGCTGATCAGACCATTGTGATCCACAGGGTTTTCATTGGCTGATTTTCAGAAGTAGATGGCCAGGTCTTTCTTCTCAGTCCGTCTTAGTGTGGAAGCTCCACCGAAACCTGTTCAGCATCATAGCAACACACAAACCTCTGAGATGAACCGATCGGTAGTGGCTGTTCAGAGGTGCACAGGCCAGGTCCTCCACATGAAAGGCAAGAATTCTACCTCTGACCCACCAGCCCTAAGACCTCTTCTCTCAGGTTTACCCTGGGGAACTGAGCATTAATAAATAAAATGTGGCAGTAATTTAGAAAGGAAGACTAAAAATACTTTAATGAACTGCTAAAAGGTATAAGCTGATTCAAAAAATAAAAACTCAGGATAGGAACAAAATATACACACACCCTCAACTTCCTCATCACACACCCCTGAACAATGTTTATAAATCAAGCTTTCATCTAACACAGCCATAGCAGACTTCCTAAAGGAACATATCAAATTACACAAAAGGTCAGTGAATATAAAATACTACACTGACTGTTATGGGATCATTTTTAATGTTCTTCATCACCTAAAACATTGAAGAAAAAAATATATATTTAAATAAAGTGAAGTAACTAACGAGAGTTTTTGGATAATACTGCTGAAGTCAGGAGGTATTTTTTTATCCTAAATACTTGACACTTGCTAGAAATTCCATCCAATTACCCAAGACATTTAGGGAATGAACATCCGTCCTGAATTTTTTATGGACAGCCAGCTTTAGGAGAGAGAGAAAAAAATGAAACAAAATGTGAAGGTATTTGTAAAGTTGTGCTGGCCAAAAAAAAAAAAAAAGAAGGAGAAGAAAGAAAGAAAACTCAGGATGGCTTTTCCTTTTCCGTTCCTGTTCAACTTCCTTGTCTCATGTTTTCTATGTTGTCACGCCAGGTAGAATCAGACATAAGTTGTCTAATCTAAGGCTACAGAGGAGCTTAAGTAGATGTGACCCCTCATAGGACTTGATGTGCTCAGTCTAGGAAAAGTGACAGGATGAAAGATGTAGGTTTTTATTATTTATTTTTGAGAAGCAGTGAGGGAAAAAACATTTGGGGAGGATCAGGTATACTTTTAAGAAATGAAAAGTCCAATTTGGTTAGGCCACAGAACCGAGGATGACATGAGCCTGATGAGGAAGTCCTCAGAAATAGAAGGGCCTGGATGTCAGCTCAGCCACTGGGCTACAGCTGCCTGTTTGCACATAAATATTTGAGTAAGGGAAATGGTTCTTTCTGTCCTCTGGGGTGGCCCTTTTTCCTCCTTGTCTAACCTCATTGTAGTGGGACAGGGAATGAGAAACAATTGAAGGTCTGCCTTTGATGGGTAACTCAGCACCGTGAGTGTCAGGTGCCCCACACCTGCTCCCCAAAAGGCAACACCCTCCTTTCCCCCTCCTAACTTTCCCCTCCTTCTCCTTCACTGGCTCTTCTTTTCTTTGCCTTCCCTCCCCATTCCTCACAACTCATCTTTTACCCTTTTTTTTATTCCCCTTTATCTTTCTATCCCTCTTTTCCGATTCCTAATAATGTAACACACCATCCGTCAATTTGTCATACTGTGGCAGCTTGTGTGTTACTGTGATGCTGGAAGCTATGACAGTGGTATGTCAAATACTAGCAGGGTCACCCTTGGAAGACAGGTTTCAGTAGAGCTTCCAGACTAAGGCAGACTAGGAAGAAAGGCCTGGCTATCTACTTCCAAAAATTAACCAAAAAAGCCCCTTATGGACCACAATAAAATATCATCTGATATGGAAGTTGAGCCCCATTGGTTGGAAAGCACTCAGAATACACAGTGGCCACAACAGTGGTCTTGTGTATACCAATGATCCAACGATTACGAAGATGGTGCAGGACCAGGCAACATTTTATTCTGTTGTACATGGGGTCGCCATGAGTCAGAGCTGACTTGACAGCAACTAACAACAACAATAATATAACAGATGTTCATTAAGGCTCAGTTCTAGGTGCCAGTCTTCTTTCAGAGCTTTAAGTCTAGTAGGCTCTCCAGGTCGTGGGTCCACAAGCTCCAAGAGGGCAGGGACCTACTCTGTTTTTTCATCACCACACCTCAGCTCTTAGCACAGTGCCTGACACATAGCAGCCCATTAACACAAATTTTGTAGAGTGAAGGAAGAAAGGAAAGAGTTCACCCAGTCCTTTTCTTGACCATGTTGGACTCATCCTAGAGTCTTTCCTACAATTGTTGCTAGGTGCCATTGGGTGGATTTTTGATCCATAGCAACCTCATGTGACACAGTAACACTGCCCCCATAGGGTTTTCTTGGCTGTAATCTTTAGGAAAGCAGATTGCCAAGTCCTTCATCTTCTGGTTGGGTTCAAACCACCAACATTTCTGCTGGCAGCTGAGCACTTAACCATTGTACCACCGGGGCTCCTTCCTTTCTTACTACCAGCTTGCAAATGCTCCCTCCTTCTTCTGGTTTCAGCTCCAGGCTGCCTCCTTTAGGAAGCCATCCCTGACTGCAGATACTCCTATAATGTCCTGTATACTTCTCCCTTACACACTTCCACACCATATTGTGCTGTTGTCTGTTGTCATGGGAGACACCCCTACCCCACAGTGAAGCTCCCTTGGGCAGATACTAGAATGCTTCTAGGATGCAGTGAGTACTCTGTAAATGTTTTCTGAATAATTGGTGTCTCAAGAGATTCAAATGGCATTTAATCTCATATATTACCTTCCTGGCCCTTCCCACTTTCTGCCTACTCAAATCAGACTCATCCTTTTGACACAACCTATAAAGATTTCTCTGACACAGTATCATTTTCACCCATCTATTAACAAAGACAGAAGAGAATGAAAATATTAAAAGCTTATCTTGATGAGGATGCTGATGGTAATAAAATTTGGTAAAAAATTTTTTGGAAGGCGATTTGGCAAAAGATACCAAAAGCCTTAAAATGTATATAACTTCTGATCCAGAAATTGCAATTCCAGGAATTTATTCTATGGACGTAATTAAAAATCTGCCCCCAAATTTATCCAATAATGTCTTCCCCACAGTTGATGTCTATAATGGTAAGAAACTGGAAACCCATAATAAGCAATTAGTTGAGTGAATACAAGTAAAAATCTATAGTGGAGCTTTAAAAAATGATTTAAAAATAATCATTGACCTGAAAATATGTTGTTGTTGAGTGAATCCACATGTACAATATGGTCCCATTTATATTAAAAACTATAAAATTTTATTTACATAGAAAAATATCTGAAAATCTATGTAGCCAAGTAAAAAGTGAATTTCTCAGGGTGATTGGATCAGAAGTCATTTTTATGCTCTTTTTTTCTTATCTGTATTTTCCCACTTGATTTTTCTACGACGAACAGGAATTACTCATGTAATCATCCTCTTAAAGTTATTTAAAAAAAAAAAAATTGAATGCCTTGCTCGTCTTCGGCTTTAAAAGAGCTATTCTAAGTCAAATAGTCTTGAAAAAATAAAAATTCCCATATCAGGTAAGGAACATTTTAGACCTGCAATGTTCAAGGGAGAGCCTTTATCTACCTAAGCCTCTGTAGCAACGTGTGAGTCTAATTTCCCAATGCTCTGAGTAACTGTGACAGAGAATCATTACCCTTGAAATGGGTTTGCGTAATATAAAAAATCAGGGTCTCCTCACCACTTAGTGACTGTGTTAACATTTGTGGGAGTTCCCATGCATGCTCTGAGGGGAGAGTCCTGTGACACCCTGTCTACATTGTATTGAACTCAATCACTTGTAGAAAATGTGTAATGTAATAGGGATATTACACGGGGTGATATTACGGAAAATCCTAATTGGTACCAAAGTCATTCTTACTAGAGTAGACTATAAAACCTTCAGTGCCATTCTAACTAATCACCCCTGTGGCATTCTGAGCAAATGCAGGTTAATGGTGACGATCTTAATTTTTTATTAATTAAATTAAGTGTATAATCTGACAGTATAAGCCCATTGCCAGTGTTCATCACGCTGATAATAAATGGCTTTAGTGCTCAGCACCTTTGGCTTCATCTGAGCCCTTAACTCTTCCGTCCACCATTAATGATCTGGGAGAGATCTTCAAGTAGCTCATCAGAGTCCAGAGACAACAAATAATGGAGCTGTGCGCTAGGAGATTGGGCCCAGCAAATGGCAGGGTGGGTTCATGGGCCTAGCAGAAGCCCCCAAACTCAGATGCTACAATTGTTCAATCCTCTGCTCTCCTGCCTCTGTTTCTTGGGCTACTCTTGAGCAAATGATTTCTCATAATACTTTGAGGTAGGAAGTAGGAAAAATTCAGAAAAGTGAACGTGAAAATATAAGATGCTCCATAAAGACTTAATTGACCAAGAAACCAGACTCTGGGCTTCTTGAGTTAAGGGCAGAGGATAGACCTTTGTCATCATTGTTTCCCCCACACCTTGCTCTGGGCCTGGACTGTGGTAACGTTATACGTGTTAAATTAATTGATTTTACCAAGCCATGACATTCTTAGCCTTGCTTTTCCCAAAGAGTGGTCCCTGGAAGGCTAATCCTGCCAGATGCATTCTAAATTAGAATCTGTAGATAAGTAAGTTTGAGAAACGCTGCCTTTCGCCTTCTCCTCTTGGAGATTTACAGTATTCATTTGCAATTTTGAAGGTTCTGATAAGTCATTCAGGAAAAAAAAAAAAAAACCTTTAAATTGTTTAATCCAACAGTTACCAGTTTACTTGATTACAGAGCTCTCTCAACATCCAACAGAGCACACTTCATCAGTGTGCTCCCTTAGATATCTTGTAGTGTCAGAGCTCCAAACTGATTTGTTCTGGTTCAAACCCCTACTCTCATCCTAGAATAAGAGAACAAACTACTCTCTCGTATTTCTACATACCAGTTCTTATACCCTCAATTAATGTATAAGTAATTCCCCATCTCTGCGCTTCAAATTGTGATAATAAATAAAGTAGTCCTTGAATGGCTAGTAAAAACCAAATCCATCGCCGTCGAGTAGATTCTGACTCATAGCAACCCTATAGGACAGAGTAGAACTGCCCAACAGGGTTTTCAAAGAGGAGCTGGTGGATTCAAACTGCTGGCCTTTTGGTTAGCAGCCATAGCTCTTAATCACTGCAGGGAAAAAAAATCTTAACTAGTTGAGTTTTAAAAATAAAATAATAGTCCTCTTTTATTTGCAATTCCAAATCTATTAAGATCTGAAAACAAAAATTGTTTTTTTTTAAAATAAATTTGATAGAAACTCCTTTGGTTATAAAAAAAAAAAAAAAAGACCTGAATTAGTGTGAAGCTATTTATAGTCTATATTTATTCCACTTAGTGTGAATATTCATACATTTGATTAAAGAAAAATTAACGTGTTTTCTTACAGAAATATTAATGTATTTCCTCAGATCCCACTGGGAGTATTACACAATACCCAATGTACTGTATTATCTTTCTGAAACCAGACGAAGTCTCAATTCTGAAACACATCTGGCCCCAAGGAGTTTGGATTAGGAGCTGTAGCAACATCCTTTTCTTGAGTACCTCCTGTGTGCACAACCCTTTACCTATGCTAAAAATACCCATTGTTGTTGAGTCGGTTCAGCCACATAAGGACCCTGTAGGACAGAGTAGGACTGCCTCATATGGTTTCCAAGGAGCAGCTGGTGGATTCCAACTGCCGACCTTTTAGGTTAGTAGCCAAACTCTGACCACTGTGCCACTAGGGGTCCTTACCTATACTAGTTTCTAGTTTCTTTAATCTTCACAGTTGTAAGGTAAAGTACCATTTATTCCCACCGTACAGATGAGAAAAATCACTCTGTTTTGCAGATATTTCCTTCCCTTATTGCGTATTTGATATTTGTAAAGAAACTCAGCTTTCCTTCCCTAATGTATTAATTGATAACTAAAAAATTAAGTTGCAGGTTCCAGTTGGGGGTCCAATGTCAGAGGAGTTCTCGCCAGAAAGGGAAGCAGTGAGGTTCAGGGACATGAAAGGAGTCCTCAGAGGAGTCCCTTTTGGGCCTCCATCTAAAAGGTAGTTAATGGCCTCACAATGTTCATAGCTCTTCAACTGCTCCTTTTCCCACTTAAACCTTCAGAAATTTTAGTATGACTGGGAAAGCATAAAAGCTCTTTGCAGAGAAAAGTAGCTTTCTGAGTACTGAATTGAATTATGTCAAGGCCTGGGTCTAGCCTCTGAGATAGAAGTTCCTTACCGCCTGCTGTACTCTCCTCCACCCCCAATATAACCAAATATGATGTGATTTGACCATTATCAAAAGCCTCAGTCACCCAAAAATCTATCTTTCACCATGCTTGAAATTTCCATATTAGTAATTGTCTTGTCCGGATACTAAAGCAACTACCAAAATACGAGCAGTACATATCACATGGAAGGATCAACATACATAAGCCATTACAAACTTAGTTTAAATAATTGGGTGAGTTAGTTGGTCATTTAGCCAGGCCCAGAGGCAATCAGACATAGAACAGACCAGGTTCGATGGGGAAGGAAAAGAAAGAAGTGTGAGGAAACTTTGAAGCGTGGATATGCCCAGGGAAGATTTACACAGGGTCCAAGTGAGGATGCTGGGACCCAGGTCAATAACTACAGGAGACACTGAAAAGCAAGAAGAGGCCAGAAGGTAGAGGAGAATAGGGGCCCCAAAGCTCAGCATTGCCTACATGAGCTATTTCTATAAGGTTTGAGCCTGTGCCTGCAGACCCTCTTAAAATCATTGAATCATAGATTTCTGACCATTCTCCAGATAGCATCACTCACAAGCTGGAGTCCTGAGGCTAGAGTGGATGCATAAATTACAGAACCAAGGAAACAAGGAATGAAAATGGGAAATAACATGTATTAAGAACCTCCAACCTCGGCTCACAGTGGTGTCCCCTTTTCTGTCTGTGTCCCAGCCATGCTCTTGCACAGGCTGTACCCTTCTCCCACTCTCTGCCAAGCGAGCTCACACTCGTCGCTGGGCTCAGCCTAAACGTCACTTCTCAGCAAGGCCTTCCCTAACCTCACCAACCCCTCCACTCTAAATTATTGTTACTAGTTGCCATTGGGAAACCCTGGTGGTACAGTGGTTATGTGCGACGGCTGCTAACCTAAACATCAGCAGTTCAGATCCACGAGGAGCTCCTTGGAAACCCCGTGGGGCAGTTCTACTCTGTCCTACAGGGTTGCTATGAGTCAGAATTGACTTGATGGCAACAGGTTTGGTTTTGGTTTAGTTGCCATCTAGTTGGCCCCCATATTGTTCCCCATGCACAAGGGGACAAAACACTGCTGGGTCCTGTGCCATCCATCCCTGTGATTGGTTGAAGACTGACCCATTGTGATCCATAGGGTTTTCATTGGCTGATTTTTTAGAAGTAGAATTGCCAGGCCTTTCTTCCTAGTCCATCTTAGTCTGGAGGCTCCACTGAGACCTGTTCCACATCAGAGCAACATGTACGCCTCCACTGTGAGATGGGTGGTAACTGCTCATGAAGGGCATTGTCTGGAAATTGAACCTCACTTCCCCGCATGGAAGGGACGAATTCTACCACTAAACTAACAATGCCTCACCCCCCACTCCACATCATATCCCACTTATTCTTTTCTCATTACTCTCTTTCTTCTTCCCTCCAGAGCACCCACTGCAATTTGTAATTATACCTTTATTTGTTTATTAGTTTAATGTCTACGTACTCCCCTAGATTATAAGTTCCATAAGTGCCTGCTAAGAGCGGGTTATTTTCGAGAAATATTTGTTCAATGAATCATTGTTAGGCCCTGTGCTCTCTGCTTCAGAAATGGTGGCTCTCTCAGTCTTCATAATAATCCCCTGAACCAGGCTGAACTAGATGAAATTAAGGCAGCTTATAACCCCAGGAGTCTCATCCACATGCCTGGGAATTGTTCAGTGCACACCCTAAATGGTCATGCCTAGCAACCCTGCTCAGAAACCCCTAGTTCTAGACCCCAGGCCATCTAGGAATGACATTAGTGTTTAAAGGAAGAGTATTGCCCTGCTCCTCGGCCCACCTTGTAATGACCATGGCTGGAGGGGTTAATAATGAATGGAAAGTCCAATTCGCCTCACCCGTCACATCAGCCCTGGAGCTAAATCCTGATGGCTTGCAAGTCCCAAGTCAAGTCTCTTCTGCTTGTACGTAATGTTAACCATTAATGGATTGGTTAATCAGTTAACTAATTCCTGTGGCGCTTGTCCTGTCCTCCTTTGTTCCCTCCATGTGTCCTGGTCAGGGTAGTGGGCCTGGCCTCCCATGTTCATTATGTTGATCTGAAAGATGCTAAATGAAGAGCTGCTTAGAAACATGTACATGATAAATGCTTCTCAATGCCCTGAAATTTTCTAAGTCACTCATTTTATCCCTGCTGAGGATAGTTTTTTAAAGCACTGACTAAAAATGTTCTGAGCATTGGTTGAAAATGCACAGCAGTGCCTGGTTATACAAGATGGGTAAGACCAGGCCCTGCCCTCAAGGAGCTCCCAGTCAAGTGCTACAACTGGGGAGACAAGGAAGAAGTCTCAGAAGAGCGTCGGGGGAAAGGAGTGGGGTAAGGTGGAAGAGGCAGTGGAAAGCACCCTGGGCAGAGGTGGAGGCCGTGCCAATGGCTTTATGATTCTAGAAAACCAGTTGCTGTGGAGTTGATTGCAGCTCCTGGCAACCCCATGTGTGTCAGAATAAACTGTGCTCCGTAGGTTTTCAGGGGCTGAGTTTTTGAAAGTGGTTAGCCAGGTCTTTCTTCGGAGGCACCTCTGGGTAGTCTCAAGCCTCCAGACTTTTGATTAGCAGATGAACATATAAACCATCCACACTACCCAGGGACTCCTGTGATTTCAGATATGGAATAAAAGCGGAAGGCCAGGTTACAGAAAAAAAACCATGCTCCCTCGGGTGCTTGCAGAAGAGCCTTCATGTTATAATCCTTTATAAGCTACTGCTGAGGCAAAGCAGCCCTGGCGGTGCAAAAGTTAAGTGCTTGGCTGCTAACCAAAAGCTCGGCAGTTCGAACCCACAGGAGAAAGATGTGGCAGTCGGCTTCCATGGAGATTACAGCCTTGGAAACCCAATGGGGTAGTTCTATTCTGTCCTATAGGGTCGCTGTGAGTCACAACCAACTCAACATGTAACGGGTAACCTAAACCCAAACACAAAAGCAGTTCCCAAATATTTGACCAGGAAATGCTTCTGAGGGCTAGTAATGCTTAGAAACATTTTTGGAAACACCTGGTAGTGCAGTGGTTAAGAGCTCGGCTGCTAACCATAAGATCGGCCATTCAAATCCACCAGCTGCTCCTTGGAAGTCCTATGGGGCAGCTCTACTCTGTCCTGTAGGGTCGCTCAACAGGAATGGGTTTGTTTGTTTGTTTGTTTTTGGTTATTCTTATTCTTCAAGGAGCCCTGGTGGTGCAGTGGTTAAAGCACTTGGCTCCTAACAGAAAGGTCAGCAGTTTGAGCCTGTCATTTGCTCTGCTGGGCCTCAAATGTGGCAGTCTGCTTCTGTAAAGATGACAGCTTTGGAACCCTATGGGGCAATTCTACTCTGTTGTATAGGGTTGCTATAAGTCAGAAGCAACTTGATGGTATGCAGCAACAGTAACTGCCGAGACAGAATTTTTACCTGAGAAATGGACCTACTCAGTATTCTCTCTGCTTTGGTTCCACAGCCCTCAAAAGCAAACTGAAACCCAACACTTATTGTTAGGTACTGTCAAGTCCATTTCAGGTCGTAGAGACCCCATCTGAGAGAGCAGAATTGCCCCATAGGATTTCTTAGGCTATGATCTTTACGGGAGCAGATCATCAGTTTTTTCTCCCACTGAGCTTCTGGGTGGATTCGAACCACTGACCTTTCGGTTAGCAGCTGAGCGCTTAACCATTGTGCCGCCAGCGCTCCTCAACCCAACCCTAACATAAGCAATTCCTTTGCAAGATGCAGGCAGAGGCAGTTTTTAAGAAATGCAAAACATCCCATTCTCATCAGGTTTTGAAAATGTCTTTTCCCCTTTAATACCATGAACACCAGCCAGACTAGCTATGAGGCCTCAGAGCTTGGACCAGTGGTCTCATCCCTGGCTGTTTAGTAGAATCACCTGTGGTATTTTTAAAAAATACATGTGCCCAATAAAGTGGTAATACCCTAAACTCAGCAATTGCACTTTCGGTAAAATTCAACAGAAATGCAAAAATGCACCAAAAGATTGACAAGAAGTTCATGGCAACACTGTTTGTAATAGTCACAAAGTACCACCCAAAAGCTCAGCAACAGCTGAGTGGTTTTAACATATTCCCTAAAAACTCAGTTGCCATTGAGTCCGTTCCGACCCATGTGTGTTAGAGTAGAACTGTGCTCCGTAGGGTTTTCAGTTGCTGATTTTTTGGAAGTAGATGGCCAGGTCTTTCTTCTGAGGCACCTCTGACTGGACTCAAAATCTCCAAGCTTTGAGTTAGCAACATTAGCTATTAAGTTTTACAAGAGTCCTATGAGATAAAGGCTATAATAATTCCAATTTTGTAGTCGAGGAAACCATGCTTACAGAGGTTTTGTAACTTGTCCAAGGTCATACAGCTAATAAATAGCAAAATCAAAGATTCCAGGCCAGGTTGCCTGACCCTAGCCCCTGGATGTTTGCCATCATCTCTCTATCCCATGCTGACATCTTCCTCTCAGTGGTTTAGCGGACGTGGAGCTTACGTATCTGAAAACTTTACTAAAAGAGTCTTTAAAGAGTCTGGAAGAAGGAATATTTCATGAGCCAACTAGCAGTGACAAGACCTGCCCCCCGCAAGAGAGAAGGGTTGTTCTTCCCAATCAAGCTTCATTTTTCAGGATGGAATAAAATGGGTAACCTTTCTCGCTCTCTGAAGTTAAAAATACCTTTCCAAAATGAGTTTGTCTTGTCTTGTTGCATAACACTGAGCAGTATTTATAGAACGTGGGAATGAATATGAAAACTTGTATTTTGATTCATGGCATCTGAGAAGTGATGCTTTCATTAATAACTCTGACTTGAATCTTTCCTCCCAGATGACTGGAATTTTTCCTACACTTTAAAAATATTTTCTGACTGCGGAGGGGAGGGGAGAGGGGGTAGGAACAGGATGGAATTGTTTTCCTAAAGACGCGAACATTAGCAACTGCTGAAAAAGCAACGACAGGTTATTTTGTGAACAGCTGTCTTCCTGTAACTGACAACGTAGGAAATTTTTTCCTCTTATATTGAGTGCTGTTAATTAAAGAGATGAAGATCTCATTTTGCTTGAGTTAATTTTAAATGAAAGGTTTCATTGAAACAACATCTCTCAGTAAAAATATAAGTACTAACAATTAATTGGCAAAACTGTGTACCTAAGGTTTTTATTATATGGATGCCAAAATAATTAGGTTGGCAAACCCATTATGAATATTTCGCTGCACATTAATACAAATTGCTGCTATCATTCTGTTGGTTTTGAAAGGATGACTGAATCTTACCCTGGAATGTATTTCCAAGTTTTGCTAAGTATTAAGGTGGTTGATTTTATTTCTTTTTATTAGATACTTAAGTTTCCTTTTCTTTTTTATAAATTGCTTAATAACAAACCTGCTTTTACGGGCCTCCTGCTGCCTAAAAGGCTCCTTGTTCAGCACAGGGGAGATTTCTTGCTGATCAGATTTTCCCCATTCTTCTTTTTAAGCAAACACCGAAGGATTTCAGGAGCTTGCCTAAGCTTTCACTTTAAAACCCTTCAGGCAGTTTGAAAGGCCTCCAAAAACGCATGACATTCAATCAAAGTTCAGTAAGGTAAGTTTTAATGAATCAACTTAGTAAATTAGAAAGCACTGCGGCAGAGCGATTAACTCTCATTTGCGCATTAGTGTTGAAATTAATTAAAATGTTTAAGCCATAGGAGGCAGGCTACCTCGTCAGGACCTGGCTCTGCCCTCCGAGTCGGTCTGGATCCAGGAGTGATTCATCTTACACAGAGGAGAGGGGGATAAAAAGAAAAGAACAGTCAGGACAAATGTGTTCTCAATGGTGCTTAGCAGCGGGGAGACCATTGAGACTTCAGAGCCACGTTGCTGGAGTGTGACATCATAATACAGTATGTACATTGTGGAGTGGAGTGAAAAGGATCGAGCACATACATTCTTGCCCTCTTTCTTTTGGATTGGATGCTGTGTATATTAATTCCTCTGCCAGGCAGAATGCTGCACTCCGCTGTCTTCAAGACCTCTCCGAAATTAGCTCTGTGTCCCTGACTCTTAAAACCCGCTCACCACCGTTAACACCCATCCCTGAGAATCTCACCCAGTGCGGTGATGTGTAAATTAGGGCTTGGTGCCCTAGTGCATTTCCCTAAGATCAACTCCACAGAATGTAGGAAAATATAATTGCCTCAAACAGACTACTCAGACACACAACAATGGATTTATTGTTAAATTCCCTTGACAACGTGCAGGGCAGAAACCGTCTTTTCAAGAAATCAAAAATATTCCATTCCCATTAGGTTTTTAAATATCTTGTAAGCTCAATTTCTTTCCAGAACTATGGGTCTGTGGATCTTCTTACAGAAACCCATTACCATGTGGCTGTTTAACAAATCCGTGCCTTCTTAAAATTATAAATGACAGCGCATTTCATAAAAAGAAAAGTCCTCTTTGACAGGCAAACAATCTCAGTTGGTTCTCCTTGGGTAACAAATGGGTTCGTGCCAGAACTATCACCAAAGCTGTTTCCAAACTAGTGTAGCAGTGGGCTGCCACTCATATTTCATTGATCAAAATGAAGGGGTTTGCAAAAATTGTGACCTACCTGCAAGTCGGAAATACTCCCACCTGGAGGAAATTATCATGAATTGCTACAGATCTACATTCATAACTTTAAGAACTGTTTGTCTTCCTTATTTTTTGCTCTATAGATTTCTTGTCAGCCACAATGTCAGAGGTCACTGTCAGAGTGTCCCTTTGGTACCCATTAACTATAACCAGCAAACTTGTTCACTATTGATCCACGGTGTCTAAGTATCTATTACTGTGGATATGAAAGGTGGCTTCACATCTTTCTAAACAGATAATTCATAAAGGCCAAGGGGTCATGGCTTGTGATATATTATTCTTTCTCTGTATCTGTGACTGAATGGAAAGAGAGAGGAAGAAAAGGAAGTGCCAAGGGTCATGTGTATTAGACTAGAGAGTTAGAAAGTTGTGTGTCAATTGGACAGATTAACATCCATATAAATAATAAAAGGCATTAATAATATTTGCTCACGACCTCGTTATCGATTCATTCTACTATGAAGCTGAGGCTCTCAGAGTGAAGACAGAGTTTATTTTTTACCACCAAAGTTCAGTTGAGATTAAACTCTTAAATGGAAGTCAACTAAAGACATTAAAATATATTCTGATGGCCATATATTGAGTGCTGGGATTGATACATTTTGCAGGTAATACATCATCTGGGACAAAGGAACTGTGTGGGGAACAAAAGCCTCACATATGAAGTGTTAAGAATCTGCTGGGCCCTGAGAATTCAGCACATGACACCTTCCTTTGGGATTGTTTGATTCTTCATGGTACTTAACCTTTGCGGGTTTATACTGAACATTCAGCGATACACAGCAGAAGCCATTGTTGATGTACTGCACGTTCCCATCCTAAAGTAAAGCATCTCATTAGAAGCACAATAAGGATCTAATGAGTGAGCCTTGCTCACAAGTTAGCTGACAGTGGGCTCATTTAATGCTGTTTATGGTCTTCTACCCAGTGGAGAACCCAGGGATGGTACTCTTTCTCAAGACTACAGTTTGGAGGAAAGTAAATTGAGATGAATCATGGTGAGATGAGATAGTTAAAATGTCATGCTCCATAAGTTTGAATGCATCCTTCAAGTTCTGAACAGTAAAATGCAACTGAACACTGAAATAAGGGAAACAAAGAAAAAGCAGATAACTAACAATACAAATCCTCCTTTTTTGACAAGGCTGCTACGTGAGGGAAAATCAAACAGCACCTTTTTAGCACCATCCCTGAACACACACACATACACACACGTGCACACACTCACACCCACCCACACCCCCTCCTAATTGTAGTTTCCTTTATCACTGGACTTCATCACAGCTTTTATATATTTTTTTAACCTGTCATGGCTGAGGAGAAGACACATCAAAATTACTAGGTCTCAGAGAGAAACGATAAACTTCTAGCTGTATCTATTTACAAATGTTAGCTGAGGGTTAAGTCCCCAGGCTGGCTGGGTAAATACAAATTGTCCCCAGTGAATGTGGGAGCTAGAGATGATGTGCTTTGAGAGTCAGGATGGGCCTTAACCAGAGAGGGTGATGGAAGGCAAGGGGTGGGCATGGGCGGATGTGGGAGCTGTGGAATTGCTTCACCGATTTCTCCTTACAGAGCCCCATTCATCTCCAGGATCTACTGACTCTATAACTCTTTAAGTTTAAACACTCTAAGAGAAACCCAGGAATGACCTGTTTCCTGGAGCAACCAATCTAAGTTAGTAGCCTGACCTTGGGAGTAGCTTTCTTCTTTGTGAAACCCAGTTATTGGGATAATCATAGTCTTGAGGGAATTTCCCTCCAGTACCTGTGGTTCTTAATCTTTTTGTGGGTGGAGGACCCTTTTGAGAATTTAACAAAATCTGTGATCCCTTTCTTGAGAAAACCATTGATACATACAAAATTTTGCGTGTATTTTAGGGATTCTTAGAATGCCTGGGGTTGCTGTAGATTAAGAACCCCTATTCTTAAAAAGGAAACGCTGGTGGTATAGTGGTCAACAGCTACCACTGCTAACTAAAAAGGTTAGCGATTCAAATCTACCAGGCACTCCTTGGCAACTCTAGGGGGCAGTTCTGCTCTGTTCGATAGGGTTGCTATGAGTCAGAATGGACTCCACATCAACAGGTTTTTTTTTTTTTATTCTTAAAAATGGTTTTTTTCTTTCTTTTTTTTTTTTTTAAATAGGTGGGCATGGATAGACTCTGCTCTTCCTTCTTCAATCCAATAAAGGGAAAAATGAAGCTTAAAGATGAGCCAGCCATTGTAACCTTCAGACTCCAAATAATACTGTCCTTAATAATAATAATATTCAAGTGTCATGTTAGTAGTCTCTATGGACATCTCTATTCTTCATAGTAATTTTTATTTTTATTTAATGTTTGGAGATGTTGTAAAAAGTGACTACTGTTTCAAAATGTGACCTCTGTGAGGTTTAAAACCTACTGAATCAGATGAGATATGAAAGCATTCAATATAATGTATGACTTAAAGCTCTGTTTTTAAAACTTTAATAGGAAATGTCTGACTCCTAGATCACTGTTTCTAGAGCCTGGCAGACAGAAACATGTCTTTTAAAAAGGTCTAATTTATATACCAAACAGACACCCAGCAGGTAGAAATAACGTCTTTCCTCTTTACCCCTTGAAAACTGAACCTTTAATTTGTTCTGAATAAGCCTCAGCTCCAGCAATATTTTAGCAATTATAATTTGTCCAATTTTTTTCAAGGATTTTTCAGATATTGTGCTAGACACTGGGATATAGAGATAAACAAAGCATGATCTTTGTCCTCAGGAGGACAACCATATGCCTACACCCAAGCCTTCACTGTGACAGCTTAGCCAGCATCCATTTCCTACTTCCTCTTTCCTGCCAGAACTCCATTTTTATTCAGGCACACCCTCCTTCTCTACATAAGCTATGTGATTTAGGGGAAAGCTGACTCTGATTGGCCGAAACCAATCATGGTAACCCTACACATACCCTTGCCTATGATTGCTTCAGGTGTCCTGGTTTCAGCCCATTATTGCTTAGCATTCCCTTCATGATGGTTATTGGCCCAGGGATGGGCATATGACCTAAACTGGTCTGATCATACCAAAAGGAAGGACAAGTAGTGGAAGTTGTCTCCCTTCACCTCTAAGTGTGTTGCCCCAATCACTGTTAGCAGCTGTCTTGCGACAATGGGAGAGGATAGCCTGAGGACAAAGCTATGACATTCAGAAGAGCAGAGCTGAGGAAATTGGAGAAATTAAGGTAGAAATCCTGATTGTACCACATCTGAAGCCCACTCTACCTCCAAATGGCCTTTATGTGAGATAGTAAGTTTCCTTTTTGTCTAGCCCTCTTTGAGTAGTGGTTTCTGTCCCATGCAGCCCAAAAACTTCCTGTCACCCATATCATTGCAGCCCCAGACAATGGAGTCTCCCTGGCATACTATGGAGATCTTCAGAAGGACACTTAAACATCCTGGTGGAAACTTTCCAGAGGAGAGGATGCTTGAGCTGAGTTTTGAAGGCTGACTAGGAGTAGATGGGCAGATATGGAAGGGAAGGGGACTAAAGAGAAGGCAATGAACAGAGGCATGTTGGGACCCTCAAGCGTGTTGGGAAATTTACACGGCGAGAGTGAAGAGAGCATGGTGAAATATTCTGGGAGATGAGGCAGGGGGAGGACAAAAAAGGGCCAGATCATGAAGGACCTCGTACTCCATGTGCATGTGGACTTTCCATTGGAGGTACGTGGGGGCCATTGAAGGATGTCAGGCTCTGAAGTGGCATGATCAGTTTTGCAATTTAGACACATTGCTCAAGGCCAGTGTGGAAAGTGAATTAGAGAGGACAGGTCTAGAGTCGGGGACATCAGTTCATGAGTTTCCAGTTTGTTGAAACACTGAGGCATCCTATCCCTACATGTGGCAGCAGGGGTTCCTTTTGGATGGTTGAGGCAAGGTATCTGTGAAGGCATAGAGAAGAAAATGTCACTGTTAATCAAAATCTATAACAAGATCCAGCTAAGTGAACATCTGCTGGGTGCTCATGACTTAGAGAGCTGCACAGGATCATGGAAGAGCCCCTTACTTGCTGTGTGACCTTTAACTAGACACTAAACCTCTCTGAGACTCTGTTCCTCATCTATAAAATGGGTATCCTAATACCTGGGTGGTACAAATGGTTAACACACTTGGCTGTTAACCAAATGGTTGGAGGTTTAAGTCCACTCACAGGCATCTTAAAAGAAAGGCCTGGTGATCTGCTTCTGAAAAATCAGCCATTGGTAGCCCTATGGAGTACAGTTCTACTCTGACATATAAGGGATCACCATAAGTTGAAACTCAATTGATGGCAACTCGTTTAATATCTACCTTGCACTGTTGTGGTGAGTAAAATAACACAGAAATCATTTAGCACAGGGCCCAATAGTTAACAGAGGCTAGATTAATATTTGTTAACTCACTGGCAGACTGGGTGACTGGATGACATTAACGAATAGTTCTCCCTATTTATACTCAATATGAGATTATAGATTTGAAAATCTACTAGATGAAGAAGTGATTCCCACTACCTTCTGGGGTGAGTTTAATTCTTGTGGAATTTTTTTAAAACGAGGGCAGATCTGCCCACAGGAATTGCAGAAGCTCTGTTCAGTCATTAATTAAAACAACATGCTTTGCAGCCCTGTGGATGTGTAGTTCTCCATTATTAGGACTCAAAAGGAAGCAATGTTATAATTTGCTCTGGAATGAATTGATTTAGAGTTTTCCATGTCACACCCACAAGGGGCTTAGAGATTAAGCAGATAGGATGCTGCCCAGCTGGTCTGCGTATCCTAAAGGCAGGGGAACTCAGAAAGGTGCTTGCCTGTGCTCCTTCCCATGAGATTTTAACATGTATTGAAAACTGAGCCAGATTCCTGGGCTCCCTAAGTTGACTCTGCCCATTCAAGGATGGTAGGGCAAAAAGAATGGCTAGGGTGGGGCAGTGGGGAGCCGTGTCAACCTACAGGTGCTTTCACTTCACCAGACAACATGGAAGGCCCACTGTGCAGCTTGAGAGGCATCTGGGTTTGAGTTCCGGCTTGCTCACTTACTAGCTATGCAACCTTGAGCAGGTAACTTAACCTCTTTGAGTTTTAAATTCTTTTTCGTTTGTAAAAATGGCATATACCTCCATCTATGCTGTGAAGTAGAGCCCTGGTGGTGGAGTGGTTAAGAATTTGGCTGCTTATGCTGTGAAGTGGGTGTATACCTACTCCTAGAGTTGTTAGAAGGCTTAAATAAAACACGTCTGTAAAGCATGTACTTATGACGCATTGTAAATAAACACAGATATTTTATTTTTATAATGGGCATCTGTAATTTTGAAGCTGTCCCTCAATTACTCAATTAGTTCCCCTTCCTGTCAGCACTAGGATTTCCTTTTAGGGAAGTACCTTTCCTGATTAGGTGCAGTCTTGGTGCCCTCTAGTGAGCTGACTGTTCACCATAGAAGTTGAAGGGGTCCATGAAGACTCTGCCCACCAGATCTTTTCTTTCACCGCCTAGTAGCCATGGGGTGAGTATGTGACCTGAGCTCAGCCAATCAAAATCTCTCTTGAAAATAAATCAGTCACAGAGCAAAGCAAGGGTGGAAAAAACAGTGAGGTGGTGCCTGGAGAAGACAGCTTTCCTTCCCTTTGCTCTTGTATTTCAGCTCCTTTCTATGAAGTTCCATTTTGCTTAAGGGGGCCAGAGTCCACTTCTGTTGCTTGCAACCAAAGGAGCAAAGCACTATTTACTCTTTGACTTTAGGAATAAGTGCTTCCCTTCCCTTCCTATTTCTCTTCTCCTTTTCACCCCAATATGCACCTCCACCACTGCCCTGCATGGAATGTTCCCCAAACACAGCTCCATGCATTTCATGCCTGGGTTACTAGGTCCATGCATTTCTTCATGATATTTCACCTGCTTGGACACCCATATCCCTACCCTCATCCTCTAACTCATTCTTTCAGCCCCAGCTCAAATGTTACCTGCCCAGCAGAGCAAAAAGAATGAAGCCCCGTCTTTTCCATGGTCACGTTGAAGCATTTACAGACTTGTCATGTTGTGTCACAGTTAGGTTATTTGCTGCCATTTAGCTTATGTGCTCTTTGTTGATGGGGGCTAAGTCTAGTTCAGCTTTGTGTGCCCAGTCCCTGGCCCAGAGTGAGAACACAAAACATGATATTTCGTGCAAAAATATGAATAGCACAATTTTATGGGCAATCATTTATATTTGGGTTATGTCCAGATAATTTGGGGGCATTGGGCCAATTTTTCGAGGAGCCCTGGCAGTGCAGTGTTGAAGTGTTCTGTTGCTAACCAAAAGGTCAGTGATTCGAATCCACCAGCCACTCCACAGGAGAAAGATGTGGCACTCTGCTTCTCTAAAGATTTACAGCCTCGGAGACCCTATGGGGCTGTTCTACTCTGTCCTATAGGGTCACTGTGAGTTGGAACAGACTTGATGGCAATGGTTTTTTTTGTTTGTTTTTTGTTTTTTTTGTGGGAGGAAGGGGGTTTAGGCCAATTCTACAGGCCACCCAGTAGTGTTGAGCAAATCTGTTGTTGTGTCAGTTACCCAAATCTAAAACTTTCAAGGTCATTATCTCAGCCTCTACTTTGAGAGTAACACAAGGAATAACAACAGTAACTGAGTTTTATATAGCTCTGACCATATGCCATGTACTTAAAAAAAAAAAAAACCCACTGCCATCGAGTTGATTCAGACTCAGTGACTCCATTGGGTTTCCAAGGCTGTAAATCTTTACGGAAGCAGACTGTCACATCCTTCTCCCGTGGGGCAGCTGGTGGGTTCGAATTGTCGACCTTTCAGTTAGCAGCCCAGTGCTTTAACCACTGTGCCACCAGGACTCCAAGTACTTAATATATATTCAAGTGTTTACTCCTAATACTAACCCTATGAAATAGATGCTGTTATTTATTCCCCTTTCATAGATGAGAAAACTGAGGTACAGGGAGGTCGAGGCATCTGCCCCGCTAGCTGGCCACCAAGTGGAGAGCTGCATTTCCTCCCGAGGCTGTGCACTTCCTTCCGAGGTTGTCCTCTGGGTCCCTGAGGAATAAGTGGACTCCTGCTCATTCTGACAGCACTCAGAGCTGTCTCACGACTTCGGGATCGGAAGTAGGATGGTGATGGCTGTGTGTGGACATCTCGCTACCTTGTAAGAAGTATTCATAAATGAGCACAGAGCACAGATGCAAAGGAGCTTACTTTTTAGCCAAGCCACAGTGGGGTAGTGATGAAGAGGGAAGGCAATTCTTCTGTGATGTTTGAAAACTCTGAGCCATTGAGATACCCAGCGGCAGCCTTTGAGCTAGTAGCATTCACATTACGAAAACCCATTGCTGTGGAGTCAGTCTCGATTCATGGTGACCCCATGTGTTACAGAGTAGAACTGCTCCAGAGGGTTTTCTTGGCTGTAATCTTTTACAGAAGCAGTTCACCAGGCCTTTCTTCCCCAGACCTGCTGGGTGAGTTCAAATCGCCAACCTTTAGGCTAGCAGCCACTCGCAAACCACTTGTCCCACCAGCTTTCTTATTCCCCTTGCCTAATTCAACAAGCTGGATTTGGTAGGCAGTAGAGGTGCAGCAGTTAAGCACTCAGCTGCTAAACGGAAGGTCAGCGGTTTGAACCTGCCAGCCACTCCAAAGAAGAAAGATGTGGCAATCTGCTTCCGTAAAGATCACAGCCTTGGAAACCCTATGGGGCAGTCCTACTTTGTCATATAGGGTCGTTATGAGTCGGAATCAATGTGACAGCAACGGGTATGGGTAGAGGTTAATGGTTCAATGCTTAGGGTTTTAAGTCAAACAGTCCTGAGTGTGAGGCATGGCTTTGCTCCCTGGTACTGTGTGTGGGACCTCAGGCAAATTTCTTAACGGCTTTGTGACTCAGTTTTCTCATCTGTAAAATGAGGATGATAAAAGTCTCTATGCCACAGACTAGGTAAGAGAATTAAATGAGAATACGAGGAAGAAAGGAGGCCTAGTGGTTCAGTGGTTAAGTGCTCAGCTGCTAACTGAAAGGTCAGCAGTTTGAACTCACCAGCCATTCCACAGAAGAAAGATGTGGTCATCTGGTTTCTTTGGGAACCCTACAGGGCAGTTCTACTTTGTCGTATAGGGTCGTTATGTGGCAGAACCAACACAACAGGTACAACTTGATACTATGTCTGGCACCTACTATGTACTTACCAAAAAAAAAAAAAAACTAACCCAGTGCCGTCGAGTCAATTCCGACTCAAAGCGACTCTACAGGACAGAGTAGAACTGCCCCACAGAGTTTCCAAGGAGAGCCTGGATTTGCACTCCCAACCCTTCGGTTAGCAGCTGTAGCACTTAACCACTATGCCAGCAGGGTTTCCTTAAGTTATACAAATAGAAGTTATACAAATATCAGTACAAAAATTCCTGCTAGTTATAGATTTATTGCCAAGTGGCACTTTGGGTCTTTAGGGAACAGTGGGAAGGAAAAGAACAGGGGTGCGAAGAGAGAACCCCATCCACTCTCCCAGGGAGAGTACAGACCTTAAAACTGGCACCACTCCCTGAAGTCCTGCAGCCCACTCAGTTCTCCACAGGGTTTCACTGGGCATGAGCAGAAGACACCCAAGTGTCAGCACTGAGAACTCTGTAGGATTGTTCTATATCATTGTCCTTTTTATTACTCTTTCTCCCCTTCAAATTTCCAGTTAACAAAACAAAACCTTTAATAACGAATTTGGTCAAATCAGCTTATTTTATTACTAGTTCTTTTATTCAAAGAGCTAATAATTCTCACAAATCCTGAGCATTCCATTGGCTGTGAGAGCCAGTGCTTGGGTGAAGTTAGCAATAGCCTGGTCCTCAAGGAGGAGAACGAGTCCCTGGGTATCACATATAGTTGAGCCTCAGATGCTAACTGAAAGGTTGGCAGTTCGAATCTACCCAGAGGCACCTTGAAAGAAAGGCCTGGCAATCTCCTTCTGAAAGGTCACAGCTATTGAAAACCCAATGGAGCACAGTTGTATTGTGAAACACATGGAGTTGGCATGAGTTGGAATTGACTCGATGGCAAGCAGAAGCAAAGGGAGGGCATGGCTTATCCAAGGTGCATCGGAACACACATGCCTCAGACCCTGCAGGAAGTCAGGGGTGGTGGCTCCAATCCACCAGTCCATTTAAGCTTTCTGCTTTGCATATTTTGGTTCAGCTACTAAAAATCTCCCAATGTTTCCTATGGAAACTAGGCCTTGCCTCAGAGCTCCCCTCCAGTTGCAAAACAAACATATAAAAATAAAGTGTATTTTTTAACTTAAGAAATGTATAATATTCTCTGGACGCATCTGTCTCAGATTTGAATAATACTGTTTACCTGGCTCACAGATTAGACCAGTTCTCCAAGGGATCTTTGGGTTGAAAATTGGGGTAGAAGTGAGTATAAGCAGATGAAGGCGTTACTGAACCCCAGCCATCTTCTCTCCTGGACTACTCAATCGCAAGCATATTTAAAACATGTTAATAAGCCCTGTCCATGTAGGATTTAAGAGGATGGAAATAAATCTACTGCCATCCTCTCTGGTCTCTATTCTATTAGTGCTGAACATTGTGACATGAGAATAATGCCCTAAATAACATTTTGAAAAAGCAAATCCCGTAGAGTGTGAGGACCTTCTGAGACTGTGTGTAGGTGTTGTCAACTCCACAGCTGGCATCACTGTAAGCTGCCACCATTGGAATGTGGAAGAATTTGTAATGTAACAATTAACGGAAATGTTGACTTAAATATACACTCAGCCAGGAGCTGGTAACCCTGGGAATCTCCAGAAGAAACACCCTGATGCAATGGACAGTATCCCAAAGGATTCTGAAGGAATTGACTAAAGGGGACTGCGCGTCTTGAAAAGTAGCCCCTTCCCCCTGTGGAGGTATTTAAAATGACACTTTCTCCTCTACCCAGCTTTGAGCTACGCTGAAGGGATGAGCTGTATAAAGACACATTCTCTAAAATGTAAGGACTCACAGTCCTTGCCAGTTTCACAGTGGCTCAACATATTTCTGTAGATTCTAACTACAAAAATGTTGTGTGGGTCCTTCTCCTGAGGGTGCAAGGGAGACCACGGGTATTACAAAGCAGCTTTTCGCATAGCCTGGATGATTGTAAAACTCCCTCTCTGCCACCCCCACCAACCAAAAAAGCCCATCAGCTTAAGTAACAATCCCCCACTTCAGCTCTCGTACACTTTCATCTTGTTCCCAGGATCCACTAAAGTAAATAAGATGTCCAACCAGATAATGGAAACCCCACCAGCTCTCAGTGAGTGCCTTTTCATGCCAATTAAACACATTTTATACAGTCATCGTAGATGCATCAATGACTGCATTCAGAGATGCCAATAGGGTTCCAGCAGACATCCCTCTAGCAAATGAAATTTATTTCACGTGAGTTTTCTTTCTGTCTTATTCTAACCACTTGGCAACAGTCTCAACTGAAAACATTGATTCTGAAAGATATATATGGATACATAAACTGATTAACTAGCTTATTTGCTGCTGATTACTAATAAAGACCTCAGAGTGCTTAATTTAAATTAATCTTTCCTTCATTAATGAAAATCCAGCTTGGGGCATTAAAAAAAATCTTGACAGATACACTTATTGCGCAAACATACATTTATCGAAGCTAAGCCAATTGAACATACAATCATATTTGGTTGGGGTTATAACTGACAATGCTTCTACAATTATTACTCTTATTAGGTATGTGCTGTTCACCAGTGTGACTTGGATAGTCTAGTAAGCTTTTTTCCTTTTGGAGGCTATGAAGAGCCAGTGAGAAATACAGGCAGTAGGCAAGCCAAGCACAGAACATTTGGTCTCTTTTTAGATCAAGAGAAAGGATATTTTGCTTCCCTTCCCCCACTCCCAATCCTCTTCTTCCTTAAAAAAAAAAAAAGGAGGAGTAGTTGACTTTCCAAGTGTAGTAAAAATTGAAAAGGGGACAAAAGGTGTCAAATGTTAGATGTTAACACCCAGGGATTAAACAAAATTGGTTTATTGATTAACCAGTGTGTTGGTAGCCTGTTTGCCGCAGCCAAATACCAGAGTCTGCGCCTCTTGGAGTTTATGGGCCTATTTCTCCCAAGATGTGTGAAGTCAGTTGTGCTGCGGGCGGACACACCAGTGGCCTGCCAGCCCAGAATGACAGCGACTCCGCGTCTGGAAGCCCCACTGGGTTGTGAAATGAACAAGGCCCCGTGTGCCCTGATCAGGCCCCGGCGAGCCCCCGGGCTCCGGGAGCGAGCATCTCGCAGCTCCTAAAGAGCTGACATATATCCTGCCTTTAAGACAAGACTACAATTGCAAATCCGAGAATATAAATTACACTT